>NW_024870905.1:9040000-9750000 GCF_019054845.1 Dipodomys spectabilis
CAACCCAGATGCCCCTCAGTAGATGAATGGATCAAGAAAATGTGGTATATATACACAATGCAGTTCTATGCCTCCATCAGAAAGAATGACATTGCCCCATTTGTTAGGAAATGGAAAGACTTGGAAAGAAATTATATTAAGTGAAGTAAGCCAGGCCCAAAGAAACATAAGTCCCATGGTTTCCCTTATTTGCAATATCTAGTATATGTATGAGTCAAGCAGAAAAGGTCAGATAAGGTGATGTTAGGAAAATGAACCCTAAGATATGTACTCAAATGTTTTTTTTTTATTTCTTGAGATTGTTTCTAACACATTTATAAGATTATTTCTTTGTTGCTTTGTATGTCCCTCCCCCACAGTATAACCCCTGCTTTCACTGTATTTGATGTTATAATTTGTGGAGGGGAAGGGGAAAAACAAATAGTTTAATAGGGATACTGGTGGACCCATTGCAACAATGAGATGTCCAAGTCATTATGTCGAAAACGAACTTTAAAACTTTGGTGCAGGCGGAGGGGGGGGGGTGATCGGGGAGGATTGGGTGGGGGGGGGGGGCGGGTGGAAGAATAGGAAGGGATTGGAAGGGGAAACAAAGGAAGAGTCTGCAATGCTTGATAAGAAATTTACTCATTATCTTGCCCATGTAATTGTAACCCCTCTGTACAGTATTTTCACATTAAAAAAAGAATGTAAAAATAATAAAAACAATAAATGTGCATTTCTTACTTATTAATACAGGACAGAAATGTCTAAATTAAAGAGTGACAGTTTATGTTAATTTATATTCAAGTATTGAATCCCCTATATATTCGACTGTAGGAACATCTTTTTTAAATATCACTGTCCTTTTAATATTCTTATTTCTCCACTTTTTTTTGCAGGGTAGGGGGAGAGGTTAAGTGTCGAGAGGCACCTAACTGCATGTGCTTTGTGATATGTGATGGTTTCAGCAGTTTATATTTTGCAGTATGTGTACTGGATAGTTTCCAAGTTAGTAAAGTCTACAGAAAACATTCAAGAAGTAAAAAAATGCAATGTACACTTAAGATCTTCACACCAAAATTAGTTATTTAATCACAAGGTGGACATGTTGCTGCCTTTGATGATTGTTTGGTATCCATAAATAGCACCCACATAACTCCTATCATCCTAAATGTTGTTTTCCTTTTTAAAGATATCCTGCCTTGTTTATCTGATTCCTGAGTATAATTGCTTTGTCTTTGATTTCAAAATCAGAACTTTTCAGCAAAAAACAAAGTGTAAACAATAAGTTTTCTTATCTTGGGTAATAAAAGTAGGAATAAGCAATGGTATCACACAGAAAGACATAGTTTTATATTTTAGCTTGATGCCCTATCTGCTGTGAGAATCTAGTACTTCTTGATATTTTGTTAATCATAGTTAACTTTTCAGATTGTTTCCTGGATTTCACTTAGAATGTTTACATTTAGAAAGTCTAAAGTCACGGGTGATCTCTTCCATGTGGCATCTTCAAATTGCTAAGGTTGATTCTCAGTTTGAAGACTCATAACCATTCAAGCCTCAACATCTTAATGAAGAAAGGGGAATATGGGCTTAGACTGTCCAAGTTGTATCTTGGGAAACAAAGCAAATTCTTTGCCCCTATGAAATTGCCACTGAGTCATTGTTCATGTTTCCCTTTGTCTGGGCCTCCCAAGAAACTAAGAAACACATCAAAATCAATTTGTGACAATAATCCCTCAGAATTGTTTTGTGTAATAACATTCCCTTATACTTTCTTTTCTTTTGTTTTTCCTGTAAATCTATTTCATTAACTATATCATTTTTACCAAGATTGCTCCATAAACTAACTCAAAACTTTGTTGGCATAAAAAATTGCTTATGTAAAAAGGGAATTTTATATGCCTTATCTCAATATACCTGCTGGTATAGACCCAGGACACTTTAAAAAGCCTTTTATACTTTTTCTAAGAAGGGAATTCATTCCTATGCCTTAGTCAGTGTCCACTACATAAAAGCTCTGTAGCACCACTGTGAACTTGTGACAAGTTAAAGAATTACTTTGAAGATTTAGAAAGTTCCTTTGCTGCATACATCAGCATTGTCCTTAAATCTCTTTTTCAGTTCAATTTTATCCATAAAATATTTCTATCTATGGGATTTTTTAACAGATATTTATAATTCAGAAGAAAACTTATATGCATATTGTTTCATGGTCCTTGAGTGTATCTCTATATAATGGTAAGAAATCCTCAAAAGCTCTGCAACAGATTCATAATGGCAGCTCTATTTCAAGTGTATGGAGACAGAAGATCACATCCCAGTAAGCGGCAGGGATGGGAATGAAAGGCAAGTTCTTTTATTTCTAGGCCAGTCTGTTCCGAACTCTGAACCATGACAGTATTCAAGCTTCAAAAAATTAATGGTCTTTCCCCAGAGGACATGGAGGTTCTCAGGAAGCTGACCTCATCCTATTCTGCCCTTTTATCACTGAAAATCAGAGGCTGAGTGGACCGAGGGAGATCTTACTAACACTGTCTCTGCATTTATGGCTCTCTTTTCAGATTTCAAATCTAAATTCGCTTGGAGGTATTTCAGCCTTGTATATTTTAAATCATGCATAGATACTTAGTATAAACACAAGCTTTTCTACAAAACTCCCTTTGCAAATCAATTACAAAACAGTTTTGTGTGTGAGGTTAAAGAACACAAAGTTTGGGGAGGGGGTAAGTTAGATTTAAAGTAAAATAATACATACAAACTCCTTGCATTCAGAAAAGAACAAAAAGCACAATGTTAATAGAATTGACATTGTTTAAATTTATGCATTTAAAACAGAGATAAAACATTTTTGTTATTATTTTGAATTTTATATTTGTAAGTCTAGCATGTCAAACACAAATTAGAGTTCTCTTTATTTCTTTCAAGTGAACATATAGCTTAAAATTGTATTACCTTTAAGTAGTTATACAAATGGGTTTCCTTTCAAGGTGTCAGTTTCTGACACAAGACATCTTGATTAATGTATTCCCTTTCAACATTCTCTATTCTCTGCCCCCTACCCCCCGAATACTAGGATTTGAACTGAAGGCCTTGTGCTTATTAGGCAAGCAAGCACAAACCTCCAGCCCTTTTTTCTGTTTAGTTTATTTTCTCAGAAAGGGTCTCTCTTTTTATCTCTGTTTCTCTGTCTCTCTGTCTCTGTCTATGTCTCTCTCTCTCTTGAATTTTAGGCTTATTTTATTTCCATTACAGCATTTGAAGAAGTCTTGTGAGGAATAAATGATGATGTGTCCTATGTTTTATACCACAATTCAGATAGCTTTTTAGCATTTAAAAGAATTTTTAGACCTATAGATTTATCCAGAGTGAATTAATGAGGTACAGGCTTAATGGAGGACCAAGTGTTATTTATTATCTTTTGGCCCAGGGAAACCCCAGACTGCAATCTTACTACCTAGCTGAAATCACAGGTGGGAAATATCATGCCCAGCTTACTGAATGAGATAGAATCTCACTAGCATTCAGTTATGACTAGCCTTCCATCCCAATCCTCCTGATCTCCACCTCCCATGAAACTAGGATTACAAGTATACACCACCTTGATGAGCTCTATTTAGAACTCCTGAATTTCTTTTCCACCCACCATACAAAGAAGTTATGTGCACCCATACCCCAAGTTTCCAAAAATCATTACTGGCCTCTCTATTCTCCTTTTGCCTCAAACTGAGGAATCATTTTTGCCTCTTTTTTTTTCCTTTACATATTACAGCAAAATATCCCTGGAATAACAACATTACTGACACACTACTGAGTTCTACAGAGGTCTTGCTCTAGTGGTCACCTACCTGCATTCCCTACATTTCCACTGTTTCTCCTTGCCCCCTACATACCCTAGCAATAGCTGGAGTTGTTGTTTAGTGTGTAATTCATTTAGTTCTTCCTATCCATGGCCTTCTTGATTTTTTTTGAGATCAGACCCTAACCACCTCTTTCTCTCTTTCTTCTTTCCTTCTTTCTCTTTTTCTCTTTCTCCTTCCTCCCTCCCTCCCTTTCTCACTTCCTTCCTTCCTTCCTCCCTCCCTTTCTTCCTTCCTTCCTTCCTTCCTTCCTTCCTTCCTTTCTTTCTTTCTTTCTTTCTTTCTTTCTTTCTTTCTTTCTTTCTTTCTTTCTTTCTTTCTTTCATTCTTTCTTTCTTTCCTTCCTTCTCTTTCTTTCTTTCTTAGATCCTTCCTTCCTTCCTTTCTTCTTTCCATCCCTCCCCCTTCCTTCCTTCATTCTTTCCTCCTTCCTCCTCCTCCTCTTCTCTGTATATGTGTGTGTGTGTATACATGTGTGTGTGCATGTATACATATGCATGCCAGTATTTGGACTTGAATTCATGGCCTTGTACTCCCTCTTAGCATTTTTGTCTCAAAACTCTACCACTTGAGCCACATCTTTGCCTCTTTTTTGCTGGCCAATTGGAGACAGAGTTTTTCTACCCAGGTTGGCTGAGACCCATGATCCTCAGAGCAGATCTCAGCCTCCATTTCCAGCTTTCTACCCTTGGACTACCCTTGGGATTCCTTGAACTCCAATCTGCAGGAGAGGTGGCATTCTTGTTTGTCTTTGAAATGCCCTGGCTTGGCCTTCCCCTCAGGCTTTGTGTTTGTCACATCTTTCTGCCTGAACACACTTTTTCCTGGACTCTGTGTTGTCTACTCATTCAATTCAGTGTCCAGTCTTCAGAGCAGCTCTTCACTCTACCAAAGTGTGGCTCCTTCATCTCTACTGCTGTTTCCTCTCCCTGCTGCTTTTTCTTCACAGCAAGTTAACTACCTGGTTGTTGCTGAATGCACATTCATTTCTAATCTGCCTCTCCCCTGGGAGCATTGGCAACAGAGGTCCCTGTCCACTCCATCCCTCATGCTTACAGCAGTTCATATATGAATGATGCTTTGCTTTAAATTATAATCTATAATCAGAAATAAAGTACGTGCTTTTTCCTAAGCATGAGCTAAAACCCCATTTATACCCTCAGAATGTTCTTCAAAATGCAGCCTTAACGAAGAAAAAAATGAACTCTCAGGAGAATTGAGAAGTTCAATGAAGAAAGTGAAAGTTGAGCTGAGTATGACCTGACACCTGGCATTACCGAGACTGAGAAAGGTAATAATGGAAGAAAGAAAATGAGACTGGAATTAAATATAGGAAGGTCAATGAAAGTCAGCTTCTGGGTCATGGATGGTGGAGCAGCAGAGGGAACCAAAATCTGTAATGCGCTACAGAGAGGGATGTGCCCTGGGAAAAGAGCTGCCAAGGTCCACACTCTGTGTCAAAGCTTGGGGAACCCTTTAATGAAGATGACTGACACAGTCGTGTAAGGTTAGTTGCAGAGGGCATCTGAGATGACAAGAGTGAGATCACATAGCTCATGTAAAGTAATTGTACTACAGGAAGACAGAAATGTTGCTCGTACAGAATCCACACACAGAACAGGCCATGTGGAAGAGGAGTACAAACTGTTTTCAAGATCAGGATTCCTAGAATCATGTCTAGTACTCTACATGGCTAATTCTATAAACTATCCACTTGCAAAGAAGAAAAAATCTAATACACTAGATGAAAAGGCAGACAAGACAATGGTTCAAAACAGCAGTTAAACATGGATGTGAAACAGAGTTGAGCATCCCATACAAATAGTGCTGAGGAAATCTGGAGAGTCTAAATCATTGCACACATGCACAAACATGAACATGCTTATGCTTTACATACAGAATAACATAGGAGAATATTTCTGCATGTAATTGATTAAAGATATCTCCTGGTAATAATTTGACAACACTGAATTCAAAGCCAGAATCCCTGGGATTCGAGAACAGATCAGACTGCAAATTAGTTGAGCCATCTTCTCAGTCATTCACCCCTTGAAGACTCACTTTTTCTCATGGGTAAAGGAAGTGCTCTAACAATTTATGTGATATAATATTTGTGACTAATTTGAGCTAGAAGAAGTATTACAAGTGGAACAAAGCTCATGAAGAATAGGCCCATTCCTATGAATGGCTTGAAGTCAACTACCCTTTGTTCACCATTTATCTGCCCTTCATGCAGCAAATATATACTTAGTAATTACTGTATGCCAAGCACCACTTTAAGAGATTCAACAGGCATAGATTATATTCTTTCCCTTAGAGAATTCAACAAGAAGCCAAGTGCTGCTGGCTCATGGCTATAATCCTAGCTACTGAGGATCTGAGAATTGTGGTTCAAGGCCAACCCCGTCAGGAAAGTCCATGATATTCTTATTTCCAATTAATCACAGAAAAAGCCAGAAGTGGCATTGTGGCTCCAATCAGTGCTATTCTCAGGAACAGTGCCAAGGCCCAGAGTTCAAGACTTATGACCAACAGCAACAAAAATTTAACAAGGTCAAGTGCAGTAGCTAAAATTTATAATCCCAGTTATTAGAGAGGCAGAGTCAGAGACAATCTTGGTTAGAAAATTGGAAAGATTGGGGCTGGGAAGGTGGCTCAATGGTAGAGCGCTTGCCTTGCATGCGTGAAGCCCTGGGTTCGATTCCTCAGCACCACATAAGCAAAAAGAAAAAAGCCGGAAGTGGTGCTATGGCTCAAATGGTAGAGCACTAGCCTTGAGCTGAAGAGCTGAGGGACAGAGCCCAGGCCCAGAGTTCAGGCCCCATGACCGGACCCCCCCCCCAAGAAAAAAAATTGGAAAGATCACCTCTGAATCAATTGCTGACTGTGGTGCTGTGTGTCATCCCAACTATATTAGAAGTATAAATAGGAGAATCATGGTTCAGGCCACCTAGGAATAACCATGAGGTGAGACCTTTTCTGAAAAATAAAGCAAAAATGGCTGGAAGCATGGCTCAGGTGGTAGAATGCCTGCCTAACAAGCTAAAACACCACTAACATAAAGATGGAGGAAGAGGAAGAGAGGGGAAAAGAACAGGAGGAGATTAATTAAGGAGGAGGCTAATTAAAGGTGAATTTGCCTTCAGGATCTGTCTAAGATTCTCTTACTGATAGACATGAATTTATTTAGCAACATGAGAGTGCATGCCCACATTTGTATCTGTATTTTCTTGTAAATCATATTAGAATTTTTCCTCCAAAGATTACATATAGCCATATACACATATGCACATTTCCATGTTCTGCATTCTGTCAGCCTTATTAATAGCGCTAAGCATAGTTTTTGTGTAGTTCAGTTCTCCAAGTTGGTTCACAGGACTATCCTCAATAGATTCCACACCTGGGTTTGGCCAAAGCGATACTACTGCTTGTACAGCAACTATGGGAAGAAGTGCCATGTACACCTTGACTCCGCTAGGTGGAACAATGAAGCACAGAGTTCCCCTAGGGCATTCAGTGGTCTCACTTCATCATATGTCTCACTCTTTTTTCCATGTCCATTTCCTGGAGGATGAAGTCATTTATCTTCCCTTTTTCCTCTTCAGGATGGTCTCTGGCAATTTTTCTTCCTATTTTGACTTGCCAGCGATTCCTAACATCTCTGCAATTTTGCCAGAACTATGGTTGATATTCACTTGGAAACTTTTATTAAAATAAAATGTCTAAGCAAGATTACCTTGGTTATGAATTTGTGCATCCATTGTGTGTGTATGTGTGTGTGTGTGTGTGTGTGTGTGTGTGTGTGTGTGTGTGTATGTTTGTGTTGGAGCTGGGGCTTGAACTTAGGCCTTATGGTATTGTCCCTGAGCTTTATTTGTGCAAAGATAGCACTCTATCACTTGAGCCATAGCCACTTCCAGCTTTTGGGTGGCTAATTGAAGATAAAAATATCATGCACTTTCTTGCCCAGGCTGGCTTCAAACTATTGGCTATAAATGTTTAGAAAAGTCAAGTTAGATACTTACATATCACCCTGCACAAGACTCAACTTCAAATAGATCACAGACCTTGAAGTAAGAGCAGACCTTCTGAAAATATGACAGGAAGGGATAGGAGATACTCTAGGACTCCTTGGCACAGGTTGAAACTTCCTAAATAAAGATCCAGAAACAACAAATACAAGAAAAGCTGGATAAAGTGGGATTGCATTAAACTGTGGAGCTTCTGCATGTCAAAGAACATAGCTAGCAAGATAAATGAATGATACAAAATACTTAAGTAGCCCTCTCTGACTCCCTGTAAGTGGGAAAAAAAAGCCCAAACACACAAAACCTTCAATAGTCTTTGAGAGTTTGGATGGTACTTACCCCATAGTGAAATTCACAAAAGGAACTATCATTGGTTTGCAAAATTTAATATTTTTTTAATCTTTATTCACCATTGATCATTTACTTTAGGCCATGAACATTCCTTTACATTCCTTTACTTCCCCAGTGTATGACCTGTGAGAAAAAGAAGGGTTATTTATAGGTATAGTGTGACTAACAGACATCACAAATGAATCCACATGAATTATCAGGCCATCATGCAGCTTGGTCTCCAGCTCCTCCACTTGCATAATGGAATCTCTCAAGGCTCTGTATCAAGTCCTAGAATTGCTAGTCTGATGATTCATACCTGTAATCCTACCACCTAGAAAGCTGAGGATCATGACTCAAAACCAGTCCAAGCAAACAAATCCAAGAGATTCTTATTGCCAGTTAACCAGAAAGAAAAAAAGGATCGGGGGTGGCTGGGGTCGGGGTGGGGAGTTGTTGAAGAGTAAATGTGGCTCAAGTTATAGAGTTCCAGCCCTGAATGAAAGAGTTGAATGCAAGAGTGAGACCCCCCTGAGTTAAGCTCTAGTACCAGCACACACACACACACACACACACACACACACACACACACACACACACACGTCCTAGAACTATGGTCACATGGTCATATGTTTCTCCTAGCTTTTCAAAAGTAAGATAGTTCAATTGAAATCAGGCCAACTTTTGTCATCACTTTCCTCTCATGACAGTGGAGATGTTAGTAGCAAGTGAAGACACATTTTGGGGGTTAGTGATATACGTATGTTTAGCTATTGACAGTCATCACAACGTAGGACATGTCTATAACAACACTGCCACATTATGACACATAATACAGGAGCAGAGGTTGTGTCACCACATCAACTTGACACGTTTTTCACTCCTAATTTTATTTTTATATTTTCTATTTTTCCTAAAAGGAGGCTTCTAAAATTGGATTTATACCTGAAGGGAGTGAGGTGTAATCAAAATTCAAATTCAGGTCTGTTTGATTTCAAAACCAGCCCTTGTTATGGTTTAGAATTAAACAATTAATTAAACAATTAATTATTAATTTCTATTATATTTTTATTTTCTTTAGGTAGTTACAATACAACACAGCACTTTAGAAATACATTGCCATTCCCTGCCCCCCTTTTTTGTCAGTCGTAGAGCTTGAACTCTGGGCCTGGGCGCTGTCACTCAGCTCTTCAGCTCAAGGCTAGCACTCTACCACTTGAGCCACAGTGCCACTTCTGATTTTCTGGTGATTTATTGAAAATAAGAATCTCACGGACTTTTGTGCCTGGGCTGGCTTTGAACCATGATCCTCAGATCTCAGCCTCCTCACTAATTAGGATTACAGGCATGAGCCACCAGGGCCTGGCAAGTGAAGCATCCTTTACTCATAATGGCTGTGAGCCAGTGACTGCAAGCAGACTCATACCCCCAAAAAACTTGCAGTGCCTAATGCAGCTAGCACAAAGTTTATGAAGGCAAAAGCCACATCAAGGCAGATGTCACATGGTATGGGAACTAGCAAAGTGTGTTTTACAGAAGCAAAGCAAGCTATCCAGGGGTAACAATCAGAGTCAATCAAGGGCCAGTTATCTAGGGGTAACAATAAGGGCTAAGCAAGGGCAAGTATTCTCTGGAACACATTTTTTTCTGGAGCTAAACAACCCATGATACATCTGCAATTTAACAACTCACAACACAGCTGTAGTTCAAAGAGAGTCCTATGTCACCTCTACAGTTCTTGGAACTGGGTGAAAATTTCCTAACACCTATTAAGACACCAAGATGGTGCTGAGGACAGACAGTATTATTTAGACAAAGTATCCATATTTCACCATCTGAGGCTGTTTTTCATTTTTCTCTGATTGTTCTTGAAATATGGATACTAGTTCTAACTGGCAACATCTTTGACGTCTTGTTGGATGAGAGATTTTCTAAAAATTCTTATAGGTGAATCCTGACCCCTACCCCTAGGTGATAGGCATGCCTGAATTGCTAGAGGCAGGGGCACGGACTTGGACAATAGGTTACTGGACCACCAGACCTGTACCATGAACTCATGAGACTCTGAACTCTCAAGTTCCTCATGACCCTGTCCCTGACCATGACCTTATTTAGGTCTCAACACCTCAGCATCATTTTGTGCCATGCCTCACATCTCTTGGCCCTCCTCAAGTCACCATGGCATCCCTCTCAACTCTCCATTAGTGTTTATCTGTTTTTTTAAAATTGTTTTTCTGCTCTTTCTTTACTATCTACATGCCTCAGTGTTTTAAAACAGTACTAAATATATTTGAGGCTGTCAGTTTCTTGGGCACATGTGTCCCTCACAGTAGCTGGTTTTCTAATAAAGACTCCTGATTGGACCTCTCAGACTGTGACTTCTCTCTATCTTGTGATCAAATTCCGGTATAACATTCTGAGGCTACTATTTTCTTTCCTAAGGAAGGGCTTTAAGTTGGTTCTTTTTGTTCCTAAGTGGGTTTTGGTTATCTCAAATGTATTAAATATTAAAACTATTTGGCATTTTAAAAAATTCACCCACATTTGTCATTTTCTTTTAAAAAATATGTATTTTTATTGTAAAGATACAGTACAGAGGAGTTACAGTTACATGAGTAAGGTAATAAGTACATTTCTTATTGAACTTTGTTACCTCCTCCTTTGTTTTTCCCTAACGGTCTCTTGCCTCTCCATGTCCCCAACTCTCCCCCACCATAGTTGTAAAGTTAATTTTCAGCATAGTGTCTTGTACATCCCATTGTTACAATGGGCCAACATGTACCCTTATTTCTGCTTTTTGTTATTTTCCTTCCCCTCCCCAAATTAGAAAAATGTATATACAAGATGCAGGACACCAGAATCAAATGCAGTGAAAACAGGGGTTATACCATGGAAGAAGAACATACAAGAGAAATAAAAAAAATCACATAGTACATTATAAGTACATTAAAAACAACAGCAAGAAAGATAAAACCTCTTGTGTCCCTATCTTGGGATTCATTTCATTTAGCGTCATCTTATATAGTCGTATGCATATAGCCTTTAAATAGGGATACAGGTGGACCCATTGCAATAATGAGATGTACAAGTCGTTATGTCGAAAAATGAACTTTACAAGTTTGGTGCGGGGGGGGGGGGGTGGGAGGGGAAGGGGCTGGTAGCGGGGATGATTGGGTGGGGGCGTGGAGGGAGGATGGGAAGGGATGAGAAGGAGAAACTAAGGAGGAGGCTACAATGCTTGATAGGAAATGTACTCATTATCTTGCCCATGTAATTGTAACCCTTCTGTACAGTATTTTCACAATAAAAAAAAGAAAATAAATAAATAAATAAAATGAAAAAAGGAGGTTGGTATAATTTGTGGAAGGGAAGGGGAAAAAGAAATCGTTTAAATAGGGATACAGGTGGATCCATTGCAACAATGAGATGTACAAGTCGTTATGTGGAAAAATGAACTTTAACTTTGGTGTGAGGGGAGGAGGATTGGGTGGGGGGTAGGGGGAAGATGGGAAGGAATGGGAAGGGGAAACAAAGGAGGAGGCTACAATGCTTGATAAGAAATGTACTCATTAACTTGCCCATGTAATTGTAACCCTTCTGTACAGTATTTTCACAATAAAAAAAGAAAAAAAAAGAAAGATAATTTTCCAAGGCACCTCTGATGCCACCTCTTCCTTTCTGACACCTTACTCTTTAATTTTGTATTTTCTATTGCTCCTACTGCTTGCATTTCTCTCCTCTTCCTAGATTGTACTTTCTATCACTCATCTGAAATAATTAAGCAACTGTCAATGCCATCCACTAGAATGGAAGGTATAACTTGGACATGAAAGGTGTCTATCTCTCCAATTCTAAATAGAGATTGAGGATTATTTGGGGAACTTCAAAAAAAGTTCCAAGTAACAAATTTCAGGTAACCTACCTGAAATATATTTTAGTATCCCTGCCTTTTTTAAGTTTACATTTCAATGACATAAGCTAAATAATTAGAGGAGGAATGGGGCTGGTGTGCAGTTTCTTCTTTGAGGGAGATTGTTGATGACTATCCAGCTAAAGCACAGAACACACTTAGAGGAGGAAGGTAGGGGTGACAATGGGAGCAACACTATCAGATACCCCATTCTCCAAAGGATAATTTTGTGTCTGCGTCATTTTTGAGAGTTAATAACTGCAAGGCTATTCAAGATTCATCTGGTCTAGGGGTGACAACTTGTTGTCTGCTAATACTGATGAGTTTTCTTTGGTCTATATCATAAAAATTTTACCAGCACATAAAAATTCTGAAGATCTATACTAATGCAAGCTGTGAGTCTTAAGAACCATTAGGAGGGGGTTCCGGGAAGATGGCGGAGGAGAAGCTGGAATCTGAACAAGCTCTTGCATAGAAAACAGTTTCAGAGTTCCAGTGAACAGTCCCAAGCCAGAGAATCACACCAAGTGTGCCATCACAGGACAGAGAGTTAGCCAAGAGAGGGGAAGCCAAGCAGACACATCTGAGCGTCTGCCAGCAGCTGCTGCTGCGGCGGCAGGGTCGCAGCGGCGACCTCAGCCGCGGCCATACAAGAGCGCTCACACAGAGAGTCCGGGACGAAGGAGCCAGACACAGCGGGAGAGCGGATTCTACTCAACACCAGCAAGAACCAACAAGGAGCGGACAACTTCATCCTGCACTTTGCAGACAAAAGACGACCCAGGATCCAAGACTCGGCGTGAGTAGCCCCACTTCCTCACTCCTTCCCAGGGAGCAGAGGAGGGAAGGCCACCCCTACCCCCCCAGCACCGGTGATCTCCATCTTGGATACCGACAAAGCTCGGAGGAGCGGCTAGCTCCAGCTCAGGCCTTGGAATAAAACGAGTCATTTAGCAGGTCACAAGAACTTAACGGCAAAGTGACCTCACAGACTCAGTTCCATCCAGGGAAAAGTCACCCAGCTCAGGCGCCAGCCATTGGAGTGGCTCTCCTCACCGGGTAACCAGAGCCAGAGGCTGCCCCTCCCTCTAGCAGCCACCACAATCAATTGAAAAACAGAAACCCTGAGAATGGCTCCAGGCTGGGTGCTGTGAGTTTTTTTCACAAAATAGCCCCAGGGAAAAGCTACTGTTTGTTGAAAGGCCTCAACTCTACCCAGAACCTAGCCTCATCACTGCATCCCCCTCTTGTGTGATTCTCAAAGCAGATCACCCTCCCAGTAAACTAACCTGGGAGGGGGAATCTCAAAATCTTGGGTAAAGCAGAGCATTTTTCTGCCTGTTCCAACAAACTGACTTAAGAAACGAATCAAGCCACAGGACCTCAAGCTGACCAGAGACTCCAACCACACTCTGGTTACAGACAAAAGGGATATACAGGACTCTTCCCACCACTCCCCCCCCCCAAAAAAAATCAAAGACCTTTTTTTTTTTTTTCTTCTTCTTCTTCTTTTCTTTTTTTCTTTTTTTTTGTTTTGTTTTTTTTTCTTCGTTTTTTGTTACCTTATATATATAAAAAAAAATTTTTTGCTTTTCTAAAACTTTTATTAATCTTTAATTTTTGCCTCTTCTGAAAAAATAATTGTTTTCCATTAACTTTTTTTTTTTCTTTTCTCCTCTTATAATTTTTATTTTAGGAATACGTGAATGTGTGTTTTCCTTTCTTTTCTTGTCTTCTTTCTCTTTTTCTTTCATTCTTAATTATCTTTTTGTTTTTTGTCTAGCTCTACTGAACTTCTGATCTTTTCTTCTCACTTTCCTATCCTTTCCATCTTTTCCTCTTTGTTCTTCTTTATGTGACTTAACTTTTGTCCTGCACATCCTCAGATAAACCCATAGTTAAACAGTAGACCCTACCCCCCATTGTGTACACACTTAACCCACAAACTTATTACTCAATTCAAAACCTCTGAGACTTAAATTCATTAATAGCAGTACTACCTCTTTATACCTATATAATATTTTAAGCATTTTTTTAAAGTTTTCCAAATCTCCTCTATGTCCTTCCCTTTCTCTCAACATATTCATATTCCTCTATAAATAGATGGTCTTTTAATCTCTAAAATAACATCAATTTTCACGTTTCTATTTTTTTTTCTGGTCTCTTTTCATTCCCCTTTCCCTTTCTTCTTTCTCTCTCTCTCTCTACTTGCATCCTACCCAACCTACTTCCTGCACTGTGATTAGGACATAGTTAACTCTCCCTGTGCCTCCCCACACCAATCTATTCCTATTTTTTACCCACATCTCTCCCTAACCCTAAAAATTCCTGGTTTTCCAAATTCTTCTCTGCTGTTCGAAGCCCATTAACATACAGTTGTTTGATGTTGAATAGATGTATCTGTTGAACTAGATTGTATCTGTAGACTATTGACTGTACAAATGCAAACTTTGGTTGATGGTTGCCTTAAGATAGTGTTCTAGCACAAAACTGGTGCTATCTTCATCTCAAATGGGCAGAGTAAGCCGGAAAAACACAAGAAAAATGGCAAATTCGGGTATCTCAATTCCCAATCTTGATAATCAGGGGTTAGAACAGATAATGAATAATCCAGAGGAGAGTTCCCAAACAGCTCTACAAACACTGCTGGCAAACATGATAAATGAAAAGTTTGACAATGTACAAAGTACTCTGTATGAGCGTGACAGGGAGAGAGAGGAGGCATCCCAGTAGTTTATACAGGAATATCATAAGCGTGAGGAAGCTACTCAAAAACTGATACAGGATTTGCATGAACAACTTGAGAATACTCAAAGAGAAAGGGAGGAATGGCGTGAGCAGGCTGAGAACACTCAAAGAGATCTGCAGGAATCCCACGAACGGGAGGAAGCTAATCAAAGAGTAATACAGGAATTGAGAGACCAGGTAGAGAACACACAAAGATCACTAAAGGCATTCATGGAATCCATTAACAAAGAGCTGAAGGAAGTCAGGGAGACCACAAAGGGAATGCTGAATGGAACCCAACAGAAGGAATGGGAGCCCAAAGAAACCATAACCAATCAACTAAGTGATTTGAGGACAAACACTGAACACCAAATTAAGGAAGTAAAGAAATTCATACAAGACCTAAAACAGAGCTTCAACAAAGAACTTGAAGCCATCAAAGCTGACCAACTAGAAGGAAAAGAGATAAAAAACAAAGTAGAGAGTCTTGACAGCAGGTTAGACCATGCAGAAGATCGAATCTCAGGGATTGAAGACAGCCTAGATATTATAGAGAAAGAACATACAACCATCCAAGACAAGTCCAAGAAATATGATAGATCTATCCAACACCTGGAAGACACCATCAGAAGGCCTAATCTAAGGATAATGGGTGTAGAGGAGCACCTAGAAACAGAAGTTAATGGTCTAGGAAATTTGTTTAACAGGATCCTAGCAGAGAACTTCCCAAACATGCAAAAAGATAGGCCTGTCCAGATACAAGAAGCCTTTAGAACCCCAAATAGACCAGACCAGAATAGGACATCCCACCGCCACATTATAATCCACACAGGATCAACTCAGAACAAGGAAAAGATCCTTAAAGCTGTCAGAGAGAAAAGGGTAATCACTTATAAAAGGGAAACCAATTAGAATCACCTCAGATTTCTCAGCAGAGACAATCAAAGCAAGAAGAGCCTGGAATGATGTATGCCATGCCCTAAAAACAAACAACTATCAACCAAGAATACTGTACCCAGCTAAACTCTCCTTCATAACCGAAGGCCAAATAAAAACCTTCCGTAGCAAAGAAAAATTGAAACAATACATCTCCACCAAACCAGCCCTACAAAAGATTCTTAAAGATGTCCTACACATAAAAAACCAACAAGACCGCAATAAAGCCCAAGAAACTGCACCCAAACTGAGAATCCAAGAACCATAGGAAGAACCCAGTTTTCGCAGCCCCCAAGAAGGTGGATAACATGGCAGGAACTCCCAAATACCTCTCAGTCCTATCTCTTAATGTTAACGGACTGAACTCTCCAATTAAGCGACATAGACTGTCTAGTTGGATTAAAAAACAAGACCCTTCTATCTGCTGCCTGCAGGAGTCACATCTTGCCCGTAAAAACAAACACATTTTCAATGTTAAAGGCTGGAACAAAATCTACCAAGCAAACGGACCGCATAAACAGGCGGGAGTTGCAATCCTAATATCAGATAAAATAGACTTCAAATTAAAATTCGTGAAAAGAGATAAAGAATGTCCTACATACTAATTAAAGGATCTCTCTTTCAGGAGGATATTACAATTCTAAATATCTATTCACCAAACAATGGAGCACCCAAATTTATCAAAGAAACACTACTTTCCCTCAAATCCCATATAGATCCAAAGACATTAATAGTTGGGGATTTTAACACACCACTCTCCCCACTAGATAGATCAACTCGGCAAAAACTCAACAGAGAAACCACAGATCTAAACAGCTGCATAGATCAACTAGACTTAACAGACATTTACCGAACATTTCACCCAGCAGCATCAGAATACACGTTTTTCTCAGCAGCACATGGAACGTTTTCTAAAATAGACCACATTTTAGGCCACAAAGCAAACTTGTCTAAATTCAGAAACATTGAAGTTATACCTTGCATTCTCTCTGACCACAAGGGAATAAAATTAGAACTCAACACCAAAAGCCACCAAAGAAAGTCCGGTATCACATGGAGGCTGAACAACACACTGCTGAATCATGAGTGGGTCATGGAAGAGATTAGAAAGGAAATTCAAATGTTCATGCTATTCAACAAAAATGAACACACAAATTACCAGCTCCTCTGGGACACAGCAAAGGCAGTACTCAGAGGCAAGTTTATAGCTCTGAGCTCCTACATCAACAAATTGGAGAGATCTGAAACTAGCAATTTAATGACGCATCTAAACCTCCTTGAAAAAGAGCAGCAAGATAAACCCCAATCCAGTAGACGGAAAGAAATAATCAAAATTAAATCAGAATTAAATGAATTAGAATCCAAAAAAACTATAGAAAGAATCAACAAAACAGAGTTGGTTCTTCGAAAAACTTAACAAAATTGACAGACCCTTAGCAAATCTTATCAGAAAACGAAGAGAACACACCCAAATTAATAAACTCAGAGATGAGAATGGAAACATCACCACGGAAACAAGCAAGATTCAGAACATTATAAGGGAATACTTCTCAAAACTGTATGCTAATAAGTTTGAGAACTTGACAGAAATGGACCTCTTCCTAGCAAATATTGACATGCCAAAACTAAACCAAGATGAGTTAAACTATCTTAACAGGCCCATATCAAGCATTGAAATAGAAACAGCAATAAGAGACCTCCCAGCTAAGAAAAGTCCATGAACAGATGGTTTTACAGCAGAATTTTACAAGGCCTTCAAAGCAGAGCTCACACCAATTCTCCTCCAACTCTTCAATGAAATTGAAAGAGAAAGCTCACTACCGAACACATTCTATGAAGCCATCATAACCCTCATCCCAAAACCAGGCAGGGACTCATCAAAGAAAGAGAACTATAGACCCATTTCTTTGATGAACATTGATGCAAAACTTCTCAACAAAATTTTGGCCAACCGACTTCAACAATTCATCCAAAAAATCATACACCACGATCAAACAGGATTCATTTCAGGGATGCAAAGCTGGTTCAATATACACAAATCAATTAATATTATTCATCACATCAACAGGAGCAAGAATAAGAACCACATGGTTATCTCAATAGACGCAGAAAAAGCATTCGACAAGATCCAACATCCCTTTATGATGAAGGTTTTGGAAAAATTAGGAATCCATGGAACATTCCTCAGTACAATAAAGGCTGTATATGACAAACCTACAGCCAGCATTATACTCAATGGTGAAAAACTAAAGCCATTTCCTCTTAACTCAGGAACAAGACAAGGATGCCCACTCTCTCCACTTCTCTTCAATCTAGTATTAGAATGCCTAGCTACAGCAATAAGACAAGATGCAGACATAAAGGGGATCCAAATAGGGAAAGAAGAAATAAAACTCTCCCTCTTTGCAGATGACATGATCTTGTATTTAAAGAATCCCATAGACTCCACTCCCAAATTACTCAAGCTGATTCAAAACTTTGGCAAAGTAGCAGGTTATAAAATTAACCCCCAAAAATCCATGGCTTTTCTGTATGCCAACAATGAGAAAAGTGTGGCTGAAATTAGGAAAGCAACTCCATTTGTAATAGCCCCACAAAAAATAAAATACCTAGGAATTAACTTAACTAAAGAAGTGAAGGACCTCTATGATGAAAACTTTAAAATCTTGAAAAAGGAAATCAACACAGAACTTAAAAAATGGCAAAACCTCCCATGCTCCTGGATTGGAAAGATTAACATTGTGAAAATGGCAATACTTCCCAAGGCTATCTACAAATTCTATGCAATACCTATCAAAATTCCACCCTCATTCTTCAAGGAAATAGAAGCGGCAATCCAAAAATTCATATGGAACAATAAAAGACCCCGAATAGCAAAAACGCTCCTCAACGGAGAGAACACTGCTGGAGGAATATCAGTACCAAATTTCAAACTCTACTATAAAGCCATAGTAATCAAAACAGCTTGGTATTGGCATAAGAACAGACCTCAGGACCAATGGAATAGAATTGAAAACCCAGAAATGAACCTACAGACCTATAGCCATCTAATCTTCGATAAGGGAGCTAAAACAATAGAATGGAAGACAGACAGCCTCTTCAGTAAATGGTGCTGGCAAAACTGGTTAACTACATGTAGAAAACTAAACCTAGATCCTTATATATCACCCTGCACCAGAATCAACTCCAAATGGATCAAAGACCTTGAACTCAAAGCAGACACTCTGAAAACATTACAGGATGGAATAGGAGAAACCCTGGGTCTCCTCGGCTCAGGCCGAAATTTTCTGAATAGAGACCCGGAAACACAACAAATCAAAGAAAGGTTGGACAAATGGGATTGTATAAGGTTGCAGAGCTTCTGCAGGGCAAATGACATAGCTAGCAAGATCAATAGAAAGCCCACGGATTGGGAGAAGATCTTTACTAGCCATACAACGGACAAGGGTCTCATATCTAAAATATACTTGGAACTCAAAAAATTAAACCACCCAACAACAAATCCTCAAAGAAACAACTGCCCAATAAGTAAGTGGGCGAAAGACCTAAAGAGAAGCTTCTCTGAAGAAGAAAGAAGGATGGCCAATAGACACATGAAGAAATGTTCAACATCCCTAGCCATAAAAGAAATGCAAATCAAAACAACATTGAGATATCACCTCACTCCAGTTAGAACAGCAAAAATCAAGAACTCTAACAACAACAGATGCTGGAGGGGATGTGGACAGAAAGGAACCTTACTTCATTGTTGGTGGGAATGTAAACTTGTTCAACCACTTTGGAAAGCAGTATGGAGGTTCCTCAAAAGACTCCATATAGAGCTCCCCAATGACCCAGCAATCCCACTTTTGGGCATTTACCCAAATGACCACAAACAAGGCCACACTAAAGCTACCAGCACAACTATGTTTATTGCAGCATTATTTACCATAGCTAAGATATGGAACCAACCCAGATGCCCCTCAGTAGATGAATGGATCAAGAAGATGTGGTATATATACACAATGGAATTCTATGCCTCCATCAGAAAGAATGACATTGCCCCATTTGTTAGGAAATAGAAAGGCTTGGAAAAAATTATATTAAATGAAGTAAGCCAGGCCCAAAGAAACATAGGTCCCATGGTTTCCCTTATTTGCAATATCTAGTATAGGTATGAGTCAAGCGGAAAAAGTCAGAGAATGTGATGTTAGGAAAACGAACCCTCAAATATGTATTTTAATTTTTTTGTTTCATTCATGCATGTGTTTCTAACGCATTTATAATATTATTTCTTTGTTGCTTTGTATGTCCCTCCCCCACAGTGTAACCCCTGCTTTCACTATATTTGATGTCAGTATAACATGTGGAGGAGACGGGGACAAACAAGTCGTTTAAGGATTCAGGTGGACCTGTTGCAACAATGAGAAGTACAAAATGTCATGTCCAAACCAGCTTTACAATGTCGGTGGGGGGGAGGGAGGGGGTTATGATTGGGTGGGGGGTAGGGGGGACGGTGGGAAGGGAGGTGAAGGGTAAACAAAGGAGGAGGCTGCAATGCTTGGTAAGAAATGTATGCATTTTCCTGCCCATGTAATTGTAACCCCTCTGTACAATATGTTTTCAAATAAAATAAAATAAAAAAAAAAAAAAAAGAACCATTAGGATATTTGACAATTCAAATTTCATTATGGCAAATGTTGGCTCAATCTGATCAATTATATTTGTTTGTTTGTTTAAGACAAACTAGGGTTTGAACTGAAAGCCCATGCTTTTTTGCTTAAGGTTGGTGCTCTACCATTTGAGCCACAGCTACACTTTTGGGTTTTGGTGGTTAATAGGAGATAAGCATATCACAGACTTTCCTACATGGGCTATATCTTAGCCTCTTTATATTTTGAATTTAATTTAATTTATTATTATAGATTTGAGGTACAGAGGGATTACAATTCTTCTTTTTTTTGGGGGGGTCCGGTTGTGGGGCCTGAACTCTGGGCCTCAGCTTTTCAGCTCAAGGCTAGTGTTGTACCACTTCAGCCACAGCACCACTTCTGGCTTTTTTCTTTTTGCTTATGTGGTGCTGAGGAATCGAACCCCGGGCCTCATGCAAGAAAGGCAAGCACTCTACCGCTGAGCCACCTTCCCATCCCAGGATTACAATTTCTTAAGTCCCCTATTCTGTACATTTCCTTTTTATCTATTTTTTTAAATTTAATTTTATTGTCAAGGTGATATACAGAGGGGTTACAGTTATATACATAAGATAGTGAGTACATTTCTTGTGGAACATTGTTACTCCCTCCCTCATGTTTCTCTCACTTTCCCTCCTCCACAAGGTCCCCTCCCCAAGTTGTAAAGTTTATTTCCAACATACTGTCTTGTGAGTATCACTGTTGCATTGGCTATCATTTTGAGTAGCTAGGATTACAGGTGTGATCCACCAGCGCCTAGCTTACGCTGCCCCTTTAAATGGAGGTATTCAATAGATATTGATGTCTACACTTACAATTTCTCATTTACTTTTTTTATTACAAATGTGATTTCCTAATCTCACAAGTGTTAAAATTGATGCTCCAGATTCATGTAGATAGGTATGTCATATTTTCATTTGTAGAGCTCTGTCTACATCCCACATTGTTTCCCAACACTATTTGACTCTAATCATTTGTAATATGCAGAAGCAATGACCTGAATACTATTAGAGACACAAAATTCAGGTAACACCTAACCATTATTACCTTTTAGCACCTCCTTTTTAGTACAATGCAGTTTGCTCAGGAATTCTTGTCATTGGGCCAATCAACAGCTCTAACCTACTTGATTACCTAACTTGCAGTTGTGTCCCTACTATAAAACTCATTGTCTATTGCAGCAAGCACACAATCTTCATTTGTATTTCTTACAATCTTGCTCAAACCACATATGCTGAGGGTCAGGCCTTCTTCCTAGAGTTGTAATCACTTTTCTTTTAGTTTCTAATCAGCTAGGGGAAAACAAGAAGCTAAAACTGATTCTATAGTTTGTTCTCATATTAAAAATTCCTTTTCTCTGTATCTTTAAATATTTCTTGGTTGCACACTCCTTACTATCATTACACAAGAAAATTCCAAGTGAACAGAGATTGCAAAAGTTCAAAGGCAGATGAATAAGCACATCAATGAGGACACTCACAGTGAGCTACACACACACAAGTCACTGCCATTGTTCCATCTCTATTCTCTCTAGTAGGCTGACTGTCCAAGGGAGCACTGGAATCATTGTTGGGTTGCCTTCAGCCTTGAAAACCCACTTTGCCTATGAACACTACAAGCAAAGCAATATTGTTTGTTAAAGAGTACAGGTACAAGTACAGGAATATACCATAGCTAAAGACTTGTGCAGAAAAACCACATAACCAATAGCTAATCAGTAGAGGGATATAAAAGTGTGATTCCTTTGGTCTAGATAATCCCGATAAGCAAGTTTCCACATAGTTTTCCAGAGTTTGGCTGTGGCATAGCAGTGATCAATTATATACAACAATAGTTGACTTGATAACCAACAAATCACTTGGCAGGGGCCCTCCCTCTTCTGAGTGCTTTCTTCTTTACCTAACCATGTTTTTTGCATCTGTAAGAAGTCTATTTGACTCAGAGATCTTTGACTCAGAGTTTGATTTGAAGGGTACTTCAACTAAGATAGAATCACTTAAGATTTCCAGAATGTCTTTTCTAATAGAGAACAGATATGTAAATAGTTACGAGTAAAGTCACAGAGGAACTTCAGGGAAAACAATTCCATTTGATCAAATTAGACATGGTGTCAAATTACAACGTGTCATTTGAAGAAGGGGAGAATAGTCCTGATTAGATAAAATAGTACTAGCAGCTCAACTATTTCTGCCTTTGATTCTCATGAAAGTTGTATAAGTGCTTTTAAACATTTTATAGGGTGCTTTCTTATATTCTAATTTTTATAAATGAAGAAATGGGCATTTGGAGAAATAATTCAATCTGTATAAAGTTTTTCTGCCTGCAAATGGCAGGTTTAAGATGTAACCCCAGTAAATACCTCCTGATAGAGTTTTTATGGCATTAAAAGAAAATAGCCTTTCAAGTTTCAAGGCAGAGCTAGGTAAGCTTGAATTTTCTCTTGTATTAGCTGAACAGAAATTAACATCTAAATCTGTTATCTCAACTGAAATGGAGATAATTAGTCTGAAGGTCTTGGTATAAGATTTTACTGAAATATAACATATATATTTTGTTCAATGCTTGTCATTAAGTATTCATTAAAAAATGAGCAACCCTTTTGTGAGAATAACAACGATCATTGGGGGCATGTGAAAACTTCATGTGTTACATCTAAAAATCAGTCTTCTCAGCCTCTGATGGGGTAGTTTAGTTCTGGAGAATAATTTTAAATGATGGAAAATAAGGTTGCCATACAAACTTAGAAACCAGTATTTAGACATTTATATCAGTTTCAAGTAGTTGACTATGTTCTGCAGAAACAAACCATCAAGGATTTTAAGCAGGGATGAAGAAGGCATGTTAGTCATGCATTTTGGGATTAAGTAGAATGGAGGTGACATAAGATGGCAACCTAGAATCACTAAGAATGAAAGATTAGCCGGGCGCTGGTGGCTCACACCTGTAATCCTAGCTACTCAGGAGGCTGAGATCTGAGGATCGCGGTTCAAAGCCAGCCCGGGCAAGAAAGACCGTGAGACTCCTATCGCCAATAAACCACCAGAAAACCGGAAGTGGTGCTGTAGCTCAAGTGGTAGAGTGCTGGCCTTGAGCTGAAGAGCTGAGGGAAAGCGCCCAGGCCCAGAGTTCAAGCCCCACAACCGACAAAAAAAAAAAAAAGAAAGATGAGAGGCCTGCAGATTTTTCAGGAAGCCTTTGGGTTCTGATGTAGAATTTTACCCATTCTTATTGTTTTCTAACACTTGCAATTATACACAAAAATGATTAAATATGAGTGAAATCAGAGATGTGCGTGTGTGAGAGATAGAGAGATGAAAAGAGAGAGCAGGAGGTAAAGAGGGAGAAAGGCAGGAAGAGAGAAAAGGAAAGGTAGGAGGGAGAAAGAGAAAAAGAAAAAGAGAAACAGAGACAGAAAGGGAAGGAGAGAGGGAGGGAGGGAGGGAGGGAGAAAGGAAGGAAGGAAGGCAGGAAGGAAGGAAGGGGTAAAAGAGAGGAAGAAAGAAGGAAAGAGAAAGGAAGGAAGAAAGAAAAACAGGAAATAGTTTGGCTGAACTATCATAAAAAGGAATAAATAATCACCAAAAACTTTGAAAGCATTCCAGGAATTCTAGTCAAGTCACATTATTTCCTCTGAGGGAATCCGTGTCTTTGACAGCCAGTCTCCAAGATGCAATCTGATGATCAACTTCTCCTGGAACTCAATCGTAGGTAGCCAGGCCCCCTCCCACATCAAATCAATACTATAGATATGTGACTAATAAAATACCAATGGAAAAGGTAGTCTGTGAACAGTTTTCATCTTGATTTCCTAAATCACTCAACCATGTGTACACCCAAGCAGCTCCATGCAAAAGTCATACTAGAGAGAAACAGGTTTCAAGTAGACAATCCAAGCCAGCTTGTCCTTCCTTCAGATGACTAATCCAGGTTGACTTCAGACTGCACTGCATGAGAGACTGAGCAAGGACAGACCAACCTAGCCCTTTGGACTTCTTGATCCACAGAAACTATGAGGATGTATAAGGTAATGATTGCTGTTTAAAGCTATAAAGTTTGGGCATAAATTATATGCAGCAAAAACTAAAGCACTAATATTTTTTGAGTCTATCTTATATGCCAGGAATTCTATAGGTAATTTTATACTGCCCTAGAAATTCTAAGATTTTTCAATACTAGATATTGAAATGTTGTTCATTTCTATGCCTACTATTTTGATACCGAAAGAGAGAGAGGGAGAGAGAGAGAGAGAGAGAGAGAGAGAGAGAGAGAGAGAGAGAGATGACCACTTAACAGAATTTTGAAATGTTAAAGACAATCCATTATAAGTGACAACGGTCTTTAAGCTATTTTATTCTAGTCTAGGGTTTCTTTAAGCTGTGATTAAAGAAACAGCTTGGGGAGAATCTGGGATGCAGAAATGGATGGATAAAATGCAATAGCAAAGATGCCACAAAATACTATCCTCTTAAAGTGTGAGCTAGGATGAAAAGAATGGGCTAAGTCTAGGAAAAGAGGAAAAAATTTGAGCAAAAAGAAAGAAAGAAAAGGAGAAATGAGAATTAATGAGAAATGTGAAGCAAAATGGATTTTCTCTGAAAGGCACCTGAGACTTAGTGCCAACCAGTAATTCACTACTGATAGTAATCAAATGTCCAGCTCCATTTTGTAAAGCTTTGGAATACTCAGAAGTCACTGCTGTGGTGGGTACGTTAACCAAGAAAGATAACAAGACACCAATGAATCAGTTAATACCTTGACAATAACTAAAGTTTATATGTCTGTTCCAAAGGAAGTTTACCACATTTAGGAGTTGAGCTTTTCTTCAAATTTTAGGTAAAACGATCTTCCCAGGCTTTCTTTACCAAAAATTCTCATTCATGTTACTTATAAACCTCCAGGGGTTCATAAATATTCACATATATAAATTGAGTGCTGATAAAGTGATAGAATTTCATGCATGAGTCAACACCTTAGAATTTATTTTCATAATCTTCAATTTGTAAACCCAAGAACAGTTTGTTTTCTCATTTGCAGAGTGTGACTTTGGAACTGTGATTGATTAATTCCTTATATGAGAATCTTGGTTTAGAACCGGTAACAAAAGTATTTGTAGCATTAAAATGGAAATTATAGGATTGAAAAATAAAACTTTCTTGTATAGGGAATTATACTGTGACCTATGATTGTGTCTCTGAATAAAACCTTTGTTTAAAAGGGGGGTGGGGTGGGAGATTGTCTGTCTTTAGTCAGTAGGCATGTAAGATAAAGCTATCATCTAACAATGTGTTTATGAGAGACACCAAAGTGAGGATATATTTTGTCTTTTTTGAAGACTAGTCATTATTCATTTTTCAAAGAGCTATCTTTATGCCAACAGAATAAAAATGATAATTTGTGTCCTGATTTCCAAACAATTTATTTGAAAGGTGTTTATTGTGGGATACCTTTTGGAAAAAATGATTGTGAACCTTGGAATTAACATAATGAATGTACTTTATCTTCATTTCCCTTTTAATAAATGCCCACAGTTCTAAATTTCATTGTTAACTAAAAAAGTTACCAGTACACAAATCCCTGGCTCTGACAAAACATTCAGTCAGGGCAGTTATGTAAGACATAATACCAGTGGAAGCAAAATTTTCCCAATGGGAATTATTGTTGAAACTGTACATATAGAGTGAGAAAAATATAAAACTATGAAGTTTAAAATTCTCACCACAATGGAAAGTTGGTAACAGAACTAATAGGAACTTTAATTTCTAATCAGTATAACCTGCTGTATTTGGTAAGGTGATGTAGTTAATAAAAGAAATTCCCAGATCTGGGAAAGTGGCTTAGAGGTAGCATTCTTGCCTTGCATGCATGAAGCCCTGGGTTTGATTTCTCGGTATCATATAAACAGAAAAATTCAGACATGGCACTGTGGCTTAAGTGATAGAGCACTAGCCTTGAGCAGAAGGAGCTCAGAAACAGTGCCCAGTCCCTGAATAAACACTAAAATAACAAAAAAGAAATTCCCATATCTCAGAGGGTCCATTTGAGAGAAATTTTCCTTCACTGTGGTCAAAGACTGATTGAAAAATAACTTCCTACAAAATGATTCAAAGATTCATATTCTTTCATTCTGTAGCTTTAACAACTTCATTAAGTTGTTTTCAAGAACATTACTTTCATTTTTGTCAAACTTGAAGGGAAAGGGACAGAGACAACTACACAAGGTACCTATTATGGACTGGCCCTAAAGGACTATGCATTTTCTTTGCTCTCATTCTATTGACTTGAGTCACGCTGCAGGAACTTTAAGATACTGTCAGCAATAAATTCAGTCTAGCTGGATGCCTAGAAAGAACAGAAAAATTCAATGTCAACAGCTAGAATTTTCTACCATAATAGCCAAATGCTTTATACATTTTAATGTCAATCTGATATCTAAAAGAAAATGTCAATTTTCAATATTTAGGAAGAATAAGCTAAAATATAACTTTCATTTCCTTTTTTTTCAGTACTGCAATTTGAGCTCATGGTTTTGCCCTGCAAGTGTTGTTCCAATTAAGCCATTCCCCAAGTTGTTTTTGTTTCAATCATTTTTCTAAAGAGATCCTCTGGTCTATGACTGGACTGTTCTAGACCACAGCCCTCTTGTTTATCTTTCCCATTTAAACTTGGCATGGGCCATTACACCCAGTTTTTATTGGTTGAGATGGAGTCTCTCCAACTTTTTACCCAGGCTGACCTTGAACCACAGCCCACCTAATATTAACCTCCTCAGTAGATTGGATTACAGGCATGAGGCATCAGGCTTCTCCTCCATCATTAATTTTTCTAAGATCTCAAATTTGTCATTTTACAGTTCAGGGAAACAAAAATAACCATGTTGCTTAGGCTTTGTGCTATATAAGCAATTCAAAAGCTATATGTATTTTTGTTTAATTTTGGCTTTGACATATGAACCTGAAATCTTTACCTTTAAACAGTTCAGTTATTCTATTTTGTCATTATTGACCTAAGTAGAAATAAAAAAGGGGTTTATGTTGCCAAATTACCACACCATGTGGCCTAAAGCTCGCCCCTCAATCATGAGAGTGCCAAAACATGACAGGCTCATTTTCTTGTCCCCGTCCTTAAAAATTTTCTTGTAGTTTCTCTTCCCCTCAAATATCTCAAAATAAATCTCTGTGCTATAATTAAAAGAAGCAGTATACTCTGGTAATGGGAATCATGGGAGTGTTCTTGATTCAATTTGTTTCTCAGCTCAAGTTTACCACAAGAGCTGTTTTTGGTACAGGGATTCTCAAGGGAAATCAAGAGAATGTAATCTTGCTGAGAATTTCCAGGACAAGTGCAAGGTAGAGGCTATGACATGGCTATGCCACCTGCAATTTCCAGAGCAGCTTTTGGCCCCTAAACTGGAAATATCTGTTAATTACACCCCTGCCCCTTTCATCTAATTTCAACTCAGTCATCAAAGAAGTTAAACTGGGAATGCTCTATTTCATGAAGGTGTTAGTGTTGCTGTAATTTGTTGAGAAATGAAAGAATATTCATTATATATTATGTTAAACGGTTCTTTGTCTACTGAGTGACTTGAATAACAGAAGGTGGTCTTTGAATTCACCTTGTTTGTAAGATTTTTTTTTCCTTAGGATTGCTGCTGAGCATTTTATCCCAGCAAACATATAGCAATTTGCTTTACATTAGGACATTTTCGTATTTCTTTAACTATCCCACATTTTATTGGCAATAAAGGAATTTTCAAAAAAGGATCAAGTTAGAAGTATCATATTAATCAGTTTTCTAATTTTCCAAGTTCTATTCTTATTCTTACCTATAAAAGATAGTTGATGTTTTCCTATTGATATTGATATTGCATGCGCAAGGTAATGAATACATTTCTTATCAAGCATTGTTGCCTTCTCCTTTGTTTCCCCTTACCATCCCTGCCCTCCCATCCCCCACCACTTGTAAAGTTCATTTTTTGATATAACGTCTTGTACATCTTATTGAGTGTTCATTTTAAACAGTAATCAATAAATGTTTATTAACAAATATTTATTGAGGTGCTGCTATATGCTAGCTTTGGTCTTAAGATCTAGATGACAATCAAAAGAAGTCATAAATTCTACTTTAAGAAGCTTACATTCTAAGATGGAGAAAGACAGTAAGATGTGAAAATACAGAGAAGGAGATAATTGTGGAGAGTTAAGACTTTGAACTATGGCTGGGGACTGGGGGCTAATGCCTGTAATCCAAGCTATTCAAAAGGTTGAGATCTGAGGATCATGGTTTGAAGCCAACCCAGGCAGGAAAATCTGTGATACTCCTATATCTAATTGAACACCAAAAAACTGGAAGTGAGACTGTAGCTCAAATGATAGCAAGCCAGTTTTGAGTACAAAAGCTCCCAGGCCCTGAGTTCTTATCCCAGTACCCACAAAAAAATAAACTACTGTAAATTCACAGATGGGTAGAGACCCAGGGAAAGAGTGGTCCAAGCAGGAAAACTATGATTGCAAACACTGAAGGTTTTGTTTGTTGGTGGAATGTCTCAAAGGTGACTATGACCAAAAAAAGGTGAGGGAATGGACAGGTGAAACAATAAGGTTAGAGAAGTCAATAGAGAATACAGAAAGGTAACAAAAAAGGCCTAGTTATAAGCATTATGCTCACCTTTGGTCCTCAGCTCCTCCCAGCCCTGAGCTCCTCCCAGCCCTGGAGTTCTCGCCATACACCTGGCCTTTCCCTCTCTCTGCCAGGACCCACCTGAGCTCCCACCTACCTCACTTCCTGCCCCAGACCCTCCTGCTACTTGCTTATGGACAGGTGCCATGTGCTCCTCTTGGGGGAAATATGGCTTTTCTAATAAACCTTGTAATAACCTTTCTCCTGTGCCTGCTTGCCTCCACGTGGTCCCCTGGGAAGTATGTGAAACTCCTTCATTGGTGGCCTTTCAATAGTGAAAGGAGCTTTGGCACCTTAAAAGTCAAGAGGAACAAAGTCTAGGTGAACAGATGAGGGGTGGTGTAAAAAGCTGCTCAGATTCAAGGTACATTTGAAGGTAGAAGTTAAAGGGCAGAGGTTAAAATGTGGAATCTAGGGCAACTCCAAAGCACCCAGAGTACTATGGTATCATTTGTTGTATTAGAGATGATTTGATGATATTTATTCATTCAAACATTTATTAAGTGATTATTTTGTGTCAGACACAACCCTCCAAAGAATTCTAATCTTAGCAAGGAATTCTGAGGTCTGGCATTAGGCAGAGGAAGAACGATGTAGAGGAAATGACAAATATAAGAAGTATGTGGGAGTTGGAGTTGGCAGGATGTGGTGCCTCATGTTGAGAGTGAGAAAGATTCTAGGAGCACTTTAAAATTTCTGATGCAAGTGATAGATGGAATTGCTATTAACAAAGACATGGAATGTGTAACAGGAAATTAGTTTGTGGAGAGATGTTAATATAGACCTGTAGATTTGCATGATATCAGTGCCACCCATTTACCAACTTTAAAGGTTCCTCATAAACCTCTCTCTTAATTGCATATGCAAATCTCAAAGACGATGACAAGAGACATTATTTCATTTGGAGTTAATAAATGGTGACTTTCAAATTCTTAATAGGTAAGAAAAGAAATTGGTTTGTGGAGAAAGTTATCATAACATCAGTAATGGCAGATCCTGAGTGAGTACTTACTGCTTCCGGTGTAATAGGCACTCTTCTTACTACTTAACATAAACAACCTCATTTCATAATTAAGACATTTATACTGATGGCACTGTTATTGTCCCTGTTCTTGCATAAGCATTGCCTGGAACTTGGAGAAGTAACTTACTCAATGTCAACATATTCAGGGATTAGGAGTGGTAAGCCTTGAATGTTTTCCTTATGCCAAAGTTTGTAGCTGTTGGGTTTCAGAAGATTTGTGAATTTGGACTCTGAAGCATAGATACAAGCTGGAGACAAATATTTGAAAATCATCAGCATAAAAATGATGCTCTGACTGCATGCCATCAATGGCTGCCTTCTTCCTATCTCACTGTTGTGCCTCTCCTATTGTATGACCCGGGATCATTTTCCATGTAAGCTATTTGCATTTGAATCCATGTCCTAGAGTCTGCTTCTGAGGAGCCAGACCTCAGATAGAAACTGATGAAAAGGTAATAGAGGACGAGGAATAAAGGACACTAAATGTTTTCTTAGGACTTAGTTAAGAAAGTAGGGAAATACACAGGAAAATAATGTCACAAGAGAATTCAGGACTACTTTTTAATAAGGGAAAGAATTAACAGAAAGGGAAACACTGAAGAGGTCCTGGAAAAGAATTTTCTCAAGAGTTTAGCAAACCAAAGGCAGCAGTAGAAAACAAAAATAGTACTAACATAGAGGAGGAAAATCCAAGAGTCTAGGGAAGGACAATAGTGGCCAGAAAGGCATGAACAGGTCAGACAGTCTTAATTCATCTAAGGTTTGGCTGACTTGATCAAAGATCACTTGAATAAGATTAGACCTCCTAACTATCTCTGATTTACCTTTTCAAATTCTCTACACTTAATTTGATCTACCACTGCTTTGATCTTGAGACTTCACCAATAACCTTTCTGTCTTCCTTTTCATTAAACTTAAGGAAATTATGAAGTTACTCATTTGAAGAATCTTTAAAACTAGAAATATATTTTATACAAGAAACTGAGTCCCTGATCCTCAGCACTACATAAGCAAAAAGAAAAAAGCCGGAAGTGTCTCTGTGGCTCAAGTGGTAGAGCGCTAGCGTTGAGCTGAAGAGCTGAGGGACAGTGCCCAGGCTCAGAGTTCAGGCCCCACGACTGGACCTCCCCCCACCCAAAAAAAAGAACCTGAGTCCCTGAGGAGATCTCACTTTTCATGTTTGTGAAATCGTGGTAGGAAACCAAGAGATGGTCTTTTTTACATTTAGGAACAAGCAAAAGCAAAGAGGTTATGTGTAAAAAGAAAGTGTGTGGCTTGATATCAGAAACCCATTTTGAACTCATAACCATTGTGACATCACAATCACTTTATGACATCACATTGTCATTGTGATATCACTAAACCATGTGGCATCAAAAACCTGTCCTGTACTCATAAATTTTGCAACATGCATCCGTTTTGGCATCTTAGGCCCTTTATGAGCTAATATTCTGGTATTAGCCTCATAATATTTCAAATATGACATGTGATATCAAAACTCCACTGTGACATCTTGAACATTATGACATCACACTGCCAGATATCATGACCATTGTGTTACATTATGAAAATACAAACCAGTTAGGACTTGAGAACATTTGAGACAACACATACCTTTGGAGACACCACAGTACCTTTGTGAACACATATACTCATTGTGAATTAAAGAAAATTGAGACCCATCATGCCATTGTGACAGCACCAACCCTTTGTGTCATTACAATCCTATTATGACCAGTATGGCCTCACCAATTAATTGTGACATCAAATCGTTATTATGACATGATATTTTGACAACACACTGCCATTATGATATCACTGTTCAATTGTGTTTTTACATAGTTTGACCTCATAATATATATACAATGGAATTCTACACCTCCATCAGAAAGAATGACTCGGCCCCATTTGTTATGAAATGGAAAGGCTTGGAATAATTTATATTAAGGGAAGTAAGACAGGCCCAAATAAACAGAGGTACCATGGTTTCCCTTATTGCAATTACTAGTATTTGTCTAGAACAAGCAGAAAAGGTACATATGACCATATAAGATGTACATATGACCATATAAGATGATACTAGCAAAGTGAACCCCAAGATAAGGGCACAAGTGGTTTTATCTTCCTTGCTGTTGTTTTTAATGTATTTATAGTGTGCTGATAGTTTCTTATGAATATTTTACCCCATGGAATATCTACTGTTGTCAATGTTTTTAGTGCCCTGCGTCTTGTATATACATTTTTCTAGTTTGGGGAGAGAAAGGGGAATGACAAAATGCTTTAAATGAGGATACAAGTTGACCCATTGTAACAATGATATGTATAAGACACTATGTAGAAAACGAACTTAGGGGAGATGGAAGAGTTGAGGAGGTGGGGAGGGAAGGGATTGTAGGAGAAAAACAAAGGGGGAGGTAACAATGTTCAATAAGAAATATATTCATTAACTTACCCATGTAATTATAACCCCTCTATAGAGTATCTTTACAATAAAAATATACACAATAAAAGAAAATACTAAACAATAATTTATATAATTTCTAACTCTATTAAAATAATATAAAAAAACCATCAATGTGATCTCTCAGGGAAAGGGGGTAGGGGCTGATCATTGCTGCCTCTACTACATGGGCTTAGTAAAAGGTCACCTGAAACAGTAGCCAGCACTTCTCACTTCCTCTTACCTGGTAAGATGGGGACTTGCCTGTCCCCTTACTGGCAGTAAACCTTTCCTTTGTTCTTCCAAAAAAATGAGATTCCACCTCACCCCTGTTAGAATGGCTACAATCAAGAAATCTGGTGGCTGGGAAGGTGGCTCAGTGGTAGAGTGTTTGCCTTGCATGCATGAGGCCCTGAGTTCAATTCCTCAGCACCACATAAGCAGAAAAAGTTGGAAGTGGTTCTGTGGTTCAAATGGTAGAGCGCTAGCCTTCAGCTGAAGACCTGAGGGACAGCACCCAGTCCAATAGTTCAGGCCACATGAGCAACAAAATAAAAAAAATCTAATAATAACAGATGCTGTTGGGAATGTGTCCAAAAGGCAACTGTACTTCTTTGTTGCTGGGAGTGGAAACTTCATACTGGAAAGCAGTATGAAGATCCCTCAACAGATCCACATAGAGCTCCCCTTTGACCCAGCATCCCACTTTTGAGCATTTACCCAAAGAATCAGAAACAAGGCCATAAGAAATCTACCAACACAACTATGTTTTATCGCAGCATTAATCACCATAGTTAATATATACAACCAACCCAGCTGCCCCTCTATAGATGAATTGTTAAAGAAAATGTCACAAAGCTACAATTATATCTGTATTTTGACATCACATTGTCATTGTGATATCCTAGAAACATTGTGAATGCCTATTCTGTAATTCCATTCTGTCTCAAATGTGGCATGTTGGTTGATGTCAGAAACACATTGTGACCCCATTAGCTTTGTTACATCACAATCCCTTTGTAATATCACATTGTTATTGTGATATCAATAACCCACTCTGACATCACAAATTGGTCCTGTCCTCATAATTTTTGTGTCATGCATTCATTGTGGTATCAGGAATTTTGTGAACTCATAATCTGTGTTTGACCTCATGATACTTCAAGTATGAAATGTGATATCAGAAATCAACAGTGACCTCAGACCACAGAGACATCACACTGCCAGATATCCTGACATTGTATCACATTGTGACATCACAAACCTTTTAGGACATCACATTTGTCACAACATATGCCTTTGGAGACATCACAGTCCCTTTGTGAACTCATATACTCAATCTGAGTTAAAGACAATTGATATCCCAAATGTAATTGTGATATTTCCAGAAAATTGTGATATACACCTATTTTAACCTCATCAATATTATGGCACCACCAACTAAATGTGACATCAAAACATTATTATGTCTTGATATAGTGACATCACATTGTATTGTAATACCACTGTCCTATCTTTTTCCAAAAACATATAATAGGACCTCATAACATTTTAGTAAATTCATGACCCTTTGGACCTGAAGCGCCTACAGTGTGTACTCATTGTGAACTAGTAGCAATTGAATTTTGACATGTGAGTGTGATATTATAATCGTTGTGACATCACAAACCAAAAGTAACCTCATCACCATTGTGACATAACAAACCAATTGGGACATGACATTGCCATTGTGACATCACAATCACATTGTGAAATGACAAATCTATTATGACTTGTTAGCATCTTTAAAAAAATAAACACATGGTCTTTGTGACATCCCACTTTCTTTGTGTACCCGTATCCTCATTGTGAACTAACAATTGAGATGTGCACATGAAAATGTAACATCACACACCCCTTGGGACATCAGGTCGATTGTTATCCCATTGTCTTTATGACACAAGCTCATTGTGACATCACCAATCTACAATGACATCATAGCCATTTGACATCACTTTGTCATTGTGATGTCTTAGACACATTGTGAATTCCTATTCTGTGACTTCAATCTATTTCAAAATTGGCATGAATTTTGACATCAGAAACCCATTGTCACTTCATATCCAGTGTGACATCACATTGCCATTGTGATATCACTAATCCACTGTGACATCACAAATCTATCCTGTCCTCATATATTTTTGACCTGCTGCCAGTTATATCTTAAACCTTTGTTAGCTCATAATCAGTTTTTTGACTCATTATATATCAAGTATGACATGATATCAGAAACTGTGACATCATGACCATTGTGACATCACACTGCTAGGTGTCATGAGTATAGTGTCACATTGTGACATCCCACACCTGTAAGGACTTAATCACTTTTATGAAAACACATGCCTTTGGAGACCTCAAAGTCTCTTTTTGAACTCATATACTCATTGTGAATTAATGTAAATGAGGTCTGCCATTCCATTGTGACATCACCAACTGATTGTTATTTCACAAACATTGTTACACCACCAGTATGGCATAACCAATTGTGATATCAAAACATTATTATGGCATGATATTGTGACATCACATTGCCATTGTGATATCGCTGTCCCATTGGGTTTTCACAAACCAATTATGACTTCACAATAATTTAGAAAATTTATTGCCTTTGGGATTTCAAGATTTAGCTGTGTACTCCTATCCTCATTGTGAACTACTAGCATTTGAATTTGGGTGTGATTGGGATATTACGAACCCATTGTGACATCAATAATCCATTGTGACTTCACAAGCCCTGTGAAATCACAAACCCATTGTGATATCACATTGTCATTGTTATATCACTAAAGTACTGTGACATCACAAACCTGTTAGGACTGCAGAATATTTGTGACAACACATGCCTTTGGAGATATCACAGTTCCCTTGTGATTTCATATACTTATTGAAACAACGAAAATTGAGATCCGGCATGCCATAGTGACATCACCAACCCATTGTGACATCACAAAACCATTGTAACTTCATCACCAGTATGGCATCACCACCCAATTGTGACATCAAAACATTGTTAAGCCATGATATTTTGACATCACATTGCCATTGTGATATCACTGTCCCATTGAGTTTTCACAATCTGATTATGACCTCATAACATTTTAGAAAATTCATGACCTTTGGGATTTCAAGTTCCTCATTAACTCCTATCCTCATAGTGAAATAGTAGCAATTGATATTGGACATATTGTGATATTAAAAACTCTTTTTGATATCACAAACCCAAGTTACCTCATTACCTCTGTGACATCAAAAAACATTGTGACATCACATTGCTAATGTGACATCATGATTACATTGTGACAAGCCAAACTTATTTTGACCTCTTAACACCTTTGAAAAAGCACATGGCATTTGTAACATCACAATTGCTTTGTGTACCCATATCATCATGAACTCAGGACAATTGAGAACAGACATGCCATTGTAACATCACAAACCCTCTATGACATTATCACCAGTATGACATGACACTGTCATTATGACACCATCAGCTCATTGTAATATCACCAAACTACAATTACATCATAGCATTATGACATCAGATTGACATTGTGATGCCATAGATACATTGGCAGTGCCTATTCTGTGATTTCATTCTAATTCAAATGTGGCATGTGTGTTGGTAGCGGAAACCTGTGACCTCATAACCCTTGTCATCATCAAAATCCCATTGTGACATCATATTGCCATGGTGATATCACTAACCCACTTTGAGATCATCAACCTGTCTTGCCTGTGTAATTTTTTGCCATGCAGCCATTGTTATATCTGTGGCTCTTTGTGAGCTCATAATCTTTTTGTGATTTCAAAATAATTCAGGTGTGATGTGATATTACAAATCCACTGTGACATCATGACCACTGTGATATGATACTGCCAGACATGACTATTGTGTCACATTGTGAAATCTAATACCGCTTAGGAATTCAGAACATTTGTGATAACACATGCTGTTGTAGATATCATCGTCCTTTTGTGATCTCATATATTCACTGTGAGTTAATGACAATTGTGATTTGACATGCCATTGTGGCATTACCAACCCATTGTGACATCACAAAACGATTACCTCATCACTATTATTGAATCACCAAATAACTGTGACAAAAACATTATTATGATATGATAGTGTAACATCACATCGCCATTGTGATATAGTTGTCCCATTGTGTTTTTAAAAACCTAGTATGACCTCATAACATTTTACAAAACTCAAGGGATTTGGAGCTTCAAGCTCCTTTGTGAACTTGTATCCTCATTTTGAACTAGAAGCAATTGAAACTGCAATGTTATTGTGAAACTAGAAACTAGTTGTGATATCACAATCCCATTCTGACTTCATCGATACTGTGACAGTTCAAAATTATTATGACATCTTAGCACCTTTGAAAAAATGGCCTTTGTGACATCACAGTTCCTTTCCTTTCTATACACATATCCTCATTGTGAACTAATGACAATTGAGATCAGAGATGCAATTGTAACACCACATACCCTTTGGGAAATCATCACCAGTGGTTCAACCCCTCATTGTGGTTTCAGAAAATATAATGACATCATAGCATTAAGACATCACATTGTCATTGTGACATCATAGACATGTCATGATCACTGATGTCACAATTAGTTGGTGATGCCATACTGGTCGTCAGGTCACAATAGGTTTGTGATGTCCCAATGGTTTGGTGAGTCACAATGGCATTCTTGATCTGAAATTGTTTTGTGATGTCAAGTGGTGATGAGGTCACAATGGGTTTCTGATGTCATAATGAGTTGTAATATCACAATATGTCCAATTTTAATTGCTAGTAGTTTACAGTTAGAATACACATTCACAGAAGGAGCTTGAAGTCCCAAACAGCAAGAATTTTCTAAAATGTTATGAGGTCATACTAGATTTTTGAAAACACAATGGGACAGTGATATCATGATGGCATAGTGATGTCACAATATCATTTCAAAATAATGTTTGATGTCACAATTAGTTGAGAATGCCACACTAGTGTTAATGTCACAATACTTTTGTGTTGTCTCAGTGGATTGGTGATGTCAAAATGGAATGCTGGAACTCAATTCTCATTTGTTCAAAATGAGTATATGAGTTCACACAGGGACTGTGATGTCTCCAAAGTTATTTGTTGTCACAACAGTGATGAAGTACTAAGAGGTTGGTGGTGTCACAACGTGACATTATGATCATGACATCTGGCAGTATGGTGACACAATGGTCATGTCACAGTGGATTTCTGATATCACATGTCATACCTTAAAAATTATGAGGTCGAAAACAATTTATGTGCTCACAAAGTGCCTCAGATATCAAAATGGTAACATGTTACAAAATTTATGAGGACAAAACATTTTTGTGAAGTCACAGTATGTTAGTAATATCATAATGGCAATGTGACATGACAAATGGATTGTGATGTCACAATGGCTATGAGATCACAATAGGTTTCTGATATCAACCCATATGACATATTTGAAATATAAATAAATCCCAGAATAGGCATTCACAGTTTGTATATGATGCCACAATGACAATGTAATGTCATAATGCTATGATGTCATTGTCATATTGTGATGTCAAATTGAGCTTATGGTGTCATAATGACAATGATATGTCACACTGGAGAGTTTGTGATGTCACAATGTTATGTCTGGTCTCAATTGCCATTAGTTCACAATGAGGATATGGGTAGACAAAGGGACTGTGATGTTACAAAGGTCATATGTATTTTCAAAGTTTCTAAGAGGTCACAATATGTTTGAGATGTTACAATGTGATGGTGTTGTCACAATGGTAATGTGATTTCACAGTGTTTTTTTGATGTCACAGTGATGATGAGGTTGCAATGGGTTTGCGATTTCATGAGTTTGTAATCTCAAAATAACACCTCTAATTTCAATTGCTATTAGTTCACAATGGAGATACTGTAATAACCAGCAGGTCCCTAATTATCCACTGGCCCAGTTAATCATCACGGCCCCTGGCCTGGTCAAACTGAAGAGGGAGGGACATGCTAAGATGAAAGGAATAAGCAAAAACAGTGGTAACAAGTTTGCAAATGTGCAGACTGAACTTGTGAAAAATGGTTACAGGCTCAAGCCTTCTGACTGCTTATATCTGGTTATGTCACCTGGTAAATTGCCCTGGGCCATTGCCTCAAACTGTCTTGAAAACTAGTGGAGCCTCAGCCTGACAAGCATATGTAATATATGTAGAAAGTTGCCAGCATGTAAATGCCAGGATGAAAGCTGGAACACATGGAGAGGGTGTATATGTGAAGAACTTCACTTTGTAAATTTGGGGAAGTGGACTTCACAGAAGGAAAGCCTGGAAAGTATGGCTATTGGTATCTCTGACTACTAGTGGTCACTTTTTCAGGCAGGGTTAAGGCATTCCCCCAAAAAATGAAACTGCTAAGGTAACACCTAAAAATTACAGCATGAAAGAATTCCTAGCTTTGGCTTACCCTTAGCAGTGGGGATTGACAATGGCCTGGCCTTCACAGCCCAAGTTACTGAATTATAACCTAAGGCCCTAGGAATAAATGGGAAGTTACATTGTATTTATACACCTCAGAGGTCAGGGCAGGTAGAAAGAATGAATAAGACCGTAAAGGAAACATATTAATTACAGACACTGGCCATGACTGGGTAAGCTTCCTCTCCTTTGCTCTCCTTCAAGCAAGATGCATCCATTATGTTAAAGAACTCCCTTTTTCTTGATGTGATGAATTATATTAATCTTTTTGCATATATTGAACTAACTTTGCATCCCTGAAATGAATCCTGTTTGATCATGGTGTATGATTTACTTGATGAGTTGTTGAAGTCTATTGGCCAAGAATTTGTGAAGAACTTTTGCATCAATAATCATAGAAATGGTTCTATAGTTCTCCTTTGATGAGTCCCTGCCTGGTTTGGGGATGAGGGTTAGGCTAGCTTCATAAAAAGAGTGTGGTAATTAATTTTTTGCTTTCAATTTCATTGAAGAGATAGAGGAGTATTAGTGTGAGGTTTTCTTTGAAGGTCTTGTAGTATTCAGCTCTAAATCCATCAGGTCCTGGGCTTCTCGTGGGTGGGAGGTCTTTTATTGCTGCTTCTATTTCAATGCTTGATATGGTCTGTTAAGTTGGTTTAAATCAGCTTGGTTTAGCTTGGGCATGTCAATATTTGCTAGAAATTTGTCCATATCTTTCACATTCTCAAACTTATTAGCAGAAAGGTTTGAGACATATCCCCTTAATATATTCTGAATCTTGGCTGTTTCTGTGGTGATGTTTCCATTCTCATCTCTCAGTTTGTCTGTTTGGGTGTGTTCTCTTTTTTCTCATAAGATTTGCTAAGGGTATGTCAATATTATTTTTTCAAGGACCCAATCTTTGTTTTGTTAATTTTTTAGTTTTCTCAGACTCATTCATTTAATTAACAAATAATGTTAATCATTTGTTTCCATCTACTGGATTGGGGGTAGTTTGTTGTTCTTTTTCAAAGAGCTTTAGGTTCCTAATTGAATTGTTGGTTTCAGGTCTTTCCAATTTGTTAATATAGAAACTCAGAGCTATAAACTTGCCTCTGAGTACTGCCTTTGCTGTACCCCAGGGGAGCTAATAGTTTCTGTGTTCATTTTTGTTAAATATCATGAACATTTGAATTTCTTTTCTAATCTCTTCCATGAACTACTGGTGGTTCGACAAGGTGTTTTTCAGCCTCCATGTATTATAGAACTTTCTTTGGTGGCTTTTGGTATTGAGTTCTAATTTTCTTCGCTTGTGGTCTGCGAGATTGCAGGGCATAATTTCAATGTTTCTGAATTTGGACAGATTTGCTTTGTGGCCTAGAATATGGTGTATTTTGGAGAATGTTCCATGTGTTGCTGAGAAGAAGGTGTAATCTGCTGCTGCTGTGTGAAATATTCGGTAAATGTCTGTTAAGTCTAGTTGCTCTATACAGATTTTGAGATCTTATGTTTCTCTGTTGAGTTTTTGCTGGGTTGATCTATCTAGTGGGGATAGTGGTGTGTTAAAATCTCCAACAATTAATGTTTTGGGGTCTATGTGAGATTTGAGGAAAAGTAGTGTTTCTTGGATAAATTTGGGTGCTCTATTATTTAGTGAGTAGACATTAGAATCGTAATATCCTCCTGAAGGAGAGATCCCTTAATTAGTATGTAGTGATCTTCTTTATCAGTTCTCATTGATTTGAAGTGCATTTTCTGTGATATTAGGATTATAACTCCTGCCTGTTTATGTGGTCCATTTGCCTGATATATTTTATTCCAGCCTTTCAATTTCAGAATATGTTTATTTTTGTGGGCAAAGTGTGTTTCTTGAAGACAGCAGATAGATCTTGCTTTTTTTTGATCCAACTGGACAATCTATGTCGCTTCATTGGAGAGTTAAGACCATTAATCTTAAGGTTTAGGATTCAAAGGTGTTTGTTCTTACTTTTTATCCATAGTTAGGTGGAAAGCTGGGCCTTGGCTGTTCTTGTTGTGATTACATATTTCAGGCCATCCTTGCTTTTATGGTGTCTGCTGAGAAGTCTGAGGTGATTCTGATTGTGTTATCTTTATATGTGATGGTTCTCTTCTCCCTGACAGCTTTAAGTATTTTTCCTTTAGTGGCTATTGAGCCTGTACGGATTATAATGTGGTGGTGGGATGATCTGTTCTGGTGTGGTCTATTTGGGGTTCTAAAAGCTTCTTGTATTTTGATGGGTCTGTCCTTTTGTATATTTGGGAAGTTCTCTGCTAGGATTTTGCTGAATATATTTCCTAATCCATTGGCTTCCCTCTCCAGGCCCTCTTTATACTTATTATTCTTAAATTAGGCTTTCTGAATGTATCCTATATTTCCTGCAGTGATCTGTCATACTTCTTAGTTTTATTATGAATAATTGTGTGCTCTGTCTCTATGGAGTCTAAACTGTCTTTAGCCTCCAATATTCTTTCTTCAGCCTCCTCCATTCTTCTTTGAAGACATTTTACTTCTCTTTCTATCACCCTTCTTATTGCTGTTCTTTCTTTTTTTTCAAGCAGTTAAAAATTTATTTTTATTAAATAGTAAGAGTTACATATAAACATAAACATTGACACTATACAAAGAAAATACTGAACATATCTCTGTAAAATACTGAACATATCTCTGTTGTTTGGCACTTTATCTTTTTACATTCAAAAGTCAAATCTTGTCCTAAATGCCATTATAAGTGCCTATGTGTAGATGTATTTTCATTTAAGAAGGACATTCTTCCTCTTGGATAGTATTTCTTCTCCTAAAAATTAAAATTTTATCTCTTTGTAATAGATTGTTTGCCTGGACATGCTAATCTTGACAGAAATGATTTATAATTTTGAAAATATAACTAAATTTCACAGAGCCCTTGAGGAAGCTTACAGGAGTTTGTATTAGAGAAATGGTGGTTGCATTTTAAAGGGGAAAAATGCTCAAGAGCAGACAATTCAGATATTAATTAACTGCATAATCTGAATTACAATATTAAGTCACAGATCAAGGAAATTTTTATATGTCGAATTATTGATTCTTCATAACAACCAAATAATTGGCATAATTCAAATTATTCCCTAATTATTTGTGCAACTGAGAAGAGAAAATAGGTTTTGAACTTTGCCAAGTTCAACCAGGTATTATATACTATTGCTGGGAAACTCAGCCAAATTCCTGAGTGCTCACCACAAATTTCTGTTTGTTCCTTTCTGTAATAGTATAGTTTTTCAGCAACCTGAATAGATTTAGCAGGGTTTTTTTTTGGTTTACTTGTTTGTTTTTGTCAGGTGGGGCCCGAACTCTGGTCGAGGATGCTGTCCCTCAATCCTTCATCTCAAGGCTAGTGCTCTACCATTTGAGCCACAGTGTCACTTCTAGCTTTTTCTGCTTATGTGGTACTGAGGATTTGAACCCAGGGCCTCATGCATGCAAGGCAAGCACTCTACCACTGAGACATTTTTTTCAGCCCTGCAGGAAAATTATTTTGCAAATCAGTGCACTTAAATTTATTTTCTGTGTCTGCTGTACTTAGATGATAATTGTCATCAAGAGAGATACATAAAAATGTACAGTTCCTGGGCAGGGGTGGTTCATGACCAGTTCTAGATGTACTGGAGGTTGAGATCTGAAGATCCCAATTGGAAGCCAGCACAGAGAAGACAAATCCTAGAGACCCTTATTCCAATCAAACACCAAAGTAAAGTGCTCAAATGGGAGAGTTGAAAATTAAGGAAAAAAACTGGGAGAAAATGAGGAAAGAGGTGACACTGTTCAAAAAGAAATATACTCATTACTGACTTATGTGATTGTCATCCCTCTGTACAACAATAAAAATAACCACTCTAAATATAGCAGAAGGAAATGATGAGTAAGAATGTGAGGCTCTGATTTCAGCCCTTGGCACTGGCTCACAAACACGTGTACGCTTGCAAAAAGTTGCAGCTCCACAGTTCTTAGTATATTACCATAATTATGAACGCCTAGAGCAAGTAGCTCAGATGTTAGCCCTATCCTACACAAGTTCATGCCGTTTATATTCTGAATTTTCTTAATATTGCTTGTCTATCCATCCCTTCTGAGTATAACTGCTATCATGTAGAGAGGCAGAATATCTTCTTTTTGATTGTAATTTACTGAACATATAAACCTACAATTATCTGTTCTCAGTGATTTTAGATTTTTGTAGTTTATTTTTTACATTTAAATTCAATTTTGAATTAGCATGTATTAATTCTATGAGAGGTTCTATTGTTATAATTTTCTAAATGTGCAAACATGGTTTGAAATAACTTACCTTCTCTATTATATCCCTTGTCTTCCTTTTTTTAATGTTTACCTAATTGTCTTTTTTTAAAAAAAATTTTATTGTGAAAATACTGTACAGAGAGGTACAATTACATGGGCAAGATAGTGAGTACATTTCTTGTCAAGAATTGTAGCTTCCTCCTTTGTTTACCCTTCCCATCCCTTCCCATCCTTTCCCCCCACCCCCAATCCTCCCCTCCCCAAGTTGTAAAGTTCATTTTCGACATGACAACTTATACTTCTCATTGTTGCAACAGGTCCACCTGTATCCTTATTTAAATGACTTGTTTTTCCCCTTCCCCTCCACAAATTATAACGGCATCAAATACAGTGAAATCAGGGGTTATACTGTGGGGGAGGGACATACAAAGCAACAAAGAAGTAATCTTATAATTGCGTTAGAAAGAAATGCATGAAATAAAAAAACATTTAAATTACATACCTTAGGGTTCATTTTCCTAACATCACCTTATCTGACCTTTTCTGCTTGACTCATACATATACTAAATATTGCAAATAAGGGAAATCATGGGGCCTATGTTTCTTTGGGCTTGGCTTACTTCACTTAATATAATTTTTTCCAAGTCTTTCCATTTCCTAATAAATGGGGCAATGTCATCATTTCTGATGGAGGCATAGAATTCCATTGTGCATATATAACACATTTTCTTGATACATTCATCTACTGAGGGGCATCTGGGTTGGTTCCATATCTTAGCTATGGTAAATAATGCTGCAATAAACATAGTTGTGCTGGTAGCTTAAGTGTGGTCTTGTTTGTAAACATTTGTGTAAATGCCCAAAAGTGGGACTGCTGGGTCATAGGGGAGCTCTATGTGGAGCCTTTTGAGGAACCTCCATACTACTTTCCAAAGTGGTTCAACAAGTTTACACTCCCACCAACAATGAAGTAAAGTACCCTTCTATCCACATCCCCTCCAGCATCTGTTGTTATTAGAGTTTTTGATTTTTTCCATTCTAACTGGGGTGAGGTGGTATCTCAATGTTGTTTTGATTTGCATTTCTTTTATGGCTAGGGAGGTTGAGCATTTCTTCATGTGTCTATTGGCCATCCTTCTTTCTTCTTCAGAGAAGTTTATCTTTAAGTCATTAGCCCACTTATATATTGGGCAGTTTTTTCTTTGCAGATTTGTTGTTGGGGGATTTAATTTTTTGAGTTCCAAGTATATTTTAGATATGAGACCCTTGTCGGTTTTATAGCTAGTGAAGATCTTCTCCCAATCCGTGGACTTTCTATTGATCTTGCTAGCTATGTCCTTTGCCTTGCAGAAGCTCTGCAACTTCATGCAATCCCATTTGTCCAACCTTTCTTTGATTTGTTGTGTTTCCAGGTCTCTGTTCAGAAAATTTCAGCCTGCACCAAGGAGATCTAAGTTTTCTCCTATTCCATCCTGTAATGTTTTCAGAATGTCTGCTTTGATTCCGAGGTCTTTGATCCATTTGGAGTTGATTCTGGTGCAGGGTGATATATAAGGATCTAGCTTTAGTTTTCTACAAGTAGTTAACCAATTTTGCCAGCACCATTTACTGAAGAGGCTGTCTGTCTTCCATTCTATTTTTTTTAACTCTCTTATCGAAGATTAGATGGCTATAGGTCTGCAAGTTCATTTCTGGGTTTTCAATTCTATTCCATTAGTCCTGTGGTCTGTTCTTGTGCCAGTACCAAGCTCTTTTGATTACTATGGCTTTATATTAGAGTTTGAAATTTGGTATTGATATTCCTCCAGCAGTGTTCTTTCCATTGAGGAGCGTTTTTGCTATTCGGTGTCTTTTATTGTTCCATATGAATTTTTGATTGCCTCTTCTATTTCCTTGAAGAATGAGGTTGGAATTTTGATAGGTATCGCATTGAATTTGTAGATAGCCTTGGGAAGTATTGCCATTTTCACGATGTTAATCTTTCCAATCCAGGAGAATGGGATGTTTTGCCATTTTCTAAGTTGTGTTTTAATTTCCTTTTTCAAGATTTTAAAGTTTTCATCATAGAGGTCCTTCACTTCTTGGTTAAGTTAATTTCTAGGTACTTTATTTTTTGTGGGGCTATTACAAATGGAGTTGCTTTCCTAATTTCAGCCACACTTTTCTCATTGTTGGCATACAGAAAAACCATTGATTTGGGAGGGAGGGTTAATTTTATAACCTGCTACTTTGCGAAATTTTTGAATCAGCTTGAGTAATTTGGGAGTGGAGTCTATGGGATTCTTTAAATACAAGATCATGTCATCTGCAAAGAGGGAGAGTTTTATTTCTTCTTTCCCTATTTGGATTCCCTTTATGTATGCATCTTGTCTTATTGCTGTAGCTAGGTATTCTAATACTAGATTGAAGAGAAGTGGAGAGAGTGGACATCCTTTTCTTGTTCCTGAGTTAAGAGGGAATGGCTTTAGTTTTTCGCCATTAAATACAATTTTTTCCCTTCTCCTTCACAAATTATACCATCAAATACAGTGAAAGCAGGGGTTATACCTTGGGCGAGGGACATACAAAGCAACAAAGAAATCATCTTATAAATATGTTAGAAACAATTGCATGAAAGCAAAAACATTTGAATCCTTATCTTGGGGTTCATTTCACCTAACATTAATTTATCTGACCTTTACTGCTTGTCTCAGACATATACTAGTTATTGCAAATAAAGGAACTCATGGGACCTATGTTTTTTGGGGCCTGGCTTTCTTCGCTTAATATAATTTTTTTCCAAGTCTTTCCTGCCACAGCACAACACCAGCTACAGACCTCTTGAGTAACCCAATTGGGTCCAATCTCTGGGGGTGGCAATTCCATGTGGGACCCCAAAGCCCTCTTACCCAAATCCACTTCCAAAAAGAAGGGATCATACCAGAACAGAACACAGACATAAGCTTTGTTCCTAAGGCTGGTCTGGCTAACTGGAAAAGTCTGGGACACTGTTGCAGGCCTATGATAGCAGTCTACAAACCTGAAACCCCCAAAACTCCCTGCCACCAAGCCTGAGAGTGGAACTCTAGATAGCAGGCACCTTCTCCCATCAAAAGGCCATCTACTTCCAAACAAGCCACAAGGAAAGTTGACTACAGCAAGACATCCAAGGTTCTATCAAGAATCTGCTCTGAGAACTATGGGGAGACTAAAGCTCCCCTAAAGAACTCTCCAAAAAACAATTCTTTAGTTTTTATTCTTGTTTTTGTTGATTTGTTAGTTTTTATGTCTGATCATTTGTTGTTTGTTTTTATTTCTACGTGCTATTTAAGTGTGTTATTTAAGTGTATTGTGATTTAGGACTTGCTATTCCACTTAAAGCTTCTATTTTTCATTATTATTTGGTTTCTTCTTCCACTTTCTGATCTGCTAATTTGTCAGATTTTCTTCTTTATTTTCCTCTAATTCTCCCTTTCTCCTCTCTCTCCACATTATACTACTACTCCATCAGAGCTACCCTGCCTAGTTCTATACACAAAGGCCTCCTTCTTCATGTGTAAACAATAATTACAGGAGTTAACTTAGATTAAGCGACTCTCTAATAATATTTGAAAAATCTTTCTCTAATCTCAGCAAGTTTCCAAATACACTTCTTTTTCTCACCTTCATCTCAATCTGTAAGCTTCTCCCTACATAACCTTTCTTCAAATCCTTTTCCACCTCTTACACTTGGTAACAAGGTCTTTATTCTCATCTTACTACATATACCCCTCCCTCAAGCTGTTCTTTTCCCTCTACTATCATTTTACCCAAGTTCTCTTTGGGACTGGGAAGGGATGGGAAGGGGAAACAAAGGAGGAGGCTACAATGCTTGATTAGAAATGTACTCATTATCTTGATCATCTAATTGTAATCCCTCTGTACAGTATTTTCACAATAAAAATAAGTTTAAAATAAAAAAAACAAATCATTTAAATAAGGATACATCTGGACCCAATGCAACAATGAGATGTACAAATCTTTATGTCGAAAAATGAACTTTACAACTGTGATGAGGTGGAGGGGGGTGGGTTGGTAGGGGGGCAGAGTAAGGGGGAGATGTGAAGGGATGGGAAGGGGAAACAAAAGAGGAGACAACAATGCTTAGTAAGAAATGTACTCATTATCTTGCCCATGTAATTGTAACCTCCTGTATGGTATTTTCACAATTAAAAAAAGAGAGTACTAAAAAAGAAAAATAGATGGAGTTGGCAAGTTCTCAGTCAGAAGGTCTGGGTGTTGGCAGGTCCAGGTGGGGGGTTGTCTCTGCTGAATCTGAAGGGTCTCCTCTGTGGTAGCGTGGCAAGTCCTGGTGTGGCAGGACTGAGTGGAGGTTGGTGCAGTAGGCTGTTTTGGGGTGTGGGGGGTAGTGCTGATGTGCATAAGAGGCAGTGGGAGTTGGTGGGCAGTGGTGGGCAGCCTTGGGGGTGGCTGCTAGGTCTGTCAGCAGAGATGGCAGCAGCAGCTTTGTGGTGCAGCAGCTGTGAGAGCCTGGGGTCTGTGCAGGGTGGCAGCAGGGAGGGAGCAGGTCACAGCAGAGTGCCTAGTTGGCAGTGCAGTGCAGTTGGCCCATAGAGCATAGAGCAATGGATTGGCTGTGACTGTGGTTTCCTGGGGGCCTTGTGTCAGGTTGGCAGGGGCACATGGGGATCCTGTCAGCACTGCAGGCACGGGCTGACTTTGGGGGTTTACCGGGTTGTGCCAATTCTGGCAATTGTAATGGCAATATTGCTGAGTTCGCTCCTTCCCTGTACTCACCCTGGGGGTAGGGGTTCCAGTTTGGGGGGGGGGGGGTGTTTGCTGACTTGGAGATCTTCATCAGATTCCCTCCTAACTTTCTGTGGGTCTCTCTATTTTTTTCTGTAAAAATACCTTACAGAGCGGTTACAATTATGGGTATTGCTGCCTCCTCCTTTGTTTCCCCTTCCTATCTTTTCCTATCTCCCCCCCTTACCACTCCCCACCTCACCACAACCCCACAATGTCAGAGACAAGCAGAAATTGTCAGAAAAACTGATGTTAAGCAAAATGAACCCCAAGTTAAGGACTCAAATGTTTTTTTTCTTTCTTGAAAGAAAGTGTGTCTGTGGGTCTCTTGTTAAACATTTTCTTCAGTTTTGGGAGGCTCCTCTGCTTAAAGTTTGCAGAAAGTCCCGGCATGGCAGGATGCAGAACTGCATGGTGGAGCAGTTTGCAGGGGTCACATTCACTCTTTGTCTATCCCCTTCCCTTATTTGCCTGCTAGGATAGTCCTCTTTAATTAAAAGTCTTTAGATATTTAGGGTTTGGTTGGATTTATCTCTTGTGGTAAAGTACGGTTGTGCCCCTAGATCTTCTTTTGGTCCGAGGCACGTAGTGGGGCTACCTGTGAGAGTGCCGCCATCTTCTTGCAACATGTTCTTTTATGTGCCTATCCTTTGGTAGCCAAGGCCCACTGGCCTGCTGAGGAAAAATTCACCTACTCTTTCTTGCCTGGACAGCTGGTGTGGCTAAAAAGACATCAAGTTCCTGAACTGGAACCCAAGTGACACGGATCTTACTCAGTGGCACTAACTACATGGTCGACAATTAATATTTCTGTATCAATTAATAGTTCTGATTTCCTGTATTATCTGAGACCAATCCTGTAGGGCACATGGGCAGCAAACATGGCACTGAGAGGGAGTTGAGTGGGCAGAGCCCAACTGGATTTAAATTCAGTGTGTAACCAGCCTGTGGAAGCTTAGGTGCATGATAGAGTGTGACCTTGACAGTGATTGGTTCCTCTTCCTCCCCTGCCATTCCATCCACTCTTTTTTGCTTTAAAAAGGGCTGCTCTGTGCTAATAAATGAGTTTCTTCCTGCTTGACTTACCTCCCCGCTGCGTCTGATTGTCTCCTGGGCTGAGGGAGGCTGGGGAACTGGCAGGCAGCACACTAACCTTTCTTTGGACACCATCCTTCTCTGTGGGACTAACAAAGACCCAACAAATCCAACATCAGTTCTGTCCAGAGAAGCTATGGTCTCAGTAAGGAGAAACCTTATCATTTGTCTTGTTTTCCCTATATAATATCACATATTAGTGTACATGGTGAAGTACAAGAAAGGGAAGGATGGGTTGAAGATTCCTTTTACTCTTGTGTCCTCTTGTTCAATCTAGGACAAGCTTTCTTTACAAATGTTTTTATTGATATTATAAAGGTGATGCACACAGGTGTTACAGGTGTGTAAGTTAGGACAAATTCTGAAAGATTAAACGTTAAAGTATAGACATGATACCTTTTTGGCTCCCAGTAGCTGTCAACAGTCAAGCACTGGGATAGAGCTGCAGCCAGGCAACCACTCACGCTCATCTGCTGGGGGATATTTCAACCCTCAATACCGATTATGTTCCTGATATGTAGTGGAGCCCAGGGCACACACAAGACTATCTGCTAGTAGCAGATGGTGTGTATCCAGTCCCAGAGATAGACAAGTGCTTGAGGGGCAATGGCAGAAGTTCCTTCCATGGCCTAGAGTCACATCACCTTCCTGTGTTAGGATCAAGATTAAGGAATGAATATTTTGTTGTTCCTTTCCTATTTACATTTCCTTCTGGGCTACTCTGGTGCTGGTTGCACTCTGTAATGGAAATAGTTTTGACCATGGAGGCACGGTCAGAGGTGACAAAAGAGTTTTTATTAGAATACTAGTGTTGTGCAGGTGGCTAATTTCAAAGACCTGCAGCCAGCAAATACACAACACAGGAAACAGACCAGAGAGGAAACAAAGGACAAAAACAATATAACAAACCAATTCAGCTCCAATGGATTGCTGAATGAATTCGGCTGCCATGTTGACCAGAGAACAGCCAGGAGACAGGAGACAGAACATGAACATGGAGACATGTGACATGGTGTAATGGCACCTGAGCAGGTCCACACATGAATCGGGTCAGTACATGGGGAGAGTCAAGGAAACTCCCAGGCCTAGGCACTGAAATGACAGGCTTAAAAACCTACTAGCCAGATGTCCACCCAGAATTTAAAATTCTGCCATTACCAGTTGACTGTCTTACTAGAAACGTTTATACATTCTATGTATTTTTCTTGTTCATTAATGTTTGTATCTTTTGGACTAAAAGACTTTAGTAGTTTTGTAGGATATGTATGGTGGAGGTATATTCTCTTAATTGCACCACTTTGGAAATATTTTTGTGCATTTGTCCTTTATCATTCACTTGTGAAAAATATCTTTGCAAGGTACAGTAATCTTGGTGGATAAAATGCATTTTTTCAGTACTGTAAGGATTTCTTAAGGACTTCTACCATGCCCTGCTAGTATTGTATATATTATACTTATGAGTCAATTGTTAGAGGAACAGGGGCACACCTAAGTGTTATGGGTTCCATTTCTCTCCTAATCTAGAGAATCTTCCGTGCAAAATTCACTTTTGACAGCTTGATCATACAATAGCTTGCTATAGATGTGTAGATGCCATTGGCAAAAATTTGATTAACATTTTATGTTTTTGTATCTTGGTATATATTTTTATCCTTGTGTATGTAGAATTTTAAATACTGTCATTACTTATTAGAACAAGCATTTTAACTTGTTGGCATCCTCAACCATTTACTGAATCCACAAAACACTAATATTGACTATTATATATACAGTTGTCAACTTTTGACAAAACTTTTTTCACATGTCCTTATCCTTGCTTTCAGTTTAGTAATCCATATTTACATGTTTGATTAGACTTCCTTCAAGGTAACTGTTTTTTTCTGTTTAGAAGATATCACTAACCTAACTGTCATAAGTTGAGAAATTTTAAATGTACATACATACATATATATATATATATATACACACTATATGTTGAAAAAGTTCATATTCTCATTTGAATTTTGATGTTCCCACTATTGTTTCTTTCTTTGAACAATTCATCTTTACTTCCTTATATTAATTTCCTTAAAATGTGCACACATACATACATAGGAATGAGTGCACAAGCATGACAGAATAGAAACAAATGTACTTTAATTCTGTTTAGTCCTCTGTTTTCTTTTCTAACCACTATCTCAATCTAAAAGTATTGTGAAGATAATAGTTATTACTGCCTTTTATCATAGTGGCCTTGGAACTGGGATTTAATGTAGAGTTTGCTCACAATTCTTTCCTCATCCCCCAGGTTGGATGTTCCTCTGTTAAGAATGAATTCCTTAGAGTTGAATGTATCCTTTTGTTTGTGTTACATGAATGAAAATACAGTTCCCTCACCTAATATTTGAACTCTTGTTCTGGTTGATATTTCAGGAAGTGTTGTTCACTATTTTAGGTGTGTGAGCAGAGCTTGCTATAGAATCATATCTAAATGACAATTTGCTCCTGAAAGTTGTTCTTAAATTAAAAAATTGTTAGCCTGACCTCCCATACAACCACATAACCTAAACTGATTGACTCAAACCCAAGTTTTAATTTTATTTCTTTTAATTCCCTGGCTTGAACACAGGACTTGGGGGTTGTCCTTGAGCCTCTTTGTACTCAAAGCTAGCATTCTACTACTTGAAACAAGGCATCTCTTCTGGTTTTGAGTGGTTAATTGGAGGTTAATATTCCATGGGGACTTTCCTACTTGGCTGGTTTGAACCATGATAGTTAGATCTCAGACTTCTGAGTAGCTAGGATTACAAGTGTGAGACACTGGTGCCCAGCAAAACAAAAGTTTTTTCACACACATGGAAATTGTTACTCTGAGATAAAGACAACTGAATACTTGATGTCTCATGAAAGTCTATTCCATATTTAAGAGACAGGTTTGTGCAGTGGTGCATGTGGAAGTGGGGATAAAGCAAGCTCTCTCATGGCTTAAGTAAGTTTCTGAATCTCATTCATAACAAATTCCCTTCATGTCCTTACCTATTCCTATTTACAAACATAAGTACAATATTTGCATTCCATCCTGATTAGGGGTAATGGTTTAACATATTCATTGGCAGAGAAGTAAGCATTCAGTCCATCAAAACTGTAAGTTTTTAAAAACTCCTCTTAAATTTCTATGCTTATTATGCATGTTTATTTTCAAGAACTACAATTTGTTTTGGGCTTGGCTTTTACTATTGAGAATTTTTATTTAATTTTATTTGTGAACATACTGTACAGAGGGGTTACAATTACATAGGCAGGATAATGCATACATTTCTTACCAAGCATTGCAGCCTCCTCCTTTGTTTACCCTTCACCTCACTTCCCAGCCTCCCCCCTCCCGCCCCACCCAATCTTTCCCCCCTCCCCCCCACCGACATTGTAAAGCTCGTTTTTGACATGACAATTTCTACTTCTCATTGTTGCATATGAGTCAAGTGGAAAAGGTCAGATAATATGATGTTAGGAAAATGAACCCTTAGATATGTATTTTAATGGTTTTTTTTCTTTCATGCATGTGTTTCTAACGCATTTATAAGATTATTTCTTTGTTGCTTTGTATGTCCCTCCCCCACAGTATTGAGATTTTTTTTTAAGCATGATCTTTTACATAACTTGACTCTGGGATTTGATATATATGAGGTTCAATATGGAAGTTGGACCGCATTTAAAGATCCCTTCATTTGCCTCTTTAGGAAGTACGAGATCCCAAACTACTATTGTATGAAAGACTAAGTCTATAGCATTTACAGATTCATCAGGATTAAAATCTTCCCAGACTGGGACGCTACTGGACTTCTACAAGATTCCATAGGTGAAAGTAGGACAAGTGAGGAGATACTTTAAAATGTCTAACTTGGTGCCCTTTTAGGTATTAGAAAAGAATGAAAGGAGGCTGAGAAAACGCCATCACCACTGAGATGCAGCCTGCACCAGCACCAGTTAAGCTGCAAAAGTTTGGCTTAGAACAATTTATCAGACCTGAGCCTTGGCTCCTGTCCCCCAGTTTGCCTGACAGCTAACCATACATGGGTGCACGATGCCTCAGCTTGACCACCTCCACAGCCCTTGCAGGCTGGATGCTGGCCTACAGCCAGGATTACAAGGAAAGCTAGCTAAACAGACGTTTCAAGGACTTATTCTTTTTTCTACAGTAGTTGGATTTATCTATGTGTACATGGCTGAACAGTTTAGGTGGACTATATAACTATAAACTATATAGTTATGGCCAGATTTGCTTTTCTGTGTTTGCTGACACTTCCTCCACGGCTCATCTATCGATGACATCCCCTCAAGACTCAGGAACAGAAGACAAGAAAACTGGGATAGAAAAATTAAGAGGCATGCTATAATAATTGATTGGGGTTTTCATGAGAACACATACTTTTGTTTTCTCTGAGGTGATCTAAATTGATATCATAACCAAATTATGAGCTTAAAACTTCCTATGCTCATAAACACAGTTGCATGTAGATATACTTTTCTTTATATTTCAAAGGCAGTTAGAAATAACTCAGTTGTGTCTGACTAATACATATTTTAAACCAACTCTTTATTATCTTGTTATGAAATGGAATACTAAAACACAAGTATACAATGTTTCTTCCAGGTATAAATAATAAATGCCTCATAAATGACAGCAAAAGAAAAAGAAAAAAGATGAAAGGGAAAGGTTGTATTTAGGAACATATCAAATTTTATGATATCAAAGAGTGCATTCACCAAGATCTGGTGGCTCACTCCTGTCATCCTAGCTACTCAGGAGGCTGAGACCTGAGGATCACAGTTAAATGCCAGCCCGGGGAAGACAGACCGTGAGACCCTTAGCTCCAATAAATCACAAGAAAAACAAAAGTGGCACTGTGGCTCAAGCAGTAGAGTGCTAGCCTGGAGCTAAAAAGCACAGGGACAGCCCAGTGTTCAAGCCCCACAACTGACAAAAAAAAGTATGCATTCAAAGATAATGGGATATCTATAATCTAATTAGCTTGCAAAAGGGAAAGGAAAAGTTACTGTAGATTTCAGGTTTATTTGGAGTTTTAAGCCTTATCAATAATTTCCTTTAAGAACTGGAAGTTGTAAATGACTTTAGAATATGAAAATATGTTAAGATGGGTGGTTCACATGTGTTAATCCTAGCTACTCAGCAAAATTATCTATAATTAATAATGAAAATGCAGGAAATAATTTGTATTTCAAGTAGTAAATGCTAGCCTTGAAGGAAAACCAAAAAAAAAAAATGAATGAGGCTCTGAGTTTGTGAAACTGAACTAGCACACACACACACACACACACACACACACACACACACACACACACACAAACACTCTCACTCACTCACACGCACACACACACAAACATGCATGCTTATGTGCAAGGTATGTTGAATGAAATAAGTCAGTCTCAGAAAGGGAAATGGGGTGTGTGTCCCCAAAAGAAAAAAGCAAAACACCCATATCCATTGTCATGTATATCTGATCAATCTGCCTAAGGTAGAGTACACATAGAAGTAAAATTTTATGGTGTAACCTCTTTGACCAACTAACAATATCAAATGTGAACAGTACAAAGATGAATCATATATTGTCTCAGTGGGGTAGGTGTTAAAGGAGAATTGAAAACAGGCAAAGGAATAGGGAGTAGATGGTTGAGAAAATATTATGTTAAGATTCAATGTACATATGTGAAAATGGAACTAGGAAAGAAATGGGATGGGTGGGGTTTTTATAGATTGGAGGAGTTGATGGAAACTGTAACAAAGTCCAAGAGGCATTGTCCAAACCAATTGATACATTGTACAACTGTTTAAGAAATTTATCCATGGGGCCTATAATCCTAATTACTCAGGAGGTTAAGAACTGAGGATTGTGGTTTGAAGGCAGTCATGGCAGAAAAGTTCATGAGACTCTTATCTCCAACAAACTACTGAGAATAGGCTAGAAATGGTGCTGTGGCTCAAGTTGTACAGGACTAACCTTCATCACAGAGAGGTTCTGGAACAGCACTCAGATCTTGAATTAAAGTGACAGGACAGGAACTAAAAAAAAAAAAGAAAAAAATAAACAAACAAAATACAAAAAAATCTTAATTTTTATATATTTGAAAATTACAAGAAAAATCTATGTTCCACCTACTTCAAGTAGTTATATAATATACATTATTACAGCGATTATGAAGGATAGAAATTTTCTCATTTATGTAGCATCCAATGTTCATTCCCTTTAGCTTATTTTGGAACTTTTGATTATGCCCTGAACAACCATAATAAGTTTCCTGTTCTCTATCAGATTGCTTGAGAGCACACACCAATAGCCACTGCTCTGGTATCATTATTGCTTCACTTCAGCTGATTGGGACTGTTAATAATACAAGATGAGAATGGTTTGAGGATTCTTCCTGAATTGAAAGAAGAGATGATTAAGAAATGAATTTGTGTAGCCTTTGAGATAGAAAGAACTCCCAAACAATGCCATTTCATATATTTTCAAAATCATGGAACGTTATATCCAGATTAATACATCTTCAGCAAATATCCTCATCATATATGGGGATAATGAATCCCTATTGGACATAACAGTGTTTTGAGCAATTTTTAATAAAAGGCAAAATTTGCATTGTGAACTCACATTGGGATTTAACGATGAGAAGGAAGTATTTCATGCTAGATTGATTTCATGTACCTCATTTTTTGCACCATCACCCAGATATTTCTGGATTCAGAGATTTTCTTAAGACAGTTATTCCTTCCAAATACCCAGAATTTTTTTTTTCCTTCCTGGACTATGGTTTCTCTTTTTTGATTGTTCAGATTCTAAGTCTGACTAATGTTTGAGAAATGTCCTCCTGATAACTCTAGGTATATTTTTGACATGACTATGTGTGGACACATTTACAATATATACAATGCTGTTCATGCGGTGGCATAGGTTCTCCATGAGATGATTATTTATCGAACAGTACAAACAATGGGAAGCAGAAAAGGGAGAGTTCCTTTCCCTGCAAAGGTAAGGGCTTCTTTTTTGGATGGTACACACTGACAGGAAAGTTACTTCCTAGAGAGGTTTCTTAGTGTGTAAAATAAAAAACTTAAGGTATTTTTCCCAAACCTAACAAATTATAATTATTTAAATTTCTGTGAGGTACTCTAGATGTGGGTTCACGTGCGTAAGTAAAAACAGAACAGTTACAAGGACAAAATGTATTCGACCTTTCCATAATTTCTTTTAGTTACAAATAAGCTCAACATGCCCACAGATGATGTTTTGAAAAGTAAAAATTCACCCTTTTCCTATTAGTTTCATAGGTATAAACCAAGCACAACCTGCTAAAACTAATTATCTATACTTTTCAAAAGTGATCTAGATTTGTTCTATTATATGTATCAAAATTTTTACAAATCTCACACTGTAGACAGACATTAGTTATTGTAGAAAAGTACAGCTGTGCATGGTCTCATTCATGATTCTTTACATGGAATTGTCTTTTCTTAAAGAACCTTTTATTACTTCTTTGCTGAGTTTATTTTGATTATTCTCCCTGGAATTTTCTTCTTTTCTTATTAATATGTTTTTAATTGTGAAAATAACAGACAGAGGGGTAACAATTACATGAGCAAGGAAATGAGTACATTTCTTATTAAGTATTGTTGACTCCTGCTTAGTTTCCCCTCACCATCCCTGCCCCCCCATATCCCCACACCTCCCCGCCAAAGTTGTAACGTTTTTTTTTCCACATAACATCTTGTACATCTCATTGTTGCAATGGATCCACCTGTATCCCTATCTAAACAATTTTTTTTCCCTTCCCATCCACAAATTATACCAACATCAAATACAGTAAAAACAGGGGTTGTACCGTGAGGGAGGGACATAAAAAGCAACAAAGAAATCATCTTATAAATAGGTTAGAAATATAGCAAGAAAGAAAAACTGACTGAGATGCCCCTCAGTAGATGAATGGATCAAGAAAATGTGATATACACACACACACACACACACACACACACACACACACACACACACACACAATGGAATTCTATGCCTCCATCAGAAAGATGACATTGCCCTATTTGTTAGAAAATAGAAAGACTTGGAAAAAAATTATATTAAGTGAATTAAGCCAGGCCCAAAGAAACATAAGTTCCATGGTTTCCCTTATTTACAATAACTAGTATATATCTGAGAAAAGCTGAAACAGTCAGACAAGTTGATGTTAGGCAAAATGAACCCCAAGATAAGGACTCCTAGATTTTCTTACATAACAATTCATTAGCAGTCTCTGCTATTTTCAAATTATGAATCTGAAATTAAACACAATCAGGTTTTCTGTTTTAACTCTGGGATGTACTTCAACATAAGATGGTGTAACTCTTTTAGTTGCACCATTTCTGATGAACATACAATTTTACAATTCTGCTGGAGATCAAGTGATTTTGCATGAGAGAAGTAAGTTAGAGGCACAGTGTGACATTGTGAACCTTTGGAATTTTCCAGGTTTTCAACTTGAGGTGATAGTAGGAATTTTTTCTCTGTATACACTACGTGGTCATTACCTGTCTTTATCTGAAGATATGATATAGTGGGCCAGTGGAACTAGAAAATGTGTTGGATCTGAATCTAATGATCCAAAATTCACCCTTAGAAGTTATACTAATAAATTACTCCTGTAATACAAGCAATTTAGATCGCTGAGATAGTAATACAATTTAAAATCATTCCTAGCAGGGAAGCCTGTGATATTCTTATTCCCAACTAATCACCAGAATCATGGAAATGGAGCTGTGGATCAAGTTGTTCAGTGTACTCTTAAACAGAAAAACTAAATTACAAAGCCCAGTTCAAGTCTTAGTTTTGGCACACACACACACACAAACACACACACAAACACACACACACACAACCTTTATATCTTATGTGCTTAGAAACAACCCAGTATTGGACATTTAAGTATTTTTAACTTAAGAAAATGTATTCATTGACCACTAGATAGAAGATGAAGTAAATAAATTAACAGGGGTAGACACTGGTGGCTCATGTCAGTTTAAAGCTGTGAAACTCTTATCTCTAATAACTACCCCAAAGCTCAAGTGGGATTGGAGCTCAAGTGGTAGAGTGCTAACCTTGAGCAAAAAAAAGCTCAGGGAGAGTGTCCAGACACTGATTTTAAGCCCAAGGATCACCAACCAACACCCTCCAATACAAAGTTAGTTTGTTTCTGAATGTTTGTTTAGAATGTTATCATAAAATATAAACTGCATTTTCCCTAGCAGGTTTCTATGCTGTAACAAAGCATCAGAGGATCACTTTATGTGTATTAAATATTTATTTTGCTGGCTTCTGTATAAGTTCCATTCACTGATCTTTAGGCATATTTGGTGAGAAGAATCAGTGAAGAACACTGTATGAGAATATTCTCACAGCATGGCCACTGCATAAATATGAAGAAAATTAGATTGGACTGAGGCTTCGTGTAATTGTCTAAAAACAGAGACATGTGATTTACCCTACACTCTACTTTTAAAGCTTCAAATAGAATTCTTCCTTGGTCCTCACCATGTCTCTGATGAGTAGGATACTGTGAATAATGACATGAATTTAGGGAAACTGCATAGGGCTGGCGATTAGGATTTGTTTTCTCAGCATTAATCTCTTCCATTTAAAAGTCTCTCACTTGTCAATAGTTCATGGGTCTGGTTAGAGATCAAAGTTGTTATATGATGTGGAATCTATAACAGCATTGATTTAACTGTCTATATTTATGCTTATAGAAATACTATGCTTATGGGAATGTGACTCAGTGGTAGAGTGCTTGCCTGGCATGCATGAGGCCCTGGGTTCACTCCTCAGTACCACATAAACAAAAAAAAAATTAAAAACATTTTTAAAAAGAAATACTATTCTTAATAATGCTATTCTTTGAAACATTGGAATTTTTAGGTAAAACCCTGAATATTAACTGGCACATTCCAGATTTTTCTAAGCTTCCTCATTCTGTCTGCAGTACAAGTTTTGATCCTGTATTTGGGAAATGTCATCAGGAGGGAAAGGCTGCCTGTTGATTTGATTGTACCCCTTGCTGAGAGAATAGGATGGCTGGCTAATCTGACAGGTAATTCCATGATTTAGGTAGAAATACATTCTCTCTCCCCTAAAATCCCTGCTCCTTTCAAAGCAAAAGATATGTATTAGAATTGTAGCATCAGTATTTCTTCCCTCACTTATTAATTTAATTGTAACTATAGATGATACTGCTCCATGAAAAAAAATCACAGAGTTTGAATTACTTGTAGCGTTATTTTTTCTACTCTGTTTTCTGTATGTTTATTCAACTACTCCGTAATGTAAATACCTTCGATTGTATTAAATTCAAGTCCTTTTTATGGACAAGGTCTCCATCTTCTTCAAAATTACCATTAGACTATAAAGAAAACAGACATCTTTCACATATCAATTTCCTAGTGTTTAGAAATGTTCTTGAACAGAGCAAGTGCTTTGTGTTGGTTTTAGCATAAGGATCAGTCAAAAGTGTTGTGTATAGCATGACTTTAGAGCCTCAGAGCGTGATTTAATTCTCTGTCCCAATGCATTACAGGTGAGTAGGAGTGACAAATTCAACAACTGAAAGCATGGGCTACATAACTAATTAATATTGAACAGAAGCATACCGGAATTTCAAATTTTAGCTGCATAATTTTGGATGAATGGTTTGAATAATACACACAACGCTGAGAATTATTATGGCAGTGCTTTGCGTTCAGAAAAATTTTGTCAGGATATTACAAATGCATAGACTTATGTGTGATAATCACTGCAATTAAAAATGTTACAATCCAGCCGAGCGCTGGTGGCTCACGCCTGTAATCCTAGCTACTCAGGAGGCTGAGATCTGAGGATCACGGTTCAAAGCCAGCCCGGGCAGGAGAGACCGTGAGACTCCTATCTCCAATAAACCACCAGAAAACCAGAAGTGGCGCTGTAGCTCAAGTGGTAGAGTGCTCGCCTTGAGCTGAAGAGCTGAGGAACAGCGCCCAGGCCCAGAGTTCAAGCCCCACGACCGACCAAAAAAAAAAAATGTTACAATCCAACTGACAAAAGGAAAATGTAGGAATGAGTGTGGGAACAAGATGAAGACGTAGAAATAATACTGAGCATGTCAAGTAATACTTAGTATTATATGCTTTTATGCAAGTAAGCATTGACATGTTAGAATTATCTTTATTAAGGGATTTCATAATATCATTTTAAGTACTGAAATGGGAATAATGGTTCTGGCTTCCTAATCAGATATAGAATAGTGTGTGAAGTACCCAGATGACCAATATGCCAACATAGTGAGAAATCAGTACCTTCTAAGAGCTACAAGTTTCCTGGTTTATGGAGAGCCCTTCAGGATGGGCTTGGCCTGCATGGCTCTTTGTTTACATAAACTCACAGCAGTTGTTCTTGGAGTCTTTGTGAAACATCAGAACAACCTCTCTCTGCTACATCCGGCTCATCTCCCTCATGTTCTTTTTTCTCTGTCCCTTGATCTTTATTGGTCATTGCAACACAATCACCTACATTCTATCACAAACCATATTTGGAGTTGCACTCACAGTAGTTGTTTCTGTTGTCTTAGAGAAAACTGTAACTGGGGTTCTGGCCTTCAAGATCAGTTACCTAATGAGAAGGATGAGATGGCTGCTGGTATCAGGGGCTCCTAATGGCATCATTCACATCTGCATTCTGATCCAGGTGATGACTTTCTGTGTACTCTAACTAGGAAATTCTCCCTTCATTGGCACAGACACACATTCAGCACAGGACCACCTCATGCTCTTGTGTAACAAGGGCTCCCTTATTCCTTTCTGTTCTGTCTTGGGATACCTGGTTTTCCTGGCCCTGGCCAGCTTCACTGTGGCTTTCCAGGGCAGGAACCTTCCTGACACATTCAGTGAAGCTGGCCATCAGCATTCTTGTCGTCTGCAGTATCTGGATCACTTTCCTGCCTGTCTACCAAAGTGCCAAGGAGAAAGTTATGGTGGCTACAGAGGTCTTCTCCATTTTGGTTTCCAGTGCAGTACTCTTAGGCTACATCTTTGCCCTCAAGTGCTACATCATCTTTTTAAGTCCAGATAGAAATTTTCTGGCTGGCTTCTGGGGCAAAGTACAAACAGGGTGGAATAGTTCCTCCATAATTAATAATTAATTTACCCTAGAAGGTCTAGGATAAATCTACATTCCTTTTTTCATCTGATATTAGTTTATATATTTGGAATCACCTCAATGTGTGACTCTTCGTCCTTTCTCTAGTGATGGTCAATTACAAGTTTTAGCCAAAGCCATCTAAATTTGAAATTTATTCCATATAAATTTTAGTTCTTTCTAGTTACTCTGCAATTATTCCAGCTTACCCACTAGTGTATTTTGTATGTTGACTTGTGTTCTAATTTTGCTTTCTTAATTATTTGCCTAAAATTTCCTTTTGTGCCAGTCTTTAGGGCTTTAACTTTAATCCTGTTATTATCCCTGAATCTTTTATGCTAAATTTGACACTTTATCTCTTGATCCACAGCTTGACTTTTGGCTATGTGGTGGTCAGCTGCAGGTAAGATTCTCATGGATTTTGTGCTCATATTGGCCTCAAAATCTGACCCACAGATCACACCTTCCTGTATAGCTAGGATTATGGATACTTTTGTATATTCATTTATTTAGTCATGCTTGTACATCACTATGCTTCTTAATCCTCAAATATATTTCATTAATATTCTCTACTTAACAACATTCCATATTTTCATAGACTTACTAGTGTGTTTTCTATAATAGTTGTGGAGTTCTATTCATATATCTGCTTTTTGCCACATCCGTAAGTTTGTTTTGTTGGATCAGTCTCTCCCCATCCTCTCTGTTTCCTTTCCTCTCTCTTTTCATTCTCTTTTTTTAATTAATAAGCTTTTTCTAAATTTTGAAAATGCCATACAGAGGGGTTACAATTACATGAGCAAGGTAATGAGTACATTTCTTATCAAGCATTGTTGCCTCCTCCTTAGTTTCCCCTTACCATCCCTGCCCTCCCAGCTCCTCCCCAACCCCCACTCCCGCCAAAGTTGTAAAGTTCATTTTTTGACATAATGTCTTGTACATCTCATTGTTGCATTGCGTCCACCTGTATCCCTATTTAAACAATTTGTTTTTTCCCTTTCCCTCCCCAATTTATACCAACATCAAATACAGTGAAAACAGTGGTTATACCGTGGGGGAGGGAAATGCAAAGCAACAAAAAGGGGAGGGACATGCAAAGCAACAAAAAAATCATCTTATAAATATGTTAGAAACCATAGCAAGAAAGAAAAACAATTTGAGTCCTTAGCTTGGGTTCATTTCGCCTAACATCAACTCTTTTTCCTCTACTTTCTCTAAATTGCTTTAGAATTTCAAGAATGAATTTATATCATAAAAATACACTTTAAATGTGTATCATGATGCATTGGATGTGTGGAGTTCTATTTCAGGAAAATAAAGATTTACAATTGTTTGCTTATCCATGGCTGTGTATATTTTAAACATATTCTTGTTTAATACCTTTAAAATATTATACATTAAAAATTATATATGTATACTTTGTATGATACCAATAGATTCTACATCTCTTGATATTAAGTAAATATTTAATGTCCAATATTTTAATTGTATAAGAAATGCATTATTCAATATTAAATGGACTGAATTATCGGATTCTGTTCTAGACTTGACTATTTAAAATACATGGGCACCTAATGGCAGGTCTTCCTTCCATCTTCTATTGCTCATTGTGCATTTCCTGTGACAGTTTTATTTCTAATATGTTTGTGATTGTGGACTAACAATGGACTTCTATTGCTTTACTTTTTTTGTCGTTTGTGGGGCTTGAACTCTGGTCCTGGGTACTCTCCATGAGCTTTTCAGCTAGCATTCTACTACTTGAGCTACAGTGCCACTTTGGTTTTCTGGTGGTTTATTGGAAATTAGATTTTCAGGAACTTTCCTTTGTGTGCTGGCTTTGAACCGCAATCCTCGGATCTTAGCCTCCTGAGGAGCCAGTTTTGCCAGCAGCACCTGGCTGTTTTGAATTGGAATTGGCAATTGAATTGAAAATATAACTATGTATTGAATTGGAAATATAACTATGTATTGGCAAAAATCTTTGTATTTCTTCTGCTTTTAAATGGAATACTACTTAGCAAATATTTCTATATCATTAGTAATTGTATAAAAAGATGGTAAAAATACTTCAGTTTCTATTGAAGTTCATGTTTGTCTTCTCTGGATTTTAATAATTGCATCAATAGATTGGATTACTGTTGCTATGTAAAACACTGATTACTCATTCAGTAACAAGCAATTAACTCTCATCAAAAAATGAGTTCCCCACATGAGTTCCACTATGCAAAATTCAGAGTACATTTTGTCCATCAAGAAAAAGAGCAGGTTATCAAATATGAGTTAGAAAAAAGAGACTAGAGATGATGATTAAGACATCCTGTCAATATTGTGCAAATATTATAGTCAATTGTACAGAAGACATTGGTGTTGACATTGGTGACAGCAAGGCAATGAATATAGATATTCACATGCTTACTACCCACTTAAATGAGGGGTAATGAGAAGAACAGGGCATTCAAATTGGTAGCAATATCCCAGGGAAGTACATTTTAAATATACACATAATATTTTATGTATGTATAGTGAGTATTCACTAATGGGGCAGAGGTTTGTGTGGTATGAGAGTTCCTGATATCCACAGAATGATGTCTTCAGGCATTAGATCTATTTAACTTTAGGTTAGGCAGAAAAAGAGTGTATGCTGTTACTATCATAGTAAAATGGTGTCACCTAGTTTGACTATTCAGTTCCTTCAGGAAAGATACAGAAATCCATCCTCTCATGCACACACACACACACACACACACACACACACGAATAGGAACACACATGTGTGCACACTCACATACACACAAATGTAAAAGAACTAATCAAATGTAAAATGTAAAAACTAATAATTTTTTAGAGGCAGAGAATTAAGATCAAATGCTATATATATACAATTCATGCTGATAATAGAACTAGAATTTTTCATGTGCACTAGTGGCTCACATGTAATCCTAGCTGTTCAGGAAGCTGAGATCTAAGGATCTGGCAGGATATCCATGAGACACTTACCTACAATAGACCAATAGAGAATCAGAAGTGGAGCTGTTTCTGAAAGTGGTAGAGTGCTAGCCTTGACCAAAAAAGAGCACACGACAGTGTATATGTCCTGAGTTAAAGACTCACCACAGAGAAGTTTTGTGTTTCTTCAGCTTAAATGTCTTAAAATAATCAAAGATAAATCTAATGTGTCTTGAACTGCTGAATGCAGAGAGAAAACAAAATTGAAAATACCCAGAAGGTTTGGTGGCATATTTATTAGACACTAAAAACAACAAGATATATACCAAAGGATAGTGGTGCTGGAGGTTTGCCCTGGCTTTGAGCTGCACAACTTCTGATATTGTTGCTTATAGATCATTACTCTACTTGCTTGTTATTAGTTGATGTCAAAGAAAAACTCTGTTAGGACCACTGAATAACTACAACTCTGTTAGCCAAGGTGTGTTATCACATTGGTTACTTCTCATCCATTACTTTATATTATGACATCAATTCAAAGTATTTCCTATCAGATCAGTATCAATTATCACATACTTCAGAACCAGGAATTTTAAGCCAGGCACACAATTGTTAAGAGAACTTGTACCTCTGTACAAATAAATATGTTTCATAGAGGATGTTGGTGGAAGTGAATGGTACCATTATGAATTAGCCATTTATTCTTCAAGCAAAGCCATCACTGAAATCTACATTTAAGTTGTGTTACTCAAATTTGAAGAAAAACATAACAGAAGTTCTATTGACAAAATAAAAATACCAAGAAGCCATGAAAAATTGAATTGATGCCACAGCAGCTAATTCATGAGGACTGAAAGTAAAAAGTGACACAGGATGGAACATCTTTCCTGGCATAAATCATTAATGCCTTAAAATGGAAGAACGCCTCTGGGCACCAGTATATCATGCCTACTACTTATTAGGTCGAGATCTGAGGATCATAGCCCAGAGTTAGCTTGGGCAAGAAATTCCATCTGCCCTCCAGTTAACTCCCCACCACACACACACAAAAAGAGCCAGAAGTGCTGTTGTGGCTCAAGTGTTAAAACACTATACTTGAGCACAAAAGCTTAAGGACAGTGCCCAGGCCCTAAATTCAAGGCCTGTAACCTACACAAATACACACACACACACACACACACACACACAAACTAGTAAAAGTGAAGCCCACTCCCACAATCAGCAGGAAGGGGCTAATCTCTCCCTTAATCTTCCCCTTTGAGTTCATGTAATGAGCCTTGTTTCCCATTAGGTTCCTAGATTTCAATTGCTAGGCATTTTTTCTGGTCTTCTTTTGATTAATAAAAGTGACACATATGGATGATTTTCTGCTTGAAAAGATACAAAACTCTTTGAAACAGGAAACAAGTAGCCAAGAAAAAGTTCTTTATCCATCATACTTTAAATCTAGAAGTAAATACTGTATGCTTACTTCTATTTGAGGACCATGGCACACTCTACTGGTGTTTCTTAATCAAGCTGTTTTGTGTAACACCTGAAAAATCTAGTTTCACCTCTTCTGCCTCAGTCCTTCTCTTTTATTTGAAAGAAAAAGATAGAGTGGATTTTCTCTTCTTTCTCCAATGTGATAACCTGCCCCTCTAAAAGTATAACTGTAACACTGGTGAAAAGGCTTTGTAAAATGCAAAGAACTTTGGGAAGAAATGTGTTATACTGCACTGATAGTTACCATCTTGAAAATATATTGCACTTCCTTATCTCCCACATTTTACTTATGGTCAATTTTCAGAAAGACTTTTCTAAGAACATTGCTTTAGAAGTACTAATACCTTGGAATGTAAGAAAGAGTTGCATCACATTTGTACTAGAAAAAACAATTTATTCACCAAGAGCACTTCATTTGCTTCACTTTCTAATATATACTATTTCAGTTGTATATTCTTAAAGGTTGCAACACAGAGACTTAAACAACCCTATTTTTAAATAAAAAGCTGTACCATGTGCTCACACTGATAAACAGAGAAAATTCCTTGACTTCTGACACTGTGGAGAAGACAGTAAAGAGTCCAGATTGAAATTGTAGAGTTTTGCCTATGTTCTGCTATAAAACAAACAGATTTCCAAAATGTCTACCCAACTCAGAAATTTCTAAATAAAAAGATTACTACATTGGAAAATAGTGAATTTGATATCTAAACTTTTGCCATTTTGTTATCCAAAACTCTATTCTAAAATGAAAATGATGAAATAAAATATGAAAATGCAATGTAAAGATAAATAATATAAATATTAATAATGAAAAGGAAGTAATTTGTTAATGGAACTGAAACTATTTTTGACAAATTTCAGACACAACACTGATTAGACAACTCTTTTTCTCAACTGTCGGAAGTGTAATGAAAGGGATTATATGAACCATATCAAGCAAATAATCCTTAAAACCAAGGGGAAAGTATGTAAGAATTTACATATCAACAAATAATTAGAGATCATCAAAAGGACCACAGAGAAATTATGTCTGTATAAAATCACTTAATGAAGTCGCTACTATAGTTGCTCAATGGGGCACTAGAGAAAGAGGCAATAAAAATACTCATGCAGATTGAAAAACAACTATAAAAAGTTCTTTCACATAAAAAGGGTGGAATTAAACAGATTAGAGAAAAACATAAAATGATTAGACTATATTTCCAGATGTCACATTATTAGAATGGTTAAAGGGAATTATCTAGAGAATAGGACAAAACATGTTAAGAACTCTGATTACACAAATATGCAGTGTTAAGAATAATTACACAAATTTGGAACAAAAATTCAACTTTCTATGTTCAAATTTGGTCTCACAGAAAATGTTTTTAACATTATGGGTATATCAACAATGTAGTTAAGAGTTTATAGATAATGGTACTATAAAGTGAGTGATTTCAATTGTTTATATTATGGATACCTTGAGTTGGGAACATGCTAAGATATGTGCACTGCTAATGAACAGTATAATGTAATTGGAAGACTATTTAGATGAGTTTAAATATATTTCAGTAAGTGGGAAATCTCAAAATGCACAAAAATATACTTCATTTCCTAAGGGGGCAGAAAACCTATAAAGCACCAAATTAAATGAGTACGCAAAAAGCTTAAGAAGTTTATTTGCAAGGACACACAAATTGAAAACTTACAGGTATGCATACTTTTATCAGTAGATAAATGATCAGTTTCAATAGCAATTATCAAATGCAATAATTAAACCACAGCCACAGTGAATTGGATGACAAGGATCAACTTTTGTGGCTATACAAGAAAGTACATTTTGAATAAAAATGTACAAGGTTTGGAATAAAAAATAATTTCTACAACTCTTAGAATCGTAGCTATTCATGAATAGCTCAGGGTCACAATTAAAATACAAATGGGACAAATATGTCCATGAGACTTTCTAGGATTCTTTAGCTAGGGTTGTGACTAAATAGAACACTGGCTTTGACAAAAAGCAGCTCATTTATGGAGCCCAGGTCTTGAGGTTAAATCCAGGAACAGCACAAAATGAAAAAGAAAGGTATAGAGGAAGGGAGGGAGGAAGAAAAAAAGAATGAAGAAAGGAAGGAAGGAAGAAATGAAGCAGGGAGGGAGGGAAACATAGATCATTTCCAGATTTCTATGTGGATGTTCAAAATTTGGGCTGGCTGCTATTCTTGGATGCTTTGCAGGCTCAGGGAAGTGGGCTATCTGTGGGAATGACTTGCAGAATTAAGGTAAAAAGATGGGGAATCTATTGAGTTGTTTGCCAACCATTTGAATGAGGAGCCAGGCTGTGGGAATCAGGCCTATGATCCTATCACCTTCGAGTTTCTTCAGAAGGTGCCACGGGTGCTGGGTGTGGCTCAGTAATCCAAGCAGAAGCTGCTGTCTGATTGAAAGCTATGTGTTGGAGGGTGGGGTCAGGTTAAATTCATGCCAAGGGACCAGAAATCAGTAGCAGAGTCTTTGAGCCTGCAGTCAGTGCCTGGCCCTGATGAGATCAGAGAGTCCTGCACACAAGGTCCATGTATGGTACACCAAGATGAGCATCAGGACCCCATCCATTATCTAGCATCTAACCTTGCAAAGCCTACTGAGCAACCACTCCTTTGTCATCTCAGCTCTGGAGAATCTGCCAGTGCTATTATTCCCTACTCTTTATGGAGGGCTGTGCCCAGGGCCACACAGAGGTGCTGAAGGCAATGGTGTAGGCCTGTCCCTTCCCCTTCCTTCCCTTGAGGGATCTGGCAGAGTCACCAAACCTGGAGACCTTCAAAGGGTTTGACCTCCTACTGTCCTCAATGGGTTCGATCTCCTACTTGTCAAGAAGGAGCACCCCATTGGGTGGAAACAGCAAGTGCTATTTGTGGCAATTTGTGGCAATTGCAATTTGAGATCAGGATTTAGAATTATCATTCCATGGCACGAATATCTTCTCTGGAAGTGCTGACTGAAAGGTCAACAGAGAGCCACCTTTCAGCTGGGACTGAAGAGGAGCCTTTGATCCTCTCCATTGACCTGACTATCGAAGAAGGCACCCAAAATGAATTCCAAACCTATCTCCTCTAGTGGGCCAGGAAGTGGAAAGAAGGAGTCCAGCTGTGATCGACCAAGCTTCAGATTCTGTCTGGCTCCTCTACAAAATCCAGAAGGCTCTGCATGAGGTGGGCCTTGACTCCATCACAGAACTTGTGGTGAACAATTTCTGGTGTCCAGAAACCATGAGAAAATTTTCTCCTTCCCAGTGTCAGACAAAGAACCTTTGCCTATTCTTCTCTAAGATAAGTGGCGACTTCTACTCTTCCAGCTTCAAGAATCTCTTGAATTTCTGCAAATACATGGTGCATCTGGGGCAGCCTCAGCATCTCCAGGAGTTTCCTGTGCAGGACATCTTTGTCCTGTATGGATGGCTACCCTCCATCCTCAGGAACCCGATGACTTTGAACACCTTTACTTTGAGTTCATGTCCACTGAAGGAAGCCAATGTGAGGTCCTTGTGCCAGTGTCCCTGTGCCAGGCAGCTCAAGCACCTGTATCTGAGGAGTTTGTGCATGGGCCGTTTCAATCCTGAGTCCCTGCGAGCCCTGCTGGAGCAAGTGACCGGCACCATGGAGATCCTGGCCTTGGAGCACTGTGACATCACTGGACCCCAGCTCTTGACAATCTTGCCCTCACTGAGCCAGTGCTCCCAGCTGCATTTCCTCAGCTTCTATGGAAATTGCATCTCCACAGCCACCCTGAACAACCTACTGTACCACACAGCCAGGCTGGGCCATTTAAGCGAGGGCCCTACCTTGCCCCACTGGAGAGATACTGCCCTCCACATTGGGGCCTAGGGAACATTGACTCCTACTGATTTGCCCAGGTTCAGGCTCAGTTGGCTCAGGCCTTGAGAGAGAGGGGGCAAAGCCAGAAGGTCCAGACATGTACCAATTTCTGTCATCACTGGCCAAAGGGCCAATTCTATAGCCTGGAGCCCCATGGCTACTGGCAGCTCACCCACGAGGGGCTTCCAAGCCTTCCTGCTCTGCTTATGTAGTCACATGCCTCTTCTGGAATTTCTTGTCGTCATCACAGAGGAACCCCAAGACACAAGTTCATTTTCTATGGAGCACACCCTGCATTCTTCAGTGTGGGTGGAAGAGACTGGGTGTCTTCTCCTGAACTTCCTAGCTATCAAACCCGTGGACTTTCTCAGCCCAGTAGGCATCTACGTGTCCTGTGTACACATCATTAGGAAGCTGGAGTGGTCTCTGCCTGGTAAGAACTGGAACATGATCCTGTTCTAAATGTTTGTAAGCAAACCTACAAGTGCTGGGGCAATCCCTCAAGATCTGTCATTTACTGTATCACTCCCTTAATAAAACAAAAATAAAGGAAAAGCATGAATAGAATGGTGTCATTTCTCAGCACCAATGAATGAAACTATTTTTGGTGCTGAGAATCCTAGCTACTCTACTAGTCTGAGATCTGAGCATCATAGTTCAAAGCTAGTCTGGGCAAGAAAGTTTCTGAGATTCTCATTTCTAGTGAATCACCAAAAAAGGCTGAAGTGGAGCTATGGTTTAAGTAGTGGCATGCTGGTATTGCGCATTAATGCTCAAGGACAACTCCCAGGAAGTCAGTTCAAGACCCAGAATTGGTACAACCCAACTACCATCAAATATACCCATGATCAAGATATGGTTCCAATTTTGGAGAAAATGGAGTGGGTGGGGAAATTCAATGTCAAATACCAAACGACATCCATGAAAACAAGAGAACTTTTTTCTAAAGTGTTTTGTGATGAGCGTCCTAGTTACTCAGCTAGTCTAGGGTCTGAAGATCACAATTGAAATCCAGGCTGGGAAAGAAGGTCTGTGAGACTCTCTTCTCTATTCAATCACCAGATACACTCTTAGTTGTCCTATAGCTTAAATGTTAGAGTGCTTGCTTTGTACATAAAGCTCATAGACACAATAAGGGAATATAAAGTGTATGAACCCTACAAACATGTTTGTGAGATTAACTATCAGTATCCCACAATGATGTAAAACGTTTGAAATTTATGTATTCACTTAATCTTTATAAAGAAAAAAAAGCTAAAGGGTATCACTACAGACCCTGAATTTAAGCCCCAATATTGACACAAAAACAAAAGCAAAAAAAAATGCCATGATCACACTCAAATATAAATAGATCTAATATTAGAGAAATTTATAAGTAATTTTGAAAGTCAAATGTTATAAGACATTCCATGTAACAAAAGTATTTCTCCTTCTACAGCATATTTTTGGGTGATAATTTTCAGTATGTAAATGTGGTTTGTGGTTGATCAGACATGTCTTAAAACTTCAGGCTCACTTCAATTTGTTTTTCTATGAGGAGTATTAACTCTGGGTCCACCCAGGCATGCCAAAAATAAAGAATGAAAACATATGACCTTCGGTATTCTTCCATGAAGAACTATAAAGTATGTGACATCACCTTCCTATGATGGTAACAGAGTTTCACTGGGTTTTTGTGCTTCAAATCAAAATAAACTAATCAAAGTTTGGGGACATCTTCCTATGGAGCTGTGAGGGAACTGAGACCACCCACACTTTGACCCATCATTGAATACCCATTATATATACATAAATTATTATATGTGTATATTTAATATATACTACTCTGGGATATTTGCTATCAGTTATGTGTGACCTGCTTATCTCATGACTCCTTATTGAAGTGGGTATTTATCCGTTGAATGTCATGTTTTTGTTTTGTTTTGTTTTGTTTTTTGGGTCCTGTCGTGGGGCCTGAACTCTGGGCCTGGGCGCTGTCCCTCAGCTCTTCAGCTCAAGGATAGCACACTACCACTTGAACCACAGCACCTCTTCCCTCTTCCGGCTTTTTCTCTTATGTGGTGCTGAGGAATCGAACCCAGGGCCTCATGCATTCAAGGCAAGCGCTCTACCACTGAGCCACCTTCCCAGCCCCTGAATGTCATATTTTTATTATTACTAATGTCAATACCAGAACTTCATCTCTACAATTGGCCATAGTATTTGCATAACCTTGAGAGTTTGTGTAAAGAATCATCTCTTCTCTTTTTTTTACTCAGATTTGATGGCCTAAATGCACTTAGTTCTGCATAATGGATAGTTGGGGACCTCATGTGTTGCGACGAGTGTTAATGTGCAATCAGTGATTAATTCACCAATAATAATCCAATTGTATTGAAGAAATTATTAAAATAAAGAAGAAAGATAAAATGTGAACTTTCTAGAAACTAATGTATTTTGACCATCTCTTGATAAAATACTAATAATTTAGAAATATTTGCAAAGTAGTATGCTTTATGAAAGGAAAATAAAGAGTAATGTGGATTTTTGCCAATACTTCCAATTCAAAACTAAAGTCCATTGTTAGCATATAATCATTCTCATAGTAGAAATTAAATATCATTGGACTCATTAATTGCATGTTGAAGGAAAACATTTATAGTACTCAGATATACTAAAAAATAGATTTTCACATAAAGGAATACAAATGTCAGAAGAAAGAAAGGTGCAATAAACCAAAGGACAGGGCAGAAAGGCATGCCATTATGTGACCATTTGTCAGAAATAGTCATGTCTTTCTTTAAACATAGTATAAAAACCAATAGTTCAATCTGTTTCGAATAATGCATTTCTTATAAAATTAAAATAATAGAAATGTAACAATTAATTGTTATCACATCAATTGGAAACATAAAAAGAAAAAGTATTTATAGACAGGTACAATGTATATAATTTTAAGTCAGGTGCCAGTGGCTCACACATGTAATCCTAGCTACTCAGGAGACTGAGATCTGAGGATCACTTTCAAAGCCAGCCCAGGCAGGAAAGTCTGTGACTCTTATCTCCAATAAACCACTAGAAAACCAGAAGTGGTGCTCTGGCTTAAGTGGTAGAGTGCTTGCCTTGAGCTGAAGAGTGCAGGGACAGCATTCAGGCCCAGAGTTCAAGCCCAACAGACCGACAAAAAAAGCATATAATTTTGTATATATAATATTTTTAAGGCTATAAAAAAGGATTACTTGAAAAATACAACCAGCCATGGGTAAACAACTTACTATGAATCTTTACTTTTTAGCTATTACTTCGTAAAGCCAATACATTATGATATACAATCGAAGTGTATTTTTGTAGCTTATAAAATCCATTTTTGAAATTCTCAAACAACACAGAGAAAGCAGAGACAGAAGAGGAAGAAGAAAAGGAATGAAAGGAAAGACAGTGGGAATGAAATTGGAGATGGGGAAGATGGATCTGACAAAGTAGATTGAGGAATATGGAAAAAGGCAGATATGTGAATGGAAATATATAAGAATGAAGCAAAATACATTCAACTGAGTATATGAAAGCATACACTTTTAAAAATGCATAATATGAATGAATTGTGACTAAGAAGAATAGTGATATAAAGGCAGGCAGAAACTATATTTCAAAAACTAGGAAAATATGTATAAACTAAGCTACATAGGAAGTTTTGATCTGGTGGTCATGGTTAAAAGCTAAATTGGGCAGGAAATCAAATAGAATATTAATTCCAGTTAACTATCACAGAGCAAAAAGTCGAGTTCAATTGGTGAAACATTATCCTTATGCAATAAATAAATAAACAAATGAATAAATAAATAAATGGACTGTACCAGGCTTTAAGTTCAATTCCCAGACTAGCAACAAAAAAAGAAATTTAGGCAAATGCTTAAGAAAGCATAATTTGTAAACCAGAAGCAATGAAAATACACTAGTGGAGATGATTAGATAAGTACAGAGTAAATAGAAATAACAAAAAAATAGAATGATATTCAAATTTACCTAGCTTTGGTTACAACTTGTGACTCAACCATTGCTAGAAAAATGAGTGTGAATCACTTATTCTGATGGAAAAAAGAATGTAGACCATCTACATATTTGGTCATCCATGTAAGTTCAATCTTAAGAGGATTTATTTTTCATAATATGTGTTTTGTCCCAGAAGCCATGCAGAAAATTTCTATCTGGCCTTAACAAAATGATGTAGCAGTTGGGGGCAAAGATGCCACCCAGCAACTCTTACTGGAATCCAAGATGGAGAAAACCTCTGTAGACACCGTGACTTTCCTTTTGTCACTGAGGTAGACAGGCAGGAATGTGAGCCAGATACTTCAGAACACCAGCATGCTGAAGGTTAGGAACTTGGCTTCATTGAAGGTGCCAGGCCAGAAAAACCATAATGAAGCTGGCCAGGGCCAGGGGAGCCCAGGTATCCCAAGACACAGTAAAAAGTGGTGAGGGAACCCTGGTTACACAGGATGAGCTCATGGCCACATTTAGAGTGAACATCTGTGTAAGTGTAAGAAGGTGAAGTCCCCAGTCAGAGTACACAGAGAGGTACCTAGATCAGAGTACAGATAGGAATGGTGACCTTCGTTAGGAGCCCCTGATAGCAGCAGCCACCTCATGTTTCTCCCTAGAGAAGTGACCTTGAAGGCCAGATCCACATTTACAGTTTTGGCCAAGACAGCAGAAATAGATACTGTGAATGCAACTCCAAACGTGGTTTGCTGTGGAATGCAGGTGATTGTGTTGCGACAGCTATTAAAGAGCAAAGGAAAGTGCGAACAGAAGATGAGGGAGATGAGCAGGATGTACCTGAGAGCCTGGTTACTAGATTTTTTTTTAATTGTGAAAATACTGTACAGAGGTGTTGCAATTACATGGGCAAGATAATGAGAGATTACTAGCTTTGACAGTGGAGGTGTTCTGATGTTCACAAAGACTCCAAGGACAATTCCCTGTGAGTGTACATAAACAAATGGCCATGCAGGTCAAGGCCATTCCCAAGAGCTCTCCATAAGCCAGGAAACTTTCATCTCTTTAAGGCACTGGTTACTCTCTGCATTGGCATACTGGTGATCAGGACACTTTACACACTGCTCCGTATCTAGTGAGGAAGTCAAATAACCAATAGTCACTTTTCAATACTTAAAAGAATATTGGGAATCCCTACATAGGGATAATACTAACATGTCAACACTTACTAGCAACAAAAGAAAATATTATCAATTATTCCTTGATATGTTCAGTACTATTTCTATTTCTTCTTCATGTTCCCAACCTCTTTCCTACATTTTCCTTTTTCAGTTTGAATCTTTTTTTTTTACATACCGTGACTATCACCCATCATATTTATTTCCATTTGTAAAAGCTTATGAAAAAAAAATTTTGCACATACTGGAGCATGTGGCTAATGATATCTGAAGAATATGGTTCAAAGCCATCCCAGGCAGGAAAGTCCATGAGACGCTTATTTTTTTTTGGGTGGGGGGGCAGTCATGGGGCCTGTACTCTGGGCCTGGGCATTGTCCCTCAGCTCTTCAGCTCAAGGCTAGTGCTCTACCACTTGAACCACAGCACCACTTCTGGCTTTTTTCTTTTTGCTTATGTGGTGCTGAGGAATAGAACCCAGGGCCTCATGCATGCAAGGCAAGCACTCTACCATTGAGCCACCTTCCCAGCCAATGAGACTCTTATTTCCAGTTAACCACCAGAAAATCAGTAGTGGTGTTTTAGCTCAAGTTGTAGAGTGTTTGCCATTAGCTGAAGCTTAGAGACAGCAGCCAGGCTCAGAGTTCAAGCCCCTTGACAGACCAAAATAAAAAGAACGTTTCTGCATGTTAAATGCTGCCATACTAATTCTCAGTCTTTTGTGTACTACTCAAACCACTAATCCAAAATTCTGGATAGAAATGTTTGGAATTCCTTGAATGTCTCTATGCAATATAAAAAAGAACCCTTTAGCTATTCCTTGCAGACATTATATTTGTCCATCTGACTCATCAATAAAGTGGTGGAGAACAGAAGCTCTACAATCATCCTCTGCAAAACACTGTTGCCTGCTCATTCGACCAAACCCAACACAGTGCACACTCTGTTGAAAGAACATTTCTGGGCACTAGGAAATAAAGGTGTACAAGATGTCTGTTTTCTTTGCACCCTAAAGTGAACTTGAAGAAGATGGAGACCATGTACTTAAAAAGGCTTTGCACTTCATATGATAGACATTAAACTTACATTGCTAAGGAGTGGAATTATCATGTGTAAAATAAGTAGAAAAAAATAATCTCACAAGTAATTCAGAGCCTGTATTTTTTATTTCAAGGAGCAGTGTCATCCAGTGTCACAATTAATTTACAAGGTGAAAGAAGGAAGTCTTTGAGTATGCAATTATTATACACAACATTTGTGTTTCAAGAATTGGGTAACACAAGGGAGTAATCATAAATTTGTCCCTAAGTCCTGCACTTACCTATCCCATTAGCTATCTCTTTCTCTGAGCAAAGGGTAACAATCAAAGCAACAGGTAATCTTTCCTTCCTGAGGGGATTTCCTGAATCCAGGACATATCTCACTGCAGACAGAGTGAGGAGGCTGAGAACAATAATATATTTGTCAGTAAATGTATAGAATTTTACATAACACTAAAAAGTCCATTGATTTAAAGAATAGGATTATTAAGGATATAATTGTATGAACATAACTCTAATAATGCAGTTATAGATTCCACATCATATATCAAAAGGGTTATGTAGTATATACTTAGTCTCTACCTAGCCTGAACTACTGAGAAGTGTGTGATCTTTAAAAGACAGAGGATAATGATAGGAAAGTAGGTCCTGGTTGACAGCCTTCTGGAATTTCCTTGAATTCATAATATCCTATGTAGTCTCCTTCTCATCTGTGACATGTTGAGGAACAAGGAGAAAGAATCCTCTTGATGCTTGAAAAGTATGCTATAAGATAAAGCACAGGCCTCATCTTTATAGGGTTATATGAAGCCCAGGCCCTTCCAATCTTCTTTTCATCTATCCAGTGCCATGCATTGAAAATCTGCTCACACAAGCTCCTTCACTGATTGTTCTCACCACAGATTACTAAGTATCAAGCCAACAAACCATTGAAGGGATTCTCCACAGAAGGGAGCAAAATAACTCTTTAAAAGAATTAAATGTTTCCTCTGATACTTTCTCTCAGCATAGAAACCAGCTAAGTAAAATACAATTTACATTTTATGATAACATTATAAATGAACATTGAACAACACACTTTTAAATTTTTATTTTTTGGGTTCTTAACCTAGAGATAAAAATCTGTATCTGGCCACTGTCCTTGAGACTGTTTTGCTCAAGGTGACCACTCTACCACTGGAGCCAGAGCTCCACTTGATCTTCTTGGTAGTTAATCAAGATAAGAGTCTCACAAAATTTTCTTCCCATTTTAGCTTTAAACTGATAGGTAATCTTAGATCTGGGAGGATAGGATTACAGTCATGAGTCACCAGTGCTCAGCCCCATTAATTTACTCTGTTTCTTTTCTATCCAAGAGTCAATCAATAAAATTTCTTAAGTTTGAAATACTTAAATGTTAGTAAGCACAGAGAGTGTAAAGTCTGTGTGGTTTTTTTTTTTTCTGTGTGTGAGTGTATATGTGTGAGCCAGAACTATTGTTGAATTCAGTGCCTGGGCTTTGTATCTAAGCTTTGCTGCTTAAGGTTAGCACTGTATCACTTGATCCACTGCTCCACTTCCAGTTTTTGGGTGTTTAAATAAAGATAACAGTCTCACAGGCTTTTCTGCTAAGACTGATTTGAAACCATGATACTAAATTCTCTGACTTCTAAACATCTAGTATTACAGGAGTGACTTTTCTGGCCCCAGCCAGGAATACATTTTAAGGGTGAAATCTGCTTATTTATATGAAATTACAATTAGATCCAACCCACCTTTTTAGTTCCTATGGCCCACTCTACCATATTTTATTATTCACACAGTTGATGAACATGTAGTTTATGTGGAGAAAAATTGCCTACTTCCACTTGAGGTCAGACCTTCTGGAAAATTCCAAATGTTCACAATGTCATACTCTTCTTCTAATTCCTTTTCTGAATCAAAATCTTTTGTCTTAAAAGAGGATTGTGAAATTGTATTTTATTCACAAAATGGGTACACCTAGAAAAAGATAAATCATCTTATTATGAAGTACATCCCAGACTTAAAAAATCTGAAATGAGAAAAGCTCCTCATTAAAATTTCAGATTCAGCATTCCAAAAGAGCAGAAAAACCTAATGAAGAAAGAAAAAATTCTATGAGACAAAAAATCATCAAAATAATCTTTGGACATCCTGGTCACTCAGCAAAGAAATAGAAGGCTTTGTTTCAAGAGAAACCAGTTTCATACAAATACTCATAAATGAGACAATTCCCAATTTCCTCACTACAGTTTCACATAACTAAGTTTGTAAAAATCTATAGTTTGAGAATGGTAAAATTTTAATGCATAAAGTTGAATGAATTTAATTTACTTTTAAAAATATGGATAATTCTGTTTAGCAGATTATCTTTACTAGTATTAAGAAACACATCGGGAAAAGGTGAATTTTTAATTTTCAAAACATTAGCTATGAGCATGTTGAGGTTATTTGAAGCTAAAAGAATTTATGGAAAAATGGAATATATTTTGCACTTGTTAGTGATCTGCTTGAAATTAACAGCACAAGCACATATGGGTAAGAGACCTCAATTACAAACTGTTACACAGTAAGAGACCTGTCTAGGAAATGACGTTCCTCACTGTTTGTACCACCCAAAACTTTAAGTCCTTACCTGTGCAGGTGAAGGCACTGAACCTTTTCTTTTTTCAGTTGTTTATAATTCTGCTTGATGAAGAAGCGTGTCATGGAGAGCCTGGGCCACAGAATATACAGCATTCTATATACTGTAACTGTCTCCAGACGTAGTCATGTCAAAAATGTGCCTAGGCAACCAAGCCAAAGAGGCATCATGAGGATAATTCTCCCCATTACCAAATCAGAATCAGAACCTGAGCAAGTAAAGGAGAAACCACAGCCCACCAAGGAAAATGTCTCCTGGGTATTTGGAAGGGTTAACTACTTTGACAAAATTTGTGAATCCAAAAACATCTGGGTGATGATGTAAAAAAATGACAGGTACATGTAATGAACTAAGCAGGAAATATTTTTCTTATGGTTAAATGCCATTCTACAACTTTTCCTTTTATTAAAATTTGCTCAACACACACCATTAAATATAGTAGGAATTCAATATGAACATATAGGATGAGGACATATGCTGATGATTTACTTATATGGTTATAGGATGCCATGATTTTTAAAATATACATAAATGGTTTGCCAGATCAAATTATTCTTGACCATCTCTTCTTTCAATGCAGGAAGAATCTGCAAACCATTTTCATCTTGTAAGGTTAACAATCCTACCCAATTCCAGCTGAAGTGAAGCAGTAATAAGACCATGGCAGTTGCTACTGATGTGTTCTTTGGGCCCATCTAATAGAGAAAAGGAAACGTTTTATGGTCACTCAGTACATGATCAAAAGGCCCAAAGGTAAACTAAAGTGAAGGAATAGAAGATGCTCCATGAATGAGAACATTTCTATCTATGACAATCCCAGTCATTATATATGTTATATAACCATGTGAAGAAAATGGAAGGCATGTTTTTCTTTTGTTTTTGTTTTTTTTTTTTTTTTGCTTCTTCTTTTTTTCTTTTTTTCTTGCCCATGAAATTGTAACCCCTCTTTATGGTATTTTCAAAATAAAAAAACAAAATTGAGATATCACCTCTTTTTATTTCTTTTATTTTGAAAATACCATACAGAAGGATTACAATTACATGGGTAAGATAGTGAGTACATTTCTTATCAAACATTGATGCCTCCTCCTTAGTTTCCCCATACCATCCCTTCTCCTCTCCACCCCCTCACCCTCACACCCCCATACCACAACCACCCTACCCCTCCCCAATCCCTCACCCCGACAAAATTGTAAAGATCGTTTTTTGACATAACGTCTTATACATCTCCTTGTTGTAATGGGTCTACCTCTAACCCTGTTTAAACAGTTTGTTTTTTCCCTTCCCCTCCACAAATTATATCAACCTCAAATACAGTGAAAGCAGGGCTTATAAAGCATTATTGCCTCCTCCTTTGTTTCCCCTTCCCATCCCTTCCCCTCTCCACCTCCCCGTCCCCCCCAATCCCACCACCATCACCACCACCAGCCCAATTTGATAGGAAATTGAAAGACTTGGAAAAAATTATATTAAGTGAAGTAAACTAGGCCCAAAGAAACATAGGTCCTATGGTTTCCTTATTTACAATAACTAGTATATGTCTGAGACAAACAGAAACTCTTAAACAAGTTGATGTTAGGCAAAATAAACCCCAAGGTAAGGATTCATATGTTTTTTTTCTTTCTCACAATTGTTTCCAACATATTTATAAGATGATTTCTTTGTTGCTTTGTATGTACCTCCCCCATGGTATAACCCCTGCATTCACTATATTTTATGTAGACATGTTTTTCTTTTAGTTTTTGAAAAGAAAAAATCAAACTTTTTAATTAATTATAAAACAAATCAATTTGTACAATGCCTTTTGGTCTTTGTCACTGTCTTTGTCTTTGTCACATCAACTCTTTTGGTCTTTGTCACATCAACTCCTCTCATTTGTATCTACCACAGGTATTCCCTGACTTTAATAGTTCCATTTTCACATATGTACATTGAATATTATGTTGTGTTTGCCCACCCATCTTCTTCTTTTTCCTTTGCACCTTTCCACATCCCCTTAAAACGCCCCAAGAAGATATGCTTCTGGTGCTCATTTTTTATAGTCTGTTAATTTTTCAGAAAGGTTAGATTGATATGTACTATAATTTAGTCAGATTGATCATGTATATATGTAAGTGAATATATGTGGACTCCATAACTTTATAATATTTCATGAGCATAATTTTTATCTAATATTACATATGAGAGAACACATACCTACTTTTACTTTCTTTTTTTCCTGCCAATTGTGGGGCCTGAATTTTGGGCCTGAGCACTGTCTCTCAGCTCTTCAGCTCAAGCCTACCACTCTACCACTTGAGCCATGGCACCATTTCCAGATTTTTCTGCTGAGCAATCGAATCCAGGGTCTCATGCTTGCAAAGCAAGCACTCTACCACTGAGCCACCTTTCCAGCCCCCTACTTTCACTTTCTGAGCCTGACTTTCTTCATGCAACATATCTTACACAGGAACATATGTATATGTGTGGTAATACAGGGCTATAAACTCAGGGACTCATGTACTACTCCTTTCAAAGCTACCAAACAACAACTTGAACCACACATTAATTCCTGTTTAATTCTTGTCGATTCAGAATGTTTTCTGATTACTTGCACTCTGCTGAACATATCTCTACATTTTCAAGTCATTTCCTGATTTTTTAAAGAAAATTAGTAAAGCTAAAACTTAAAAAAAACCCTCTTGTCATATCTAACTTTTCTCTTTTCAAACCAAAGGGACTATCCTATTCCATTATATTTGAGTACTTACTATTTGATATCACAAAATTTGATAGGTTCATAAATCCAATCTCCTCCTATCATACTCTCCTAACAGCTGAAATGGCCCCAAATTTGATATTTTTACTATCGCCTACCCTTCCTATTCTTATCTGTGAACCTGTAAAGGTTCAGAAATGTACCAATCTGGGCAGATATTCTTCCTGATGGTTCTGTAAGTGCTGCTATGGACTTTTTTCTCTCATATGATTGTGGTTTGGAATATTATAATTTCCCAAGAGGCAAATGAGGGGATCTTTAAATGCTGTTGAAATTCCATATTGAACATTATATATATATATATAATACCAGAGTCAAGTTATGTAAAAGATTAGGATATTTGTTGTTCTCTTTAATAGCAACTACCACAAAAAAATACACCGGTAGTTCATGAATGTCAACCTGAATAATGAACATAGAATTTCAAGACGAGTATTTCAAACTTAGGATGTTGAAGTATAGAATGCTTGCTTTCTTGCCCATATATTTGTTAAAATATTACCCTAAATTGGGATCTAATGTGAATATAGTTTCATGTGTGAAAGACATGAAGGAAATTTGTCATGAAGGAAATTTAAAAAGTTAGTTAAAGCACAAGATAGTTTGCTTTATCTCTACTACCACATAAACCACAGCAATCATTTTCCATTAAACATGGGACTGGCTTTCATGAGACAACAAATATTCTATTGTTTTCATCTTTGGTACCTATCTCCACATATGAGAAAAGGTTTATTTCAAGCCACCTAGTTTGTGTAATGTGGTTATATTGCAGGTCACAGTAACTAACAAATCTTCATTGTAAGAATGTCTTTCAGAAGCTAAGTGTCATTTAAGGAAGATTTTATAGCAAGTTATGTTCACAGACCCAACATAGTAAAAAAAAAAACAAAAAAAAACACTTGATGCAATATCAAGCAAAACAAGAGCTTAACCATCAGGTGATGGAATTTTATTTCTTATTCATATAACAATAGTAAAGGGAGTCATCCAACTCCAAGGTGCTTATTATGGAGACAGTAACCTTCAACATGGGGATGAGAATGTCAGCAAGCTTTACATTGAAATCCAATTTCCAAGGCCACTGTGACAACAATGCAGTAATCACTTCCCAATATATTTAGATTGAGATATTGAAAAGAATGACTAGAAAAAAGTAAAGAGGATCAAAGTACTTTTCATTCTCTTTTGTCATGTTTATGTGCATAAAGTTTTTCGTGTGTGTGCACATTCTAAAGAAATTAATGCAATGAAATCAACAAACTTCAAAGTTAATAATTGAGGCAATATTGAAATATAAGTAATTCAAGAATTACTTACAGAATCCATAGAAGTACAGGAAAATGGCAATTAAAGTATCATACACAGTATAACCAAGCAATAGGGCAGATAATCAAGGATACAGAAGAAAGGTGAGTAACATGTTAGGAGTTATTAAATAATTCTCAGTCCCTAATATCAATTTTATTGGACTTGACCCTACAATTAAATGACATAGATTGAGTAATTAGATCAAGGTATAAAACACATCCATCTGCTGTCCCAACCAAAAAAATTATCAAATAGAAAGCAAATAACCCACAAAAAGTAAGGTGGAGTAGCAATCCTAATATCAGATGAAATAGACATCAAATTAAATTAATGAGAATAAACACAGCAGGACATTACATACTAATAAAGGGAACTCTTTCTCAGAGTGATATACTAATTCTAAGTATCTATGCACCAAATGCTGGAGTACCCAATTTTATTAAACAATGCATCTTAATCTAACAATGCACATAGATCTAAACACATTGAAAATTGGTAACATCAACACATCATTGTCATCTCTGGATCATCCAGGAAAAGCTCTGCAAATAAAACTCATACATATATGATCGGATGGACCACCTAGTTTTTCAAGATATCTAGTGAATATTTAAACAGGAGCATCAGAATATAAATTCCTCTCAACAACTCAATGAACACTCTACCAAGTAGATCATATTTTAAGTCGCAAAACAAATCTTGCAAATTTAAAAATATGATATTATTCCCCTGCCTCCTGACATATCAAAATGGAATAATATTACAGCTCAGCACATAATGCTATGACAGAAAATTCTGTAAAGTGTGGATAATGAATAATATATCACAGAATGAAGAGATTAGAATGGGAATTCAAATATTTATTAAACAACATATATGAACCCATAAAATACAGATCCTCTAGGACTCAATGAAGACAGTACTCAGAGGAATATTTATAACTTTATGCTTACAAAAACAGGTTGGGAGAATCTCAAATCAGTAATTTAATGATGAAAATCAAGGTTCTTGAAGAACAGGAATAAACCAAAAGCCAAACTACAAGGTTGAAACACTAAAAATTAAATCAAATAAAGTAGAAAAGAAAATACCATAAAACATTAACAAATATTGGTTCTTTTAAGAAAATTAATAAAACTGGCATACTCTTAGCAAATCTGATCCCCAAAAGAAGAGTATGTACACACATAAAGAAAATTACAGGCAAAAATGGGAAAATCAAGAGAGATACAATCAAGCTTTAGAACATTAGAAGGGAATAATTTGTAAACATTTATCATGACAAATTGGAGAATCGGGAGGAATGGTGAAATTTCCAGAGAATGTTGATATATTCCAACTAACAAAATAGATTGGAGCCAACACAATAGACCCATAACAAGTAATGAAATTGAACTGGCAATAAAAGACCTCCCATCCAAGGAACGCCCAGGACCTGATGAATATATAGCTGAATTCTATAAAGCCTTCAAAGAGAACTCACTCCATTATTTCTCAAAAATCTTCAATGAAAAAGAAAGGGAAAGATCACTACCAAACTTCTTCTTTGAAACCAGCAAAACGCTCATCCAAAAACCACATACACTCATCATGAATGAGATCTGTAGACCCATTTCTTGGATGAACATCAATGCAAAACTTCTCAACAAAATTCCAGCCAACCTAATTTAACAACTATCCAGAAGTTGTATTCTATGATCAAATCAGATTCAACATATCAACAGAAACAAGGACAGCAACTACAAAATCATATAAACAAAGTATTTGACAAGATTCAACACCTCTTTATGACAAATGCTCTGGAGAAGCTAAGAATCCATGGACCATTCCGAAATATAATCAATGCCACATATAACAAAATTATAGACCTCATTGTATTTTATGTAAAGTTAAAAACAATTCCTCTAAAATTAAGAACAATGCAAAAATGCCCACTCTTTCCATTCCTCTTCAATAGAGTAGTGGAATTCCTAGCAAGATCAAAAAAGACAGAGAAACTAGAAAGGGGACACAAATAGGGAAAGGAGAAGTAAAGCTATCCTTCTTTGCAGATGACATGATCCTGTATTTAAAGATGGCTATAAATTCCTACCACAAATTATTTGAACTGATGAAGAACTTTGGAAGAGTAGCAGGATCTAAATCAACCCACAAAAATGAATACTTTTGTGCTATATGAACAATGTGAAACTCAAGACTGAAATCGGGAATTCAACTCCATTTACTATAGCCACAAAAGAATTTAAGATACCTAGGAATTAAATTAACAAAAGATGTACACAATATTTAAAGAAAAATTTAAAAATATGAAAAACTACAGCAACTATAAGGTAATGAAATAACCTTCCATGGTCCTGATTGGGCAGGATTATCATCGTGAAAATGGTAGTAGTGCCTCAAGCTATCTACAAATTCAACGAAATACTCAGTAAAATCTTAAAAACATTCTTCAATGATATAGAAGAAGCAATCTGAAAATTCTTGTGGAATAGTCAAAGACCAGAACAGCAAAAACAGTCCTCAGCATGAAAACTGGTACTAGAAAAATATCAATACCAAACTTCAAACTCTGTGATAAGTCATAGTAATAAACAGTTTGATAATAGTACAAGAATAGGGCAGAAAGCAGGGCAACAGTGGCTCATGCATGTAATCCTAGCTACAGAGGAGGCTGAGATCTGAGGATCATGGTTCAAATCCAGCCCAGTCAGGAAAGTCTGTGAGACTCTTATCTCCAGTAAACCACTAGAATACTGGAAGTGGCACTGTGGCTCAAGGGATAGAGTGCTTGCCTTGAGCTGAAGAGCACAGGAACAGCACCCAGGCAAAGAGTTCAAGCCCCAAAACTGCCAAAAAAAAAAAAAGAGCAGAGGTGAGGACCAATGGAATAGAAGAACATGAAATGAACCCACAAACTTACAGCCACATAATATATCAGGAGAGAAAAAACATAGGATAGAAGGAAGACAGTATCTTCAACAAGTTGTGGAGAGAGAATTGTGTAAACATATGCTGAAAACTTCAAAGAGATTAGAACAGAGATTATAGAGCCTTATATATCACCCTTCACCTAAATCAATTACACAAGAAACTAAGACCTCAGTGTAAGACCTGATACCCTGAAGAGGTGGGGAAACACCAATGATCCTTGACACAATTCAAAATGTCTGAAGTGAATATGCAGAATCACAACAAATCAAAGAAAGTCTGGATGCATGGGATTGCCTCAAAATGAAGAGTTTCTGTAATGCAAATGGCATAGCTAGCAAGATAAATTGAAAGCCCACAGATTGGGGGAAGATCTTTATTAAGTATGCATCAGACAAAGGCCTCATATCTAAAATATACTCAGTAGTCAAAACATTAAACCTCTCCAAAATCAAGTCCTCAAAGAAACAATAACCCAATTAATAAATGAGTTAAAGACTTAAAGAGAGATATCTCTGCAGAAGAAGTAGAATGGTCAATTAATCCATGAAGAGAGAGATATTTGACATTTCTGTATATGAAAGAAATATAAATCTAAACAAGATTGAGATTCCACCTCACCCCAGTTAAAATGCCCAATATAAAGAAAACTAACAATTCCAGATGTTGCCAAGGATATGGCCAAAAAGGAATGCTTACTAAAATTTTGATGTGAATGTAAAGTTTTCAACCACTCATGAAAGACTTATGGACATTCCTCAAAACAGTAAACATAGAGCTTCCCTATGACCCAGCAATTACATTCTTATTCTTTCGTCCAATAGAACACAAACAAGACATCAGCCCAATGATGTTCATTGCAACATTGTTTACCATAGCCACGGTATGGAATCAACCCAGATGGCCCTAAGTGGATGGATTAAGAATGTGTGGTTTACATAGCTAATGGCATTGTATGCTCCCATCTGAAAAAATGATATTGCTAGTTTCATAAGGAAATGGAAAGATTTTGTCACTGTTCTTGATTTCTGATTTTATATAAGTTTATCTGTTTTGGTAAGAATAAGGGAGAACACAGAAATGGTGGAACAAAGGGTGAACAAATGCAGCAGTGATACTAGACACTAGGCGGAAACTGAAATATACAACTTGTGTGGAAGGGGCTTAGGAGGGAAAATCTGAGAGAAAAGGACAGAGGTTGCACCATTCCAAAAGAAAAGTACTCATCCGATGTGTAACTCTAATCCCTCCGTATATCACCTTTAAAATAACAACAAAAACTCGAAAAAAGTGGAATAAAGCATTATATGCAAATGAAATACAAAAAACTATGCGCAAGCATGTATAACATCATCACATCAAATAGACTTTAATGAAAGGATCATTAAGTGACAAGATATTAATGTCATGATAAAGGAATTAAATCAACAAAGTGAAATAGTAACTGTAAGTGTTTATTTTCACACTACCTAAGCAATTAACTATACTAGCTGACTTTGAGATAGTCCTAATACAATAATAAGTGAAGATTTTATGGAGAGATTTGCCATTCAGAATCAACAGGCAGGCATTAGAATTTAATTTCACCCTTGATCACGTGAGCCCTACATATGCCAAAGAACATTTTAACCAACTTCTATTGAATAAAGCATTGTTCATCAATGTAATGAATTTTCTCCAGGAGAGATGATGGGGTAGGGCCAAATACCAGCCATGTTTTAACATTTTACAACTATCTTGAGCACACATGTAGATTACACTGTAGTAATGCTAGAAATTAACAAGGAATATGGGCACATAATATGAAAATCAAATGAATTATATTTTAACCATTATTACTTAAATAATAATTACATTAAAATTATTCAGTGAAAAAAATTGCTTCATGATAAAGTGAATTGTTTTTCAGGGCACATTTCAAGAAATAATCTGGTCCTAGGAACAAATGAAAATGAAAAGAACATCAGAAACACATAGATATAGAAAACTGAGGACTTAAAGGAACTAACAAACTTTGCTTAAAACAAGAGAAGGAATAATGAACTAAATAACTTGCACTGCATGTCAATGAACAAGAGAAACTCAAGAATAGTAAAAGGAATGAAGGAAACGATGTCAGGAGCAAAAGCATAGTAGCAATCAGCAATGAATCAAAAGGAGTTTTTACAAAACAGAAGGGTTATAAGACTGAAGTAAAAATCCTAAAGCAGCAATCAACAGAATGACATATATTAATCCATATCTCCATGATTCTGAATGAGCTGAATCAGTATGGTGAAAATAGCCATATTGCTGAAAACCATCTACAAGTTCAGGTCAATCTCCATCAAAATTCCTATCCCTTCCTAGACAGAAATAGAAGAGGCAGACTAGATTTTCTGAAAAAGGAAATCCTTTATTCAGAATGATGATAAGACATAAGAACAGTACTGAAAAATCACTGTCTTTCTCTTATGCTATGGGGCCAAATAACAAAAAAAACACATAAATTAATGAAAAATAAGACAGAAATACTTGTAACAGCTACAGATATCTGATTTTTGGAGAATTGACAAAAAATACATGGCCTAGAGATGGCACCCAAAGTAAGGCATGGAGCCGTTAAATTGGTTATCCATGTGTCAAACATTGAAACTAAAGCCTATCCTTGAATATATTGTTTTTCAAATGAAAGTTGATTAGTTCTCAAAAAGATATTGGAACATTGAAAGTAGTAGTGAAAATGAGGGTCAATATAAAATAACGATAACCTTAATAGATCTCACACCTGTCATAAAATAATAGAAAGATTTAAGTGTGAGTCTCGGAAGGTGGCTCAGCGGTAGAGCGCTTGCCTTGCATGCATGAGGCCCTGGGTTCGATTCCTCAGCACCACAGAAGCAGCAAAAAAAAGACCGGAAGTGGCTCTGTGGCTCAAGTGGTAGAGCATTAGCCTTGAGCTGAAGAGCTGAGGGACAGTGCCCAGGCCCAGAGTTCAGGCCCCACTTCCAGACCAAAAAAAGAAAAAAAGAAAAAGAAAGATTTAAGTGTGAACTCAACTAGGTGGTAGAATATTTTTCTTATTTACAAGGCCCTAAATTCTACCCAAGAATGGAAATTTATAGCAGCTTTGTTTGCATCAAATTGAAAAGATTCAGCACACTGAAAGAAATAGTGGGACAGCCAAATGTATGGTTGAAACTCATTAAATCATTTTAGCAATCAATACAATAAAAACAAAAACTACAATGAATTATGCATCAAACCACACAAAATTTTGCAGTGTTACTTTAACTGAATATTGAACGTGGGCGATGAGTAAATGGCAAACCTCAAGATAAAACTTTAGGGCAAGAGACATTTAAGTTAAATGAGAGCATAGCAGTGTGGGCAGAAGAAATGTATTTTTAAATGATGATATCATGCATACCAAAGCTCAGGGATGAGGTCTGAGATGCATGCTAGGATCACATTATTGAAATAATATATATATGAAGTAGCTTCATATATATTAACTAATTTGTTAATTGTTTAAATGCCTGCAAGGAACAGTTTTACTTCTGTAATTCAGAGACGGGAAGGGAAAAAATAAAATGCTTAAATAAGGATACAGGTTGACCCACTATAACAATGACATGTACAAAACACTATGTTGAAAATGAACTTTACAACTTTGGTGGGATGGGGAAGTTGTGGCAGTAGGAGCGAAGGGATGGTAGGGGAAAAACAAAGGAGGAGGCAACAATGCTCAATAGGAAATGTACTCATTACCTTGTCATCCCTCTGTACAGTATTCTTACAATAAAAATGTAAAAAAATTTAAAAATAACATGCAATGATGGGCACCAATGGCTCATGTCTGTAATGCTAGCCATTCAGGAGGCTGACATCTGAGGATAACAGTTCAAAGCCAGCATAGGCAACAAAGTCCATGAAACCCTCATCTCCAATGTAACCACCAAAAATCTGAAAGAGCTGTGTCTCAAGTAGTAAAGCCTTACCTTGAGCAAAAAAGCTCAGGGACAGCACCTGAGTTCAATCTCCCGGACTGGTATGCACACACACACAAACACACACACACACACACACACACACACACACACACACACACACACACCATGCAAACACAGTAGTAGCTCACATACTTGTAATATTTTCACCTTATTTCCTAGTAATCACATTTAATTTTAATTTGTTTCATTTTTTCTGCTAATTGTTATTACTATAGCTGTACACACTTGTGGAGGTACAATGTGACTAATACATATATTAATAATTAATATAATGTAATTATAATGATCAAATCAAGGTAGTTAGCATTTCCATCTGTTTAAACTTGATCTGCATGTTTTTTACTAGGATGGAATAAATAAAATTTTGAACAAAAAAGATAAAGTTTAAAAAATACCGTGTAAACAAAGAACCTGCAGATTATTGCCTTAAAGGGTCCCACTGATAGAGAACAGGTTTATATTTTCATTGTTTATTTCTGCCTTGGTACAGTTTTTCTCAAATGCCATGGGAACTAGAGGCTTCTCATTTCAATTGTGACTTTTAATTTTTATTCATAGGTGGTTAACTCGCACTCCTATTTGTCATTCAAGCATATTTGTACCTGGATCTGTAAGAAACAATCCAACTAGTTCTTTATAAAGATGATCTAGAACACAACGGTAGCTTCTCAAAATCATTGCTGAATTTCTTTAGTAGAAAAAACCAAAAATAAGGGACTGGGAAGGTGGCTCAGTGGTAGAGCGCTTGCCTTGCATGCATGAGGCGCTGGGTTCGATTCCTCAGCACCACATAAGCAAAAAGAAAAAAAAGCCGGGAGTGTGCTATGGCTCAAGTAGTAGAGTGCTAGCCTTGAGCTGAAGAGCTGAGGGACAGCACCCAGGCCCAGAGTTCAGGCCCCATGACCGGATCTCCCCCCCCACCCAAGAAAAAAGAAAAACCAAAAATAAGAAATAAATTTATTCCAAGTATGTTGTACTCATATATGGAAATACCACAACGGATGCCTATCATAATATAATTTGTACAAATTCAAAAACATACTAAAATATTTTAAATCCCTTCAAATGATGGTAATGCTATATACAAATTAGAGATTGGAAATACATCCAGAAAGTCTGGAAAATTATCTGTGCTGGGGCCTCATGCATGTAATCTTATATAATCAAGAACCTGAGAATTGCAGATACTAAGCCAAAGTCAACTAGTGTAGAAAATTCCTTGACAGACGTTTCTCCAGTTAACCAAAAAAATCCAGAAGTGCAGGTGTGATTCAAATGGTGAGCATCAACCTTGAGAGAAAAGGCCAAACAAGAGTACAAAGCAAACCAAGCACTAATATCCCATACCTGTTATCCTTGCTCCTTCAGGAAGGTGAAAATGAACAGAAATAATTAGAGATGTAGGAGAGAATAAAGGATGTAGAAGAAGGCATAAAAATGGACTTAAATAGGCCATGTGACTATGACAAAGGTTCATGGTTTGCAGGTGGAACTACAGTATGAAAAATTATTTGGCACAAGTACCATATTGTTCAGAAATTGAGAACGATTGTGGGTGTAGAATTGAGTGAAATCTCTCATCTACTGCTGTGTAATTGCCATGGTACACTTATCCACAGGAAAGATTTCATGTATAAATATTATTATCTGTAGTCAATACCATGAATGATATTTTTTTTGGGTCTAGTCGTGGGGCCTGAACTCTGGACCTGGGCGCTGTCCCTCAGCTCTTCAGCTCAAGGCTAGTGCTCTACCACTTGAGCCACAGCACCACTTCTGGCTTTTTACTTTTTGCTTATGTGGTGCTGAGGAATCGAACCCAGAGCCTCAGGCATGCAAGGCAAGCACTCTACCACTGAGCCACCTTCCCAACCCCACCATGAATGATATTTTACTAATCCAGACAATTCTTTTCTTCATATCTATAGGTAGTTATGAGATTTGCTGAGATTATAATTCTCAATGTGTTCATATTAGCACAGAAACAAAAGTATACAAACATGTTTTGGGAAATTAAGAGAAGGAAAGTTAGCTTAACATGGATAAATACTATGGAATAAGAAAAATAAACTACGCTAGGGACTGGTGCCTCATGCCTGTAGTCTTAGGTACTTAGGGGTCTGAGATGTGGTGATCATGTTTTGAAGCTATCTTGGGCAGGGGTGTCTGTGAGACTCATTTCTCTATTTAACAACTAAAAAGTATCAGATGTGGAGCTGTGGCTCAAGTGGTAAAGCACTATTCTTGAGCAAGAAAGCTCAGTACAGTGCACATGCCCTGAATTTCCAGTACAAGCACAAAAGAAAAAAAGATAAGCAAACATACTACTGGCATATAAGATAAGGACATATATATATATATACATATGTGTGTGTGTGTGTGTGTGTGTGTGTGTGTGTGTGTGTGTGTGTGTGTATAATAGGAGGGAAGGGAGTATCTGAAGCCTTTTAGTACAGAATTGGTGACACTGACTCAAATTGTTTGAAACAACATCCATCCCATCATAATCTGCAGTGACTTCTGGGATTAAGAAGATAGTTGAGTAAAATGAAGTGCGTATAGCCCTGGAAAGAGAGGTTATATATGGAAGGAAACCAAATTCATTTCCTACTAGTAGGTAGAAATGTACTGAACCATAGATGAAAGGTACAAGCATGAAACTGAGGTTTTTACTGGTGCATAAGGATGGGTTGTCATGGTAGAGAAGAAAGAGAACACTGATCTGTGCACCTAAAGTTCCCTCAGGTATTGCCTATCCTGAGAACAAAACAGTAAATGGAAATAGATTAATGGGTTACTTAGGGCTTGTTCTCTTCATGCCTTGGAAGCATCGCCTGTTACTGCGATCTTTTTCTAAAGTGTAGAGGGCCAAAACACCAGCAACATCCCATCTCCATCCATGTGTGCTCAGTGCTTCATTGTAGAAAAGCACATAATGCCAGCCAAGGACTAACAAAGAGTGGAAGCTGGAGGAAAAAGAATGTGAAAGTCAAAAGATACATCCCTGAAGTATCTGCTAAGTGAAATCCTGGTTCAAACTGAGGCCTACGGTTTTAGGTACACACACACACACACACACACACACACACACACACACGTGTGTGTGTATATATATAGATATCTTTGCACATGTGCACATGGGTCTTTTTATTCACAAACATGTATAGTATAGTCCATCTTTCATGGAAAACTCTTGTGAATCCCCAGGAAGAATGTATTAAATTCTTCCCTGGAGCTCTGCATCTGAGGCCTTGCATCCAGAAGAAAAACATAGGTTGGAAAGCACACTTGTAGGTTCTCCTTATTCATCTCGGGTGCTACAGTTTCTTCCAAGACCACAGATAGTGAGTCCCTAGTGTTGAAGTTAACTTTGATATGTTTACTCCAATATCTGTGTCTATTTGCCGAAAAGTCATTCAGAATGATGCAACTGAATTGCATCAGAGGATCCCATGTCAGGTGCATGGTGAAATGGACAAAAAATAATAAATGTCCTTTGGCTTTGCATTTCCTTTATACCAAGGATGTTGAGCATCTATTTTTGTATTTTAATTGGCCCCATATACTTCCAGATTTCAGGAATATCTTTAAATTTGCTTGCCAATGTGTTCGTTGACATTACTTAAGAGTTTAGTTGACATTACTTAAGAGTTTAGATTTCTAACCTTCCTTCATATTCTGATAATTAAGTTCTTGGCTGATGTTAAGCTAATTCTATAAGCCATTTATTCACCCTAGGTACTGTTTATTGTGTTGTGCCACATTTTTAATTCAGTGTAACCCCATTTGTCAAATTTTGCTCTTATTTATTGAGATATTTGAAGTTTTAATCAGTAGTTTACTGTCTAAATAAAATGTTTCTTCTTTTATGTTGTCTGTAGTGTAGTGTTTTACATTTTAGCTCTTCAATTTTTATGGGCTAGAAAAACAAGGACCATTCACAACTTAGGGCATACTGGAATACCTGGAGACAGTATCCAGGAGAAGATGACTGGAATTGTGGTCAGAGAGAGAGAAGCTCTGTGAGTGGAAATTTACTCACCACAAGTGCTGCTCTTGTGTACACATGTGGGGCCTTTGGAGCCAGAGGGATCCTGCTTGTCTCATGGACTAGAAGTCTCCCTGAAGCCAGCAGTTGTTTCAAGTACTCAGAAAGTAATCTTGTAAAGTGAATCAAATATCCATTTGATGTTTTTAAGAATCAACGATATATTAAATAAAGGTACAATTTATAAATTGTCAACATACACTAATAGGAATCCTTATGCATTTCTGATCACAATAAGTAATGGAGGAAAGATTTTACCTGTTATTGGAATAACAGCTATCGCCCTAGAGTAATTTTACATATCCCTGATGCCATAAGGGTATCATGGAGTAAAATATAGGCATTGTGACTTGGGTACAGATGAGTCTTTTACAAGGTATCCTACATTTAGACTTGTTGGAGTTGGTGAATTCTTCAAAACATTCAGCCTAACTCTGCTGACCATCTACTGGATGTTTGCCAACATCCACCTGGCACTGAACTATCTGTTCAAAATATGAGTGCCAATTCTAATAATGTGAAACTATTGACCTGCAGGAAAAGCATTGGAAATAGAGCTTGAAAATGTAGTGCTCAGATCAGAGAAGCACTCTCACTGGTTATTTTCAGCACCATGTTTTATGTGCCATGAAGATGCTGGCTTAGGCTGGCCCTTTAGAGTGTGCTGTTTACAGCTGTGGAATCTTCAGAATCTTTTTTGTGCCTCTACTTTTGAATGAAAAAAGGTTCTCTTAATCCAAATTCAACTATGTGATGCATGAGAATAAGAATTAATATTTATGAAGGGGGCACCTGATTCTATCTGAAAGGAGTTTCCCTAACCTATATATAGACAGAGCAAGGATAGCTTATAGCAGATTGTGAGACTCTAATCAAACCGGATTATTTGGAAAAGAGCTGGTTGTTCTAATACATTGCATAGATATGAACCACCTACAGTGTAACAGCATTCCCCCAGGCACTTGAGAATAGTGTACTGAGATGATCAGGAAAACCCAAGCTCTGCTGCTCTCCAGGGAAAGGACGGTTGGTCTTTAACACTAGAAATCCTGATAGGTTCAGTAGGTGTGAAGTCCTCATGGGCTCTAGACACAATGAAATTCTTCCCAACTCCAGTTTGAACTTCATACCTTAGGACCAACTCACAAAGTGAGTTTTTTGTGGGGTTGTTAGGCACTTTTAGACTTTTAGAATATTTTCAACTCTTTTTGGAGCCCACTCTAATGGCAACACTAACATTAGTTTAAGACCTAAAGCCAGAGCCAGCTGTAGCACCTTGTGTTGGCCTACAGGCTGAAACTGTACAATTAATATATTGTACTAATCATCCACAGTACCTGTTTGATTGCCAAAGCTGATTTTCTGATTTTCTGTATTATCTGAGACAAATACAACATCAGTTCTGTCAGGAGAAGCTTATGGGATGAGTAAGGAGAAGCCTCATAACTTGTCTTGCTTTCTTTTTTTTTTTAATTGTGAAAATACCGTACAGAGGGGTTACAATTACATGGGCAAGGTAATGAGTACATTTCTTATCAAGCATTGTAGCCTCCTCCTTTGTTTCCTCTTTCCATCCCTTCCCATCCTCCACCCACCCCCCCAATCCTCCCACCCCCCTACCCCCACCCCTGAGATAAGTCGTTATGTCTTGCTTTTTGTACCTAGTGGCACATATCAATATATATGGTGAGGCTAAGGATGGGTCAGAGTTCCCCTTACTCTTGTGTCCTCTTGTTCTGTCTAGGACAACTTTCCTTTAAAAATGTTTTTATTGATACAGGTGGACCCATTGCAACAATGAGATGTACAAGTCATTATGTCAAAAGCGAATTTTACAACTTTGGTGTGGGGGTGGGGTGGGGGGGAGGATTGGGGGGCAGGGGAGGATGGGAAGGGATGAGAAGGGGAAACAAAGGAGGAGGCTACAATGCTTGATAAGAAATGTACTCATTATCTTGCCCATGTAATTGTAACTCCTCTGTACAGTATTTTCACAATAAAAAAAAGAAAAAATGTTTTTATTGATATTATAAAGGTGATACACAGAGGGGTTACAGGTACATAAGTTTGGACAGGTTCTGAGAGGTTAAACATTAAAGTAGAGAGATGGGACCTTTTTCATTCCCATTAGAGCTGAACAGCCAAGCACTGGAATAGAGCTACAGCCAGGCAACCACTCACGCTCATCTGCCAGGAGAGTTTTCCATCTTCACCACATATTGTGTTCCTGATATTCAGTGGAGCCCAGCCCACACATAATACTATTTGCTAGTAGTAGGATATGTTTACCTACACCAGGAGATAGACAAATGCTTGAGGGGAAATGGTAGAATTTGCTTCCATGACCAAGAATTCACAACACCTCCCTGTGTTAGGATTGAGATTAGGGAATGAAAATTTATCCCTTTCCTATTTTCATTTCCTTCTGGGATACTCTGGTTCTGGGTATACTCTGTAGTTTAAATAAACTTGGCTATGGAGGCTCAGTCAGAGGTGACAAAGGAGTCTTTTTGGAGTGCTAGTCATGTGCAGATGGCCAATTACAAAGACCTGCAGCCACCAAATACACTGAACTCAGGAAACAGACCAAAGGAAAACAATACTAGCAAACCAATTCAGCTCCAATGGATTGCTGAATTGGGATGACATGATGACTGGAGAAGAGCCAGGAGGCAGAAGATAGGACATGAACATGGAGACACGTGACATGGCATAATGGCTCCTGAGCAGGCCCATGACTAGGTAGTCATTTCAGAGGGCAGTATCAAGGAAACTCCTGGTCCCAGGCACTGGATGGACAGGCTTAATCACCATTCAGCCAGATACCCACCCAGAATTTTAAATTTTGCTATTACCAGTTTATTGTCTTACCAGTAAATTTTATGCATTCTTGTGTATTTTCTTGTTCACTAATGTAGGTATCTTTGGACTAAAAGACTTCAGTATTTTTGTAGAATAGGTATGGTGGAGGTATAGTCTCTTAACTGCATCAGTCTGGAAATATCTTTGTGCATTTTTCCTTTATCATTCTCTTATGAAAGATATCTTTGAAAAGTACAGTTATCATGGTAGATAGAATGCATTTTTTTCAGTTCTCATGGACTTCCTGCCATGCCCTGCTGGCATCTGTGTATTATATTTAGGACTCAACTGTTAGAGAAACAGAGACACACCTAAGTATTAGATCCATTTCTCTTCTAATCTAGAGAATCTTCCATACAAAATTCACTTTTGACAGCTTGATCATACAATAGCTTGCTGTAGATGTGTAGATGTCATTGTCAAAAATTTGATTAACACTTAATGTTTTAGTTGGTATCATGTATTCTTATTCTTGTGTATGTAGGAATTTAAAATTCTGTCATTACTTATTAGGACAAGCATTTTAACTTGTTAGCATCCTCATCATTTCCTAAATCCACAAAACACTAATATTGACTATTATTTATACTGTTGTCAACTTTTGACAAAACTTCTTTCACATGTTTCCTCATCCTTGCTTTCAGTTTAGTACTCGAATAGATTTCCTTCAACGTAACTATTTTCTTCTGTTTAGAAGACATCACTAAGTTAACAGGCATTAATTGAGAAATTTTAAATATATATATATATATATTATACCATATGTTGAAAAAGTTAATATTCTCATTTGACTTTCCATGTTGCTACCATTGTTTACTCCTTTGAACAATTCGTTTCTCCTTCCATATATTAATTTCCTTAAAATGTGCACACATACATACATACAAATGTGTACACAAAGAAAGAATTGTACTTTAATCCTTTTTACTCCTCTGTTTTCTTTCCTATCCACAATTTTAATCTAAAAATATTGTGAAGATAATAGTGATTACTCCTTTTTGTCCTAGTGGCCTTGGAATTGGGATTTCAATGTAGAGTTTGCTCACAATTCATTCCTCTTCCCCCATGTTTGATGTTCCTCTGTTCAGAATGATTTCCTTAGAGTTGAATGAATCCCTTTGTTTGTGTTACATGAATGAAAATACAATTCCCTCACCTGATATTTGAGCTCTTGTTCTGATTGATATTGCAGGAAGTGTTGTTCACAATGTTGGGTGTGTGACCATAGCTTACTATGGAATCTTCTCTAAATGACACTTTGCTTCTGAAAGACGTTCTTAAATTGAAATATTTGTTAGTTTACCTGACTTCCCATATAAACACATAACCTAAACTGGGTGACTCGAACACAAATTTTAATTTTATTTTCAATTCCCTGGCTTGTATTCGGGGCCTTGGAGTTATACCTGAGCAGCTTTGTACTGAAATCTAGCATTTTACCACTTGAAACAAAGCATCACTTCCGACATTTAAGTGGTTAATTGGAGATTAATATTCCATGGAGACTTTCCTGCCAGTGCTGGATTCGAACTATGGTAGTCAGATCTCAGACTTCTGAGTAACCAGGATTACAAGTGTGAACCACTAGTGCCCAGCAAAACAAAAGTTTTTTCACACACATGGAAATTGTTACCCCAAGAAAAAGACAACTGAATACTTGGTGTCTTATGAGAGTCTATTTCATATTTAAGAGACAAGTTTGTGCTGTGGTGCATGTGAAAGTGGGCATAAAGTAAGCTCTCTCATAGCTTAAGTAAGTTTCTGAATCTCATGCATGACAAATTCCCTTCATGTCCTTACTTATTCCTATTTACAAACATAAGTACAATATTTGCATTTCATCCTGATTGGAGATAATGTTTTAACATATTCATTGGCAGAGAAGTAAGCATTCAAACAATCAAATTCTTAAGTTTTGAAAAACTCCCTAAATTTCTATGCTCATTATGCAGGTTGATTTTCAAGAACTATAATTCGTTTTGGGATTGGTTTTTTTCTGTTGAAGAAATGAAAAAACAACTATGATCTTTTACATAACTTGACCCTGGGATTTGATATTTATATGATTCAATATGGAAGTTGGACAACATTTAAAGATCCCTTCATTTGCCTCTTTAGGAAGTACGAGATCCTTAACCAGTCTTGTATGAGAAACTGTAAGACTACGGCAGCATTTACAAGACCACCAGGATTAAAATCTGCCCAGATTGGGACACTACTGGACCTCTACAAGATTGCATTGGTGAAAGTGGGACGAGTGAAGTAATACCTTAAAATGTCTAAATTGGTGCCGTTTCAGGTGTTAGAAAAGAATGAAAAGAGGCTGAGAAAATGCCGTCACCATGGAGAAGCAGCCAGTATGGGCAGCCATTAACCCTCAAAAGCAAGGTTTAGAACAATTTACCAGACCCCAACCTTGGCTCCTTGCCCCCAGTTACCCTAAAAGCGAACCATTCAGGAGTATGCAATGCCTTGACTCAACCACTTCCACAGCCCTCATGGGCTGGACGCCGGGTTACAACCAGGATTACAAGGGGAAGAAGCTAGTTGAACAGATGTTTCAAGGACTTATTCATTTTTCTGCAATAGTTGGATTTATCTATGCATAAATGTCCGAACAGTTTGGATGGACAGTCTATATAGGTATGGCCGGATTTGCTTTTCCATGTTTGCTGACACTTCCTCCATACCCATCTATCCACGACATCCCTTCAAATGGTTATCTGTTCAAGAATCAAGAATAGAAGACAAGAAAATTGGGGATAGAAAAATTAAGAGGTATATTAAAAATAATTCATTGGGGTTTTTACATTTGTTTTCTGTGAGATGAGCTAAGTTGATATCATAACCAAATCATGAGCCTAAAACTCCCTATGCTCTTAAACACACATTTTTTATATTTTAGTTTTCTTTATATTTCTTTTTTTTATTTGTTTTGTTTTCTACCCCTGGAATATTGCGTGTGGATTAGTTACACAATAGCCTCCTATTGTTCACTTCTCATTTTGAAGAAGAAGCCAAAACCAAGCCTGTCATAGTAGCACTAGCCTGGCCCTTCTCCTAGCCATCTGTGAGCATTCATGAGTGACAGCCAGGTTCAGCACATTCTTGGCTTTGCTTCTGTCTTTTTGGTACTTTTTTAATTCTAAAAATTCTGTATAGAGGGGTTACAGTTCATGAGCAAGGTAATGAGTACATTTCAGCTCCCCTATGACCCAGAAATCCCACTTTGGGGCATTTACCAAAGATCACAAACAAGGCCATACTCAGGCTACCAGCACAACTATGATTATAACAGCATTATTTAACATAGCTAAGATATTGAACCAAACCATATGTCCTTCAATAGATGAATGGATCAAGAAAATGTGATATGTATATATATATATATATATATATATATACATACATACCATATATACATATATACACATACATACAATGGAGTTTTCTTTATATTCCAAAGGCAGTTAGAAATAACTCAGTTGTATTTGACTTACAAATATTTTAGACAAATATTTTAGACTTTTGGAAAACAAAAGTACAAGTATGCAATGTTTCTTCCAGGTACAAATAATAATAAATGCCACATAAATGACAGCAAAAAAGGAAAAAGTATGATAGGAAAAAGGTGTATTTAGGAACATAATTTTTGTGATATCAAAGACTATGCATTCAAAGATAATAGGATATCTATAATCTAATTGGCTTGAAAAAGGGAATGGAAAAGTTACAGTAGATTACTGGTTTATTTGGATTTTTAAGCCCTATCAATAATTTCCTTTAAAAATTGGGAAGTTGAAAATGACTTTAGAGTGTGATAATATGTTTAACTGGGTGGTTCATACATAATAATACCAGTTACTCAGGAAAATTATCTCTAAGTACCCATCAAAATGCAGGAAGTAATTTGTAGTTTAAGTGGTAAAGTACTAGCCTTGAGAAAAAAAGCAAAAAGTGAATGAGGCTCTGAGTTTGTCAATCTGAACTAGCATGTGTGTGTGTGTGCGTGCACACACACACACACACACACATCCACGCACACGCATGCTCATGTGCAAGGGATGTTGAAAGACTCAGAAAGAGAAATGGGGTGTAAGTCCTTTCATATGTAATATTAGATCTGAAATATGAACACGAATTTTGAAAAAAGTAAAACACATGTCCATTAATTATATATGAGTTCAGACTATATAGTACAGAAAGCAGTAAAATTTTATGTTGTATTTATTCTTTCTTTGTGTGTGAAAGTACTGTACAGAGGGGTTACAATTACATGGGCAAGATAATGAGTACATTTCTTATCAAGCATTGGAGCCTCCTTTTTTTTTCCCCCTTCCCATCCCTTCCCATCCTCCCCCACCCCCCCAATCCTCCCAGGCGATTCCCCTCTGCACCAAAGTTGTAAAGTTCATTTTCGACATAACGACTAAATTTTATGTTGTAACCTCTCTGACCTAACAGTATCATATGCGAACAGTAAAAAGATGAAGCATATCTTGTCCTTGGGTAGGTGTTAAAGGAGATGTGGAAAGAGGCAAAGAAATAGGGAGTAGATGGCTTGGAAAATACAACATAAGATTCAATGGACATATGTCAAAATGGAACTAGGAAAGAAAGGGGATGGGTGGGGTTTTTATAGATTAGAAGAGTCGATGGAAACTATGACAAAGTCTAAGAGGCGTTGTAAAAGCCAAATGATACATTGTACAACTGTTTAAAAAAACTATCCATGAGGCCTGTAATTCTAATTACTCAGGAGGCTGTGAAATGAGGATTGTGGTTTGAAGCCAGCCATGGCAGAAAAGTTCATGAGACTCTTATATCCAACAAACTACTCAGAGAAGTCTGGAAATAGTGCTGTGGCTCAAGTTGTACAGGGCTAACCTTCAGCACAGAGAGGTTTTGGAACAGCACTTTGATCTTGATTTGAAGTGCCAAGACAGGCACAAAAACAAAACAAAACAAGATAAAAAAAAAAGAAAAACAGAAACAAACCAAAAACAAAAAAGATCTTAATTTTTATATTTTTGAAAATTACAAGAAAAACCTATGTTCCACCTACTTCAAATAGTTAGATAATATACATTATATGGCTGTGATTATGATGGATGGAAATTTTCTCATTCATGTAGCATCCAATGTTCATTCGAGGGATGGTTTTTCATGCCTCCCAGGCTATGACTTGTGTAGGCTGAGGTTGTGGGCTTGGAGCTGCTGATACCCTTCTCAACCAGTGTTTCACCTCTTAACAGGGCAATCATACCCAAGGGCTCCTTCAACTTCAGCTTCATGACCTCTTCGTGGTCCTGTGGGCCCAGTTGGGGGTGCCATCCTTGATACCTGTGATTTGAAGTAAGTTCATCCTACTCATCCTCTATGCCAAAAGAGTCGAGTGTGAGAGGGTTTGCAGACATTTGAAGTAATGTACATACATGGTGCTCCAGTGGCCCCACATCCCTATCCAGCATATGCTTGTGTATCCTAGGATTATTGGTCTGGAGCAGGGGATGCTTCCAACATATTCCCTAACTAGTGCTTCACCTTCTAAAGTGAATACATGATTGAGAGCCTCTTGTTCACCTTAAGGAAATCTAAATTCCTGATCTGTGCCACGCCACAGCAGATGCCATCCCACATGCCCCCCATGTCATTTTATATTAGACCTCTCCTGCCACACTGTGGGAAACAAATCACTGGTGAGCGGTTGTGCATGTATGTACACACATTCACACTAAGGCATGTACATAGTGTCAGATTTGACTGGTCGTGTACTATATATTATAGTACCCAAGTGAAAGAAGACTTGGAGATTCCTTGACTATGAGCTGTCCTGTTTTGCTATTTAGCTGTGCCCTGTATAGCCCAGGGTTGTGGGATTCGAAGTGGGCATGCACCCACCCTCCACAACCAGTGCTCCTCCTCCTACAGGGAGAGCATACTCAAATCCCTGTTCTTTCCCTCATGGACTAACATCTTGCAGGTCCTTCTCTGAGGGCCCAGGTGACAGTGCCATTCCAGATGCCCTAGTTTCTAGGCAAATAGGACCACTCTCCCTTTCTGGTAACTGAATATTTGTGTGGGGTTGAGTGAGTATATGATTGTGCTTGTGTGTACACCAGTTTGTGGAACACAAGGACCTGTGGCAAGATTTTCCCACTTGGGTGCTGATGCCAGCCCAAGGGAAGAAAGGCTTAGAGAGCAGGTCTTTCATGTCTCCTTTGCAGAGTATGGCCTGTGCTGCTTGGGATTACGGGGCTGGAGCTTGGCATGATGCTGCACTTTCTAACCAGGGCTTATCCTGTTACAGGGAAGCCATACAAGGCGGCCAGTTTTTCTTCACTTTGGGACCTCTTTGGGCTTCCTGGTATGAGTCAGCCCAGGTGCAGCTATATGTGCCTATGTCCTTCTCAGTAAGTGGTTCCATTCCTGGCTGCAACTGTGGGAATCCAGTTGTGATATGGGTTGTGCATGTGTGTATACGCATTCGCAGGAGGGCACAAATGTGGTGCCAGAGTGGCCTTGTTGTGCAATATATTGGATCCAGAAGAAGGGAAGCCATAGCTTGTCCTTTTTCCTTAGCTGGCTAATTTCAGTGTAGCCTTGGGAGGCCTTCAATTCAAGGGAAGTGATTCCATTCCCTCCTCTGCCCTGTGAAAACGAAATCATGGGTCAGGGGTTTTGTGCATGTGTATACACATGTTCCCATGAAAGCACTTACCTATTTTTAAATTAGATAGGTCGTAGGTGTTTTGGAACCCAAGAGAAAAAAGGCTGGGGTTGGAGACTGTAAAACATCCCTTTCACAGGCCTATGGAGCCGAGCTTATACGCCTGGAACTTGGGGTGCTGCCCACCTTCCTACATAGTGCTTACTACTGCTAAAGAGAGGTTGTGCCTGGTAGCTTGCTCTTCACCATGTGGACTACTGTCTTGCTGGTCCCTTCTGATAGGCCTATGCGCCAGTACACACTTTCATAAGAGGGCACATACATGATGCCAGATAGGCCTGATTGTGGGCATATTGGGCCAGGCCCTGTGTCCATACCCCTGTAATGCCTTTGTAGCATTAGGGTTATTAACTTGGATCTGGGTATGTTGCTATCTCCCTAACTAGTCATTTACCTGGTACATTGACTTCATACTGAGGACATCTTCTTGTTCATGTAAAGGAACTCTTTATTCATGATTTGTGTCAGCCTCAGAGACAGTGTCATCTGAGATATATCCATTTTCATGTAAAGATTGCTCTCACCCTGCCATCCTATGGGAACCCATTCATGGAATGTGTACACATGATTGTGCCTATGTGGTGCCAGTTGGACTAAGGGTGGGCTCTAGAGGGCAGAAGAGATGACACATTGGAGCTTGGAGTATGTCCACCACCCTTCCTAACTATAGCCTATATACTGGGATTATGAGCCCTGAGCAGGGGATACTGTTGCCCACCACATCCAGTGCTTCCCCTTCCACAAAGAGGTAATGCCCAGTAGCCTGTTTTTTTTAATCTTGCAAACCTTTACCTTCATGATCTGTGTTGACCTAGATGCAGGTACCATTTACAGATGAGCCCAATTCAAAGGAAGCTGTTCCTCTCCTGCCCTTGTCCTGTGGGAACTGAATTGCAAAACAAAAAAGAAAACATTATGAACTAGTAAGTAGTGGGGTACTTGAAGTTATTTCACAAATGAGGGTCCTTATTAAGGCTTCTTACCCCTTTTTTCTTCCTTGAAAAATTTTCCAGTGTACTAAAAATCATCACAAATACTTATGACAGTGCATATTAAATGTGATGTACTTCATATTATGTATGAAAATTTTCTTCATGAATTTTAGTCAGTGGTGTTTGATAACTTTTACTCCTCTATATGCAGTTTGCATAATGATAAAGTTTGTATCCATATCCACATATATTCTTATATAATCCTTCTCCAATCATTTGGTATTGTCCAGTATATTTTTAACTTTTCCCTAGTCTGACAAGTGTGGTATCTCTTTATTGTTTCTGATAGAATATTTTTCATAAATCTTGCCACATCACATATGCCTTTTCTTGTGAATTGCATGCTCAGATGTTTTATTCAATATCTTGTATCTTATCTGTCATCTTCTTGATTGAAATGTTCCTTTGTTGAATACATACTATTTAAGAGAGGATGTTTATATTTTTCTTGATGTTACTTACTCAACCAAAGGTGTTGCTGTAATGTAAACTTATTGATATTTTCCTACCTTTGTATTCATTTCCTTGGGGAAAATCTCCATTCTTAAAATGCACTCTTATTTCATTCTTAAAGCTTTTAAGTGTTGCTTTCTACCTTTGCCTCTTTGTTTTTAGGAATTGTTTGCTACGGCTTTAATTTAAGGTCTATTTTGTATCTTATTCCATATAAATAGCTAGCTTATCCAAATAGCTATTTATTGAATAGTCTAATGTCAAATCTCAGGATTCTACATAGGCTTGTTCTCAGTTCTCTACCCTGTGTAATTCTTTTTCTTCAGCTTTAATACTAGATTGTTTTGATTACTAGGCTTTAGTATAAAAAATCCTCATTTTGAGTTATGGTGTGTCCCCAAAATTGTTCTTTCATATTCTTTGTGTCTTGATCTTTTGTAATCCTTCCTCTCCTCTGTTAGTGGGGACCAAACACCGAGTCTCTTTCATTTAATGCAAGCACTCTACCACTCAGCAACTCACCTCATAACTTTGAGGAACAACAGTCACTGGGTCCAGGTGAGGTTTGGGGAAGTTTCCCTCTATAAGTCGGAACTCTTGACTTAGGGTCCTTGGTCACAGAATAAAAATTTGCAGAGTATTCACCATGGTAAGAAAGCTTGACAATACTTTATTGAGTTAGCAAGCAAACAAACAGATAAGCAGATAAACAGAAAGACAGAGGCACACTGAGAGTGTGCGTGCTCTTAACAGTAGACACAAAGAGCTCTTTGACATCAGGGACATTTATATAATAAAAGCAAGTCCTGTCATAAAGCCATATATATAGGTGTTTATCTTTGCTCTTAATCACTCTGGGGTTACACCATCTGAGTTCTTGGTTATTTGATGATTCAGTCTTTAGTGTATTTCTTTTTTTGGGGGGAGGGTCCAGTCATGGGGCCTGAACTCTGGGCTTGGGCGCAGTCCCTCAGCTCTTCAGCTCAAGGCTAGCGCTCTACCACTTGAGCCCCAGCGCCACTTCTGGCTTTTTTCTTTTTGCTTATGTGGTGCTGAGGAATCGAACCCAGGGCCTCATGCATGCAAGGCAAGCACTCTACCACTGAGCCACCTTCGCAGCCCCTTTAGTGAATTTCTTGCAAGAAAGAATGCATATATTTTTGCCATAGAACAGATGCTTATCCTTAAGATGATGAATGCATCCTGAGTAAGAAGCAAAGAAGATAGTGCATGTATGTTTCTAAATGTATTGTTTGTATCAGAGTTCCTAGATGTCATTTTCCAGGTCTCATTTTTCCTAAGCTATCCAGCCTGAAACTATAAAAAGTCCTCATAAGACTTCTCATAAAATTGCATTCAGTGTATAGATTGATTTGATAGAAAATAATACATTCTTTAGATATTGAGTATTCCCATGCATGATTTTTTTGGGGGGTCCAGTCATGGGGCCTGAACTCTGGGCCTGGGCACTGTCCCTCAGTTCTTCAGCTCAAGGCTAGTGCTCTACCACTTGAGTCACAGTGCCACTTCTGGCTTTTTTCTTTTTGCTTATGTGGAGCTGGGGAATCGAACCCAGGGCCTCAGGCATGCAAGGCAAGCGCTCTACCCCTGAGCCACCTTCCCAGACCCCCATGCATGATTTTGACATGGCTGTATTTAGCTGTTTTTCAGTTATTTTTTAATGATTAATGTTTGTTACATAGTATTATATATCTTTTGTAGGATATGCTTCTTGGTGTGCTTTTGTTCGTGTGGTTAGTAGCCATGTTAGTAAAAATTGAAGCTACTTAAAATAATCATCCATCTTATAATTTGTTATTTTTACCTTTTTTTCATCCTGGGTACTGGGTATAGGAGTCTGCATGTGTGTGTGTATGTGTGTGTGTGTGTGTGTGTATGCATATGCATACATATAAGTGCATATGTGCCAATACTGGGGCTTGAATTCTCTTACCTTTTTCCATCCAAGGTTAGCATTTACCATTTGAGCATGTATACACCTTCAGTGTGGCTGGTTAAATCCTACTCAGGAGGCCAGGATCTACAAATGGCAGTTCAAAGCCAGCCTGGTCAGAAAATTCCAGTAGTCCTATGAACTACTTTGAAAAACTACTATGAAAAACCTGGAAGTGGTACTATGGCTCAAAATAGTGCTCAGGCTTTGAATTGAAGCCCTCAATCCTTAGGGCCAGCACATACAAAAATTAATGAACTCTGAATTGTCTAACCATGATGTATTTACACCATGATCTACAGATCTCAGCCTCTCAAGTAGGTAGCATTGTAGATGTGATCCTGTAGTAATAATAAGTCATTGATTATTGTTATTAATGGATATTTTTTAAAGACATAAGTGTATGTTAGTGGCTCAAGTCTATAATCCTAGCCAGTCAGGAGGCTGAGGTTTAAGAATCTCTGTTCAAAGCTGACCCAAGGGAGAAAAATCTATGTGGCTTATCTACAATTAACAACCAAAAAGTTGGAAACACAGCTGTAGCTTTAGTGGTATAGTAGTAACCTTAAGCAAAAATGCTTAGGGACAGTGCCCAGACCCAGAGTTCAAGTCCCAGAATCAGACCCCAAAATTAAAATGAATAGAACACAAAATAACTCCAGGTATGGCTAGTGGTAGTATGCCTAGTTTGTATGAAATTCTGAATTTGATTGCCACTAGCAAGAAAAATACTCAAACCAACAAAAAATGTTTCCAAAGTCAGAGAGAATTTTTTACTGATCCTTACAAACAGACAATTTTTTTTCTTACACAATTTCATTTAGAAAGTTAGCCCAAGGCAGGTGCTAGTGGCTTGGCTCATGCCTGTAATTCTAACTACTCAGGAACTTGAGAATTGAGGATAGTGGTTCTTGAGACTCTTCAATAAGCTACTCAAAAATAAGTGGAAGTGGCCCTATGGCTCAAGTGATAGAGAGCTAGCCTTGAGCTCAAAGAAGCACAGGTACAGGGGACAGGCCCAAAGTTCACGCTTCATGGACAACAAAAATAAAAATAAAAAGCCAAAAAATAACTCCAGTAGAAGAAAAATGATTATGCAATGACTACTTTAGCAAGAATGCATTTCTCAGTTTAAAATGAGGTTTCACTTTGTATCACCTTATAAATATAAGATAATTAAATTTCAAGTAATTATTTAACTTCATGATCCTCTAAGTTGGAGTGTTGATCTATATGTTAAATAACAGTGAGTTATAGAAACATGAAAGACGTACCTGAGGCAATGATAAGGGGAGTTGAAGAAATCAATGTTGTTTTGAGAGCAACTCAGGTTGAAGCTGACTACCTAGGTAGGTCTTCAGGAGACTAGGGCTGTTTCTCATTTCTAAGATCCCTCTCCATGGCTGGACCCCTCCCATTGAGTTTAATCAAAGGATTAGGTTAGGTATGGGGAAAAGCAGCAGCTTGTATTGAAGGTTTTTTTAAAAAATAAACCCTCTTAACCTTACTTCATTGTTGGTAGGAATGTAAACTTGTCCAACCACTTTGGAAAACAGTATGGAGGTTCCTCAAAAGACTTCACAGAGAGCTGCCCTACGACCCAGCAATCCGACTTTTGGGCATTTACCCAAATGTTTACAAACAAGACCACACTAAAGCTACCAGCACAACTATGTTTATTGCAGCATTATTTACTATAGCTAAGATGTGGAACCAATCCAGATGCCCCTCAGTAGATGAATGGATCAAGAAAATGTGGTATATATACACAATGGAATTCTATGCCTCCATCAGAAAGAATGACATTGCCCCATTTGTTAGAAAATGGAAAAACTTGGAAAAAATCATATTAAGTGAAGTAAGCCAGGCCCAAAGAAACATAGGTCCCACGGTTTCCCTTATTTGTAATATCTAGTGTATGTATGAGTCAAGTGGAAAAGGACAGATAATGTGATGTTAGGAAAATGAACCCTTAGATATGTATTTTAATGTTTTTTTTCGTTCATGCATTTGTTTCTAATGCATTTATAAGATTATTTCTTTGTTGCTTTGTATGTCCCTCCCCCACAGTATAACCCCTGCTTTCACTATATTTGATGTCAGTATAATTTATGGAGGAGATGGGGAAAAACAAGTCGTTTAAGGATACAGGTGGACCTGTTGCAACAATGAGAAGTACAAGTTGTCATGTCAAAAACGAGCTTTACAACGTTGGTGGGGGGGGGGAGTGGCAGGAGGGGAGGATTGGGTGGGAGCGTGGGGGGGAGGCTGGCAAGGGATGTGAAGGGTAAACAAAGGAGGAGGCTGCAATGCTTGATAAGAAATGTACGCATTATCCTCTCCATGTAATTGTAACCCCTCTGTACAGTATGTTCACAAAAAATAAAATAAAATAAACTGAAAAAAAGAATAAGTACTGCAATGTTAATCATAAAAATATAAACCTTCTATTTTGTGTTTAAATGCAGGAACTAGAGAAGTCGTTGGTTCACAGGACTCTGCATTTGAAAGAACTTCCAAATATGAAGGCCAACCTGAGCCACATATTCTAAAGAAGGACATGATGTTGGCAAAGGAACAGACAGAATATTTGCAGAAGAATTTTATGTGGTGCTTAATTTATTAAGCCTTTCTTGTTTATGTTTGATGTAACCTGCTAGTAATAGATGTGAAATGAGTAAAGGACCTGTTGGCCACCTAAAGTTGTTACTTCAGCAAAAGTATATCTGATGATGTTAAACCCTAGGTTTCAAAGAGGAAGAAAAAGATGTAAGTCCTTCAAGATGCTAACAAAACTGAATTCACAATCCAGTAATTGGAAGGAAGGGCACTTTTTTGGCAATTTTAAAAATCAAATTGCATTTTTCTATGCAGGTGACTAACAGCAAAGAGGAGATTGAAGGGGACTCAGAAGGTGGCTCAGTGGTATAATACTTGCCTCAGATGCATGAAGCCCGGGGTTCAATTCCTCACAGACACATAAACAGAAAAGGCCAGAACTGGCACTGTGGCTCAAGTGGTAGAGCGCTAGCCTTGAACTGAAGAATTGAGGGACAGTACCCAGGGCCAGAGTTCAAGCCCCACAACCGACAAAAAGAAAACTAAAAGAGGAGATTGAAGCCACTCAATTCATGGATCCTGTTGAATGAAGACAATAAGGAGCTGTGTAGATAGCTGGTGCTGATGGAAAACAGTTCTACAGACAGCAGACAGCAGACAGCAGTATCATTGAAAAAAGGGTTGAGAAGTTTCAGAAGGTGAACCAGCAGTATGAAGGCAGGTGTAGTTACGACATCCTTCTCAATGCTGAGAATCTCATGCTATAGGCATGTTTTGTACAAGAGTTGAAGAGACTTTGGAACTACTTTTCATGTTTCTGAGGGAAAAGAGAAGATTGCAGAGAGATGAGCGGTGTGAGCCACTCATGGATAAGCATATATTGAGAACAGTTGTTTTTCTGGGTTGGCAAGTCTGATAAGAGGAGGGGCTTATGTCCCTTGAAGTATCTTGGTGTCTCAGACCAGTGAAGGAGTCTAGTTATTGCCCAAGGGCAGAAGTCATTCCCCAGTAAAGTTGATGATTTCATGTGGTCACTAGGCCTCAGATGTAATGAAGCTTAGTAATATAACAGGAGTGATGTTCTTTGAGTTAGTTGAAACTGAGTTATATCTCTTGGGACTCTCAAGTAAATTAGAATAGAAGATACCCATGAGAGAAATGAGAGAGACTGTTGCATTAAGAAAGTAAGAACTAGATTTTGAATTTGATTAATGAGCTTTCCTTGACTTTCTAGTCTTTCCTTTTGAAATTGCATTAACTCATTTGTACAATGAGAATTTTTCAATTACAAAAATCTTTAAGAAGCACCCTTATCTTTGTGGCTAAGGAAGAAATGGTTCTTTCCTTTTTTGTTTTTTTTTTTTTTAGTCATGCAACTTGAACTCTGGGCCGGGCGTAGTCGCTGAGCAATTCAGCTCAAGAGTAGAACTGTACCAATTGAGACCCAGTGCTACTTCCTGCCTTTTCTATTTATGTTGAGAATGGAAGCCAGAGCCTCAAAAATAATTTATTCTGTAATTGTTTCATTTTGGGTTATTATTAATGTTTTTTCATTGTGAAATTCCATACAGAGGGGTAACAATTACATGAGCAAGGTAATGAATACATTTCTTATCAAGCATTGTTACCTCCTACTTTGTTTCCCCTTACCATCTCTGCCCTCCCATTTCCCTTCCCCCCATCCCAAACCCTCCCACCAAAATTGTAAAGTTCATTTTTCGACATAAGATCTTGTACATCACATTGTTGCAATGGGTCCACTTGTATCCCTATTTAAAAAATTTCTTTTTTCCCTTCCACACCCCAAATTATACCAACATCAAATATAGTGAAAACAGAGGTTATATCAAGAGGGAGGGACATACAAAGCAACAAAGACATCATCTTATAAATATGTTAGAAACAATCACAAGAAAGAAAAATTATTTCAGCAGTTCTCTAGGGGTTCACTTCACCTAACATCAATTTATTTGAACTTTACTGCTTGTCTCAGACATATACTAGTTATTGCAAATAAGGGAAACCATGGGACCTATGTTTCTTTGGGCCTGGATTACTTCACCTAATACAGTTTTTTCCAATTCTTTCCATTTCCTAACAAATGGGGCAATGTCATTCTTTCTGATGGAGGCATAGAATTCCATTGTGTGTGTGTGTGTGTGTGTGTGTGTGTGTGTGTGTGTGTGTGTGTGTGTGTGTGTGTGTGTGTATTTTGATCCATTCATCTACTGAGGGGCATCTGGATTGGTTCCATATCTTAGCTATAGTAAATAATGCTGCAGTAAACATAGTTGTGCTGGGGGTTAATTTTATAACCTGCTACTTTACCAAAGTTTTGAATCAGCTTGAGTAATTTGGGAGTGGAGTCTATGGGATTCTTTAAATACAAGATCATGTCATCTGCAAAGAGGGAGAGTTTTATTTCTTCTTTCCCTATTTGGATCCCCTTTATGTCTGCATCTTGTCTTATTGCTGTAGCTAGGCATTCTAATACTAGATTGAAGAGAAGTGGAGAGAGTGGGTATCCTTGTCTTGTTCCTGAGTTAAGAGGAAATGGCTTTAGTTTTTCACCATTGAGTATAATGTTGGCTGTAGGTTTGTCATATACAGCTTTTATTGTATTGAGGAATGTTCCATGGATTCCTAATTTTTCCAAAACCTTCATCATAAAGGGGTGTTGGATCTTGTCGAATGCTTTTTCTGCATCTATTGAGATAACCATGTGGTTCTTATTCTTGCTCCTGTTGATGTGATGAATAATATTAATTGATTTGCTTATATTGAACCAGCTTTGCATCCCTGAAATGAATCCTGTTTGATCGTGGTGTATGATTTTTTGGATGAATTGTTGAAGTCGGTTGGCCAAAATTTTGTTGAGCAGTTTTGCATCAATGTTCATCAAAGAAATGGGTCTATAGTTCTCTTTCTTTGATGAGTCCCTGCCTGGTTTTGGGATGAGGGTTATGATGGCTTCATAGAATGTGTTCGGTAGTGAGCTTTCTCTTTCAATTTCATTGAAGAGTTGGAGGAGTATTGGTGTGAGCTCTGCTTTGAAGGCCTTGTAAAATTCCGCTGTAAAACCATCTGTTCATGGACTTTTCTTAGCTGGGAGGTCTCTTATTGCTGTTTCTATTTCAATGCTTGATATGGGCCTGTTAAGATAGTTTACCTCATCTTGGTTTAGTTTTGGCATGTCAATATTTGCTAGGAAGAGGTCCATTTCTGTCAGGTTCTCAAACTTATTAGCATAAAGTTTTGAGAAGTATTCCCTTATAATGTTCTGAATCTTGCTTGTTTCCGTGGTGATGTTTCCATTCTCATCCCTGAGTTTATTAATTTGGGTGTGTTCTCTTCTTTTTCTGATAAGATTTGCTAAGGGTCTGTCAATTTTGTTAAGTTTTTCGAAGAACCAACTCTTTGTTTTGTTGATTCTTTCTATAGTTTTTTTGGATTCTAATTCATTTAATTCTGATTTAATTTTGATTATTTCTTTCCGTCTACTGGATTGGGGTTTATCTTGCTGCTCTTTTTCAAGGAGGTTTAGATGTGACATTAAATTGCTAGTTTCAGATCTCTCCAATTTGTTGATGTAGGAGCTCAGAGCTATAAACTTGCCTCTGAGTACTGCCTTTGCTGTGTCCCAGAGGAGCTGGTAATTTGTGTGTTCATTTTTGTTGAATAGCATGAACATTTGAATTTCCATTCTAATCTCTTCCATGACCCACTCTTGATTCAGCAGTGTGTTGTTCAGCCTCCATGTGATACCAGACTTTCTTTGGTGGCTTTTGGTGTTGAGTTCTAATTTTATTCCCTTGTGGTCAGAGAGAATGCAAGGTATAACTTCAATGTTTCTGAATTTAGACAAGTTTGCTTTGTGGCCTAAAATGTGGTCTATTTTAGAAAACGTTCCAAGTGCTGCTGAGAAAAACGTGTATTCTGATGCTGCTGCGTGAAATGTTCGGTAGATGTCTGTTAAGTCTAGTTGATCTATGCAGCTGTTTAGATCTGTGGTTTCTCTGTTGAGTTTTTGCCGAGTTGATCTATCTAGTGGGGAGAGTGGTGTGTTAAAATCCCCAACAATTAATGTCTTTGGATCTATATGGGATTTTAGGGAAAGTAGTGTTTCTTTGATAAATTTGGGTGCTCCATTGTTTGGTGAATAGATATTTAGAATTGTAATATCCTCCTGAAGGAGAGATCCTTTAATTAGTATGTAGCGACCTTCTTTATCTCTTCTCACGAATTTTAATTTGAAGTCTATTTTACCTGATATTAAGATTGCAACTCCCGCCTGTTTATGGGGGCCATTTGCTTGGTAGATTTTGTTCCAGCCTTTAACATTGAAAATGTGTTTGTTTTTACAGGCAAGATGTGACTCCTGCAGGCAGCAGATAGAAGGGTCTTGTTTTTTAATCCAACTAGACAGTCTATGTCGCTTAATTGGAGAGTTCAGTCCGTTAACGTTAAGAGATAGGACTGAGAGGTATTTGGGAGTTCCTGCCATGTTATCCACCTTCTTGGGGGCTGCGAAAACTGGGTTCTTCCTATGGTTCTTGGATTCTCAGTTTGGGTGCAGTTTCTTGGCCTTTGTTGCGGTCTTGTTGGTTTTCTATGTGTAGGACATCTTTAAGAATCTTTTGTAGGGCTGGTTTGGTGGAGATGTATTGTTTCAATTTTCTTTGCTATGGAAGGTTTTTATTTGGCCTTCAGTTATGAAGGAGAGTTTAGCTGGGTACAGTATTCTTGGTTGATAGTTGTTTGTTTTTAGGGCATGGCATACATCATTCCAGGCTCTTCTTGCTTTGATTGTCTCTGCTGAGAAATTTGAGGTGATTCTAATTGGTTTCCCTTTATAGGTGATTACCCTTTTCTCCTTGACAGCTTTAAGGATCTTTTCCTTGGTCTGAGTTGATCCTGTGTGGATTATAATGTGACGGTGGGATGTCCTATTCTGGTCTGGTCTATTTGGGGTTCTAAAAGCTTCTTGTATCTGAATAGGCCTATCTTTTTGTATGTTTGGGAAGTTCTCTTCTAGGATCCTGTTAAACAAATTTCCTAGACCATTAAATTCTGTTTCTAGGTGCTCCTCTACACCCATTATCCTTAGATTAGGCCTTCTGATGGTGTCTTCCAGGTGTTAGATAGATCTATCATACTTCTTGGACTTGTCTTGGATGGTTGTATGTTCTTTCTCTATAATATCTTGGCTGTCTTCAATCCCTGAGATTCGATCTTCTGCATGGTCTAATCTGCTGTCAAGACTCTCTACTTTGTTTTTTATCTCTTTTCCTTCTAATTGGTCAGCTTTGATGGCTTCAAGTTCTTTGTTGAAGCTCTGTTTTAGGTCTTGTATGAATTTCTTTACTTCCTTAATTTGGTGTTCAGTGTTTGTTCTCAAATCACTTAGTTGATTGGTTATGGTTTCTTTGGACTCCCATTCCTTGTGTTGGGTTCCATTCAGCATTCCCTTTGTGGTCTCCCTGACTTCCTTCAGCTCTTTGTTAATGGATTCCATGAATGCCTTTAGTGATCTTTGTGTGTTCTCTACCTGGTCTCTCAATTCCTGAATTACTCTTTGATTAGCTTCCTCCCGTTTGTGGGATTCCTGCAGTTCTCTTTCCTGCCGTTCGCGGGATTCCTGCAGTTCTCTTTGAGTGTTCTCAGCCTGCTCACGCCATTCCTCCCTTTCTCTTTGAGTATTCTCAAGTTGTTCACGCAAATCCTGTATCAGTTTTTGAGTAGCTTCCTCACGCTTATGATATTCCTGTATAAACTTTTGGGATGCCTCCTCTCTCTCCCTATCACGCTCATACAGAATCCTTTGTAAGTTGTCAAACTTCTCATTTATCATGTTTGCCAGCTGTGTTTGTAGAGCTATTTGGGAACTCTCCTCTGGATTGTTCATTATCTGATCTGACCCCTGATTATCAAGATTGGGAATTGAGATACCCGGATTTGCCATTTTTCTTGTGTTTTTTCGGCTTACTCTGCCCATTTGAGATGAAAATAGCACCAGTTTTGTGCTAGAACACTATCTTAAGGCAACCATCAACCAACGTTTGCATTTATACAGTCAATAGTCTACAGATACAATCTAGTTCAACAGATACATCTATTCAACATCAAACAACTATATGTTAATGGGCTTCGAACCGCAGAGAAGAATTTGGAAAACCAGAAATTTTTAGGGTTAGGGAGAGATGTGGGTAAAAATTAGGAATAGATTGGTGTGGGGAGGCACAGGGAGAGTTAACTATGTCCTAATCTCCATGCAGGGAAATAGCTTGGGTAGGATGCAAGTAGAGAGGGAGAGAAAAAGAAGAAAGGGAAAGGAAAATGAAAAGAGACCAGAAAAAAAAATTAGAAACGTAAAAATTAATATAGTTATGGAGATTGAAAGACCATCTATTTAGAGAGGAATGTGAATATAATGAGAAAACAGGAGGTAGATAGAGGAGATGTGAAAAACTTAAAAAATGCTTAAAATATTATATAGGTATAAAAAGGTAGTACTGCTATTAAGGAATTTAAGTCTCAGAGGTTTTGGATTGAGTAATAAATTTGTGGATTAAGTGTGTACACAATGGGGGATAGGGTCTACTAGTTAACTATGGGTTTATCAGGATGTGCAGGACAAGAGTTAAGTCACATACAGAAGAACAAAAGAAAGGAAAAGGTGAAAAGGATAAGAAAGGGAGAAAAAAAAAAGATCAGAAGTTCAGTAGAACTAGACAAAAAATAAAAAGATAATTAAGAAAGAAAGAAAAAGAGAGAAGACAAGAAAAGAAAGGAAAACGTACATTCACGTATTCCTAAAATAAAAATTATAAGAGGGAAAAAAAAGTTACTGGAAAACAATTATTTTTTCAAAAAAGGCAAAAATTAAAGATTAATAAAAGTTTTAGAAAAGGAAAAAAATTTTTTATATATATAAGGTACCAAAAAAAAAAAAAGAAAGAAAGAAAGAAAAAAGAAAAGAAGAAAAAAAAGTTCTTTGATTTTTTTTTTTTGATTTTTTTTAGGAGGGGTGGGAAGAATCCTGTATCTCCCTTTTGTCTGTAACCAGCCTCTTGTTGGAGTCTCTGGTCAGCTTGAGGTCCTGTGGCTTGATTGGTTTCCTAAGTCAGTTTGTTCGAACAGGCAGAAAAACGCTCTGCTTTACCCAAGATTTTGAGATCCCCCTCCCAGGTTAGTTTAATGGGAGGGTGATCTGCTTTGAGAATCACAAAAGAGGGGTGATGAGGCTAGATTCTGGTAGAGTTGAGGCCTTTCAACAAACAGTAGCTTTTCCCTGGGGCTATTTTGTGAAAAATTCACAGAGCCCACCCTGGAGCCATTCTCAGGGTTTCTGTTTTTCAATTGTTGTGGTGGCTGCTAGAGGGAGGGGCAGCCTCTGGCTCTGGTTACCCGGTGAGGAAAGCCACTCCAATGGCTGGTGCCTGAGCTGGGTGACTTTTCCCTGGATGGAGCTGAGTCTGGCAGGTCACTTCGCCGGTAAGTTCTTGTGACCTGTTAAATGACTCGTTTTATTCCAAGGCCTGAGTTGGAGCTAGCAGCTCCTCCGAGCTTTGTCGGTATCCAAGATGGAGATCACCGGTGCTGGGGGGGAGGGGTGGCCTTCCCTCCTCTACTCCCTGAGAAGGAGTGAGGAAGTCAGGCTTCTACTCATGCCGAGTCTTGGATCCTGGGTCGTCTCTGGTCTGCAAACTGCAGGATGAAGATGTCCGCTCCTTGTCGGTTCTTGCTGGTGTTGAGTAGAATCCTCTCGCCCGCTGCGCCTGGCTCCTTCGTCCCGGACTCTCTGTGTGAGCGCTCAGGTATGGCCACGGCTGCGGTCGCTGTTGCAACCCTGCCGCCGCCGCGGCGGCTGCTGGCAGGCACTCAGATGTGTATCCTTGTCTTGGCTTCCCCTCTCTTGTCTAACTCTCTGTTCTGTGATGGCACACTTGGTGTGATTCTCTGGCTTAGGACTGTTCACTGGAACTCTAAAACTGCTTTCTATGCGAGAGCTTGTTCAGATTCCAGCTTCTCCTCCGCCATCTTCCCGGAACCCCCCTAAATATCTAGCTTTAGTTTTTTACAAGCCTATAACCAATTTTGCCAACACCATTTACTGAAGAGGCTGTCTTTCTTCCATTCTATATTTTTAGTTCCCTTATCAAAGATTAGATGGCTATAGGTCTGTAGGTTCATTTCTGGGTTTTTAATTCTATTCCATTGGTCCTGAGGTCTGTTCTTGTGCCAGTACCAAGCTGTTTTGATTACTATGGCTTTGTAATAGAGCTTGAAATTTGGTAGTGATATTCCTCCAGCACCGTTCTTTCTGTTAAGGTTTGTTTTTGCTATTCGGGGTCTTTTATTGTTCCATTTGAATTTTTGGATTGCCTATTAGATTTCTTTGAAGAATGAGGTTGGAATATTGATAGGTATCGCATTGAATTTGTAGATAGCCTTGAGAAATATTGCCATTTTCATGATTTTGATCCTTCCAATCCAGGAGCATGGGAGGTTTTGCCACTTTCTAAGTTCTGTTTGATTTCCTTTTTCAGGTTTTTAAAGTTTTCATCATAGAGGTCCTTCACTTCCTTGGTTAACTTAATTCCTAGGTATTTTATTTTTTGTGTGGCTATTACAAATGGAGTTGCTTTCCTGATTTCAGCCACACTTTTCTCATTGTTGGCATACAGAAAAGTCATTGATTTTTGAGGGTTAGTTTAATATCCTGCTACTTTGCCAAAGTTTTGAATCAGCTTGATTAATTTGGGAGTGGTGTCTTTGGGAATCTTTAAATACAAGATCATTTCATCTGCAAAGAGGGAGAGTTTTATTTCTTCTTTCCCTATTTGGACCCCTTTATGTTTGTATCTTGTCTTGTTCTGTAGCTAGGCATTCTAATACTAGTTTGAAGAGAAGTGGAGAAAGTGGGCATCCTTGTCTCATTCCTGAGTTAAGAAGGAAAGGCCTTAGTTTTTCACCATTGAGTATAATTCTGGCTGTAGGTTGGCCATATACAGCCTTTATTGTATGGAGGAATGCTCCTTGTAAAATAGCAGCAATGAAAATGATCCTTATCAGAAAGAACAATGCTGGAGGAATATCAGTACCAAATTTCAAACTCTACTACAAAGCCATAGTAATCAAAACAGATGGTTACTGGCGCAGAAACAGACCTCAGGACCAATGGAATAGAATTGAAACCCCAGAAATGAACCCATCTAATCTTTGATAAGGGAACTCAAAAATAGAATGGAAGAAAGACAGCCTCGTCAGTAAATAGTGCTGGCAAAGCTGGTTAACTACTTGTAGAAAACTAAAGCTAAATCTTTATATATCACCCTGCACCAGAATCAACTCCAAATGGATCAAAGTCCTCGGAGTCAAAGCAGACACCCTGAAAACATTACAGGACGGAATAGGAGAAACCCTGGGTCTCCTTGGTGTAGGCCAAAATTTTCTTAGTAGATATCCAGAAACACAACAAATCAAAGAAAGTTTGTACAAATGTGCCTGCATGAAATTGCAGTGTTTCTCCATGGCAAAGGACATAGCTAGCAAAATCAATAGAAAGCCCAGGGATTGGGAGAAGATCTTCACTAGCCATACAACGGACAAGGGTATCATATCTAAAATAATAGTTTCATTTCATTTAAGTGTTTTTTTTTTTCTCAGTCGTGGAGCTTGAACTCAGAGCCTGGCCACTGGCCCGGGCCCTTTGTGTGCTCGAGGCTGGTGCTTTACTTCTTCAACCACAGCACCACTTCTAAGGAAGAAATGTTTCTGGGGGCTGGGCACTATAGTCTCACCTCTCTAATCCTACGCAGAAGGCTGCTATCTGAAGACTGAATTTGAAAGCCAGTCCACACAATTATCTCCATTTAGCCATCAAAATTGTGGTAATATAGCTTTAGCTCAAGGATTTGAACACCAATCTTGACAGAAAAAGCTAAAGGATAGTACCCAGGCCCTGAGTTCAAGTTCTCATACGAGCACAAAAAAAAAAAAGAAAAAAGAAAACAGCGAGGTCGAGTAATAATGGAGCTTCCTGTTTTCATACTTTTCCAGGACTGCATGGAGGAAATAATCCTGTTATGTGAAAAGTAGTCCCCATTGAAGCAAATGAGTGAGTAGTGGAAAAGCTTCAGCAGCAACACAAAAGCTTTCAAGGTGGATGACAGGCATAACAAAGTTAGTGAGTGTTAGTAACATGTCTTTGATGTCCTTGTATTAAGGTAAGAAATGACTTGCAATTGCTTCCTACTTCTAAGCTTACTTCACTGAGCAATGAACCTAAGCATGCCTTTCCTCTACGGTAATCTGGAATCTTTATAAACTTGCAGATTAAAGTTTGATGCTTAAAAAGAATACTTATAATTTGTGCATTAAAAGAGATTATTAGTAAAAATTTATTATGCATTATGTTAGTATTGTTTTTGTAGTACTTGGGATTAAAAACAGAGCCTCTGTTAGAGAAGTTCTGCATGAGTGTTTCTTTGAGACTGAATCTTCCTGTGTGTGTTACCCAGGATGGCCTTCAACTCCTGGTCTTGAATGATCCTCCCCCCAAAAGTGACCAGCCATTGGTAGGATGAGGTATATGATCAGCTATTGCAGGGGACTGAGCTAAGGTTCAATGCTTATACTTGGTGTAGGTCTCAGGAGCATGAGTAAATCAGATGTTCCATTTTGGAAATAGCGTTCCTGGATTTGAACTCCAATCCCAATAATCTAGACTATTGTCCTAACGAGGGAGGTGTTAACATTGACTAGATGGCCTGTAAGGAGGGTATCTTTCATGAAGCTGGAAGTGAGCCTAACAGTGGTCTGCTAAACAGAAATTCTGGACTAAGGAAAATGAGCCTAAGGATGGAAGGAATTTGCCACATTATGTTAACTCTCAACAAGAGAATGGACAAGGGATATTATTCCTTTTCGCTAAAAAGTCTTGAAGGTGATTTGGCCTTCAAGATGGGCTATTTTTAAGCCCACGGATTGGAAGAAGATAAACTAGCCATACAACGGACAAGGGTCTCATATCTAAAATATACTTGGAACTCAAAAAATTAAATCCCCCAACAACAAATCTTCAAAGAAACAACTGCCCAATAAATAAGTGGGCTAAAGACTTAAAGAGAAACTTCTCTGAAGAGGAAAGAAGGATGGCCAAGAGATACATGAAGAAATGCTCAACTTTCCTAACCATAAAAGAAATGCAAATCAAAACAACACTTAGATACCACCTCACTCCAGTTAGAATGGCTAAAATCACAAACTCTAATAACAACAGATGCTGGAGGGGATGTGGACAGAAGGGAACCTTACTGCATTGTTGGTGGGAGTGTAGACTTGTTCAACCACTTTGGAAAGTAGTATGGTGGTTCCTCAAAAGACTTCACATAGAGCTCCCCTATGACCCAGCAGTCCCACTTTTGGGCATTTGCCCAAATGTTTACAAATAAGACCACACTAAAGCTACCAGCACGACTATGTTTATTGCAGCATTATTTACTATAGCTAAGATATGGAACCAATCCAGATGCCCCTCAGTAGATGAATGGATCAAGAAAATGTGGTATATATATATATATGTATATATATATATATATATATATATATATATATATATGTATATATATATATATATATTCACAATGGAATTCTATGCCTCCATCAGAAAGAATGGCATTGCCCCATTTGTTAGGAAATGGAAAGGCTTGGAAAAAGTTATATTAAGTGAAGTAATCCAGGCCCGGAGAAACATAGGTCCCATGGTTTCCCTTATTTGCAATATCTAGTATATGTCTGAGTTAAGCAGTAAAGGTCAGATAAGGTGATGTTAGGGAAATGAACCCTAAGATGTGTATTCAAATGTTTTTTTTTTATTTCATGCGATTGTTTCTAACATTTATAAGATTATTTCTTTGTTGCTATGTATGTCCCTTCCCAATAGTATAACCCCTGCTTTCACTGTATTTGATGTCGGTATAATTTGTGGAGGGGAAGGGGAAAAACAAATCGTTTAAATAGGGATACAGGCGGACCCATTGCAACAATGAGATGTGCAAGTCGTATGTCGAAAACTTTGTTCAGGGCGGTGGGGAGGATTTGGTGGAGGAGGCGGGAGAAGATGCAAGGAATGGGAAGGGGAAACAGAGGAGGAGGTTACAATGCTTGGTAAGAAATGTACTCATTATCTTGCCCATGTAATTGTAACCCCTCTGTACAATATTTTCACAATAAAAAAACTAAATAAAAAATGGTCTAGTTTGACACAAGCGATAGAATGGATTATATGAATTCTCTGGTCTTTCTAACCAGGATAGAGGGGGACTCAAAAGGTAGAGAGCAAACTGCAAAAAAAAAAAAAACATGTCTCTGCTAGCAGGCTTCCAATTTCACTGTATCCTTAAAATTTGAAACAAATTAGTGAGAACAGAAATCTTTTTTTCCATGTCTCCAATCTAAATGTTTCTTCCCTGGGTTTAGAACACTTCATAAACAAGCAAGAGCTAAGATAATACTGTGTGACTCTCTCTTCCCCCAGAATTGCAGTTCTGCAGTGCTAGAACAAAGACTGTGTGTGAGGAAGGGACTGGAGATACGTGTTTCTTGGATGAGAAAACTAGAGCTGATAAATTGCAGAGAACAGAGCACATGTCATCCCTTTCCTTCCTTTCCTTCGGTAAGACTGATTCAACCATTATGCAAGATGCTGAACCAATGAATGAAGAGGGCATGCTGTGCAGCAGGAGGGGTTGCCCATGCCCAGGTGCAGCTGGGAACTTGGAGCTATTGATTCAACCTAAGGAATGGTTTTTTCATAAATATTAAGTCCCATTTCAGACTTCAGCACTGTCTGTGGCTGCTGTTCTGGTCTGTTTGTGTCTTGATCTTTGGCTTTTTCCTTTGGTTGCAATAGAAACTACAGATGAAATGGAGAGTGTTGAGTGTGAGCTCAGCCATTGGGGATTGGTGATGGGCTTTCCAGGCATGGGCATGCCTGTGGGATTGGAGTCTGCCTTTGACAAGCAGGGCAGAGAGCTGGTTGTGCTGAGTAGAAAATGGAAAAGTCCTCTAATGAGAAAAGTGCTCCAGAGAGACAATTAGCTCTAAAATGTATTGTTAACCTTCATGTCCCCAACAATGCTGGGGGATAGTGGAGTAAATGGATATTTTACTATAGAGATGTTGAACCTTCTGAAAAGATAAAATGGTTTAGGTCTGGGTGTAATGTTTTCAGCAATTGACAGCTACTCACAAGTTTCACTATTGATTTATTTCCATACTGATTCAGTTACTTTTGAGTATCTCCATTTTCCTTAGTAATTTTTTTTCGTATTGCTCACATTGGAATAGGTATTTTTTTAACTTGTACTATTATTTCTTTGATTTAAAGGTACATTCCACATAAGGAAAACAGGGCAGAGCTAAATTAATTTCTCATGCATGAGTATGAATTAATTTCAATAATATGCATTGAGTATTTAAATTCTTCAATATACAATGTATGATCTAGGCTCAGTAGTTTATTCTAGATGGAGTTTACTTTCATAAGCTAAGACAAAAGAAAACTTTATGTATTGCATCTCTATGCATAATTCCTGTAAAAAGAACTGTCTTTGAAGACTAGAAGGGTATGATTCTTATTTTGATTGGTTTCATAGAAAAATATCTCTACAAGTTGAGAGCCTTCACTTTGCATCTAGAAGTTTTCTTGTTCTGTTTATCAGACCTGGAATTCAGCTTCAGGAAACCTTACTTCTTTTATGGGGAGGCGGTCAGTGTTATTTGTTATGATAATTTGTGTATTTGTATTTATATATGTGTTTAAATGCATGTACATACATATGTATGCATAAGTACATACATATGTATGAGTATGTATATATAAAAAATTTAGCTCAGAGACCCTGGGTAAAGCCCTGGGAAGGGCAGATAATGGAGCCACATAAAGAAACTACTTAGGTGTTGATGCGATACAGTTTATGCCAACAGGCTGGTTTCTGAATCATTTTTCTTGTTTCTTTCTGGTACTTCAGGATGTACATGTTTCTAAGAGCAATATTAACAAGGCCTGTCTAGCATGGAGTTTGGTGAACTTGGCCATTGGGCACATACTTTCTGACCTGGGAAACGTGACAGTTGGGTTAGTTTCTACAGAGTATAGAATAATACAATTGGCATAATTTTGAAAGTTCTTTGGGGAAGTTGTAACTGAGAGCTACATTTTGATTGACATTCATCTGGGACTGATATTCATCAGCATCCAGATAAAACTTGGGACATAAAACAGATTAAGTCCTGACTGGATGAAACTCTGTAATCTCCAGGTGATTGTTCTCTTTCCCTCTGCCTTCCCTTTTAACATCTGAAGGGATCTTCAGTACTGTATATGTAGATGAGGTTAAAAATGAGCATGGCTGCAAAAGTTCTCCCATGTGTTTTGTTCTTCACTTCTTATCTTTTAATATAACATAATAATCCTTTTATGGAAAGAGAATCTAGCAGTCTTGAGTGCCCATCACTTACTCATCCAATAAGTACTTAGAAAGTACCTCCTGTGTTGTATTCTGATGTCTGCTTTTTAAGGGTATTTAAGAAATACGACATATCCTGACTTACCTTTGAATCCTCAGACTGTACACCACCTGAAATAGAGAAATTTTTTTTATTCTCTTCTACAGTGGTACCCATTTCTTAGTACTGTGGACCAGGATTAAGGAATTTCGTAGCATGGAAAGCACAATAGGCACATGTCTGCAGATAGATGTTTGCTTATTTCTATTTAAGTAATGTTAAAAATTATATGACATATAGAATGTGGAAAAATTTAAAGAATGGTTTAATAATAGAAAATTTAAAACAAATTGACTGTCCTTCCTACAAAATACTTGAGAAAGGAGATATTTTGAATTTCAGATATTGAAACATTTGCATATATGTGATAAGGTAACTTTGTGCTGGGATTAATTCTAAACATAAAATGCATTCATTACTTATATACCTAGACTGAAGATAACTTTATATACTTTTAGTGTGCCTTGACGTTTTTTGTTTTCATTTCCTTTTGTGTTGTACCTGAGGCTTGATCTAAGGAACTGAGCACTTACCTTGAGCTTTTTGCTCAAGGCTAGTGCTCTACTACTTGAGACACAGCTCCATGTCTACATTTTTGTAGTTAATTGGGGATCAGAATCTCAGAGACTTTTCTACCTACACTGGCTCTGAACTGTAGACATCCTTATATCTCAGCTAGCATTACAGGCATGAGCCCGTAGCAGTGTCCTCCTGTTTTGATGGTCACAGTCACATGAAGCCCAATGTGGAATCTTCTCACTTGAGACAGCATCACAACACAAGATTCTCAGATTAGAGATACTCAGCCTGCATCTTACTTCTTTGCCCCATTGGTTTGTCTGTAGCACTCCATTTTGAATACCATAGTTCTGAAGAAGCCCAGAAAAGCACTTCTCCTCCTTCTCAGGGAGGTATTCCAGGGATTAAGACCTTTTTTAAACTCAAGTTATTTTGTTGTTTGTTAGCTTATCTTCCTGATGCAAACTTATGCCCCCAACCCCTACCCTTTGACATAAGAAAGTGGGTTAGGGTAAAGTAGAGACAGGTGTTTATAATGGCTTCTAGTGCTGTCATTCTGAAAGGTAGGGGAGGGAAGGTGTAAGATTTTTGGGAAGGTCACAGAACATCAGCACTGGAACCCACCAATGGGAAGTCCTCATGACCAAGCCTCTTCTCCAACCAGAGCCCTCCAGGAGGGCAACCCTTTCCAGTTGTTTGGAAACTTTCTTGTCTCTGGGCAGTCACAAGGACAAAATGTTGGTGTGAGGAAGGTGGAGCTCTACAGCTGTAGGAACCAAGTAGGCAAGTTAGTTGGAGGCATTGACTCTCATGACCCCATCTGAAGTCTTAAATGCCATGAGGGTGCATATGCCTGAATGTATTCCCTCTGGGGGAAATAAGAGGGACTCCCCTTTCTCCATGTCAGGGCAAAGGCCTGATGCCCAGCTGCCAGACTCAGGTGAAGGTTTGCAGGAAGTGCCATTATTCTCCCCTGTTAATTCTATAGAACAATGCCCGGAGACTCTCTTTGTGTGTCTAAGGAAGCTCACCTGTGCCTTGCTTACTCTTTGCAACCTTTGATCACTGGAGCTACTTCACATTTGTTGACAAGGTTTAATTCTTCCTGCTTACTGACTTAAAATTACCTCTAATTGTCTGTGTTTGTATGAAATTGTGTAAAGTTAACTTTCTGCTTTCTGTCTGAAGATCTACTTTTACGCCTGTATGCTGTAAATCAGCATGTGATATGTCAACAAACTTTGTCCATACCCACATATTGTGGTCCACTTTCTGCCTATGGATCATGCGTTCCCAGGTCTCCCTGAAGAATTGGCAGCAATTTGGGTTATATCTGTTTCCAGAACCAGACTAGCATCCCTTACTCCCTTTTTAATAAATCATGCAATGGCTTTGAAGACAATGTGTTTGCAATAAGAATTGTTTGCAGAATGTTTGCCCTTCAAACTGATCATGCCCACACACCCTGGCCATTGTCTATTGGCCAATGTCTATTGACCATTGACATTGGCCAATGTCCCAAATGTCCTTCACATGTTAAGTTTCCCACAGTTCCCCCTCAGTACCCAGCTAAGGAAGGTAATCCCATTACCACCATATTCTACCAATAAGACCAAACAAGCCAGGATTCAAAGCCAGGCCCTCACCACCAGACTGCATGCCTTGTTCTAAGGGTATACACTTCGCTATTAAGAATAAACACTCGGTGTTTTCTTGTGAGCTGGAGTTCATAGCTATAATCTTAGCTGCTCAGAAAGCTGAGATGTGAGGGATCATGGTTCAAATTCAGCCAAAGTAGTGTGATTTGTTTCCCTTTCATGTAGGTGGTTGTATTTTCCCACCTCCTGAGCAGATGTCAGGGACTGCATGAGACACCCAATTTGTGGCAGAGCAACCAGTCCCAGGACAGCACCAGTGAAACAGATAGTGGGAACACCACACTTTTAGTTGTGACAGGATAGCAGTTGCTCTGTTTTTGCATTTGGCATAATTATCTTGTGTCTAGAGCAAAGGAAGCATCATGATCTTGAAATGTCACAAGTTAGTCTAAGCTGGTTCTGTTGAGTTGGTCTGCTGGTCCTGTAGCCATTCCCTTAATTGTTTGGCAGGGCACCTAAAATGCTAGAATGACTGGGCTTCTGTGTGTGGAGTCCGCAGAACCTGTCTTGTATACATGGTCTCTGGTGGCCTCAACAACATGGCAGCAGGAGCTCAAAGGTGGCAGTGACTAGACCTTCTTCAGACTCAAGCCATAATTCTGTGGCTTGCCCTCAGATGAGACAAGTGAGGCCCATCTAATTCAAGAAGAGGGCCAGTGCCTGTGTGCTACACTGGAAGCCACCAGTCAGACAGAAGCTGGGGGGACCTTCAGAAGCTGAGTCTACTTCCAGTCACTGTTGGAGGCAGTGATTGGATGAGAAAGACACCAAGGGCCTTCAAGAAGGTTCTGAGGAATTATATTCGTGGATTTCACATCTGTTGAACCAATAAAGTATGGGGGACAGAGCATTCCAAGGCAGAGTCCCCCGCCTGTGCTACCATAGAGCCTGGAAAACGGGATGCTGTCCTGTCACATTGGTGCCAGTGAACAGCAGGCTCCTGTCAGATCCAACCTATGGTGCGATTTGCAACTGTTCTTCCCTAAGTGCATTCTCTGGAGACCTCACTCTTCCTCTTGTGTGGTAGTGTCATTCAGTGAGAGTATCTCAAAGTAAGTGTCTGTACCTGCAGAGAAGTCAGGGTTATCTTGCCTTGGCTCCTGAAAGAAAGGCCTTGATATCCCTCACCATCAGGAGAGGTCCCTTTCCAGACCCCTGAGGAACTTTGGGCTGTGCAGTGGCTTCCATTGATCCATGTCCAATCCTTCCCATGTCCCTCAGACCTCAAATGGTTTCAGAGAAGGTGTCACCATATTAGGGGGTGTAGTGACTATTTGCTTATCAAGCCTGTAGAGAAGGAGATTCCAACTCAGTATGTGCACACAGGATTGTGAATCCAATGGTCACTACCCTTGTCACATTGAATTGTCTGTTTGGAGGGACTGTTTTGAGTCTTCCCTGAGCACAGTCTTTCACCAGATGCAAAGCATGTGTCTGTTGTTGATTTCACGGTTTTGACTGCTATTTCACAATGATCCAGTGGAGGTTCCCTCCACAAAGCCAGGAAGCTGTCACGTTGTTACGTAAGTGAATGACCAAACCAGGCCCGTGGTTTCATAGGTGAGTCTGCCAGGTATTTGGTGAGAACAATTGCAGGTTCTCAGGTGAGGTGGGTTCTATATGTCATGATGCAGGTAGGGCTTGGGAAATGGGGTACTTGATGTGCAGATTTTATTGAGAGTTGCTTAAAGATGGACTGTGAGAAAGTGAAGGGGCTCAGGGTCAGAGCAGTCACTATTGGGCAAATCATGAACATAGATGTGATGGGCCTGTGTGTAGCCAGCCTACTTTGGGGTGGTTGTTAGACATTCAAAATGCATAATACCCCTTAGCTGGCTAAGTATTTTAAAGTTAGAAGCACAGGATTTTATGTTTTGGGAGAAAATTGTAACACATGTATTGAACTTTTTAAAAACCAAATTTAGGCTCTTAATTTTGTTTTTAATAAAAATTTCATCCCAGGTACATGGAAGGGCTAAAATCAGGAGCATTGACCTTTCAGGATAGCATGGGGAAAAAACTGAAAAGCTGAGGATGGTGGCATGCATCTGTCATCCCAGTGTGGCATGACATGCAAGTAGGAGGATCACAGAATGTCTGGTCTTGGCATAAAGCATCAGCACACAAAGGGATGTGGCATGACTACAGTGGTAGAGCACTTGATTATCAAGAATGAAACACTGAGTCAGATGCCAATAATGCCAAAAGTACACAAATTAAGAGAATGAATCTAAATAAACCCCTCATGCCCACTGAATGGCCTTCCTGAAATTCAAGGCCACCATTTCCTTCATCATTAATGATTTTTGAAACACCACATGGGAATATTGGAAGGGCTGTCTGGGTTTTCCTGCTTCCTCTGCTGAGAAACCTGTCCATATTATGTTTTTAGATTTTAAGAACTACTATGAATTCTTTTTTTTTGGTATTCAGGTAAGGGGTAGGTTTATTCAAGATGGTACCAGGCCATCTTGGCCCTCCACAAGGCTGGGAAAGGCCTGGGAAAGGCCTGGGAAAGAGTTGGGAAAGAGCTGGGAAAGAGAACTGGGAAAGAGAGAGCTGGGAAAGAGAGAGAGTTGGGAAAGAGAGCATCTGGGCCTGGGTTAGGCCTTATCTGGGGTATGGGTGGAGAAAGGTGTGGCCACATAAAATTCAGATGTGACCTCAGTGGATGCAGATGTGACCTCTTCCAGGTGTTCCAGGCGCCTAGGTAATGCAGGTACTCAGTGGAAACTTTGCTCTCCATCCAGGAGCAGACCTTACATTCCAGTCTTTTAATAATCATGAAATGGGGCATGGATTCTCTCTGGCTACTTCCTGCTGACAAGGGACCTTGACATTAGGGATAAAAGTCTGAAATTTGGTCCCCTCCCAGAGAAGGCAGTGAGCAGCTGCTGTCCCTTGGTGGTGTGAGTCCTTAGATGAACTCTGGAGAGGTCTCATGAGGCATTGAGGGGCTGGAAAAAATACTAGAGAACAAATAAATGGCAAGAAGAAGGACTTGGGGCTGAAAATGTTGGTCGAAATGTCCCTAGCTACTTATGACATCTGGCGACTAGGTAGAGGATAAGTCAAGTGACAAAGACAAGAATATAAATTCCTGTTCAGTTAATACTTAGACCGGTATAGACAATGGATGGGCAGGCTTCTTACTTCTATTGACCTCCCAACTGTGGTTAATTTTGAAAGGGCAGGCACAAAGTAGCTATTTGACAACATCTCCTCTTACACCTATCCATGGTCCCTTGTTCCCCAGACTGGCTGAGTCAAGCTGCTCGTTGCTGGGATGGCTTGTCCCAGTTGGTATTCAAGGAGGTTTGAACTCAAGGCCTGGGCACTATCCCTGAGCACTTCTGCTCAAGGCTAGTGCTCTATCACGTTGAGTTACAGTACCATTTCCAGTGTTTGGCTGGTTAGAGATAAGAGTCTTGAGCCATGCTTCCAACCTGGCTCTTTGCAGGTTAGTTGGGAGATGGAGTCTTAGGGATTTTTCAGCCCAGGCTGGCTTTGAACTGCAATCTTTGCCACAAAGGCCCTTTATTATTTCCAATAAATCAACAAGGAGATCAAATAGAATAGAGAATAGAGCTTACGTGGTCCTTATCAAGAATTGACCAACAAATATTCTGCAATGACTAAACTTGTTAGATGTGATGAAAATTTTAGCACAGATAGGCCCAGTATTTTAAAACCACATAGTCAGTAGTAGAATACACAACATAAAACAAAAAAGGCAAAACTCAAAACCTGAATTTTTTTTTAATTGTGAAAATACTGTACAGAGGGGTTACAATTACATGGGCAAGATACTGAGTACATTTCCTATCAAGCATTGACAACAGTGTGTAGACATCTTTGGTAACAAAGCACATCAGATATTTGGGCCTTACTTACCAGGGCCTGAAAAAGAGCAACTTGTTAGCAAGACACCTTAGAATAGATGGATGGAGTAGTAAGCTTGGTGGAAGTTTAAGGGTCAGATGGGGCCAAACCCTTAACCCACCATGTGGCCAAGATGGCGAACTAAAGATGATGAATTTCTGAAAGAATGCAAAGAAACCCTGAACAAATAGATCAAGCCTACATTAGCTAGCCTTTGAGAGGGAACCTAGAGGAGGGGTTCCCCAGGACCCAGCCTGCATCACACTCTTCAGGGCACAAGCCAAAATGTTGTAGAAAAGAGAAGTGGAGAGATAAGGTAGGTGGACATGAATGGCAGAGAGAAAGCAAAGAGAGCCTGAAATTAAACTGACTTCGGACCATTTACCATTGCAGTAGCAAAAAGTGTGTACAGCTGAGAATGGCAAAAAATTAGGCTCTCTGGCTTTCCAGGGATCGCAGGAGGCATTTCAAAGGGGTTTCATAGCTCAGGCGTGACTTGCAGCACCCCAGAGCTCACCAGGCAGAAGCAGAATCCCGACTTTCCCAAGAGCCCTCTAGAGAAAAAAGGCCAAGTCCCCAAACCAAGCATCCTCGGCTTCAGAGGTGAGTGGCCTTTCAGCTAAAGGCTGTAGGAGCTCTCTGGCATGGTGCCATGTCTGGACAGAGACTGAGCAACTGAGAATTGTAGAGAGTAGTTTCACTCACCAGAGTAGAGAAGTGGTGTGGACGTGGATGTGAAGTCCAGCAATGGTATCGGTGTGATGTGTCCACAGCAGACAGACCAATTCGCAAAAGGCCATCAGAACTGTGGGTATTCCTCAGAGCAAAAAGGGAAAAACAAGCAAAGAAAGAGAAAAGAGGAAAAAAACAGAGAGGAATCCCACCTATCCTGACTTTAAGCCCTTTATCCGAGTCACGACACCATTTATGTTAGATTTTTAAAAAGAGGTAGCTGAGTAAGAACAGCACCACGCACTTGATATTCAGGTAAGGGGTAGGTTTAGTCATTGTTCTGGCTGGCACCAGGCCATCTTGGCCCTCCACGCGGCTGGGAAAGGCCTGGGAAAGAGCTGGGAAAGAGAACTGGGAAAGATCGCTGGGAAAGAGAGCTGGAAAAGAGAGAGAGCTGGGAAAGAGAGAGCTGGGAAAGAAAGAGAGTTGGGAAAGAGAGAGCTGGGAAAGAGAGAGTTGGAAAAGTACTATGAATTCTTGAATCATTTCTAGGAAGAGGGATTATGGGAAAGTTTGCAGGTATTAGGTCTTTGTTATGGTAGGGGTGAGGTTTCTACACAGCAAACATAGAGCCTCCATGATTTAAGGAGCCTTTCATTGGGTCTGGTACTCTTTAATTCTGTTGAAATACTTTCCCTTTTTCCTCTTGAAAAATAAGTTCCAAAATAGAGTTTATTTTAACTTACATCACTAAAAGTTCTTCCTTTTACTCTATGGGCAGTTCACACATGACCAAAATATAAACCAGCTGGTTTTACTGCATCATATATCTTTGCCATGTATCAAATTTTTCATCCTAATCCTCAGATCATGTAATAATTTGCCTATTTATGACTGAATTGTAGTTCCTTTATTAATAAAAGCTAATGGGAAAGGATTGTGTATTTAGTTGATGAATAGACCTAATTTTATTTCCCTGAGATACTGTAACAGAGTATTAAAAGGAATGTAATATATATATATTTGGGGGGGGGTCCCATCGAGGGGCCTGAACCTGGGCCTGAGCACTGTCCCTCAGCTCTTCAGCTCAAAGATAGTGCTCTACCACTTGAGCCACAGCGCCACTTCCAGCTTTTTTATTTTTGCTTATGTGATCCTGAGGAATCTAACCCAGGGTCTCGGGCATGCAAGGCAAGCGCTCTACCACTGAGCCAACTTCCCAGCCTGGTATGTAATATTTTATTGATAAGTCTATCCCTTAAAATGAATATATTTTGGGGCTGGGAAGGTGGCTCAGTGGTAGAGCACTTGCCTGAGGCCCTGGGTTTGATTCCTCAGCACCATATAAGCAAAAAGAAAAAAGCCAGAAGTGGCGCTGTGGCTCAAGTGGTAGAGCGCTAGCCTTGAGCTGAAGAGCTGAGGGACAGCGCCTAGGCCCAGAGTTCAGGCCCCATGACGGGACCCCCCTCAAAAAAAGTAATATATTTTAGGATGTCATTATTTTAATGTGAATTATGTAAATGTTGATAATACGCTGTTGGTTATACATTTAGTTTTCAAGAGTTTCACTTAATTGCTTTTTTTGCCCACATATAGTACAAGTCTATTTGCAATTGTTTTTTAATGGCACTAATAGTATAGTTTATATAGAGAAAATAGAGTTATTTTAGGACCCTATGATTAGTTATAGTATTAATAACACAATTAACTTGAAGTATCAATATTTCTCACCAATTACTGACTCTTAATGAGGTTGCGTGTGGAGTTTTGGAGTGCAAATGAGATGGTGGATGTATAGAGTTGTAAGGAAGTGTTTAGGGACCATTAAAAGGAATTGGGTGACCCCAAAGTGTAGGTCCCTGGTCTTCTGTGAGTAACTAGTTCTAGGAAGGTCTCAGGAGAGACCTTGAGACACATTGTGCTCCTGATATGTATACCCCTGGCCCACCTAGATATGTCCTTTCTGGAGGCCTGGCTCTCTTGTGACTTTATCTATGAAGCACCCAGCCCTCATGGGGGATTTGATATTTCAGTAGCTCTTAAAGCCTAGGCAGAATAGAAGACAGAGCTCACCTCTCCCAGTTCCCAGGTCTTGCTTCTGAATGGATGGATGGAGAATAGGGGAGATATGAAGCTGTAGGTCAAGCAGGAGTGGCTCAGGTCATGTACCAGAATCCCAGATGTTCCTTGTAATTGTAGAAGACTCCTATAGCTTCTACACTGCAGTGCAGGGGAATGAATATTGGCATTGAAGGCAGGGCCAACATCAGGTACCAGATGTGTCTCCTTTTAACATGTCCAGGCCTCAGCCTGCATTTCCTCCTCTGAGAAATTGGGATGGTTTTCTTTCCTGATGGTCTTGCTTTGTGTCTATGAGATCCACTTGGAAGTCTTGCTGAGAAGGTGATGCTGCGATTCCCTCATCTGGGCAAGGAAGGCAGGAGGAAGAGAAGAGAGTGTGAGAAACAGAATCCTTCTCTAAGCTTGTCCTAAGGAGGTCTGTCTATGTGGTAGATAGTGCTTCCAGTCTGGCTTTGTGTCAGAGTCTCTGCTACCTGCCCCTAGCTTTAATGGATGGCACCCTTGGCTGCAGAGAGTATGGGCTTGGCTTGAATGTTCCTTGTCTCTTGTGTGTTGGTATACTAACCCGGCCTCCTGATTGATGGCTGAGAACTCTATCTCACTTGGGGGTAAACTTATCTCCAAGAAGCTCCAGACCAGTCACCCCTCTGGGCATTTGCTTTACTAGGGAACTCAAGCCTGAGCATAGCATGCACACAGCTGCTGCATTAGGGTGCCTGACAATCTCATCAACCCTTTAGTGCTCATTTGTGCATACTTGTTGATGTGGTGCCTGGAGCCTACAAGTCCAGCTTCCTTGTTACTCTGGAGCATTGAGGACTTCAGAGTGAGTACTCAGTGAGTACCTAATGGCGCCCAGTACAGAACTGCTCTGTCTGTGTACTCAGAGTAGTGGACATAGTGCTCAATTACTGTAGGTGATTCATAAGTGAGTTAAGAGGGCACATGGAAGAAGGATTGGTTAGCTTGAGTTCATACCAAAAATAGATGAGAAATATTTAGGTCTTCACAGGAAGGTGATATTGGTTCTGAATATTTGGGGATGAGATCTTCTTTGGTGGTCTCTGGGAGGAGTCTGAGGCCCTGGCAAGCTGTGCTGGGCACTATTCTATTTGGTTCCTTGGTGCCAAATTGCCTGTCTAATACTAAATGGTTCCTGTTAGCCCCAATCAGATCCTATTACACTAGTGCAATTTGAGTTCCAGCATCAAAAGCTCCTTGTTCAGTTAGCTGAGCTCTTTGTGTTAGTTACTAAATCTGTCTTTTGTGTGAAGCCTGCATGCTTGTCTTGGAAGAAGTTGCTGAAAGATCAAATTATTTATGAAGCCTGTTTTCTTTGCTTACTCATAAATGGATAAATAGCAGTTTTGGAACCATAGCATTGGCCGGAAAGGAGGAACATGGCTCATTGTCTTCTCTAGTTCTGAAGGATCATGATTCCCATGGGGCTCCAAAACAGAGCTAGCTGTGGGTGTGATGGGTTTAATCAAAACTGCTACAAAGACGTTACAAATAGGGCACAAACTCTTGAGAGTGTTTGCATGGATATGAGTCTTTTTTGTATTTATGTAAGTAAATAAGTAGTACATTCCTCAGAATAAATACAATTTGTGCATTGTAGAAATTGTGTGTAATAGAGATAAAGCATGATGAAAAACTAATTCCATATCTCAGCAGAAAGGATGGAACACTACCAACACCTTAATGTACAATGTTTTAAATGTCTCAAAGCATGCGTGTATATCTTACCTTTAGCATATACCTACTAACACTTTAAAAGAAGGGCATTAAAAGTATATTTTCTTTTTATTTTCATCACAGCCACGGTCTCTCTCTGGTTCACCAGGTTGCCCATTGACTTGACAACTCTCCCAGAGTCTTAGCTGATCTGTTGTCATCGCCCTCCCAATAAGAAATATTCTTAGCCTTACTAAGAGCACAAAACTTGTGGGGGTGCGGTTATCACAGGAGTTACAGCTCTGTGGCCCTTAGAGTAGGGTTTCTAAGTAGTCCCAGGACAGGAGTTGGGATGGCTCTGTCACTTAGGAAATACCAGGTTTCTCTGAGTCCTTGGTGGAATGGTATTGGATAGGCCCCTGTATGGCTTACCCTAAGTTTTAAGTCAGTCAGGACTGAGTTGTGCTATGTCTCCAGCTCTGTCACTTGTCACTTTGTGGGTCATTGAAGATGCTTTTCCTTGCTTGCAGATGGCTCCAGTGATATTTATAGAACCAGTTTCATCAGAACATGCAGTATTTGGGAAATAGCATGGGAAATGCTTGGCTCTGTGGACCTTCTTGTCAGTGTGGGAAGTAAAATTACACAAGAAGGGACCAGAAAAATTGTGTCTTCTCCTGATTTTAAGCAAACCTAGAGTTTTTTTTTCTCTTTGCGTCTCATAATGAGTGTCAAAGAGTTCCATCTTTTTGCTACTACAAAAGAATACTTGCTCAGTGTCCAGGTTCTCACATTCAGCCACTCCTGAAGGGGGAGTTGAGTGTGTTCTTGGAGTCTGCTGACTCCATTCTTAGTGGCAGTCCAAGACCCAGGTGCCACCTGTTCATCTTGACAAGTTAAAGGCATGAGAGTCTGTGGCTCACCTCACCTCTCCCCTGCAGGACTTGGGCAGGAAATGTGAGGCTCAGCTACTTTGCCAATAACTGGTATATACCGGGTACTCCCAGTGTCATAGAAAGGAACAGGATTTTCCCTGTGTCTTTTTACTTCTCTGATAGAACAAAGTAATGATTAATTTGTTTAATGCTGGTGATATTCAGCTATTGTGATACCAAGTGGTATATCTTTGAAGTTTGAGTCTGAAATGTTCCTCAAAGGCCCGTGTGTTATAGACTTGGTGGCCACTCCATGATGAAGCTGGCAGAACATTTAGCTGTGTGCAGTGATCACCCATAATTTTGTAATATGCCTGTCATCCCATTAATTGGGAAGCATATTAAGATTATAGGGAGGCATGAGTCAAGTGTTAGAGTGGCCATCCAGCAATTATAGAGCTCTGAGTTCAATCCCCAGGACTCCAATCAACCATTCAGAAACACACCCCATGCTATGATAGAGTCAAACTTTTTATTCCACAGTTGAGGTGACCAGCTCCCAGTCTTGTCTACCTTCCTGCCTCCCTCCCTCTCTCCCTCCCTTCTTCTCTTTGCTTCCTTCCTTCCTTCCTTCCTTCCTTCCTTCCTTCCTTCCTTCCTTCCTTCCTTCCTTCCTTCCTCTCTCTCTCTCTCCCTCTCTTCTTCCTTCCTTCCTTTCTTTCTTGTTTTTGACCTTATAGAAACTCTTGCCTTTGTAATCTGTGTTTACTTCACGTTTGTCTTCTGAGTGTGAAGATAGTTTTTCTCCCAAATGCTACAGTAGGTAATCATTTAATATTTTATGTATGTTTCCCATCTGCATATTTGTTTGCTTGGTTATATTATTTAGGTTTGAACTCAAGACTAGTTTGCTGGGCACATGCTCACACAGCCACTTGAGATACATCTCTACTCCTTTTTAGCTTTAGTTGTATGTTATATAGGACCTCATGTTTTTTGTCCTAACTAGGCAGAACCAACATCCTCCTGTCCCCAGCTTCCTGGGATTTGGGATGGGATACATGCACAATCATACCCAGTTTATTGAGATGATGTTTCAATTTTTTTTTGTCGGTCATGGGGCTTGAATTCTGGGCCTGGGCGCTGTCCCTCAGCTCTTCAGCTCAAGGCGAGCACTCTACCACTTGAGCTACAGCGCCACTTCTGGTTTTCTGGTGGTTTATTGGAGATAGGAGTCTTACAGTCTCTCCTGCCCGGTCTGGCTTTGAACCGCGATCCTCAGATCTCAGCCTCCTGAGTAGCTCGGATTACAGGCATAAGCCACCAGTGCCCGGCTGATGTTTCAATTTTTTGTGCAAAATGGCCTCCAACTTTGATCATCTTGATCTCCACCTTCTAAGTAGCTGGGATTTGGAGGGACAGACATGCACCATCCCATCCTTGGCCTTGAAAAACTTCTTCATTTTATGTGTTTATTGTCTGTTTCTGGGGGCATTTTCCCCCACTGTTCCTATTTCTTAATGAATAGAGATGGTATTCATTTTGTTCTCTGGTTAGGTTCATGTAAGATATCAGCAGACTTTTTTGTGTGTGGTAGTCTTGGGGTTGAACTCAGGGCCTGGGTACTGTCCCTGAACTTTTGTGTACTAAGCTAGTACTTTACCACTTGAGCCATACCCCCACTTCTGGATTATTGGTGGTTAATTGAAGATAAGATTCTCATGGACTTTTATTGTCAATGTTAGCTTCGAACCATAATCCTCACGTTTCAGCCACCTGAGTAACTAGGATTATATGCATGAACCATCAGTGTCCAGATGTCAGCAGACATTTTTTAAGGGGGAATGAACAAATGGGTAGTATTTCATTTCCACCTGTCTGTAAGTGTTTAATATTTGTCTGATTTTATTTTGCTTAGCTTTTCCTTGGATGGAGTTAAAAGTTTCTACTTTTCAACAAAGGATATTAATGTCTACTGAAGGAATAAGAGCTATATCTTAGAGAAAAAAAACCATATTCTTTTTGAATAAATGCCTTCCTATGACAATCTGGGTATGCATATTTACTGGCAGGTTTTAGAAGCTCAGAATCTTCAGCATTTCAGCTTCCCACAGACTCTAAATTATTTCATTCAGGTCTCCTCTTTCTAGGATTTCTGAAATTTTGAATTCTCTCCTTTCTTAGAAATTAAAAAATAGGCAATTCTGTTATGCATTTCCTTTGATTTTACTGGGATTTTAGAGTGGTGTTCGATAAATAAACGGGTGAATAAACAAACTTTCTATAATCTAACAACATACTTCTGGTGATAAGCTGAAAGTATTACATTCATTTTTCCTAAAGATCTCATTCTTCTCTGTTAAAATTGTTGGCAGTCACTGATCAATGTTGCATATAAATTGAGGTCTCAAAAAGCAAAATAATCCAAAGCCCTCAAAATGGATACAGTCCCGTAATTATGAAGGAACAAGTACCTTCAGAGTCCTCTTGTTATTAGAGATGTGCCTTATAAACCCACTGAAGGAAACTTTGGAGTGAATTTTGTATGTTTCCTAAGGGCAGGATCATGTTTATACAATTCTGAGCACTTTCTGAGTGTTTTGTTATGTTGGCTTTTTGTCTTTCTTCTCTCAATGTCAAGTCTTAGCATGTAAGTACTCAGTAGTACAGTTAATCAGGAGTGCAGCAGACTTGGTTTACAAAGAGGTGACTCCTAGTCACTTGTTTGTACAACTTCCTTCTCATTGGACCCTCTATGGGCTCTTATTAAGACATTCAATATTGGGAAAAGGGAGGAAGACTGAAAGGGGATAGGCTTGACTCAATTGTCAATAGGTGAGGACTGTTTATTGAGGAACACCGAGGTGCACAGACCTTCCTACAATTTGGAGGTTGTGGGTAGGAGCTGGGCTTTTCATCTGAGCAAGAAGGCAGAGATAGTGAATTGTGCCTTTCAAATGGGCTCACATGGGATGTTCACAGCTGGTTTCAGGCACATCAAACAAACATACCTGGGAATTTGCCTGGCATCTGTATGGACCTGGGACAATAGGGTGGGAGTCAATCCTTCACTCTACATCTTATACTGTTGTCTTTGGTAGTCTTGTGACAGAACACCTTTTGACACCTGAATTCTTTCCTTTTCTCCTCACATTTTCTGTCTTATTGCTTAAAGACAAGCTATAAAATACTATTTCCTACTCCTGTGATTATTGGGCTTATGAATTGTCAATGACCCCTTATACACACAGGATGAAGTAAATCTCTTCCCTGTGGCTTCTGGGCCCTGTTTGGCTAAGGCTAGCCTTTACACACACACACACGCACACACACACACACACACACACACACACACACACACACACACATATCTTCAGACTCTCATTGTTTCTAGGCTTTCTCCATGGTATTCATTGTCCCAATCAGAATTACTTAAATACTGAAAATTGGACTCTATTAATAATTATTCTGGGACAATGGCACAAGTTGGTTGGACTCAGAGAACAGGAACACATGGTCATTTTAGGTATATCTCACTCTTGTTCCCTTTTCCCCTTGATCTCCATTCTTTTCTACTTAGTTCAGCTCAAGACTCTCTTGTCCTTAGTGGCTTATTGCTAGGAAGCTTCTCTGAATGAAGTCTGAGTTTACTAGGTCAAAATGATGAGGCTCCATGTCAGAAGCCATTTTGTTCCTCAGCTCAGTGTTTAACTACTGGGATAACATTTTGGAGTGTGGGTTCTATAGCAGGCTGTGTCCTGGCTATTAGTAGCAAGAACTAGACCACAGAGGGCTCAATGTCACTAAATTGTCTGTGTTTGTTGTACATATATGTCTTACATTTGCCATTCTTTTTGGCTTTTCAAGTCCCCTATTCTTAGAGAAGATCAACATTTTAAAGCAGTACCTATTTAAGATAAAAGCCATTTTATTAATGTTAATGATTAGCATGTCTAGTCAGTTAGCTACCTTCTTATATCTTTTACAAAAAACTGTTGAAGCTTTACACCTCTTGTTTAAACTTGTGTAAAGAAATTAAAGGATCAATATTAATACTTTAAGAAGTATTTGATAGGCTATAAAATAGTATCCATGTGTTAGTCCTTATGTTCTGTTTCAAATAGTGAAATTTAATTCTTGACTGATAATGCTATATATCAAATTGTACAATACTCTTAAAGAAGCTCAGCACTTATATAAGGAATCTACTCTCAAACATGGGTTTTTAAATTCTTTGTTTTGTATTTCTGGATCTATGTTTTCATTGCTTATACCAATACCAGTTAAATATGTTTTATGGTCATTCTTTTAACTCATGGTTTTGCATTTTGCTCTTTGGAAAGTGTTTGATGATAAAGATACACTTTAATTTTAACATCAACAAATCTGTGCCTGTTTCATTTTCTACACAAGTGAAATGTCAGGTAAGTGCTTTTCAGTTTTCCTTGGAATCAGAGTTCAGGAAGGGATCATTTAGACTCTTGCCTTGCAAAGATATCAGCAGTGACAGTGGGCAGTGTTCCTAATGATGGCAACCATGGCAGATGTGGGTGGCAGCTACAGCTGAGGTGTCTGCACCTGGCACTGTGCCATCGGTGGATTCTTGACACCAGTTCTGCAGATGTGGAGACTCATTCTTGGTGTTGTGCCTCTGCACCAAAAATATTCTTGGTGTGTTCTCTGGCTTTCCTGGATGTTTAGATATGTTTACATACATATTATTAAAAAAATTTAGCCTAGCAGAAGTAGAGAAAAATTATATAAGGAATCTTTACCTCTCAGCAGGCACATTTAAAAATTGTGCAAATTTATTGTTTTATTTTTCTTATTCACTTTACTGTTGCTATTAAAGAATTTAACAGTATTCTCACTCCTAACACTTCAGTATAAGTCTCCAAGAAATAAGGACGTTTTCTTATATAATTTTACTATTCTTCATTTTTTTTCTATTAAGTTAATAGCAGTTCTTTAATATTGTCATTTAAGCCTGTATTTCCTCAATTTTCTAAAAAACAAAACAAAAAAAAACCCCAAAGCTCTGCCTTTTTGTGTGTGTGATATTGGAGACAGAACTCAGGGCTTTGTGCTCCTAGTGTTCCTCCACTTCAGTAATTCCTCCAAATGTGCTCATTTCTCAGCTGAGGTCTTGCAAACATTTCGGCATCCCAAACATGTGGTTTGCACAGGAAGTAGAAATAGCCATGAGGAAAGACACATTTGGATGTATAGGTGTGTATATAGCTATTGATGGTAAAATATTCTTACACAGAGGCATCCCCCTCTAAAGTCTAATCACCCAATGTAGACTTGTACATGGTATTTGTAAGCAAGTTTAGATGGGAAGAGAGATAGTGGTATGGAATAAATTTCTAGGAAGAAGTAATTCTGCAAAAGGCATGTTCAGGGAAGTGAACAACTTAAGAAAATTAGAGATTTGTGACAGTTTCTCAGCAATTGCAGGCTGTGAAGTAAATGGCCCAGAAAGGTAAGTGTGCTTACAGAAGCTATAGGCCAAGCTACTTTGAACAATGACTGGTTTGGTTTGTCACCAGAGTGTTCCTGCAGGGGTAAGAGTACTGGCTTATTTCAGATTGCTCAGCTTCAGGTCAGCCATGCTAGGCTCCTTGCCATCAGTATACTAGTTTCATTGTGTGCCATAAGAAAAACACTTTCTTTGATGCTTATCATGATCAGGACAATTATGAGGGACATAAGGTTTCAGACTATGACAATAAATGTATTCTTTCATTCATTCATTCATTCATTTTTAATGTTTCAGTATTATTCTGCCATAGGTCTTGCTGTGCCAGCCACAGTTGAGTCATACCTCCAGGCTTCCTACCAACACCTGAATGAAAGTATTACAGGTGTGTATCCATCTGTTTATTTCAATGAGATCTTCTATGTTGTATGGTTTCCAACCTTGAATTGATTATTCAAACAAATCACCAAGACTGTATAATAAAAGAAAAAAATTCTTTGGATGCTTGTATATGAGAGCAACAGTCAGCAGCTATGTTAAAGAGCCTTGTGTCCTGAGAAGGGTTGCATAGTGTTTATGCCTTTTAAGTTATGCCTGTGTGTCCCTGTTTGTATGTCCTGAGGTTTGAAATGAGGTCCAAGGTGCTGTCCTGAATTTTCTTTTCAAGACTAGTTCTCCATCACTATAATCTTGCATTTGAAAATTAATGTTTGTTTGTCATGTCATGGAGCTTGAACTCTGGGTCGACATTGTCCCTCAGTTCTTCAGCTCAAAATTAGCATTCTGTCCCTTGAGCCACAGCACCTGTTTTCTGGTGGTTTAATGGAGATAAGAGTCTCATGGACTTTCCTGCACAGACTGGCTTTGAACCATGATCCTCTGTTCTCAGCCTTCTGAGTAGCTAGGATTACAGGCTTGAGCCACTGGCATCCAGCTGGAAATTACTGGGTTTTTTAAACATAGCAAATACTATTGACAAATAAACAATTGTGGTCTCATCAGAAAGAAGCCCCTTTGCCTTCCACCATTGTCCCATTCCTATAATCTTACCTCAGAAGAATGAGAACTGGAGAATCCTGATTTGAAGAAACTCCTAAAACCAAGTCCACAAAACTCTATCTGTAGTTAACTAAACAAAGTACAGAATGGAGGCCTGATTCATTTGGAAGAGTGTCAGCTGTGAGCAAGCAAACATGAGTTCATGTTCTTAGTTTAAGTGATTGCAAAATATGTAGATGACATCCAGGCAGACAGTCAAATAAGTAGAAGATGATAGATCACACTTTCTTGTTGCAAGTTGATCCCACAAGGTAAAACAGCTCATAATACTGGATAAAATATAACTTTTAAATTATGAATTAGATTTGAAATGATACCCAACACATACAATTCTTGCAGCTCCAAAAATAGCTCTTTGCACCCTCACAAATACCAGTTTTTGAAATCAGAGCCTTGCCCTTTCTTGCCTTTGAATTCTCACCTAGCCGAGCTATATATATATATATATATATATATATATATATATATATATATATATGTATGTATATATATATCTCCAATCATCTTCAGACCAGATATAACTCTCATTCCATGAGATTCAATTCCCTTGTCTTCCAAAAATTTCAGCATTTTCATTGTTCTGTTTCCATACATGAAAATAAGTTACATCAAGACTTAAAACCTTTAGCTTTGGGATAAACCACTTGGGTTAGCTGGTGGCATACTCATCATTAGACATTTCCAGTCCTGAGAATGGTTGTTACATCTATTGGGAAAACAGAGGAGGAGCACTGGAGGGCTGTTTAAGCATCTTGAAGACCAAAGAGTACTAGATGGTTAGAGGAAGCCTTGGTTCTCCATCAGGTACCAGAAGAGGGGTGCAGAAAAGTTCTGGTAACTGTTTATTTTGCTATTAACTTTCACAGAAACCGTACTCCAAATTTGAGTCAGGTGACCACCCACAAATACACCATTGGTGTATTTTCCAGGCATGAAATATAAATCCAGCAAAGCATGAAATCCCTTGTAATGACTAATTTAACAAGAGCCCATGACTTTTGAGAAGATTGGACCTGGGGCCTAAACCCAGGATATAGAGTGAAGGGAAAGGAAAGGCAATGAGCAGAGCAGAGTGACTGTGGCATCCCAAAATCGTTGATTAGAGTAACAGCAATTATTGTGCACTTCAGTCTAGTCTACATAGGTGGGTTTCAATACTGTAGTTGGATCCACTTACAAGGAATGGGACAATGGTTGGAGGCAAAGGGGCTTCTTCCCAATGAGGCCACATTTCTTCATTATATTTGTCAAAAATAGTTTTGCCATTTTTTTAAAGCAGTAATTTTCAGCTGGGTGCTAGTGGCTCATACCTGTAATCCTAGCTACTCAGGAGGCTGAGAACTGAGGATCATGGTTCAAAGCCAGTCTGGGCAGGAAAGACCATGAGATTTTTAAGACTTTTTTATGTATCTAATCAAGTCTATTTCCTATTTAACCCTGACAAAAGCAATGTGAAATGTGTAAAAAATATCAGGTTCAAACAAAAATCAATCCAGCAAAATACATTTGCAGTTTTAAAAGTTAAAAGAAAAGTAGTGCCTTGTAGTAAAGATTCTTACTCAACAATTTCAAATGTCTTAGTGTCTGTGTATAAAGAGATTATGGCAAGGCACCAGTGGCTCATGTCTTTAATCTTAACTATGAAGGAGGCTATGATCAGATGATTTAGATTCAGTCAGCCTCGAAAGGAAAATCTGAGAATCTTTTCTACAGTTAACAAGCAAAAAGCCAGAAATGGAGATGTGGCTCAAGTGAGTAGAGTGCCAATCTTGAGGGGAAAAGCCAATAGATAACCTTAGGCCTTGTGTTTTTGCATTTGAGTCTCTGTACACACACACACACACACACACACACACACACACACACACACACACACACACACACACACACACACAGATTATAGAAAGTTTGCCAGTTTGTAAAATGTGAAAGGAAAATTATTTTCAGAAATTCGCACGTTTTCAAGATGACTTACTTTCCTCTTGATGAAAGCAATAGCAATGTGATTATGAGCATTTCAAATGTCTCTGGATTTAGTTAGCATAGTCCTTTAATAGTTCAGGAGTTTATCACTAGGCTTAATATAAGAACTCCTGTCTTTATAGAGTTAAAATAATTTTCTTTATATCATCAAGTGAGCTGGACATTACAAACAATTCTGTACCATTTTAATAGTTTTTTTTTTTTTTTGCATTTTGTAAACTGAATATGTCTTTTCATTTGGGTGACTCATGAGAAAGAATAAAGCAACCAACCATTGTTTTTTAAGTCTTGCTGATTGCTGTCCCAAAGTATTGGAGGTGGTGCCTCTTTGAATTTGTTTCTTTCAATATTGAACGTGGACATAGCTAAGCATTTCCAATCTCTCTTCTAAAACTTACCTTATGACTCACCTTTGAAAATTAATTAACTTTAAGATTTCTTGCCATTTAAGTTGCAGACTTTGATTCTGCAAATCTCAGGTGTCAGCTCTTGCAGTGTCATGTAGTTCTTGTGAGACTGTTTATTTTCCTGGTGTGTATAATTTGTTAGATGTACTCAGCTTACAGTCCCATTATAAGTTTCAAATACATAGAGAATACATCTGACTTTAATATTCTGATAAAACATTTAGCTCCTTCATGTACAAGTTCTATATCCATGAATTCAACTCACTTTGGATCACAAATATTTAAGAGAGTGATTTGATCTGTCAGGAAACTGTACATGCATTTCTTTTTCTCAGGGTTTCCTAAACAACCAAAATACTACTTGTGAAGCATTTATATAATATGGAGCATTGTAACTTCTTTAGATATGGGAGGATATGGGTGGGTTCTGACTTGATCATCTGTGTATTTTGGCACTTTTAAAATATAAAAAAGAAAGGAAGAGTGGCGTGGAAGGAAGGAGGCCCATCTTGGAGCCAGTTACTAGATACAAGGTCAACCAAAGGAGATCACCTGCTTTCTTGAGGTGGGCTAGATCTGTAGGGTTTGTCCATTACACAATGGAGGCCTCTCTGCTTCAGAACTCCAGGAATTCCATTGGATGGCCACCAGGAAGCAGGATGTATAGGTTCCTCCGGGCATTCCACTTAGGCTGTGCTGAATAATCCTGTCCAATTCAGGAAGAATCACAAAATGAGTGTGTTGTGTTCAAATAATTTTGGGAAGTGTCGGGTTAAACAGGAGTAAATGCTTCCTCAATGTCAAACACTAAAAAATGTCAACATGCTGATTTTTGTCATGAAGCTAAAACCTAACCTCTTTGCCAGGCAGAGGCTTCAAAGCTATACACGCCCATTGGTGGTTTGCCAGGAGGAACTTGACTGCCCTCTAGCTTTGCTGCTGAGAATTACCCATACAGGAATTACCTTTCATACAGAAATTACCTGTATGAAAAGGAATAGCCAGGGGGCAAGGGGGTGGGGATGGCGGCGTGGGAAAAAAGTCCAGTCTTTATTCTTTTCCTGGGCATGTGGTCAAGCCTGACACTTGCTCCAGTTCCAGAGCAGGTTTGAATGCAAGAATCACTACCTAATTCCTGAGAAGGAGGAGTTGGTGGGAGGAGAAACATAGTGGAAAAGGGCATCATATTTAGTCTACACCTTGATTTATACCTGCATTAAACACCAGCTGCATCCCTTACAGCTGCATCCTTCTTTCCACTCCTTTGCTTAGGTTGGCATTGGTTGACAAGGTGGTATAGTAGTTGAGGATCCAGCCTCTGGGCTTGAAAACTGGCCCTACTGTTTATTATTCTGTGTGCATAGGGGAGGTTCCTTGGCTTCTCAATGATTTGTAAAATGAAATCAGATCTCATCAAGCTGCTGCACACATGAAATGCACTAATGGTTTTTCCATAATTCCTGGCATATATATATATAAACACATATACATTTCTTATACATATTTATAGATACAGTATGTATTACATACATTATGTATGATATACATACATTATAAATAGTACAAAACACGTACATGATCACAACAAGAACAGCCAAGGTACAAAAATGTATAAAAAAATGTATAAAATATATAAAAAGGCAGGGACAGACAAACACCTCTCAGTCCTAACTCATAATATTAATGGTTTTAACTCTCCAGTTAAGCATCATAGATTGTCCAGTTGGATCAAAAAGCAAGATCCTTCTATCTGCTGTATTCAAAAGACACAACTTGCCAACAAAAATAAACATTCTGAAAGTGAAAGGCTGGAATAAAATATATCAAGCAAATGGCCCCCATAAGGAGGCGGGAGTTACTATACTAATGTCAGATAAAATAGACTTTAAATTAAAATCAATGAGAAATGACAAAGAAGGTCACTGCATACTAATTAAGGGAACTCTCCTTCAGGTGGATATTATGATTTAAAACATCTACTCACCAAATAATGGAGCACCAAAATTTACACAAGAAATGCTACTTTCCCTCAAATCTCACATAGATCCAAAGACATTAATTGTGGGGGGCTTTACTACACTACTATCCCCACTAAATAGATCCACCCAGCAAAAACTCACCAGAGAAACTACAGATCTAAAAATCTGCGTAGATCAACTAGTCCTAACCAACATCTACCAAATATTTGACCCAGCCCAAACAGATTACACCTTCTTCTGAGCAACACATGGAACATTTTCCAAATTAGACCATATTTAGGCCACAAAGCAAATCTGTCCAAATTCAGAAACATTGAAATTATACCCTGCATTCTCTCAGACCACAATGGAATAAAATTAGAATTCAATACCAAAAGCCACCAAAGTAAATACTGTAACACATAGAGGCTGAACAACACAATTTTGAACCACCAGTAGGTCATGGAAGAGATTAGAAAGGAAATTCAAATATTCATGATATTCAACAAAAATGATCACATAAATTACCAACTCCTCTAGGACACAGCAAAGGCAGTATTCAGAAGCAAGTTTATAGCTCTGAGTTCACACATTATCAAATTGGAAAGATCTGAAACCAACAATTTAATGAGGCAACTAAAGCTCTTTGAAAAAAGAGCAACAAGCCAAACCCCAATCCAGTAGATGGAAGCAAATAAAATTAAATCCAAATTAAATGAATTAGAGTCCAAAAAAAAACTATAAAAAGAATTAACAAAACAAAAAGATGGCTCTTCAAAAAAATAAAATTGACAGACCCTTAACAAATCCTATGGAATGGAAAAAAGGAGAACACACTCACATAAACAAACTCAAGAGAGGACAGTGGAAATATAACTACAGAAACAGCCAAGATTCATAATATATAAGGGTTTACTTCTCAAACCTTTATACTAATAAGTTTGAGAATCTAAAAGATACGGACTAGTTTCTAGCAAATATTGACATGCCCAAACTTAACCAAGATGATTTAAAACAACAGACCCATATGAAGCATCAAAATAGAGCAGCAATAAGAGACCTCCCACCCAAGAAAAGTCCAGGACTGGATGGATTTACAGCTCAATTCTACAAGGCCTTCAAAGCAAAACTCACACCAATACTTCTCCATCTCTTTAATGAAATTCAAAGCAAAAATTCACTATCACACTCTTTTTATGAAACCAGCATAACCCTCATCCCCAAACCAGGCAGGGACTCATCAAAAAAGAGAACTATAGACCTATTTTTTGATGATTATTGACAGAAAACTTCTCAACAAAATCTTCGCCAATCGACTTCAACAAGTCATGAAAAGAATCATACACCATGATCAAACAGGATTCATTTCAGGGATGCAAATCTGGCTCAATATATGCAAAGCAATATAATTCATCACATTAACAAGAGCAAGGATGAGAACAACATAGTTATCTCAATAGATGCAAAAAAAAAAAAAAAACATTTGACAAGATCCAACACCCCTTTATGATGAAGGCTTTGGAAAAACTAGGAATCCATGGAATATACATCAAAATAATAAAGGCTATGTATGACAAACCTGCAGCCAGCATTATACTTAATGGTGAAATGTTAAAGCCATTTCCTCTAAATTCAGGAATGAGACAAGAGTGTCCACTCTCCCCACTCCTCTTTAAACTAGTATTAGAATGCCTAGCTACAGCCGTAAGACAAGATGCAGACATAAAGGGGATCCAAATAAGGAAGAATGTGTAAAACTCTCCCTCTTTGCAGATGACATGATCTTGTATTTAAAGAACCCCATGGACTTCACTCCCAAGTTACTTGAGCTGATCAGAAACTTTGGCAAAGGAGCAGGGAATAACATTAACCCTATAAATCAATGACTTTCTTGTATGCCAATAATGAGAAGAGCACGGATGAAATTAGGAAAGCACCCCCTTTTATAATAGTTCCACAAAAAAATAAAATAGTAGGAATGAACTTAACAAAAGAGGTGAAGGAGCTCTATGACAAAATCTTTAAAACCTGAGAAAGGAAATTAAAGCAGAACTAAGCAAGGGGAAAAACGTCCCATGCTCCTGGATTGGGAGGATTAACATCGTGAAAATGACAATACTGTCAAAGGCTAAGTACAAATTCAATGAGATACCTATTAAAATTGCAACCTCATTCTCCAATGAAATAGAAGAGGCAATCCAAAAATTCATATAGAACAATAAAAGACTCTGAATAGCAAAAAAAAATCCTGAGTAGAAAGAAGAGTGCTGGAGGAAGATAAATACCAAAATTCAAACTCTACTACCATAGAAAACTCTACTCTACTCAAACTCTACTCTACTCAAATTCTACTCTACCATAGAAATCCAAATAGCTTGTACTGGCACAAGAACCGACCTGAGGACCAATGGAATAGGACTGAAGACCCAGAAAAGAACGCACAGACCTATAGCCACCTAATTTTCAGTAAGGGAACTAAAGAACTATATTGGAAAAAATATAGCCTTTTCAGTAAATGGTGCTTGCAAAATTGGTTAAACACTTGTAGAAAACTAAAACTAGATCCATATATATCACCCCGCACCAGAATCAACTCCAAAATGGATCAAATATCTCAAAATAAAAGCAGAATCCCTGAAAACATTACAGGAAGGAATAGGAGAAACTCTAGGGTTCCTTGGCACAGGGCAGAATTTCTTAATAGAGATCCAGAAGCACAACAAATCAAAGAAAGGTTGGACAAATGGGATGGCATGAAACTGCAGAGCTTCTGCAAGGCAAAGGACATAGCTAGCAAGATCAACAGAAAGCCCAAGGACTGGGAGAATATTTTCACTAGCCATACAAAGGACAAGGGTCTCATATCTGAAATATACTTAGCAAACAACTAAATCCACCAACAACAAATTCTCAAAGAAACAACTGTCCGATTAACAAATGGGCTAAAGACATAAAGAGAGACTTCTCTGAAGAGGAAATATGAATGGTCGATAGACATGAAGAAATGCTTGACCTCTCTAGCCATTAAAGAAATGCCAATCAAGACAACGCTAAGATTCCATCCACCCCAGCTAGAATGACTATAATCAAGAAATCTTGTAATAACAGGGAACCCTACTGCATTGATGGTGGGAGTGTAAACTTGTTCAACCACTCTGAAAAGTAGTATGGAGGTTCCTCAAAAGACTCCACATAGAGCTCCTTATGACCCAGTAATCCCACTTTTGGGCATTAACCCAAACGATCACAGACAAGGTCATACCAAAGCTACCAGCACAGCCATGTTTATTGCAGCATTAATCACCATAGATATGGAACCAACCCAGATGCCCTTCAGTAGATGAATCGATCAAGAAAAAAGAATGACATTGCCCCATTTGTTAGGAAATGGAAAGACTTGGGAAAAATTATATTAAGTGAAGTAAGCCAGGCCCAAAGAAACATAGGTCCCATTGTTTCCCTTATTTGCAATATCTAGTATGTGTCTGTGTCAATCAGAAAAGGTCAGACAAGTTGATGTTAGGGAAATGAACCCCAAGATAAGTATTCAAATGTTTTTTATGTGATTGTTTCTAACATATTTATAAGATGATTTCTTTGTTGCTTTGTATGTACCTCCCTCACGGTATAACCCCTGCTTTCACTGTATTTGATGTTGGTTTAATTTGTAGAGGGGAAGGGAAAAAAAACAAATCGTTTAACTAGGCATACAGGTGGACCCATTGCAACAATGAGATGTACAAGTCATTATGTTGAAAAACGAATTTTAAAATTTTGGTCTGGGGTGGGGGGAGGATCTGGTAGGGGGGGGTGGTGGGGTATGGGAAGGGATGGGAAGGGTAAACAAAGGAGGAGGCAACAATGCTTGATAAGAAATGTACTCATTATCTTGCCCATGTAATTGTAACCCCTCTGTATGGCATTTTCACAATAAAAATGTGATATATATATATATATATATATATATATATATATATATATATAATGTTATTCTATATCTCCATCAGAAAGAATAACATTGCCTCTTTCATTAGGAAATGGAAAACTTGGAAAAAAATATATTAACTGAAGTAAGCTAGGCCCAAAGAAATATACATCCCAAGGTTTCCCTTATTTGTAGTGACTAGTACATATGTAGGACAAGCAGAGAAAATCAAAAGCTATATACATAAGACCACATGAGATAATGTTAAGCAAAATGTATCCTAAGATAGGGAAAAGAGGTTTGTTTTTCTTTCTTGCTAGTGTTATTAATGTACTTACAATACACTATGTGATTATTTTGTTTCTATTGTACGTTCTTCCCTGATGGTATAACCTCTGTTTCCACTGGATTTTATGCTGGTGTTCTGCACCTTGTATAAACATTTTTGTAATTTGGGGAGGGGAAGGGATATTGCAGAACCGTTTAAAATGGGTATGCAAGCTGACCCATTGTGCCAATTAGATGTATAGGACACTATACTGAAAATGAACATTACAAAGTCGGGGGGGCTGGATGAGTTGGAAATGCGGGGAGGGAAGTAATAGTAGGGGGAAAATAAAGGAGGAGGTAACAATGCTTACTATGAAAAGTGCTCATTACTCATGTAACTGTAACCCTTCTGTACATTTTTACAATAAAAATTTTTAAAAAATAAATAGTAGAAAATATATTTATATATTATATAACATATACTTTATTACACTAGTTATATATTATAAAATATATGTATTAAAATATTTCAGATATACTATATATTTTACATATATATAATATATACACATTTTATACAGATTTATTTATATACTTTATACATACATACATATATATATGTGTATATATATATATATATATATATACATATATATATGTATGTATGTATACACGTAGAACCTTGGGAAGCACAGTGCCAACTGTCTTCCAGGAAACCATGCTGTGTAAAAGTCAAGCCCTCCTTTGCCATTTTTAGTAGACATTAGCAAAGGTTCTTGCAAGTTTGTGTACAAAATTTCCTGGTGTTGGCTTTGATGGATTCTGTGTATTTACAGGCTGGCTTCTCCCACAGTCTCCTAAGCTCACATACCTACTCAAGTTGTCTGGAATTGAAAAGCTGAAAATCACTTGATTTCCTTAACTAGGGTAAAATTCTGGAGACATATCTATTGCCTCAGTTCACGTGGTGCATCATGCATGTAACAATGAGATGGATTTATTGCTGTCTTCCCTCATCCTGATAGGTTACCTGGGGGAGCTGGAGAAAAGCTGGATGGGATCAGGCAGGAAGGGGCATGGGAGGAGCAATAGCTGCCCGTGCTGTGTTAGACACATCCCTGAAGAGCTCTGATAGAGCCACCAAGCAGACAGAAGGAGCAAAAGGAGCAAGCTAAAGGTGAGGTTAGGACGAACATGGGTAGCTGAGGTTGGTTCCAGTGGGACCCCATGGGGCAAGTGATACCTCCTAAACTGTCTAGTGTCCTTCTGTCCTTGGGTTTGGGGGATCTGCTCCCAGTGTGTGCTCCACCGTGGGCAAGAGGCCTGCCCCAACTTCTCTCTGCTCTTCTGCCCCTATTATAATTGAGTGCCTCAGACCTCTAGGGACCCATGCTACTCTGCCTAAAGCTCCTTCTTGTCTACTCCTAATCCCAGGCATATTCTTTCTGGCCTTCTTTATTATTTGTTATCTCTAAAGAGAACCATGCTCTTTCCTCTAGGGGATAGCCATTCCTCTGTGCCCAACCAGTGTTGTGCCTTTTCCATCTGTCTGGTCACTGAGGGGAAATGGCCTGGTCTATGAAAAACGGAAACCATTTCCCTCCATGTTGCCTGCCTAGGAACCCAGTGAACACTACAGGCATCTGCTGGACTGAATGAGGCAGGTGGAATGAAGGAGGCACCAGAGACACAAACCTGGCACTCCTGGATTGTGTTCAGTGTAACCAGCCCCCACACTGGATGATGCTTGGCCATCCATAGGGAATAGACACACAGAGCAAATCATTTCTCAATTAGGCAAATCATCTGGAAGCGGTTTTTCATTTTGTCTAATGTAATGATTTTTCATGTAATAATGTAATGATTGCTTATTCAAGTCAGTTTGGGCCTTAAATACAACATAAATTTCTGATTAATTACCAGCAGGGATACTCATCAGGTTATACAGCATTATCCCCTTCAACATTACCTTTGCTTGTAGATATTTTTGCACTTATGCCACCTGTGATTGGCAAGGTGTGTTCAGGTGAACTGATGGTTAACAGTCCATCGAGGTCCCACCTCTACAGGATGCACCAAGCATTACCCTTCTCCAGACCAAATCTATAGATCACAGCTATGTCTGGTATGAAGTGAACTTCAGAGAAATAATGGAGCCTTTTAGGCAAGGCTGCTGCCAGCAAGGAAGAGCTAACAAAGCAGGCCTGCTGCAGGCTCAGCATTGGCTATCATCTGAGATCCTGGATCTTGGGAGAGCTTTGTCCATTTCTCCAGGGAACTATGTCTTCCTAGTAGTCCTTTGCTTGTAGCATAGCTCACCATGTTTTGAATTGAATGTCCAAAGAATGTGGCCATGAGGAAGCTTACTTTCCTCTGGAGTCTGGAACTTGGTATGTTCCATGAAGAAAGGCTAGGGATCCGCCCCAGTGGACTTTCCAGATGTTGGCTTTCTGCTTCCCTTCCCTCCCCTGCTCTGTGCTGCCCTGACCTTTTCTTCCTCTTCCTTCCGCTCGCTTTCTTTTCTGTTCCCTTCTTTTTCTTCTTCTCCCTCTCCCCTCCATTCCCATCTTATCCTCTACCTTAAACAGAAAATAAAAATTCACTAAATAATGATACCTCCTGTCCTTTCCTCAGACCTTGACATTTACCATTTCACTTTATAAGAATTTTTCAATGCTAGTTACCATATATGAGTGAAATCATACAGTAACTCAAGCTTAGTACATTGACAAAGTATCCTCAAGGCTTGTCTGTTTCAGACCTACATGACACAAGTGATGCACACATGACCCATAGGACTATGTATACATTGTGTGTGAGTATGAATTTGTATATGTATGGCTCATTCATGGTTCATACATGGTTGTGTGTCAGTATTTATATGCGTTTGTGTGTATAAATTATTATTATGCACACATACATACCATGTGAGTGAATCCATCACCATGATTGTGGTTCGGTCACAAATCCCTGTGTTTTCACATACATGTCATTATATATGCATATTCATAGATGTTTATGCAAACATGTTTGTTGTTCCAACTGAAGATTGTCAGTTAATCTTTCCTGCTGTCTCCTGCACATTGTTGCCTGCATTAATGTTTCTGCACTAGCCATAGCATTGCTGGAACAGGGACTAATTAGCTTGCTCACTGTGGGTGAAATAAATATCTCAATGTGCAGAAACTCTTTTTTTTCTTTCTTTTTTTTTTTTTTTTGTTGGTCGTGGGGCTTGAACTCTGGGCCTGAGCGCTGTCCCTCAGCTCTTCAGCTCAAGGCGAGCGCTCTACCACTTGAGCTACAGCGCCACTTCCTCAATGTGCAGAAACTCTTAAGAAATGTAATGTCCAAACTTTGAAAGGTACTTTGCACTGAAAGGTAATAAAGCACAGAACTGCAAAGGCAAATCACTTGAGAAATGATTTTTGAAGCTTTCTGGAAGAGGGTGAGTGTCTGTATCTCCCTCCAAGTTAACAGTGCACTCTTGGGCTGTCTCACCTAACGATGTTAGTACAAAACACACACACATGCCATCTTGGTCATTTATATCACAGTATCTTGAAATGTTTTTAGTTAGAAAATGCTTCTGTGTCTTTGGCTGAAGAACCAGAATGCTGAAAACCTATTTTATTAATTAACTAAGTTCCATACTTCACATTTCCTTGATTCTTTTCCACTCCAGCACCCATCTAGGTGACTACATTATGTTCAGCCTTGTGCTTTCTTGATTTGACAGTCTCCTAGACTTTCCTTGCTTTTGGTAACTTTGACAGTTTGGAGGCATATTTGTCATGGGTTTTATAGCACTGCCCTCAATTAGAATTTATCCAATATTCTTGTTACAATCTGACTCAGTTTGTGTGTTGGGTAAAAAAAAATCACAGTAATATTATTTTCAGCATCCATTGTATCATGAACCCTGTGAGTCAGCATGGTGGGGCATAACTGTAATCCCACTCCTCAAGGTGCAGAGCTAGGAGGGACTCTTCTATATGTAGATATGTTTTTCTCCCTCATTACTTACCTATTCCATTATTTATTTCTTTGTATTTATACCTATGTATTGGATATGCTGTGGGTTATAACCTAACAGTGCTCTCTTTTTTATTTATCACTAGAAAATTCTGTCTATTGGTCAGTAGCAAGTCTGCATATTGGGTCCTGTGTCCCACTGACTTCCTGGAGTTTTCTATTATTTTGTTAAGATCGTGTGTGTGTGTGTGTGTGTGTGTGTGTGTGTGTGTGTGTGTTTTGTCCCAGCCCTAGACCTAGTCATTTCTACAAGGAATCTGGCTCTCCCCCATTAAAAGAACAGTTTGAGAAACTGTAATATGGACTTTATATGTTCTCATTGATGCCAGAAGTTATTGATTCTATTTAACTGAGACATAATTTCTATATCTTTAGGTCTATGACTTTTTAAAATTATCATTATAATGGTGATGTACAGAAAAGTTACAGATATATAAGTCAGGTAATGAATACATTTTTTGGACAATATCTCCCTTCCCTTACTTTCTCTGTTTTTCTCTCCCATCTCACCAACAAATTTTATAGTTCATTTTCAACATAGTGTTCAGTGAATTTGTATGACTACTGAATTTGTATGACATTTTTTCCCAGTTGTGGGGTTTGAACTCAGGGCCTGGGCACTGTCCCTGAGTTTCTTTGTGTTCAAAGCTAGCATTCTACCACCTAATCCATAGTGCCACTTCTGGCCTTTTCTGAGTAGTTTATTGGAGAGCCTCATGGACTTGCTTGCCTGGGCTGGCTTCTTACTGTGGTCCTCACATCTCAGCCTCCTGATTAGCTAGGAGTACAGGTATGAGCCATTGGCACCCAGCATCTATGACTGATTTTTTTTTAAATTTTATTTTATTTTATTTGTGAACATACTGTACAGAGGAGTTACAGTTACATGGGCAGGATAATGTGTACATTTCTTACCAAGCATTGCAGCCTTCTCCTTTGTTTACGCTTCACATCCCTTCCCAGCCTCCCTCTGCCCCCCACCCTATCCTCCCCCCCCCACCAAAGTTGTAAAGTTCATTTTCGACATGACAACTTGTACTTCCCATTGTTACAACGAGTCCACCTGTATCCTTAAACGACTTGTTTTTATAAGGATGTGAGCAAAGGAGAATTGAGAAAGTGTAACCATCCTGGCTGGGCTTATGGGAGAAAATATGAGATTCATGAAATGGAAAATCCTGGGAAATTTAGAGCTAGGAAGAGTGGAGCTGGCCAAGCAAGGTGGCTTCCTACTGAATTTTGTAGTATTTATTTTTCCCAGTGATTGGCAAGAGAGGTCCTCATAGTCAGGGGCACTAGAGACTTTGATGTACACTCATTTATGAATGGGACATTATACATGAATGAGACATTTTAGTCTTAAACTAATGAAGTCATGGCCCTCTGTAGCTGCATTATATTTGGAAAATAGATTATTTGAAAACACAATCTGTGTAATTACAGAATAATAACTTATTAACTGAGAGGACTTTTTATGGCTCTTGGTGATGTATCCTGCTATTTTTGCAATTATTTTGTATGAGCATTCTAAGGTACTGTATGATTGATCTTCTTTCGAGAGTTTTTCCTTCCCTCTTTCCAACTTCCTAACTTCCTAACTTTCTTCCTCTTGTACTTGTTTTTGTGCCTTGAGCTGAAGAGCTGAAGGACAGTGCTCATGCTCAGAGTTCAAGCCCCACAACCGACAAAAAGAAAAGTTTTCTGGAGAAGGATCTAAGCCTGGAGTCACAACTCTGTCAGCATGCACTGACTTCTGTCACTTGCTGACACCAGAGTGGCAGGAAGCGAACAAGTATAAATTCCTCACTTAGTGCAAGCTTCAGGATCTTCATGTTCCCCTGTGCTCCCCTGCTTGCTTACATTCTGTTTTTGCCCATTTATTTACAAGTCTTGACGCAATTCTTCATAATGGTATCTGGCAGGTCTCATATTTGGTAAGTAGGTGTTCAATCCCCATTTATCCTTGAAGGTGCATGCCTTCGTCTAAATCTTGGAGTATTTCATTTTTCCATTGTCTCACCTCTATGAGAAGTTCAATGGAATAGTTGTGGGGATTTTTTCTTTTGTGTTTTTTGTCAGGCATGGGGCTTGAGCTCTGGGTCTGGGCACTGTTCCCGAGCTCTTTTTGTTCAAGGTTAGCACTCTACCACTTAAGTCAAAGTGCCATTTCTATTTTATTCTGAGTAGTTTATTGGAGATAAGAGTCTTACCAACTATCCTGCTTATGTTGATTTTGAACTATGATCCTCAGATCTCAGTCTCTTGAGTAGCTAGGATTATAGATGTGAGCCCTGAAACCTGCTCAAGAAGTTTTTGACTTGCAATTTGTCTGGACATTTTTGTGCACATTTGGTTTGATGTTATTTGTGGTTTTCTTCTGGCTGGAAATTTTATGCAAATATTTCACTTACTTGTGTGAGAATTGCTTTGACACATTTATTATTCACAGAATAGGGTCTGGGAAAGCAAATTCCCAGCCTTAAGCTGTGGTTTCTTGTTTCGCCATGGTTCTCTAATAATTTACCTGCACATGGTCTCTCAAGAGTGACTTTCACTCTTGTGCTGTGAGTCTTCTGTCCACAAGATGTTTCTCACATGAAGTGCACTCTCTCCTAGTCCATGAATGTTAGCACACAACTCCCTGTGTGAATGCACATTAAACAACACCCTCACAGGCCTGTGACTACCTGTGTACCATTCAGAACTGCAAGGTCCATATCTTTCTAATCCAATAGACCTATTCCAGAATCGACTAAATAGCTGAAAAAGATTTAATAAACAGAATCATCAAAATTTGGCAAAAATAAACAAAAACATCACATTGCATTAGTGTAAATGGTTGGTGTGTCTGTCTCCACTACAAATTTATGAGCTACAGCCAGGATTTATACTGCTATAGTTCTATTGTGAAAATACTGTACAAAGGGGTTACAGTTACATGAGCAAGGTAATGAGTACATTTCTTATCAAGAATTGTTGCCTCCTCCTTTTTTCCCCCTACCATCCTTTCCCTCCCACTTCCACAACTACACTCACCACTCCACCTCCAACTCCCTTCCACCTCACCCCACAAACCCCTGCTGAAATTGTAAAGTTCATATTTCAACAGTGTCTTCTACATCTCATTGTTGCAATGGGTCAACCTGTATCCCTATTTAAACATTTTGTTTTTTCCCTTCCCATTCTGAAATTATACCAGCATTAAACACAGTGAAAACAGGGGTTATACAGTGGGGAAGGGACATACAAAGCAACTAAAAACATCAGATGGTACCTTACAAATATAGTAGAAAAATAGAAAGAAAGAAAAAAATTACTTGTGTCCCTATCTTGGGGTTCATTTCGCTTAAAGTCATCTTAACTGGTAATATGCATATAGCTTTTGACCTTTTCTATGTGTCCCAGACATATACTAGTTATTGCAAATAACTAGGTAAATCGTGGGACCTATGTTTCTTTGGGTCTGGCATACTTCACTTATTATAATTTTTTCTGTCTTTCCATTTCCTAAAAAATGGGGCAATGCCATTCTTTCTGATGGAGGTATAGAATTCCATTATATATGCATATATATAGATACATATATGTGTATTGTGTGTGTGTGTGTGTGTATCACATTTTCTTGTTCCATTTATTTACTGAAGGGCATCTGGGTAGGTTCCATATCTTAGCCATGGTAAATAATGCTGTAATAAACAGTAGTGCTGGTAGATTTAGTATGGTGTTGTTTGTGATCATTTGGGTAAATGCCCAAAAGTGAGATTTCTGGGTCATATGGGAGATCTATGTGCAGTCTTTTGAGGAACCTCCATACTATTTTCCAAAGTGATTGAACAAGTTTATACTCCCACCAACAATACAGTAGGGTTCCCTTTTGGCCACATCTCCTCCAGCATCAGTTGTTATTAGAGTTCTTGATTATAGCCATTCTAACTGGGGTGAGGTGGTATCTCAATGTTATTTTGATTTGCATTTCTTTTATGGCTAGAGAGGTTGAGCATTTCTTCATTTGTCTATTGGCCATTCTTCTTCACATAATAACAAAAACACAAATAAACACAAAAATGAAGGATCCACACTTAAAACTGGTACCAATTTTAAAACAAAACTAGACAACAACCAAAGGCTGAGTTGGGGACTAACGGGTCCCCAGTACATCCCTACCAGAACTCCGTGTTGTTCTCACTCAGCAAGCTGAATCCAGAGTCTGCTGAATGAGCCTGCCATGCTCACCCAGAACTTCCCTACCTCAGAAAACATAGAACAGAAAACACACCAAAGTAAACAAGACAGACAAGTGGCCACAAAGACAAAATCAATTCTCAGTGAATGGGACGACATCCCACCACCATTCACTTACCAGGGGACTCGAACCCCACTCCCCTCCACTCACCTCAGGAGGATTTTTCTTTTAGATTCTAGCAAACGTTGACCTAGGGGCCTTCCAAGGTGGAGAAGAATTCCCAGTCATCTTGGGGCAAGGGAAAAATGTCCCTAGCAGTGGTCCCCTAAGACTGACAGGTTCTCCCCCATGCTCAGACCCCCTGAGCCAAGGCCTGAGGCTGAGATCTAACTGGGGCCACTTGCAGGTGGTCAATGGCAGTTTCATAATTGACAAAAAAGCAAGTTACCAAAGCAGAACCAGCAGTTTTTGTCTTTGTTTTAAACGAACTAGGACAAAGTCCAGGGGTGTCTCGGGAGTAGACTCACTTTGCCCCATACTTTTCCTGTAAAGTAAATCCAATTACAAATATGGCAAGCAAAAGCAAAAGCACAATGAGACACAGACAGACATGATTATACACAGAATGAGGAGGGATCCCCAACCTAAAAGTTACTTTTTAAGCAAGCTCCCGTCCAACTAGGACTGCTAGGACTGGTGGAATTGAGGGGTCCAGGCGTCCCTGGACCTCCTCAGTTGTAGGGGACTCTGCTGCGTCCAGCCTCACCCTACTTTTGGCCTCACTCTGGCGCCTTCTCTACCTAGGTCGACCGCACTTACCTTGAGGCTTTTCTCGGAACTTCTCTCCAACATCCAAGTGCTCACACACTGTCCTACCAGCCAGGTACTTCAATCCCCCTCAGGTTGGAATGGCTAAGAGCTCTATCCTGGACAAGCCCCCATTAAATGTAGTAGGAAGACCCCCTACTCAGGACAGGCAAGCCCACCTAATCTTCCGGAGTGACAGACTCCACTGCAACAAAGTTGTTAATAAGGAAGCACCTTTATTGAGGTTCCTGCATTCCTACACTGACCAGCCAGGGCCTCAGCACAGGCTCGGGAGCTGATACTATGACCCCGAGCGGCCCCCATTCTTTAGTTTTTAAAGACAAAATCCATAAGGTCAAGCACAGGTGACCAATGGGATCGTAACACACACAAAGGATTATACGGTCATACCAGACCACACACAGTTGGCTAATAGGTGGAGTTTACTGTAAGCATGTGCAAAAGGCAGGGTTTACCATAAAGCACGTGGTGTCACCAGTTGGAGCCAGATTACAACCTATCTGTTTTATGGGTCAGTCCTTAACTGAACAATCAAGGTGGGTTAGGTTGTTAAGGGGAGAGGGACCTAGAGGCATTCTTTCCATTCCAAGAACTGGGCTGGTTGGAGCCAAGGTCAAGTTAACCTTGTTTAGAGGGGTTTTTTTTCTCTAAAATCCCTAAAACAAAGGCAAAGCTAGGAAAGAAGCTGTACCAGCTCGAGTCTCCTCTCAGGGAATACTTCAGTATATATGTGAGAATAAAAGTAGAAAACTTGAAGGGATAGGTGGGGTTGGTGTAAGGGAAGGAAGAAAAGTGGAAAGTTTGATAATGATCCAGATGTGTTGTACATTGAAGTGTACATACACTCTATTCAACATACATACATACATACATACACTCTATTCAACACTGACATGATGAAGCAAAACCCTTTTGGACTACTAGCTAAAGATTAAAAAAGTTTTGTTTTAATATTAAGAGACCAGAAGAATAAACCTTTAAAGATAAATAAGAGGATAGCATTGACATATTGTTGAGGCTGTGCTCTTTTCAATACAAAATTTAATAAGTGTCAAGTCTGCTGCAAATGTAAATTTTATTTGCCAATTCTTTTTGCAAATTGCTTAAAATATAAAGAACCAAATTCCAATATCCCTTCACTTCCAAAAAAAAATCTTATAGATCTTTACGTTTCTCAGTTGTTTCTAAATATCTTAATGTAATGCACTATTGGAACTAATTTCATTCCACATTTAAATTTAAATTTAAAATCATTAAAGTCTTTTAAAAGCCTCTCACTCAGGCACAGGTATGGATAAATAACTGATGTGGTCAGAAGCAGAATTATTCAGAAGACTGTAAATGGATGCTTACCTAGTTTCCTCTCTGCTGGATCATAGAATACAAACTGTCCTAATTGAAAAAAGTTAGCCTTCCCAGGTTTTCTGCATATAAATACTCCATCAACATTTTGTTATTAGAGGATTATTCATGATTAGCTATATGTTGATTGATAATGACTGAGCATGAGAGAAAGGTGAGGGAAAACCATCTACACTTCAGTGAGGTTCTGACTTGTGTTTCACAAAGTGTTATGAAAGCTCTCCATGAGAAATCTAGCAGCTGCATTTCTAAAAAGTCCTTGTGTGCTTACACTTTCTGATACTGTCTCAATTCAAGTACTTCTCCTTGGAGTTCCATACTATTCAGTGATGCTGTATTAGCTCCTTGTTTTGCAGACCGGTCTTGGTGATGAAATTTGTGCTTTTCAAAATTGCTCTCCCAATTCCATCCTCAAAATGTGGACAAAAATTATCTGAAAAAAATTGTATCTGTTGATAGTGCATATACTTTTATTTTTCATTACAAACATAGAATGTAGTAAAAATTTTCATAGCAATTACTCTGCACTAGTTTGTGGGCAGATTCTAATGTAAATAATATGCTGTGTTCACGTAGAGAATTTGACTATCCAAATTTTAATATGCCTGTGGTCCTAAAACCAATACCTTACTGATATTGAGTGACAAATACAACTTCCTATAAGTACAGAAGTTTTCATTGTATCTTTTTAATATATATTTTTATTGTAAAGATACTGTATGGAGGGGATACAGTTACATAAGTAAGGTAATGAGTACATTTCTTTTTTTTTTTCTCTATTGTCGTTCATGGGGCTTGAACTCTGGGCCAGAACGCTGTCCTCAGCTCTTCAGCTCAAGGCTAGCACTCTACCACTTGAGCTACAACGCCACTTCCTGTTTTTTGGTGGTTTATTGGAGATAAGAATTTCTCGGGGGCTGGGAAGGTGGCTCAGTGGTAGAGCGCTTGCCTTGCATGCATGAGGCCCTGGGTTCGATTCCTCAGCACCACATAAGCAAAAAGAAAAAAGCTGGAATTTCTCGGATTTCCTGCCCGGTCTGGCTTTAAATCGTGATCCTCAGATCTCAGCCTCCTGAGTAGCTAGGATTAGAGGCCTGAGCCACCTGCGCCCAGCATGAGTACATTTCTTATTGAGCACCCTCTCCTTTGTTTTTCCCCTACCATCCCTTCTCTTCACATCTCCCCAACTTATCCCTCCCCCTCCTCTTTGATAGAGTGTCTTGTACATCTCATTGTTACAATGGGTCAACCTGTATCCTTTCCTCATATCTTAAATGAAGAAATGCTGGCTTGATTTATGCTGATTCTACTTGTATAAACACATGTAAAATCACTCACCAAGTCCAAGAGCACATCATTTTTTGTCAGTTGGTATAGTTGTGTTCTACACATTTATTGACAGGTTACAAATTATTCTCAAACTTTAATACATTAAAAATACTTTCTTCTTTTCTTATTTTCTTGGCCAGGAAATCAGCCAGACCTCAGTCAGCATTTCCCTCATAGAACTTTTCACATGGGTTGGTTAAATGTTGATCTGAGGTCCAGTCTTCTGAGGACTCACTCATCTGCTTAGGAATTGATGCTGTCTGTTGGAAAATAGCTCAAGGAAGGATGCCATTTAGTGCCTTATAACTTTATTTTTTTATTGTGAGAATACTGTACAGAGGAGTTACAATTACATGGGCAACATAACGAGTACATTTCTTATCAAGCATTGTTGGCTCCTCTTTCTTTCCCCTTCCCATCCCTTCCCATCTTCCCCTTACACCCGGTCATCCCCCCACCCACCAAAGTTGTAAAGTTCGTTTTTCGACAAAACAATATTGAGATTCCACCTCACCCCAGTTAGAATGGTTATAATAAAGAACTCTAATAACAACAGATGCTGGATGGGATGTGGACAGAAGTGAACATTTCTACATTGTTGGTCGAAGTGCAAACTTGTTCAAACACTTTGGAAAGCAGTATGGAGGTTCCTCAATAGACTCCACATAGAGTTCCCCTATGACCCAGAAATCCCACTTTTGAGCATTTACCCAAATGATCACAAACAAGACCATACTAAAACTACCAGCACAACTATGTTTATTGCAGCATTATTTACCATAGCTAAGATAGGGAACCAACCCAGATACCCCTCAGTAGATGAATGGATCAAGAAAATGTGGTATATATACACAATGGAATTCTATGCCTCCATCAGAAAGAATGACATCGCCCCATTTGTTAGGAAATGGTAAGACTTGGAAAAAAATTATATTAAGTGAAGTAAGCCAGGCCCAAACAAACATAGGTCCCATGGTTTCCCTTATTTGCAATAACTAGTGTATGTCTGAGTCAAGCAGAAAAGGTCAGATAAGTTGATGTTAGGGGAATGACCCCCAAGATAAGTATTCAAATGTTTTTTTTTTGTTTTTTTGCCTTTCATGGAATTGTTTCTAACATATTTATAAGATGATTTCTATGTTGCTTTGTATGTTCTTCTCCCACAGTATAACTCCTGCTTTCACTGTATTGATATAGGTATAATTTGTGGAGGGGAAGGGAAAAAGCAAATCATTTAACTAAGGATATAGGTGGACCCATTGCAACAATGAGATATGTAACTTTATTCTTTCCAAGGGTATTTTCCTGCTACTTTCGTTGTTGAGAGTGTCTATAAGAGCAAGCATTCTGTAGGGAGGTGGGAGACACCATATGTTCTTTACTTACTCAGATTTCTAAGTGACTTGTACTGCATTTTGCAAGTCGAATCTGTCAAAACCTACCAGTTTTAAGAGATAAGAGGAGTGGTAAAAGAACTCATAGAGACAAATACATTTTCAACATATTTTGTTCCAAGCATTCCATCTAAGGCATATTCAACAACTAGTGAAACTTGTGTTGGCTGTAAATATGTGTCTTTCTCCATGTGTGCATGTATACATGTGTATATGTATGTGTGAATTTGTGTGTATAGTAACATACATGTGTACATATATAAGGGCATATACATACATATATGCATATATAAATAAATATACATATGCAAACATATGTACATATATATAAATCAGTGTTCAGTGATTTAATCAATAGTTCCCAGCACATTGTCATTCTCACAAAGTGTACATGATAAACTGCTCTGAGGAGTTGGGCTCTATGATGGGTATCCTTTGTTCTCACTTGCCCTATTACCTTGTTTTTCATCCCTGTGAACAACTTCGGTCTACTTACCATAGGATAGCTTTGTTTTCATTACTTGTAGTTACTTACTGATAATCAAAGAAAAAGGTTGTTTGTAAAAGAAAAAGAACTTTTACGTCACAAATTAAAATATCTTTTCTATCCCAATGATTCCTATGAGATAAAATTTATAATAGAAGAAAAGTAAAAAGGAATTCCTAGATCTGTTGTTTTGCCATTTAGAATGGCAAAGAATAATATCACATCACTCTTATAATTCTTAAAAAATGCAGGGGAAACTGTTGGTCCCTATCATGTTCCCACAAAACCAGTGGATTCTGAAGGATAATAGACCAGCAGAAATTCTAAGTAGCAGACATGGAGCACAAAAGAGAAAGACCATGAATGGAAAGGGTGAAAGAGAGAAGTACAATAATACTGAAAGTACATAACAGATAAACAAGAGCTGTATGAGAATATTCATACTGCTATCTTTAGACTCTACATGTACATTTGAAGGTATTTGATGTATGATAACCAATCAACATAAAATATAAAATGATTTTGATAAAAAATAAAAATGATGAGTCCCTGCCTGGTTTTAGGATGAGGGTTATGATGGCTTCATAGAATGTGTTCGGTAGTGAACTTTCTCTTTCAATTTCATTGAAGAGTTGGAGGAGTATTGGTGTGAGCTCTGCTTTGAAGGCCTTGTAGATTTCTGCTGTAAAACCATCTGGTCCTGGACTTTTCTTAGATGGGAGGTCTCTTATTGCTGTTTCTATTTTCAATGCTTGATATGGGCCTGGAAAGACTTGGAAAAAATTATATTAAGTGAAGTAAGCCAAGCCCAAAGAAACATAGGTCCCATGGTTTCCCTCATTTGCAATAGTTAGTATATGTAATGTATGAGTCAAGCAGAAAAGGTCAGATAAGGTGATGCTAGGAAAATGAACCCTAAGATATGTATTTAAATGTTTTTTTTCTTTCATACATTTGTTTCTAACTCATTTATATGATTATTTCTTTGTTGCTTTGTATGTCCCTCCCCCACAGTATAACCCCTGCTTTCACTGTATTTGATGTCGGTATAATTTGTGGAGGGGAAGGGGAAAAACAAGTCGTTTAAATAAGGATACAGGTGGACCCGTTGCAACAATGAGAAGTACAAGTTGTCATGTCGAAAACGAACTTTACAACTTTGGTGGGGGGGGAGGATTGGATGGGGGAGAGGCTTGGAAGGGATGGGAAGGGGAAATAAAGGAGGAGGCTACAATGCTTGATAAGAAATATACTCATTATCTTGCCCATGTAATTGTAACCCCTCTGTACAGTTTTTTCACAATAAAAAAATAAAAAATAAATAAAAATAAAAATGACTCAGAAGAAATTATAAGTGCAAATACAATCTTCCCAGAAGAAATCTCTCAGCGATATTTCATGACTTTGAAAAGGATAAAGTGGCTGAAGTTAGTATAAATTTAGAAGTATGACAATTCACAAAAATATAAAAAGATATTCATATATTTCATTATATAACTCAAAGCAGAAAGCAAATATTGTTTAGATGATTTTTTAAAACACAGCCTTTCAGGAGCTGGGAAGGTGGCTCAATGGTAGAGTGCTTGCCTTGCATGCATGAGGCCCTGGGTTTGATTCCTCAGCACTACAGAAGTAGAAAAAGATGAAGGCTCAAATGGTAGCGCTAGCCTTGAGCTGAGGGACAGCACCCAGGCCCCAGAATTCATGCCCCATGACCAACAAAATAAAAATCAACAAAACAATGCTGGGTGCCGGTGGCTCGACTGTAATCCTAGCTATGCAGGAGGCTGAGTTCTGAGGATCACGGTTGAAAGCCAGTCCGGGCAGGAAAGTCCGTGAGACTCTTATCTCTAATAAACCACTAGAAAGACAGAAGTAGTGCCGTGGCTCAAGTGTAGAGTGCCAGCCTTGAGCTGAAGAGTGCAGGGACAGCACTCCGGCCCAGAGTTAAAGCCTCATGACTGACAAAAACAAAAAACACAAAAAGTCTTTCACTTTTGTAGTCTCAACTCTGTAATACCGCCGCTTCAGACGAGGGCTAAGATTTTGGGTGTGGACATTTATCATCCCTCCTGATTCAGACTGTACTTGATAATTTTTTTAATAAATATTTTGTTCTTAATTTTCTTCTTTGTAAACTCACATGCACCTATAAAAAATGCTTTGGCCATCACAGTAAGCTTCTCAAAGTACCTCCTGATGATGACTTATAAAAAGTTGTATTATATTACAAAAAGGGAAACAATGCAACAAATAAAGAAAACCGACAATTAAATATTAATGATTAATAAAATAAAAAACCAAACAATTACCAGTGTACTATTTTCTCATATTCCTGTACATTTAAAACTGGCTAAGATTATGATGTTCAAAAAGAGGATATTGTTTTGGTTTTTATTTTGGGTCCGGTCGTGGGCCTGAACTCTGAGCCTGGGCGCTGCCCCTCAGCTGTTCAGCTCAAGGCTAGCGCTCTACCACTTGAGCCACATCACCACTTCCAGCTTGTTTTTTGCTTATGGGTGCTGAGGAATCGAACCCAGGGCCTCAAGCATGCAAGGCAAGCGCTTTACCACTGAGCCACCTTCCCAGCCCCTCAAAAAGAGTTTTATAGGCTATGGGTAGTCTTTAAAATTACCACTAAGATTACTTTTTATGGCTCATCTCATCATTTGTATATGGCTTATATCATCATTTGTTCCTCACTAACATGTAAAGTAAGGAAGCCCTAAAAATTTAACAGAAACTATATGGTTAACAAAGTCTTAATTCTTCACTCGGCTTCTTTACGCAAAGACTTTGCAACTTATTGGTAATGTTTCTATGAACTCTGAAATGTACATAATTAGTACCATATGTCTGCTACCATAAGCCTTAAATACTTTATAGAAAAGTTTATGACCTGCCAAACAGTCCCAATTTTGGCATATATATGCAAATTCCCAAAATTAAATACATTTAAAACTTAACAAACCTTAACACTTGCTGCAGTGTTCATTATGACAGGTGCCTTGTATAGAATAATTGAATTCCTCCTCCTACACATCTCTTGAACAACAAATATCTGGAATTATTTTGTTTTTGACATGCCAATCTTGACTTTATTCTTAAATGGGTGCTTATGTAAGAAATACATGGTTCTAACATTTGTTGTATTGCTAAAAAAAAAAAAAAAAGAAATACATGGTTCTAAAATTTCACAAGAATTCTTTTAAACTTACTTTTTTTTGAATTGTCTAGTTTAAGAAAATCAATTACATTTTATATATAAAAAATGTTCTGTGCTCAATTAGGCAGCAAATACGCTAAAATTGGAACAATACAGAGAAGATTAGCATGGCCCCTGAGCAAGGTTGACATGCAAATTAGTGAAATGTTCCATATTTTTGCAACAACAGATGCTGGAGAGTATGTGGCCACAGGGAACTCTACTGCATTCTTGATGGGTATGTAAACTTGTTCAACCACTTTGGAAAGCAGTATGGAGGCTCTTCAAAAGACTCCATATAAAGCTTTCCTATGACCCAGCAATCCCACTATTGGGCATTTACCCAAATGATCACAAACAAGACCATACTAAAACTACCAGCACAGCTATGTTTACTGCAGCATTATTTACAATAGCTGACATAAAGCCAACCCTGATGCCCCTCAGTAGATGAATGGATCAAGAAAATGTGGGTGTATATACACAACGGAATTCTATGCCTCCATCAGAAAGAATGGTATCGCCCAATTTGTCAGGAATTGGAAAGTCTTGGAAAAAAATTTATTAAGTGAAGTAAGCCAAGTCCAAAGAAACATAGGTCCCGTGGTTTCCCTCATTTTCAATAACTAATATATGTCTGGGATAAGCAGAATAAGTCAAAAGCTATGTGCATATGAGCAGATAAGATGATATTAAGGGAAATGAACCCTAAGACAGGGACACAAGTATGTTTTTTCTTTCTTGTTATTGTTTCTAACGTACTTATGATGTGCGATATGATTTTTTTTGTTTCTGTATATGTTCCTCCCGCACGCTATAACCCCTGTTTTCATTGTATTTGAAGTTGGTACACCTACATCCTGTGTATACGTTTCTCTAATTTGACGAAGGGAAGGGAAATACAAAATGGTTAAATAGGGATACAGGTTAACCCATTGTAACAATGAGATGCACAAGACACTCTGCTGAAAAATGAACTTTACAATTTAGTCAGGGGAAGGGGGAAGGGGAGCGTATTTGTGGAGGTGGGAGGGAAGGGATGGTGGGAAGAGGGAACAATGCTTGTTAGGAAATGTACTCATTATTTGCTCTCATAAATGTGACACCTCTGTACAGTCTTTTTATAATAAAAATCATATGAAAATGTTCTTATGTCTTGGTAGTGTAAAAATATCAGGGACAGAATAATGAAGAAATGTTGTAGACTGAGGTGAAGTCCATATGAAAATGTGCAAAACTGATAAAACGTAAAAGTATCTGAGCGGTATATTGTGTTTTACATCATTTAAGTTACATTGCAAAAATAGGGAAGACCTAGAAGAATGAATTCTCTTTTTGATATCCTATCATAGTTCCTTAGCAGGATGAACTCTTTCCTCATTGTTGTAGAGGCATCATCAGATGAGAGGAACTGAATTTTTTGTTGGCTTCCTTACATTTATTTGTTAGTTTGAAATCTGAACTACTAGTTTATGTCTGAGACAAGAAGAAAAGGTCAGATAAGTTGATGCTAGGTGATATGAACCCCAAGATAAGTAGTCAAACGTTTTTTTTTTCTTTCTTGCAATTGTATCTAACATATTTATAAGATCATTAATTTGTTGCTTTGTATGTCCCTCCCCCACGGTATAATCCCTGCTTTCATTGTATTTGATGTTGGTATAATTTGTGGAGGGAAAGGGCAAAAACAAACCGTTTAAATAGTGATATAGGTGGACCCATTACAACAATGAGATGGACAAATCGTTATGTTGAAAAACGAACTTTACAACTTTGGCAGGGTGGTGGGGAGGAGTAGAGGGATGGGAAGAGGAAACAAAGGAGGTAGCAGCAATGCTTGATAAGAAATGTACTAATTGCAAGTGGAAAAGGTTAGATAATGTGATGTTAGGAAAACGAACCCTTAAATATGTATTTTAATGTTTTCGTTTCTTTCATACATGTGTTTCTAACGCATTTATAAGATTATTTCTTTGTTGCTTTGTATGTCCCTCCCCCACAGTGTAACCCCCGCTTTCACTATATTTGATGTCAGTATAACATGTGGAGGAGATGGGGACAAACAAGTCGTTTAAGGATTCAGGTGGACCTGTTGCAACAATGAGAAGTACAAAATGTCATGTCAAAACCAGCTTTACAATGTCGGTGTGGGGGGAGTGATATGATTGGGTGGGGGGTAGGGGAGAGGCTGGGAAAGGTGGTGAAGGGTAAACAAAGGAGGAGGCTGCAATGCTTGGTAAGAAATGTATGCATTATCCTGCCCATGAAATTGTAACCCCTCTGTACAGTATGTTCTCAAATAAAATTAAATTTAATTTAAAAAAAAAGAAATGTACTAATTGCCTTGCCAATGTAATTGTAACCCCTCTGTACAGTATTTTCACAATAAAATTTTTTTTAAAAAAGAAACTAAGGGAAATTAGACAAACAGGCTTTGGAAAGTGTAAAGTCTGCTCCTGGATGGCAAGCAGACTCCACCCTCCTCGCAGCAAATTTTCTACCCAGTACTTGCATTATCTAGGCAACTGGCACACATGGAAGAGGCCACATCTGCATCTGCTGAGGTCACATCTGAATTTGATGTGGCCACAACTTTCTCCGCCCATACCTTAGATAAGGCCTAGCCCAGGCCCAGGTGCCCTTTCTCTGCTCTTTTCTAGCTCTTTCTCAGCTCTTTCCTTCTCTTCTCTTTCCCAGGTCTCTTCTCTTTCCTAGCTCTCTCTTTCCCACCTTTCCCAGATGCTCTCTTTTCTAGCTCTTTTCTCTCTTATTCCCAGCTCTTCAAGCTCTCTTTCCCAGTCCTTTCCCCACCACGTTGAGGACCAAGATGGCCTGGTGTCAGCCGGAATGATGAATAAACCTACCCCTTACCTGAATACCATGTACATGCTGCTGTACTTCCTTAGCTACCTCTTTTTAAAAACCTAACAGAAAGTGACCATTTAGGATGAATGAAATTTGATTTTACAATCAGAAAAATGTTTAAAAAATTATATAGATATGAAATACTCCAAAAGATTTATTCTATGAATCTATCCCTAGGAACAAATGATAAGAAGTTGATTAATGTATTTTAGGATAATATATATATATTCACATACCTATTTATGTTCACATAAATTTCACTTAAACAACAATTAAATGACTATATTTCTACCTTCTACTTGGAGTATACTTAAATCTCTAAAAATGACTATGCTGCTGCTATAAACAGCAATTTCCCAATTGTCCCCCATAGAGGGCATCCACAACGTATTTTGTGATAGGGCCAAAGCCTGAGTCAAGAAACTTACCAATGGTGCCCAGTGGGTAAACTGCTTTGATTTGGTTTAAAGAAAACTGAAAAGAAACATTATTAATACCTTGCTCTTTCGTGAGGTGGAGACCACCTATGAGAGAGAGTTCCTACCTTGCTCTTCAACACAGTTGTAATGAAAAAGGAAGGGACAAGACTGTGAACTTACGATGCACAGACTTGAGTGCCATGCACTGGGAGTCAAGGCGGCCCATTAGTCGAGAAACAAGGAGTTGCAAGTCTAACCCACAAGACACGGCAACATCAGGCAGGCCATAGGCAGTGACGGTGAATTTGTAGCCCCATTCATTATTACCGCTGTCAGAATGAAAGAGGACCATCCTTAAACGTCACGTTCTAGAGACAAACAAAAGTCATGTGGTCAACAAGATGGAAGGAGGCAACAACTCAGCAGTTAAGTATGTTCTTTGTGACTCAAAAAAATCTTAAAAGCGGTCTCCATTTCTACAAGTTCAAAATTACTAAGGGAGAAATGTACAGAGATGATACCAAAACACAAAACTCACAACTACATTTAGAAAGCAAAATTAGTAGAAAACTGCTGTTTAGCTTTCTAAAACTCAAGTGACTATCTGCTCAACCAGTGATCACTGGCTCAGTTCTTTGTTCTCAACCAAGACCCTTGATAGGAGAGAGAAGTAAACAGTCTGAAGCAGGCTGCAGCCCAGATATTAAACAGATCTGTCAACCGGGCTCCTACCTTTCACCATGGTTTAAGTCTTTCTCTTGGATCCACCGGCCCTTCTGAACTCAGATTAACAGCTCTCTAATTTACTCTGGACAACACTGGGTATTAGCAAATTTCCTATGAAGAGCCAGATAGTTAAATTTTTAGCTTTTGTGGGCTACATAATCTCTACTGCAACTGTTCCTCTCTACAAGTAGAGTATCAAAGCAACCGTCAGAAATATGGGTGTGGTTACATTCTAGAAATGTGCCTGTATTAAGGTTTGTACTTAGAGCTTTGAGTCTTTTTCAGCTATTTTGCTCATGGCTGTCATTCTACCATTCAAGCCATGTCTCCACTCTGGTTTTTTGGTGGTTGAGATGGGGCTCTCTTAGATTTGTCTACCTAGGCTAAATTTAAATCTTATTCCTTAAATATCAACCTGCGGAGTAGCTAGGATTTTGAACAATATGAACATGAGCCACCAGAGCCTAGCTAGTCCTTCTCTTTCCAAACACCATACCTTTATTGCTCTAAAGTTGGAAAAAGGACAAGAATTGCTACAGAAGTACTTATTTACCTTGTTTGGGGAATATGACTTACCTTATGCCACTTATAAGTACCAACTTTTGTGCCAAAGTGTGTCTTCCCAACTCTAGAGTCTGTAAATTCCAGATAATCATACCTGTGAAGGCATAATCTCTATTATATTCTTTCTCTTGTTTTTGATCCACTATTGCTTGGAAGAAAAAACATGGAGTCTTAGCACTTTTCGGTTTCACACATCTCATCAAATTCCACTTAAAAATAGGTTGCCCCTTGGCTAACAAAGACAGATACTTCATGGCAGTTATTTTCATAGTTATGGGCAGATTTTTTGGTCCATGTATGTAGTACCACAGGCTGTTCCTGCTGCCAGGTCTCAACATCCAGCTAGGCAGACAAATGAGTAAGAGAAAATTCCAGATATTACTACACAACCAACTGTCACAATAGACTATCAGTGCTGTAGATCACAGGCTTTGACAGCCCTGATGAAATTTTACACAGGCTAATCTGATTTCCTGTCTACGCAGAGATCAATAGACATCTATCACTCAGCAGAAGTGCATTAGGACTATACTTTAGGGACTCATGCTTTTATCTTTTAGCAGTGACAGAACTATTTTTAAAAATAAGTACTGGTATGAATTCCACTGGAGAAAAACACTGAATTAAAAGTTTAAAGAGCTCACATTTTTACTTAGAACCTTGGCATGTCTAAGACCACTCTTTTTTTCCTCTTAAATATAAAGAAAGTTTTCTTTTTAGCTCATGATTCTAATCCTAGTTACACAGGAGGCCAGGCTCAGTTTAAGCCCCACAACCAACAAAAACATCAGGGTTGGAGGCATGGTTTGGTTGGTTGGTAGAGCACAACCCAATGAGCCAAAGCAGCAGGTACTAAGTTTGAGTTCCAGTCTTACACCAAAAAACAAAATGAGAAAATAAAAAAGATCTGCTAAATGTATATGCCCTTTCTACTACCATCAGGAAGTTATGAAACTCAAAAAGATTGTGAACAAATGTTATATAATAAAAATTAAGTATGGGAGATAATTCTTTTTTTTTTTTGTTTTTTTTTTAATTTAATTTTATTTTATTTGTGAACATACTGTACAGAGGAGTTACAATTACGTGGGCAGGATGATGCGTACATTTCTTACCAAGCATTGCAGCCTCCTCCTTTGTTTACCCTTCACATCCCTTCCCAGCCTCCCCCCTCCCCCCCAATCCCAATCCTTCTCCTTCCCCCCTCCCCCCCCCCCCCCCGCACCGACGTTGTAAAGCTAGTTGTACTTCTTATTGTTGCAACAGTATCCTTAAACAACTGTATCCTTAAACAACTGGTTTTTCCCCATCTCCTCCACAAGTTATACTGACATCAAATATAGTGAAAGCAGGGGTTTATACTGTGGGGAAGGGATATACAAAGCAACAAAGAGATAATCTTATAAATGCGATAGAAACACAAGCATGAAAGAAAAAATACAATAAAATACACATCTAAGGATTCATTTTCCTGACATCACATTATCTGACCTTTTCCGCTTGACTCATACATATACTATATATTGCAAATAAGGGAAACCATGGGGCCTATGTTTCTTTGGGCCTGGCTTACTTCACTTAATATAATTTTTTCCAAGCCTTTCCATTTCCTAACAAATGGGGCAATGTCATTCTTTCTGATGGAGGCATAGAATTCCATTGTGTATATATACCACATTTTCTTGATCCATTCATCTACTGAGAGGCATCTGGGTTGGTTCCATATCTTAGCTATGGTAAATAATGCTGCAATAAACATAGCTGTGCTGGTAGCTTTATTGTGGTCTTGTTTGTAAACATTTGGGTAAATGCCCAAAAGTGGGATTGCTAGGTCATAGGGGAGTTCTATATGAAGTCTTTTGAGGAACCTCCATACTGCTTTCCAAAGTGGTTGAACAAGTTTACATTCCCACCAACAATGAAGTAAGGTTCCTTTCTGTCCACATCCCCTCCAGCATCTGTTGTTGTTAGAGTTCTTGATTTTTGCCGTTCTAACTGGAGTGAGGTGATATCTCAATGTTGTTTTCATTTGCATTTCTTTTATGGCTAGGGATGTTGAACATTTCTTCATGTGTCTATTGGCCATCCTTCTTTCTTCTTCAGAGAAGTTTCTCTTTAGGTCTTTCGCCCACTTATTTATTGGGCAGTTGGTTCTTTGAGGATTTGTTGTTGGGGGGTTTAATTTTTTGAGTTCCAAGTATATTTTAGATATGAGACCCTTGTCCGTTGTATGGCTAGTAAAGATCTTCTCCCAATCCGTGGGCTTTCTATTGATCTTGCTAGCTATGTCATTTGCCCTGCAGAAGCTCTGCAACTTTATGCAATCCCATTTGTCCAACCTTTCTTTGATTTGTTGTGTTTCCGGGTCTCTATTCAGAAAATTTCGGCCTGAGCCAAGGAGACTTAGGGTTTCTCCTATTCCATCCTGTAATGTTTTCAGAGTGTCTGCTTTGAGTTCAAGGTCTTTGATCCATTTGGAGTTGATTCTGGTGCAGGGTGATATATAAGGATCTAGCTTAAGTTTTCTACATGTAGTTAACCAATTTTGCCAGCACCATTTACTGAAGAGGTTGTCTTTCTTCCATTCTATTGTTTTAGCTCCCTTATCGAAGATTAGATGGCTATAAGTCTGTAGGTTCATTTCTGGGTTTTCAATTCTATTCCATTGGTCCTGAGGTCTGTTCTTATGCCAATACCAAGCTGTTTTGATTACTATGGCTTTATAGTAGAGTTTGAAGTTTGGTATTGATATTCCTCCAGCCGTGTTCTTTCCATTGAGGAGTGTTTTTGCTATTCGGGGTCTTTTATTGTTCCATATGAATTTTTGGATTGCCTCTTCTATTTCCTTGAAGAATGAGGTTGGAATTTTGATAGGTATTGCATTGAATTTGTAGATAGCCTTGGGAAGTATTGCCATTTTCACGATGTTAATCTTTCCAATCCAGGAGTATGGGAGGTTTTGCCATTTTTTAAGTTATGTGTTGATTTCCTTTTTTAAGATTTTAAAGTTTTCATCATAGAGGTCCTTCACTTCTTTAGTTAAGTTAATTCCTAGGTATTTTATTTTTTGTGGGGCTATTACAAATGGAGTTGCTTACCTTATTTCAGCCACACTTTTCTCATTGTTGGCATACAGAAAAGCCATGGATTTTTGGGGGTTAATTTTATAACCTGCTACTTTGCCAAAGTTTTGAATCAGCTTGAGTAATTTGGGAGTGGAGTCTATGGGATTCTTTAAATACAAGATCGTGTCATCTGCAAAGAGGGAGAGTTTTATTTCTTCTTTCCCTATTTGGATCCCCTTTATGTCTGCATCTTGTCTTATTGCTGTAGCTAGGCATTCTAATACTAGATTGAAGAGAAGTGGAGAGAGTGGGCATCCTTGTCTTGTTCCTGAGTTAAGAGGAAATGGCTTTAGTTTTTCACCATTGAGTATAATGCTGGCTGTAGGTTTGTCATATACAGCCTTTATTGTATTGAGGAATGTTCCATGGATTCCTAATTTTTCCAAAACGTCATCATAAAGGGGTGTTGGATCTTGTCGAATGCTTTTTCTGCATCTATTGAGATAACCATGTGGTTCATATTCTTGCTCCTGTTGATGTGATGAATAATATTAATTGATTTGCCTATATTGAACCAGTTTTGCATCCCTGGAATGAATCCTGTTTGATCGTGGTGTATGATTTTTTGGATGAATTGTTGAAGTCGATTGGCCAAAATTTTGTTGAGAAGTTTTGCATCAATGTTCATCAAAGAAATGGGTCTATAGTTCTCTTTCTTTGATGAGTCCCTGCCTGGTTTTGGGATGAGGGTTATGATGGCTTCATAGAATGTGTTCGATAGTGAGCTTTCTCTTTCAATTTCATTGAAGAGTTGGAGGAGTATTGGTGTGAGCTCTGCTTTGAAGGCCTTGTAAAATTCCGCTCTAAAACCATCTGGTCCTGGACTTTTCTTAGCTGGGAGGTCTCTTATTGCTGTTTCTATTTCAATGCTTGATATGGGCCTGTTAAGCTGGTTTAACTCATCTTGGTTTAGTTTTGGCATGTCAATATTTGCTAGGAAAAGGTCCATTTCTGTCAAGTTCTCAAACTTATTAGCATAAAGTTTTGAGAAGTAGGAGGGGTTCCGGGAAGATGGCGGAGGAGAAGCTGGAATCTGAACAAGCTCTTGCATAGAAAACAGTTTCAGAGTTCCAGTGAACAGTCCCAAGCCAGAGAATCACACCAAGTGTGCCATCACAGGACAGAGAGTTAGCCAAGAGAGGGGAATCCAAGCAGACACATCTGAGCATCTGCCAGCAGCTGCTGCTGCGGCGGCAGGGTCGCAGCGGCGACCGCAGCCGCGGCCATACAAGAGCGCTCACACAGAGAGTCTGGGACGAAGGAGCCAGACGCAGCGGGCGAGCGGATTCTACTCAACACCAGCAAGAACCAACAAGGAGCAGACAACTTCATCCTGCACTTTGCAGACCAAAGACGACCCAGGATCCAAGACTCGGCGTGAGTAGCCCCACTTCCTCACTCCTTCCCAGGGAGCAGAGGAGGGAAGGCCACCCCTACCCCCCCAGCACCGGAGATCTCCATCTTGGATACCTACAAAGCTCGGAGGAGTGGCTAGCTCCAGCTCAGGCCTTGGAATAAAACGAGTCATTTAGCAGGTCACAAGAACTTAACGGCGAAGTGACCTCACAGACTCAGTTCCATCCAGGGAAAAGTCACCCAGCTCAGGCGCCAGCCATTGGAGTGGCTCTCCTCACCGGGTAACCAGAGCCAGAGGCTGCCCCTCCCTCTAGCAGCCACCACAATCAATTGAAAAACAGAAACCCTGAGAATGGCTCCAGGCTGGGTGCTGTGAGTTTTTTTCACAAAATAGCCCCAGGGAAAAGCTACTGTATGTTGAAAGGCCTCAACTCTACCCAGAACCTAGCCTCATCACTGCATCCCCCTCTTTTGTGATTCTCAAAGCAGATCACCCTCCCAGTAAACTAACCTGGGAGGGGGAATCTCAAAATCTTGGGTAAAGCAGAGCATTTTTCTGCCTGCTCCAACAAACTGACTTAAGAAACCAATCAAGCCACAGGACCTCAAGCTGACCAGAGACTCCAACCACACTCTGGTTACAGACAAAAGGGAGATACAGGACTCTTCCCACCACTCCCCCCCCCCCAAAAAAAATCAAAGACCTTTTTTTTTTCTTCTTCTTCTTCTTCTTCTTTTCTTTTTTTCTTTTTTTTTGTTTTGTTTTTTTTTCTTCGTTTTTTGTTACCTTATATATATAAAAAAATTTTTTTTGCTTTTCTAAAACTTTTATTAATCTTTAATTTTTGCCTCTTCTGAAAAAATAATTGTTTTCCATTAACTTTTTTTTTTCTTTTCTCCTCTTATAATTTTTATTTTAGGAATACGTGAATGTGTGTTTTCCTTTCTTTTCTTGTCTTCTTTCTCTTTTTCTTTCATTCTTAATTATCTTTTTGTTTTTTGTCTAGCTCTACTGAACTTCTGATCTTTTCTTCTCACTTTCCTATCCTTTCCATCTTTTCCTCTTTGTTCTTCTTTATGTGACTTAACTCTTGTCCTGCACATCCTCAGATAAACCCATAGTTAACCAGTAGACCCTACCCCCCATTGTGTACACACTTAACCCACAAACTTATTACTCAATTCAAAACCTATGAGACTTAAATTCATTAATAGCAGTACTACCTCTTTATACCTATATAATATTTTAAGCATTTTTTAAAGTTTTCCAAATCTCCTCTATGTCCCTCCCTTTCTCTCAACATATTCATATTCCTCTATAAATAGATGGTCTTTTAATCTCTAAAATAACATCAATTTTTACGTTTCTATTTTTTTTCTGGTCTCTTTTCATTCCCCTTTCCCTTTCTTCTTTCTCTCTCTCTCTCTACTTGCATCCTACCCAACCTATTTCCTGCACTGTGATTAGGACATAGTTAACTCTCCCTGTGCCTCCCCACACCAATCTATTCCTATTTTTTACCCACATCTCTCCCTAACCCTAAAAATTTCTGGTTTTCCAAATTCTCCTCTGCTGTTCGAAGCCCATTAACATATAGTTGTTTGATGTTGAATAGATGTATCTGTTGAACTAGATTGTATCTGTAGACTATTGACTGTACAAATGCAAACTTTGGTTGATGGTTGCCTTAAGATAGTGTTCTAGCACAAAACTGGTGCTATCTTCATCTCAAATGGGCAGAGTAAGCCGGAAAAACACAAGAAAAATGGCAAATTCGGGTATCTCAATTCCCAATCTTGATAATCAGGGGTTAGAACAGATAATGAATAATCCAGAGGAGAGTTCCCAAACAGCTCTACAAACACTGCTGGCAAACATGATAAATGAAAAGTTTGACAATGTACAAAGGACTCTGTATGAGCGTGACAGGGAGAGAGAGGAGGCATCCCAGTAGTTTATACAGGAATATCATAAGCATGAGGAAGCTACTCAAAAACTGATACAGGATTTGCGTGAACAACTTGAGAATACTCAAAGAGAAAGGGAGGAATGGCGTGAGCAGGCTGAGAGATCTGCAGGAATCCCACGAACGGGAGGAAGCTAATCAAAGAGTAATACAGGAATTGAGAGACCAGGTAGAGAACACACAAAGATCACTAAAGGCATTCATGGAATCCATTAACAAAGAGCTGAAGGAAGTCAGGGAGACCACAAAGGGAATGCTGAATGGAACCCAACACAAGGAATGGGAGTCCAAAGAAACCATAACCAATCAACTAAGTGATTTGAGGACAAACACTGAACACCAAATTAAGGAAGTAAAGAAATTCATACAAGACCTAAAACAGAGCTTCAACAAAGAACTTGAAGCCATCAAAGCTGACCAACTAGAAGGAAAAGAGATAAAAAACAAAGTAGAGAGTCTTGACAGCAGGTTAGACCATGCAGAAGATCGAATCTCAGGGATTGAAGACAGCCTAGATATTATAGAGAAAGAACATACAACCATCCAAGACAAGTCCAAGAAATATGATAGATCTATCCAACACCTGGAAGACACCACCAGAAGGCCTAATCTAAGGATAATGGGTGTAGAGGAGCACCTAGAAACAGAAGTTAATGGTCTAGGAAATTTGTTTAACAGGATCCTAGCAGAGAACTTCCCAAACATGCAAAAAGATAGGCCTGTCCAGATACAAAAAGCCTTTAGAACACCAAATAGACCAGACCAGAATAGGACATCCCACCGCCACATTATAATCCACACAGGATCAACTCAGAACAAGGAAAAGATCCTTAAAGCTGTCAGAGAGAAAAGGGTAATCACTTATAAAAGGGAAACCAATTAGAATCACCTCAGATTTCTCAGCAGAGAAAATCAAAGCAAGAAGAGCCTGGAACGATGTATGCCATGCCCTAAAAACAAACAACTATCAACCAAGAATACTGTACCCAGCTAAACTCTCCTTCATAACCGAAGGCCAAATAAAAACCTTCCGTAGCAAAGAAAAATTGAAACAATACATCTCCACCAAACCAGCCCTACAAAAGATTCTTAAAGATGTCCTACACATAGAAAACCAACAAGACCGCAATAAAGGCCAAGAAACTGCACCCAAACTGAGAATCCAAGAACCATAGGAAGAACCCAGTTTTCGCAGCCCCCAAAAAGGTAAATAACATGGCAGGAACTCCCAAATACCTCTCAGTCCTATCTCTTAATGTTAACGGACTGAACTCTCCAATTAAGTGACATAGACTGTCTAGTTGGATTAAAAAACAAGACCCTTCTATCTGCTGCCTGCAGGAGTCACATCTTGCCCGTAAAAACAAACACATTTTCAATGTTAAAGGCTGGAACAAAATCTACCAAGCAAACGGACCGCATAAACAGGCGGGAGTTGCAATCCTAATATCAGATAAAATAGACTTCAAATTAAAATTCGTGAGAAGAGATAAAGAAGGTCGCTACATACTAATTAAAGGATCTCTCCTTCAGGAGGATATTACAATTCTAAATATCTATTCACCAAACAATGGAGCACCCAAATTTATCAAAGAAACACTACTTTCCCTCAAATCCCATATAGATCCAAAGACATTAATAGTTGGGGATTTTAACATACCACTCTCCCCACTAGATAGATCAACTCGGCAAAAACTCAACAGAGAAACCACAGATCTAAACAGCTCCATAGATCAACTAGACTTAACAGACATCTACCGAACATTTCACCCAGCAGCATCAGAATACACGTTTTTCTCAGCAGCACATGGAACGTTTTCTAAAATAGACCACATTTTAGGCCACAAAGCAAACTTGTCTAAATTCAGAAACATTGAAGTTATACCTTGCATTCTCTCTGACCACAAGGGAATAAAATTAGAACTCAACACCAAAAGCCACCAAAGAAAGTCCGGTATCACATGGAGGCTGAACAACACACTGCTGAATCATGAGTGGGTCATGGAAGAGATTATAAAGGAAATTCAAATGTTCATGCTATTCAACAAAAATGAACACACAAATTACCAGCTCCTCTGGGACACAGCAAAGGCAGTACTCAGAGGCAAGTTTATAGCTCTGAGCTCCTACATCAACAAATTGGAGAGATCTGAAACTAGCAATTTAATGACGGATCTAAACCTCCTTGAAAAAGAGCAGCAAGATAAACCCCAATCCAGTAGACGGAAAGAAATAATCAAAATTAAATCAGAATTAAATGAATTAGAATCCAAAAAAACTATAGAAAGAATCAACAAAACAAAGAGTTGGTTCTTCGAAAAACTCAACAAAATTGACAGACCCTTAGCAAATCTTATCAGAAAAAGAAGAGAACACACCCAAATTAATAAACTCAGAGATGAGAATGGAAACATCACCACGGAAACAACCAAGATTCAGAACATTATAAGGGAATACTTCTCAAAACTGTATGCTAATAAGTTTGAGAACTTGACAGAAATGGACCTCTTCCTAGCAAATATTGACATGCCAAAACTAAACCAAGATGAGTTAAACTATCTTAACAGGCCCATATCAAGCATTGAAATAGAAACAGCAATAAGAGACCTCCCAGCTAAGAAAAGTCCAGGACCAGATGGTTTTACAGCGGAATTTTACAAGGCCTTCAAAGCAGAGCTCACACCAATTCTCCTCCAAATCTTCAATGAAATTGAAAGAGAATGCTCACTACCGAACACATTCTATGAAGCCATCATAACCCTCATCCCAAAACCAGGCAGGGACTCATCAAAGAAAGAGAACTATAGACCCATTTCTTTGATGAACATTGATGCAAAACTTCTCAACAAAATTTTGGCCAACCGACTTCAACAATTCATCCAAAAAAATCATACACCACGATCAAACAGGATTCATTTCAGGGATGCAAAGCTGGTTCAATATACGCAAATCAATTAATATTATTCATCACATCAACAGGAGCAAGAATAAGAACCACATGGTTATCTCAATAGACGCAGAAAAAGCATTCGACAAGATCCAACACCCCTTTATGATGAAGGTTTTGGAAAAATTAGGAATCCATGGAACATTCCTCAGTACAATAAAGGCTGTATATGACAAACCTACAGCCAGCATTATACTCAATGGTGAAAAACTAAAGCCATTTCCTCTTAACTCAGGAACAAGACAAGGATGCCCACTCTCTCCACTTCTATTTAATCTAGTGTTAGAATGCCTAGCTACAGCAATAAGACAAGATGCAGACATAAAGGGGATCCAAATAGGGAAAGAAGAAATAAAACTCTCCCTCTTTGCAGATGACATGATCTTGTATTTAAAGAATCCCATAGACTCCACTCCCAAATTACTTAAGCTGATTCAAAACTTTGGCAAAGTAGCAGGTTATAAAATTAACCCCCAAAAATCCATGGCTTTTCTGTATGCCAACAATGAGAAAAGTGTGGCTGAAATTAGGAAAGCAACTCCATTTGTAATAGCCCCACAAAAAATAAAATACCTAGGAATTAACTTAACTAAAGAAGTGAAGGACCTCTATGATGAAAACTTTAAAATCTTGAAAAAGGAAATCAACACAGAACTTAAAAAATGGCAAAACCTCCCATACTCCTGGATTGGAAAGATTAACATTGTGAAAATGGCAATACTTCCCAAGGCTATCTACAAATTCAACGCAATACCTATCAAAATTCCACCCTCATTGTTCAAGGAAATAGAAGAGGCAATCCAAAAATTCATATGGAACAATAAAAGACCCCGAATAGCAAAAACGCTCCTCAACGGAAAGAACACTGCTGGAGGAATATCAATACCAAATTTCAAACTCTACTATAAAGCCATAGTAATCAAAACAGCTTGGTATTGGCATAAGAACAGACCTCAGAACCAATGGAATAGAATTGAAAACCCAGAAATGAACCTACAGACCTATAGCCATCTAATCTTCGATAAGGGAGCTAAAACAATAGAATGGAAGATAGACAGCCTCTTCAGTAAATGGTGCTGGCAAAACTGGTTAACTACATGTAGAAAACTAAAGCTAGATCCTTATATATCACCCTGCACCAGAATCAACTCCAAATGGATCAAAGACCTTGAACTCAAAGCAGACACTCTGAAAACATTACAGGATGGAATAGGAGAAACCCTGGGTCTCCTCGGCTCAGGCCGAAATTTTCTGAATAGAGACCCGGAAACACAACAAATAAAAGAAAGGTTGGACACATGGGATTGCATAAGGTTGCAGAGCTTCTGCAGGGCAAATGACATAGCTAGCAAGATCAATAGAAAGCCCACGGACTGGGAGAAGATCTTTACTAGCCATACAACGGACAAGGGTCTCATATCTAAAATATACTTGGAACTCAAAAAATTAAACCACCCAACAACAAATCCTCAAAGAAACAACTGCCCAATAAGTAAGTGGGCGAAAGACCTAAAGAGAAGCTTCTCTGAAGAAGAAAGAAGGATGGCCAATAGACACATGAAGAAATGTTCAACATCCCTAGCCATAAAAGAAATGCAAATCAAAACAACATTGAGATATCACCTCACTCCAGTTAGAACAGCAAAATTCAAGAACTCTAACAACAACAGATGCTGGAGGGGATGTGGACAGAAAGGAACCTTACTTCATTGTTGGTGGGAATGTAAACTTGTTCAACCACTTTGGAAAGCAGTATGGAGGTTCCTCAAAAGACTCCATATAGAGCTCCCCAATGACCCAGCAATCCCACTTTTGGACATTTACCCAAATGACCACAAACAAGGCCACACTAAAGCTACCAGCACAACTATGTTTATTGCAGCATTATTTACCATAGCTAAGATATGGAACCAACCCAGATGCCCCTCAGTAGATGAATGGATCAAGAAGATGTGGTATATATACACAATGGAATTCTATGCCTCCATCAGAAAGAATGACATTGTCCCATTTGTTAGGAAATGGAAAGGCTTGGAAAAAATTATATTAAGTGAAGTAAGCCAGGCCCAAAGAAACATAGGTCCCATGGTTTCCCTTATTTGCAATATCTAGTATAGGTATGAGTCAAGCGGAAAAATTCAGAGAATGTGATGTTAGGAAAACGAACCCTCAAATATGTATTTTAATGTTTTTGTTTCATTCATGCATGTGTTTCTAACGCATTTATAATATTATTTCTTTGTTGCTTTGTATGTCCCTCCCCCACAGTTATACCCCCGCTTTCACTATATTTGATGTCAGTATAATATGTGGAGTAGACGGGGACAAACAAGTCGTTTAAGGATTCAGGTGGACCTGTTGCAACAATGAGAAGTACAAAATGTCATGTCAAAACCAGCTTTACAATGTCGGTGGGGGGGAGGGAGGGGGGGGATGATTGGGTGGGGGGAGGGGGGAGGCTGGGAAGGTAGGTGAAGGGTAAACAAAGGAGGAGGCTGCAATGCTTGGTAAGAAATGTATGCATTTTCCTGCCCATGTAATTTTAACCCCTCTGTACAGTATGTTTTCAAATAAAATTAAATTAAATTAAATTAAAAAAAAAAAGAACTATAAAAAAAAAAAAAAGTTTTGAGAAGTATTCCCTTATAATGCTCTGAATCTTGGTTGTTTCCTTGGTGATGTTTCCATTCTCATCTCTGAGTTTATTAATTTGGGTGTGTTCTCCTCTTTTTCTGATAAGATTTGCTAAGGGTCTGTCAATTTTGTTAAGTTTTTCGAAGAACCAACTCTTTGTTTTGTTGATTCTTTCTATAGTTTTTTTGGATTCTAATTCATTTAATTCTGATTTAATTTTGATTATTTCTCTCCATCTACTGGATTGGGGTTTATCTTGCTGCTCTTTTTCAAGGAGGTTTAGATGTGACATTAAATTGCTAGTTTCAGATCTCTCCAATTTGTTGATGTAGGAGCTCAGAGCTATAAACTTGCCTCTGAGTACTGCCTTTGCTGTGTCCCAGAGGAGCTGGTAATTTGTGTGTTCATTTTTGTTGAATAGCATGAATATTTGAATTTTCTTTCTGATCTCTTCCATGACCCACTCTTGATTCAGCAGTGTGCTGTTCAGCCTCCATGTGATACCGGACTTTCTTTGGTGGCTTTTGGTGTTGAGTTCTAATTTTATTCCCTTGTGGTCAGAGAGAATGCAAGGTATAACTTCAATGTTTCTGAATTTAGACAAGTTTGCTTTGTGGCCTAAAATGTGGTCTATTTTAGAAAACGTTCCATGTGCTGCTGAGAAAAACGTGTATTCTGATGCTGCTGGGTGAAATGTTCGGTAGATGTCTGTTAAGTCTAGTTGATCTATGGAGCTGTTTAGATCTGTGGTTTCTCTGTTGAGTTTTTGCCGAGTTGATCTATCTAGTGGGGAGAGTGGTATGTTAAAATCCCCAACTATTAATGTCTTTGGATCTATATGGGATTTGAGGGAAAGTAGTGTTTCTTTGATAAATTTGGGTGCTCCATTGTTTGGTGAATAGATATTTAGAATTGTAATATCCTCCTGAAGGAGAGATCCTTTAATTAGTATGTAGCGACCTTCTTTATCTCTTCTCACGAATTTTAATTTGAAGTCTATTTTATCTGATATTAGGATTGCAACTCCCGCCTGTTTATGGGGGCCGTTTGGTTGGTAGATTTTGTTCCAGCCTTTAACATTGAAAATGTGTTTGTTTTTACGGGCAAGATGTGACTCCTGCAGGCAGCAGATAGAAGGGTCTTGTTTTTTAATCCAACTAGACAGTCTATGTCACTTAATTGGAGATTTCAGTCCATTAACGTTAAGAGATAGGACTGAGAGGTATTTGGGAGTTCCTGCCATGTTATCCACCTTCTTGGGGGCTGCGAAAACTGGGTTCTTCCTATGGTTCTTGGATTCTCAGTTTGGGTGCAGTTTCTTGGCCTTTGTTGCGGTCTTGTTGGTTTTCTATGTTTAAGACATTTTTTAGAATCTTTTGTAGGGCTGGTTTGGTGGAGATGTATTGTTTCAATTTTTCTTTGCTATGGAAGGTTTTTATTTGGCCTTCAGTTATGAAGGAGAGTTTAGCTGGGTACAGTATTCTTGGTTGATAGTTGTTTGTTTTTAGGGCATGGCATACATGATTCCAGGCTCTTCTTGCTTTGATTGTCTCTCCTGAGAAATCTGAGGTGATTCTAATTGGTTTCCCTTTATAGGTGATTACCCTTTTCTCCTTGACAGCTTTAAGGATCTTTTCCTTGGTCTGAGTTGATCCTGTGTGGATTATAATGTGACGGTGGGATGTCCTATTCTGGTCTGGTCTGTTTGGGGTTCTAAAAGCTTCTTGTATCTGAATAGGCCTATCTTTTTGTATGTTTGGGAAGTTCTCTGCTAGGATCCTGTTAAACAAATTTCCTAGACCATTAACTTCTGTTTTTAGGTGCTCCTCTACACCCATTATCCTTAGATTAGGCCTTCTGGTGGTGTCTTCCAGGTGTTGGATAGATCTATCATATTTCTTGGACTTGTCTTGGATGGTTGTATGTTCTTTCTCTATAATATCTAGGCTGTCTTCAATCCCTGAGATTCGATCTTCTGCATGGTCTAACCTGCTGTCAAGACTCTCTACTTTGTTTTTTATCTCTTTTCCTTCTAATTGGTCAGCTTTGATGGCTTCAAGTTCTGTGTTGAAGCTCTATTTTAGGTCTTGTATGAATTTCTTTACTTCCTTAATTTGGTGTTCAGTGTTTGTTCTCAAATCACTTAGTTGATTGGTTATGGTTTCTTTGTACTCCCATTCCTTGTGTTGGGTTCCATTCAGCATTCCCTTTGTGGTCTCCCTTACTTCCTTCAGCTCTTTGTTAATGGATTCCATGAATGCCTTTAGTGATCTTTGTGTATTCTCTACCTGATCTCTCAATTCCTGAATTACTCTTTGATTAGCTTCCTCCCGTTTGTGGGATTCCTGCAGTTCTCTTTGAGTGTTCTCAGCCTGCTCACGCCGTTTCTCCCTTTCTCTTTGAGTATTCTCAAGTTGTTCACACAAATCCTGTATCAGTTTTTGAGTAGCTTCCTCACGCTTATGATATTCCTGTATAAACTTTTGGGATGCCTCCTCTCTCTCCCTATCACGCTCATTCAGAGTCCTTTGTAAGTTGTCAAACTTCTCATTTATCATGTTTGCCACCAGTGTTTGTAGAGCTATTTGGGAACTCTCCTCTGGATTGTTCATTATCTGATCTGACCCCTGATTATCAAGATTGGGAATTGAGATACCCGGATTTGCCATTTTTCTTGTGTTTTTCCGGCTTACTCTGCCCATTTGAGATGAAAATAGCACCAGTTTTGTGCTAGAACACTATCTTAAGGCAACCATCAACCAAAGTTTGCATTTATACAGTCAATAGTCTACAGATACAATCTAGTTCAACAGATACATCTATTCAACATCAAACAACTATATGTTAATGGGCTTCGAACAGCAGAGAAGAATTTGGAAAACCAGAAATTTTTAGGGTTCTCTTCTTTTTCTGATAAGATTTGCTAAGGGTCTGTCAATTTTGTTAAGTTTTTCGAAGAACCAACTCTTTGTTTTGTTGATTCTTTCTATAGTTTTTTTGGATTCTAATTCATTTAATTCTGATTTAATTTTGATTATTTCTTTCCGTCTACTGGATTGGGGTTTATCTTGCTGCTCTTTTTCAAGGAGGTTTAGATGTGTCATTAAATTGCTAGTTTCAGATTTCTCCAATTGGTTGATATGGGAGCTCAGAGCTATAAACTTGCCTCTGAGTACTGCCTTTGCTGTGTCCCAGAGGAGCTGGTAATTTGTGTGTTCATTTTTGTTGAATAGCATGAATATTTGAATTTTCTTTCTGATCTCTTCCATGACCCACTCTTGATTCAGCAGTGTGCTGTTCAGCCTCCATGTGATACCGGACTTTCTTTGGTGGCTTTTGGTGTTGAGTTCTAATTTTATTCCCTTGTGGTCAGAGAGAATGCAAGGTATAACTTCAATGTTTCTGAATTTAGACAAGTTTGCTTTGTGGCCTAAAATGTGGTCTATTTTAGAAAACGTTCCATGTGCTGCTGAGAAAAACGTGTATTCTGATGCTGCTGGGTGAAATGTTCGGTAGATGTCTGTTAAGTCTAGTTGATCTATGGAGCTGTTTAGATCTGTGGTTTCTCTGTTGAGTTTTTGCCGAGTTGATCTATCTAGTGGGGAGAGTGGTATGTTAAAATCCCCAACTATTAATGTCTTTGGATCTATATGGGATTTGAGGGAAAGTAGTGTTTCTTTGATAAATTTGGGTGCTCCATTGTTTGGTGAATAGATATTTAGAATTGTAATATCCTCCTGAAGGAGAGATCCTTTAATTAGTATGTAGCGACCTTCTTTATCTCTTCTCACGAATTTTAATTTGAAGTCTATTTTATCTGATATTAGGATTGCAACTCCCGCCTGTTTATGGGGGCCGTTTGGTTGGTAGATTTTGTTCCAGCCTTTAACATTGAAAATGTGTTTGTTTTTACGGGCAAGATGTGACTCCTGCAGGCAGCAGATAGAAGGGTCTTGTTTTTTAATCCAACTAGACAGTCTATGTCACTTAATTGGAGATTTCAGTCCATTAACGTTAAGAGATAGGACTGAGAGGTATTTGGGAGTTCCTGCCATGTTATCCACCTTCTTGGGGGCTGCGAAAACTGGGTTCTTCCTATGGTTCTTGGATTCTCAGTTTGGGTGCAGTTTCTTGGCCTTTGTTGCGGTCTTGTTGGTTTTCTATGTTTAAGACATTTTTTAGAATCTTTTGTAGGGCTGGTTTGGTGGAGATGTATTGTTTCAATTTTTCTTTGCTATGGAAGGTTTTTATTTGGCCTTCAGTTATGAAGGAGAGTTTAGCTGGGTACAGTATTCTTGGTTGATAGTTGTTTGTTTTTAGGGCATGGCATACATGATTCCAGGCTCTTCTTGCTTTGATTGTCTCTGCTGAGAAATCTGAGGTGATTCTAATTGGTTTCCCTTTATAGGTGATTACCCTTTTCTCCTTGACAGCTTTAAGGATCTTTTCCTTGGTCTGAGTTGATCCTGTGTGGATTATAATGTGACGGTGGGATGTCCTATTCTGGTCTGGTCTGTTTGGGGTTCTAAAAGCTTCTTGTATCTGAATAGGCCTATCTTTTTGTATGTTTGGGAAGTTCTCTGCTAGGATCCTGTTAAACAAATTTCCTAGACCATTAACTTCTGTTTTTAGGTGCTCCTCTACACCCATTATCCTTAGATTAGGCCTTCTGGTGGTGTCTTCCAGGTGTTGGATAGATCTATCATATTTCTTGGACTTGTCTTGGATGGTTGTATGTTCTTTCTCTATAATATCTAGGCTGTCTTCAATCCCTGAGATTCGATCTTCTGCATGGTCTAACCTGCTGTCAAGACTCTCTACTTTGTTTTTTATCTCTTTTCCTTCTAATTGGTCAGCTTTGATGGCTTCAAGTTCTGTGTTGAAGCTCTATTTTAGGTCTTGTATGAATTTCTTTACTTCCTTAATTTGGTGTTCAGTGTTTGTTCTCAAATCACTTAGTTGATTGGTTATGGTTTCTTTGTACTCCCATTCCTTGTGTTGGGTTCCATTCAGCATTCCCTTTGTGGTCTCCCTTACTTCCTTCAGCTCTTTGTTAATGGATTCCATGAATGCCTTTAGTGATCTTTGTGTATTCTCTACCTGATCTCTCAATTCCTGAATTACTCTTTGATTAGCTTCCTCCCGTTTGTGGGATTCCTGCAGTTCTCTTTGAGTGTTCTCAGCCTGCTCACGCCGTTTCTCCCTTTCTCTTTGAGTATTCTCAAGTTGTTCACGCAAATCCTGTATCAGTTTTTGAGTAGCTTCCTCACGCTTATGATATTCCTGTATAAACTTTTGGGATGCCTCCTCTCTCTCCCTATCACGCTCATTCAGAGTCCTTTGTAAGTTGTCAAACTTCTCATTTATCATGTTTGCCACCAGTGTTTGTAGAGCTATTTGGGAACTCTCCTCTGGATTGTTCATTATCTGATCTGACCCCTGATTATCAAGATTGGGAATTGAGATACCCGGATTTGCCATTTTTCTTGTGTTTTTCCGGCTTACTCTGCCCATTTGAGATGAAAATAGCACCAGTTTTGTGCTAGAACACTATCTTAAGGCAACCATCAACCAAAGTTTGCATTTATACAGTCAATAGTCTACAGATACAATCTAGTTCAACAGATACATCTATTCAACATCAAACAACTATATGTTAATGGGCTTCGAACAGCAGAGAAGAATTTGGAAAACCAGAAATTTTTAGGGTTAGGGAGAGATGTGGGTAAAAAATAGGAATAGATTGGTGTGGGGAGGCACAGGGAGAGTTAACTATGTCCTAATCTCAATGCAGGAAATAGGTTGGGTAGGATGCAAGTAGAGAGAGATAAAAAAAAGAAGAAAGGGAAAGGGAAATGAAAAGAGACCAGAAAAAAAAAAAACAGAAAGGTAAAAATTAATATAGTTATGGGGATTGAAAGACTATCTATTTAGAGAGGAATGTGAATATATTGAGAAAACAGGAGGTAGATAGAGGAGATGTGAAAACAAAAAAATGCTTAAAATATTATATAGGTATATAGAGGTAGTACTGCTATTAAGGAATTCAAGTCTCAGAGGTTTTGGATTGAGTAATAAATTTGTGGACTAAGTGTGTACACAATGGGGGATAGGGTCTACTAGTTAACTATGGGTTTATCTGAGGATGTGCAGGACAAGAGTTAAATCACATACAGAAAAACAAAAGAGAGGGAAAGGTGAAATGGATAAGAAAGGGAGAAAAAAAAAGATCAGAAGTTCAGTAGAGCTAGACAAAAAACAAAAAATAATTAAGAAAGAAAGAAAAAGAGAAAGAAGACAAGAAAAGAAAGGAAAACGCACATTCACGTATTCCTAAAATAAAAATTATAAGAGGGAAAAAAAAGTTACTGGAAAACAATTATTTTTTCAAAAAAGGCAAAAATTAAAGATTAATAAAAGTTTTAGAAAAGGAAAAAAAATTTTATATATATATAAGGTACCAAAAGAAAAAAAGAAAAAAGAAAAGAAGAAAAAAAAAGTTCTTTGATTTTTTTTTTTTTTTTTTTTTGGGAGAGGTGGGAAAATCCTGTATCTCCCTTTTGTCTGTAACCAGCCTCTTGTTGGAGTCTCTGGTCAGCTTGAGGTCCTGTGGCTTGATTGGTTTCCTAAGTCAGTTTGTTCGAACAGGCAGAAAAACGCTCTGCTTTACCCAAGATTTTGAGAACCCCCTCCCAGATTAGTTTAATGGGAGGGTGATCTGCTTTGAGAATCACAAAAGAGGGGTGATGAAGCTAGGTTCTGTTAGAGTTGAGGCCTTTCAAAAAACAGTAGCTTTTCCCTGGGGCTATTTTGTGAAAAACTCACAGAGCCTAGCCTGGAGCCATTCTCAGGGTTTCTGTTTTTCAATTGATTGTGGAGGCTGCTAGAGGGAGGGGCAGCCTCTGGCTCTGGTTACCCAGTGAAGAAAGCCACTCCAATGGCTGGTGCCTGAGCTGGGTGACTTTTCCCTGGATGGAGCTGAGTCTGGCAGGTCACTTCGCTGTTAAGTTCTTGTGACCTGCTAAATGACTCGTTTTATCCCAAGGCCTGAGTTGGAGCTGGCAGCTCCTCCGAGCTTTGTCGGTATCCAAGATGGAGATCACCAGTGCTGGGGGGGAGGGGTGGCCTTCCCTCCTCTGCTCCCTGAGAAGGAGTGAGGATGTCGGGCTTGTACTCACGCCGAGTCTTGGATCCTGGGTCGTCTCTGGTCTGCAAACTGCAGGATGAAGATGTCCGCTCCTTGTGGGTACTTGCTGGTGTTGAGTAGAATCCTCTCGCTAGCTGCGTCTGGCTCCTTCGTCCCGGACTCTCTGTGTGAGCGCTCAGGTATGGCCGCAGCTGCGGTCGCTGCTGCGACCCTGCCGCCGCCGCGGCGGCTGCTGACATGCGCTCAGATGTGTCTCCTTGTCTTGGCTTCCTCTCTCTTGTCTAACTCTCTGTTCTGTGATGGCACACTTGGTGTGATTCTCTGGCTTAGGACTGTTCACTGGAACTCTAAAACTGCTTTCTATGCGAGAGCTTGTTCAGATTCCAGCTTCTCCTCCGCCATCTTCCCGGAACCTCCGGGAGATAATTCTTTTAAATACTAAACCTTCTTATTTTTCTTTCCATGTACATTTTCTCTTTTAGACTTCATTGTGTGTGTGTGTGTGCCTGTCATGGGGCTTGAACTCAGGGTCTTGGTGCTGTCCCTGAGCTTTTTCATTCAAGACTAGCACTCCACCACTTGAGCCACAGCTCAAGCCTACCCCTCCTCATCTGTCCCCCTCCCCCAACTGGTTATTTGGAAATAAGAGTCTCACAGGCTTTCCTGCCTACACTGGCTTCAAATTGAGATCCTCAGATCTCAACTCCTGAGTAGTTAGTATTACATGTATGAGCTACAAGCACCTGGCTAGTCAAATCTTTCAGACTTTATTTACATAGATTTTATGTAACTTAATATAACCTAAAATGATTAGATAAATTATACAGCTTTTCGGCCTCCTTTCTAGTGCTAATGACAAATCAAGATGATATTTACTATCCTTGTTGGCAAAAATACCAATAAAGCTTCTAGAGGCAACTTATTTGTATATATCTGTAGTCCAGTATGTTTTATATGGTAGAGTCATATCTCTCTGAAGAGAGGAAGCAATACAGGTTCAGGGCCAACTGAAGTTACCTTGCTCAGTCCTCCTTCAGGGTCATTGCAGAGCTTCTTCAACAGCTCTGTTAAGGTACTGAACTCTCTCAAGAGAGTACATTGTGAAATGTCCAAAGAACAGAAGTCTAGGAGAAAGATGAGCTAAAGGAAGATGAAGGAAGTACTCAGTATTCACTGCACATGCTGGTATTTCCACCAGCCCCCTCCCTGCTTATTGAAAATAGCCACTTCTCCTTACCAGTTGACTAGCTGCCATGGAAAACACTGAATTACACAGTTTTTCTTTTTTTTGGGGGGGGGGTCTGGTCGTGGGGCCTGAACTCTGGGCCTGGGCGCTGTCCCTCAGCTCTTCAGCTCAAGGCTAGCGCTCTACCACTTGAGCCACAGCGCCACTTCTCACTTTTTTCTTTTTGCTTATGTGGTGTTGAGGAATCGAACCTAGGGCCTCATGCATGCAAGGCAAGTGCTCTACCACTGAACCACCTTTCCAGGCCTACACAGTTTTTCTACTATGTTTTTTCCACTATACTGTGACAAAAGGGATTCTAAAATCACTCTCATGCTTACCAGAAACTGTCCCACATCTATCATAACATAAAGTAGTTAATATTTTATATGGTAAGAACATCATTTACCACATTATTATCAAGTGCAAAGCTAGGGAGGGCTATAGAAGCTGACTACCAAAGCAGGGAGAAGGAAGCAGCAGATCACAAGACCATTAAGCATCATCCAAATGAACAATGTCAATTTAATTACCTCTGAAAGGGAAAAGCAGTGAAAACTGCAGTAGTTGGTATGAGTGATAGTTAAGTTTAAGGTGAGTTTTTTGGTTGCTTTTCAATGAAGTGGAGATATCACTCTAAGTTATATCTGATCCCAGCACTCAGAAGGCTGAGGAAGGACTGAGATTTCAAGAGCAGTCTGGGTAGACAGCAAGTTCAAGGCCAGTATGGGCTACACAGTGAAAACTTATCTAAAAAGAAGTGATGCTGCCTGTAATCCTAGCTACTTGGGAGTACTGCAGTTTAAGGTCAGCCTAGACAAGAAGTTTGAGAGAACTCATCTTGAGCAACCTCATTTCAACCAATAAAAATCTGAACGTGTGATTATATATTTGTAGTTCCAGATATTTGGGAAGTACAAATAGGAAATTTGCCGTCAAAGCTGGCCCAGACATAAATGTAATACTCTATTTGGAAAATAAGTAAAAAAGGGGGTGTGGCTGAGTTATACATGCTTAGCAAACACAAAGCCCTGAATTCAAATACAGTACTATGAAGGAGTAAAACAGAAAGGGAGAGGAGAAGGGAAAAGGCAAAGGGGAAAAGAAGAGGGAGGGGGAAGGAAAAGGGAAAAATAAGAAAAATTGACCAAATGAGTCAGCTCTTACCCTTCCCTTTCCTTTAGTTTACAATGTGTCCATGAATCAAGGGTTCTGATCTAAAGCCAAGGCCTAAGTGGCCTGATCCAGAACTCTAAACATTTTGTCATAATTGCTGAGAACAAATTTGGCAGAAGTGCATAGTCAATTTCTCACCATCTGTTGGATTTCATACAATTTTCGGTCGATTTACAGGAAACAAGAATCAATATTTTCAATGACTTATAAAAGTCATAGATTTTAAAGGCTCAATACTTTCTTTTCTGGGTGATGATTAACAGAGATGGAAGACTCCCCTGACATGGAATAATATCATTTAAGAGTGCTGTATGATTGCAAAGAGAATGACTAGGCAGTAGAATGACCAAATTCTAAATAAAAACACTAGTGCTAATGGCTCATAACTGTAATCCTAGCTACTCAGCAGGCTGAAATCTGAGGATCAAAGTTTGAAGCCAGCCCAGGCAGGAAAGTCCATGAGACTCTATCTCTAGCTAACAAGCAAAAAGCCAGAAGTAGAACTGTGTCAAGTGTCAGTGTCCTCATCTTGAGCAAAAAGCTAAGGGAAAGTGCCTAGGCCCTAAGTTCAAGTACTGACACCCCCCCCCCCCACTCCCAGCAAAAGAAGAAAAAAAGGCTAGGCACTGGTGGCTCATGCATGTAATCCTAGCTACTCAGGAGACTGAGATATGAGGACTGGGGTTCTATGCCAACTTGACTCTGATCTCCAATTAACCAGCAAAAGAGCTGGAAGGGGTGCTGTGGCTCAAGTAGAGCACTAGCCTTAGGTAAAAAAGCTCAGCAATCAGGCCCTAGGTTCAAGACCCAGAAAAAAAGACAAAAATAAGCTGAACAAGGTGGTGACACAGACTTGTAATTTCAGCACTTGAGAGGCTGAGGCAAGAGAGTCACGAGTTCAGGGCATTCTTCAGCTACATAGTGAGATATTGTCTCAACAAAACAAAAACTTCCAAATAACAAAAACAAAAGCAGAAATAACTATAGATCTGAACTGAAATAAGCCATACACATACTTGATGCATGAGTTATAATTATCTGTTTTCATGGATTGTATATTGATACTCACATTTTTCTATAAGGTTCACTGTAAGATCTTTGGCTCCAGAGTCTGTGCTTTTCAGTTGCAGATAGCACCAGGAGAGCAGGCTACCTTGCACAGATCAGAACAGAAAAAAAGAGCACAGAGCCAACTTCCCCTGGTGCCTCACTGAGCATCAACAGCTCACACTACAAAGAAACAGACAAACAGGAAATGTCCAAATAATGTGTTCCCAGAACTTGGGCAGGAAATATCTCTATAGAAGCAGCTGTCACTGGCAAAGCAAAAACAAAAAAAAAACCTATGTGTATGGGGCAAAGTTATGAAAGAACTTTCAATCCAGAAGTGAACCAAGAAAAATGGTGTTAGGAAAACTTCCCTATTGCTCTGCAGTTTTGTGGAACCTATAAATATTCTTTTTGTTCCACAAGACATCTTCTGCACCCCAAGAGGCCCACCCCATTGTTCATCTCTTTCTTGTAATGAATCTTCTGTCTCTGGGCCCTTCTCCTGAGTCTTCAATCAACTCTCTTGCTAGCAGGGTTGAGGGAGAGTTGAAAAGAAGGTGTGAGTTTGATCAAGGTACATTGCATGAGTTTTATTTTGTTTTGTTTTTGTCAGTCGTAGGGCCTGCACTCTGGGCCTGGGCGCTGTCCCTCAGCTTTTCAGCTCAAGGTTAGACCTCTACTGCTTGTGCCACAATGCCACATCTGGCTTTTTCTGATTATGTGGTGCTGAGAAATCAAATCCAGGGCCTCATGCATGCAACGCAAGCACTCTACCACTGAGCCATCTTCCCAGCCCCTACATTGTATGAGTAAATGGACATGTCAAAATAAATCTACCCTGTACCACAAATTGATAATAAAATATGGAAAAAATAAAGATAATCCATCATTGAAGGACAACAATAGGAAAATCACATTTTCGAGCAATTCATTTGAAAATGAAAATATAAATTCAAACATCAAAAATTGTTATGCTATAGTCATGTGACCTCTTTACTAGGCTTAAACAACAATAACAACAACAAAAACAGAATTGCTAGTGATATCACTGATATTGTGTGACTGGGGGCAGTGATCTCACTAAATGTTAGCCTTCATTTTTGGAAAAGTATGTCTAATTTCAGGCTAAAGACCAGTGTCAAGGTATTTGAAGAACTAGGAGCTACATATTGTTTTAAATGGTAAATATATATCACTAAAAAGAACAGAAGCATTTATTTGTTCTTTTGGTGGCAGTTCTGGAGCATGAGCTAAAGACCTGAGTGCTGTCCCTCAGCTTTTTTGCTTGAGGTTACTACTGCTCTATTACTTGAACCACATCTCTACTTCTGGCTTTTCTGGGGAGTTGGGGGAAAAGATGTGGTTAATTGGAGATAAAAAATTCTTATATTCTTTCCTGCCCAGACTGCCTTGGATCTCAGCTGTCTGATTAGCTGTAATCTCGCACCTGGTGAAACCTTTAATTTTTTTTTTTTAATTTTTACTTTTGCCAGTCCGGGACTTGAACTCAGGACCTGGGCACTGTCCCACAGCTTCTTTTGCTCATGGCTAGCACTCTACCACTTGAGCCACACCACCATTTCTGGCTTTTTCTATATATGTGGTAATGAGGAATCAAATCCCAGGCTTCCTGGATGCTAGGCAAGCACTCTAGCACAAAGCCACATTCCCAGCCCAACCTTTAATTTTTAAAAGCGTAATTTACAAAGGATTGAAATTGGACCACTGTGTGGAATCTCTCTATAAGGAGGATGTTTTTAGAAAACATAATATTTTAAGTTAGGAGAATTGACTAAATGACTACAGAATTTAGAATTTGTATATGAAAGAAGTAGCCAAGTAGCTTGTAATCTTCCTACCATTGAAAATGCTTAGAGATGTCTGTTGAAGATGAACATGTATACTAATGAGCCCAAACTTTAGAAATGTCCATTCAATTTGTGTCTGATTTTTTTGTGTGCCTGAAAAAAAATTGTGCCTGTATATTGGAAGGGAAGATGGGATTTTCCCACTTTTTAATTTTATTTTAAAAACCTACTTGAAAATAATTCATGATCTTTTTGTAACTCTTTGTCATCTTTGTTCTTTGGACTTTCTCTGAAGGGGCATCTAACCTCCAGAGGGTCTGTCACATAAGAATTATGAAGTTGGAACTGGGAAGGTGACTCAGTGGTAGAGTGCTTGCCTTGCATGCTTGAGGCCCTCAGTTCGATTCCTCAGCACCACATAAGCAGAAAAATCTGGAAGTAGGGCTGAGACTCAAGTGGTAGAGTGCTAGTCTACAGCTGAAGAGCTGAGGGACAGCACCCAGACCCAGAGTTCAGGCCCTACGAACGACATACAAAAAAAAAAATAAAGAAGAAGAATTATCAAGTAGCCGGGCATCAGTGGCTCAGGCCTATAATCCTAGATACTGAGGAGGCTGAGATCTGAAGATCGCAGTTCAAAGCCAGCCTGGGAAGAAAAGTCGTTAGACTCTTATCTCCAATAAATCACCAGAAAACCAGAAGTGGCACTGTGGCTCAAGTGGTAGTGCTCCCCTTGAGTTGAAGATCACAGGGACAGCGCCCATGCCCAGAGTTCAAGCCCCACGACCAACAAAAAAAAGAAGAAGAAGAAGAAGAACTATGAAGTGCCAAATGCTGGTGGCTCACACCTATAACACTACCTACTCAGGAGGCTGAGATCTGAGAATTGTGGTTCAAAGCCAGCAAAGGCAGGAAAGGCTGTGAGATTCTTATCTCCAATAAACCACCAGAAAACCAGAAGTGGCACTGTGGCTCACATGGTAGAGCGCTAGCCGTGAGTTGAAGAGCTGAGGGACAGCGCCCAAGCCCAGAGTTCAAGCCCCACAACCAACAAAACAAAACAAAACAAAAAACTATGAAATATGCTAATATTAGCACTGTCTGTAATTAATTCCTCTAAACTAGAGTCAACCCATATGCCTCTCCAAGTTAAGCAGATAATTATGGTATGTCATAAAGAGACTATTGTGGTACACCAGTGAATACAAATGACAACACATGAATGAACCTCAAAAACATTGTTAAACAAATCAAATATTTCACAGAAGATTGTATGCTATCAAGGTTAAAAAAAAAAGAGCAATAACCAACACATTGTACAGGGATGACTAGAAAGAAAAACAAGGAACCTGTGAACACACACTTAAGAATGACACTACAGAGAGTTGTTTTCACTTATTGTCCCTCCATATCTATTCTTTTGTGTGTGAACCACATTTTGAAATGGTCCCTTCATGCTGTTTCTCTGCTTTTCCTTTAGTCCCATTCTACTGTCTCTATTGGATCATTCCCAGTTACCACTTGGAGAGCAAAGCCTCTCCACTGAACCTCAGGCTCTGCAAACTCTGGCCCTCTTTAAGTTCTTTCCCTTTCTCTGCCAGAATTTCTTCCTGACACCCCTTCCTACTGTCCTGGTTACCTTCCTTGTAGATTTCCTCAAGATGCCCATGAGTGATGTGAGGCAGTCCCCAATCATGACTTCCTGTTCGTTACTGGTTACAAATCTTTAGCCACAATTTCTTTCTTTCTTTCTTTTTTTGGGTCTGGTTGTGGGGCTTGAACTCTGGGCCTGGGCGCTGTCCCTCAGCTCTGCAGCTCAATTTAGCCACAATTTCTATCTTGAGAGTGCAACTAGGTCTTACCACCTTAAGGCCACTAAAACCATGAATACCACGTGTTCAGAATCTACCCATTATCATCCCCTTTTTAGTAACCTGTTCCTTCCATTTATCACAGGCCCAATGTAGGTGTACCCTCCTCCATTTGAAATGTCTCTAACTTCCTCTTTGCTTGCTTAAGCCTGTTCAAAGTCCTTCACTGAGCTCAGCAATTGTTTTCCAAAATATTTTTCCCTAGTTGCCTTCCCTCTCCCTAGACCTGTGCTCATCCTTTGACAGCCTGATGTTTGTACAAAACTATGTAATCACACATTTGTTTGGGCTCCTCTATCATTGTATCCTTAGTACCTAACGTGGGGCCTCACACACAACAGGCATTGGGTAGGCATTGTTGAACTAACAGACATGAGAATAAAGCTCAGGCTAGGTGTACTTTAGACCATTTTTACTTTTTTTTCTCCTAATGTAACTCTGTCTATCTCCCTCCCTATAACCATAAATGCTTGCTTTTATAAGAAGATAATTCAGTGGCTGCAATAATCTCTGGCCTAGAAAGTTTAATTGTATATGCAATTTCCTCTGTATCACAGATGAGAGAAAGGGAAGAAAGGTCAAGTACTTGATGTCCCAGTGGTAAGGGATTATGGGAAACTCTCTTGGACAGTCAGTGGGATTTCAGAGTTGAATGGCCCAGTTGAAGAGCCAGGTTTCAGTGCTGTTCCAGCATCTTGAGCTCCTGTATCTATCAACTTATGAGAACCCTGAAGTTTTCTCTCAGTGGCTTTGACTGAGAATGGTAAGAACTTGAAGAAGTTTTTAGAGGTTGAAGAATATGCAGGATTGAGATATGCTACAAGAGAAAGAGAAAGTATAGAAAATGGCAGAAATAACAATGGAGATCAGCATGATCCGTGGTGAACTGGAAAGACAGCACATATCAATGATCTTGTAGTGAGAATTTTAAGGAGGACACAGAGATGGGCAGAATAGTCTAGACATGAGAGAAAACTGATGTGATGGCAAAAACAATACTAAAAAAGTTAAGACTGTAGCCAGGTATGGTAGATCATGCTATAATCGCAGCTGTAGTTCAAGGAACACTCAGAAAAATGTTCACTATATCTTACCTTAAATGATAGCTTGGGGTGTACCTGCTTGCCACTATAGTTACTTGGGAGACCAGGACCAGGAGGATCTCAGTCCAGACCATGAGACACTATCCTCACAATGACAGGAGTAAAAAGGGCTAAGAGGCACAGCTAAGGTGGTAGGGCACTTGCTTAGCAAGAATGAGGCAGTGATTTCAAAGCCAGTACCATCAATCCCACCCACCCTCCAAAAAAAACCCACAGTAACTGTCTTATCACATACTCTTAAAAAAGCATGAGGTAAAGAATGGAGAAGAAAACAGGGTGTACCTCTCAAGCAGCCACAGAAAGGAGGGTATTCATGACAGCTAGGACTTCACCAATGTTCATGCCAGCAAGGTCACTTTTCTCAGGTATAAGTAGAAGGCCACCTGGATCTTTATCACTGAAAGGACACAAACTCACACCTGTTTGTAGGAAGAGGCTTTTCCTGGTCAGGTTCCAATAAAGAACACAGAGAGATGTCAGCATCAGTTCTATGAAATAGAGGGGACTGGGTCAGGAAGACAAATGGTAGTTACAACTAGGACTATGCCACTGTCTGTCCATATGTCCTTCCAAAAGCACAGGCACATAAATACCTTGATATAAGTGTTAAATATATCTGATATCATGACTCGTAACTCAACAATCCAGGCTAACAATCCCTGTATCTTCAAATGTTCTTCATGCAACACCTCCAGGACCTATCATCATCTTCGTTAACTGATTCTGAAAGCATTTTATACAAATAGCCCTAAATCTGTCATCCAGACCAGATAGTCCAACTTGTAAGCAGATGCTCAGTTCCCTCCCTCCTTCAAGAGTCTGTGCCTCCATTAAGGAACTCTACAGTCCCATCTGCTTTTCTGATGGGACTGTAAGTCTCCATATACTCTCTTCCTGGAATGTTTCTTTCTATACATTACTACTCTGCATTTTCAGTTGTTGTAATCGAAGACTGAGGACCCCAAACTCTTTTGGTTTTTGTCTTTGATATTTAATTAGAGACTGAAGGTCTGAAGAAGTTTTCACTGGGTTCAATACTACCTTGTCTTATAAGGGCCTTGGATTAAGGTCTTGAGAAGAGTATCAGTCTATCACTATTTTAGTCATTCTCAGGCCTAGTAGGAACTCGAGAATCTCTCTAAATTCTGGGTAGGAGAAGCACTACTCCGAAAGCACAGAAGGAAGGACTAGTTAAAGAAAAATAACTACAGATGTTAGAATTATTCAATAATCGAGGAGAATCGAACTTACCTAAAATATGTGCACAGTGAATGGAATGTGAGCTGCAGGGACTGCTTATGATCTTGCTCAGTGATATTCTTCTAGAAAGCCAGGAAAAGGACATTTAGAAAATTTACTTCATGACACTCCACAGACATATGGTACCATGAAATAACATCACATACTTGTCCCAAGTATGAGGAGAGCAGATTCGGTAGACCACTTTGTGGCAGTGAACTAAACCCCTGTCCAGTATCAGGAGAGGGAAAAACCTACTACTTAAACAAAAGGTGGCAGATAAGTTTAGTTTATGCCCAAGGTAATATCTGCAAGTTTTCCTTCTGGAAGGTTTGACCCAATAGTTGAAGAAGCTGACTTCTAAAAGATATGCACTATCAGAGGAAGAGACAAAGGCAGGGATAGAGTATGTTTTTTTTGTGAGCTTTCTGTTGCTTAAACAATGTTAAACCTTTTCCTTTATCTTGTAGATTTACAGACCATAGTCTGTAAATCATAGGAAGACCATAGTCTTACAATCATAGGAATCAGGCCTCCAGACAGGGTTATTGAGTTATTTTTGAAGAAACTTACTGTTTTAAAATAAATGTAGTGAATAGGTAATGCTGTGCAAGGCATTTGACGGAGGGTTCAAGAAGACCCAACATGAGGGCTGGGAAGGTGGCTCAGTGGTAGTAGAACGCTTCCCTTGTATGCATGAGGCCCTGGGTTCAATTCCTCAGCACCAATACACAGAATAAGCTGGAAATGGATGTGGCTCAAGTGGTAGAGCACTAGCCTTGAGCTGAAGAGCTGAGGGACAGTGCCTAGGCCCAGAGTTCAGGACCCACGACCAACAAAAGAAAAAAAAAGAAGACCCAACATGACAGAGACAGTAAGGGAGACAGGGGCGTGGGTCACATGAACATAAGGATGCTGGACAAAGAATGGCTTAGTCAGGTAAAATATTAGTGAAGTTCAATTCATTAACATAAGAAGGAAAACAAAAACCTTTACCATAGCTTTCTGAAAGGATGATAAAAACAAAGGACACAGGGTTGATCTACTAATAGTCACTAGTGTTATTCAAGAAGCCATGTGCCCTCTACTTTTTTGTGTAGGATGAAGTAAAAATTAGTTAATCAGCTACCTGATGAATGCAAAGAATTGGGACAATATTCCATTTGCTAACAGAGTACTTGTAAATACTTAAAGCACCCTTCTACTCCAGTACTTAGTCTGAGTAACATAACAGTATCTAAAAACTGAGCAATAAAAAAAACTGGAGAAACAAAACTTGGTAATATTGTTTTACAGGTATATTTTGAAGTATTGATGAATAAAATGTTCATATACTTTCTCTAAAATAATACTGGGAAGGAGGAAAAAGAGTAGGTGAGGTATATTATAAATGAAACAAGATAAGCTTATCATCATTGAAGGTAAGTAATGAGTACACTTGGGGGTGAGACAACTATCAACTTTTTTTTTTTGGCAGTCATGGGGCCTGAACTCTGGGCCTGGGTGCTGTCCCTCAGCTCTTCAACTCAAGACTAGCACTCTGCCACTTGAGCCACAGTGCCACTTCTGGCTTTTTCTGCTTATGAGGTGCTGAGGAATTGAAACCAGGGCCTCATGCATGCAAGGAAAGCACTCTACCACTGAGCCACCTTCCCAACCCTCCTCCTCTTTCTTTTTTGTCTGTCATGGGGCTTGAACTCTGGGCCTGGGCACTGTCCCTCTGCTCTTCATCTAAAGGCTAGTGCTCTACCACTTGAGCCACTGTGCCACTTCCAGTTTTTTTTGTTTGTTTGTTTTTTTGGGTCCAGTCGTGGGGCCTGAACTCTGGGCCTGGGTGCTGTCCTTCAGCTCTTCAGCTCAAGGCTAGCGCTCTGCCACTTGAGCTACATCGCCACTTCCGGCTTTTTTCTTTTTGCATATGTGGTGCTGAGGAATCGAACCCAGGGCCTCATGCATGCAAGGCAAGCGTCTACCACTGAGCCACCTTCCCAGCCCCCCACTTCCAGTTTTGTGGTGGTTTATTGGAGATAAAAGTCTCATGGCCTTTCCTGCCTGGGCTGGCTTTGACCTGTGATCCTCAGATCTCAACCTCCTCAGTAGCTAGGATTACAGGAGTGAGCCGCCAGCGCCTGGCCAACTTTACTTATGCATTTGTTTAAAATTTTCTCATAATTTGTTTGTAAGCAAGTCATAAAGCTGGAGACTAAACTGTGACTTGTGAGACAAAAGCTTATACAATACAGATTGGAAATGAGCATAGGGTCATGTCCTTTGATAGCTATTTTGCACAAAGGTTTTAGAAATCTATCAACAAACATTTGGGAAACTCAAATTGAAATATTCAGAACAAATAAAAAGTAACAAATCTCATCGTAATCGACTTCAGCGAAAGAATCCACACTTTCAGTAAATAATTACCATCACAGTGAAGAGATGGTTCCAACAGGTCTGTCGATCGGGAAAGAATATGGAGAGACATGGAGTGAACCAATGCAGCAGTGGTACACAGTAGAAACCATGTTGAAAATGAACTATACATACAGCTTTTGGGTGGGTACAGAAGGGAAAAACTATGAGAGAACAAAGGACTGTCCAAGATAAAATGTACTCATTATCCATCTTATGAAACAGTACCCCCACCTGTACACCACCTTTATAATAACAACAAAAATGTTTTTAAAGTTTTATATTTAGGTTTCATATTTAGGTCATAATCAATTTGAGCTATGAGTTATGAAGTATATAAGATCTGGGTCTAGATTTTCTTTTTTTTTTAATCTTTTGCATATGATTGCCCAGTTGACATTTATTTTATACTGTCTCTTTTTTTCCAATAAATTATCTTTGCTCTTTTCTCAAGAAAGAAACACCTCAATCTTTTTCTTCTATTTTTTATATTTTATAGTCTCATCTTTTGCCCAAGTTAGCCAATACCAAAATTCACTTATTTGCATATCCCGCACAGCTAGGATGACAGGTATGCACTATGGTGCCCAGATTTTTTTTAATTTACTTTTATTGGCAAGGTAATATACAGAGGGGTTGCAGATATATAGATATATATGGTAATGAGTACATTTTTGTTGAACATTTTTACCCCTTCCCTCATTTTTCTCCCACTTTCCCTTGGCCCCTAGAATTCCCCGGACCAAGTCTAAAAGTTCATTTCCAACATACTGTCTTTTTAAACATATATATATAGATCTATCTATCTATCTATCTATCTATCTATCTATCTATATATATATATATATATATATATATATATTATAAAGATACTGTACAGGGGTGTTACAGTTACATGAGTAAAGTAATGATTACCATTCCTATCGAATTGTTATCCCCTCCTTTGTTTTTCCCCTACCATTCACCCACTCCCCTGCATGGGGTTGTAAAGTTCATCTTGTACATTTCATTGTTACAATTGGTCAACCTGGAGTTCCGGGAAGATGGCGGAGGAGAAGCTGGAATCTGAACAAGCTCTTGCATAGAAAACAGTTTCAGAGTTCCAGTGAACAGTCCCAAGCCAGAGAATCACACCAAGTGTGCCATCGCAGGACAGAGAGTTAGTCAAGAGAGGGGAAGCCAAGCAGACACATCTGAGCAGCTGCCGCTGCGGCGGCAGGGTCGCAGCGGCGTGCACCGCCGCGGGGGCATACCTGAGACACAGTCCAGGACGAAGGAGCCAGATGCAGCAGACGAGCGGATTCTACTCAACACCAGCAAGAACCAACAAGGAGCGGACAACTTCATCCTGCACTTTGCAGACCAGAGACGACCCAGGATCCAAGAGTCCGCGTGAGTAGAAGCCCGACTTCCTCACTCCTTCTCAGGGAGCAGAGGAGGGAAGGCCACCCCTCCCCCCCCAGCACCGGTGATCTCCATCTTGGATACCGACAAAGCTCTGAGGAGCGGCTAGCTCCAGCTCAGGCCTTGGAATAAAACGAGTCATTTAGCAGGTCACAAGAACTTAACGGCAAAGTGACCTCACAGACTCAGTTCCATCCAGGGAAAAGTCACCCAGCTCAGGCACCAGCCATTGGAGTGGCTCTCCTCACTGGGTAACCAGAGCCAGAGGCTGCCCCTCCCTCTAGCAGCCACCACAATCAATTGAAAAACAGAAACCTTGAGAATGGCTCGAGGCTGGGCGCTGTGAGTTTTTTCACAAAATAGCCCCAGGGAAAAGCTACTGTTTGTTGAAAGGCCTCAACTCTACCCTGAACCTAGCCTCATCACTGCATCCCCCTCTTGTGTGATTCTCAAAGCAGATCACCCTCCCAGTAAACTAACCCGGGAGGGGCATCTCAAAATCTTGGGTAAAGCAGAGCATTTTTCTGCCTGTTCCAACAAACTGACTTAAGAAACCAATCAAGCCACAGGACCTCAAGCTGACCAGAGACTCCAACCACACTCTGGTTACAGACAAAAGGGAGATACAGGATTCTTCCCACCCTCACAAAAAAAAAAAAATCAAAGAACTTTTTTTTTTCTTCTTCTTCTTTTCTTTTTTTTTTTTTGTTTTTTGTTACCTTATATATATAAAAAATTTTTTTTCCTTTTCTAAAACTTTTATTAATCTTTAATTTCTGCCTCTTCTGAAAAAATAATTGCTTTCCAGTAACTTTTTTTTCTCCCCTCTTATAATTTTTATTTTAGGAATATGTGAATGTGTGTTTTCCTTTCTTTTCTTGTCTTCTTTCTCTTTTTCTTTCATTCTTAATTATCTTTTTGTTTTATGTCTAGCTCTACTGAACTTCTGATCTTTTCTTCTCACTTTCCTATCCTTTCCACCTTTTCCTCTTTTGATCTTTTTTATGTGACTTAACTCTTGTCCTGCACATCCTCAGATAAACCCGTAGTTAACTAGTAGACCCTATCCCCCATTGTGTACACACTTAATCCACGAACTTATTACTCAATTCAAAACCTCTGAGACTTAAATTCATTAATAGCAGTACTACCTCTTTATACCTATATAATATTTTAAGCATTTTTTAAAGTTTTTCACATCTCCTCTATGTCCCTCCCTTTCTCTCAATATATTCACATTCCTCTCTAAATAGATGGTCTTTTAATCTCTATAATAAAATTAATTTTTCCGTTTCTATTTTTTTTCTGCTCTCTTTTCATTCCCCTTTCCCTTTCTTCTTTTTCTCTCTCTCTCTACTTGCATCCTACCCAAACTATTTCCTGCATTGTGATTAGGACATAGTTAACTCTCCCTGTGCCTCCCCACAACAATCTATTCCTATTTTTTACCCACATCTCTCCCTAACCCTAATAATTTCTGGTTTTCCAAATTCTCCTCTGCGGTTCGAAGTCCTTTAACATATAGCTGTTAGATGTCGAATAGATGTATCTGTTGAACTAGATTGTATCTGTAGACTATTGACTGTACAAATGCAAACTTTGGTTGATGGTTGCCTTAAGATAGTGTTCTAGCACAAAACTGGTGCTATCTTCATCTCAAATGGGCAGAGTAAGCCGGAAAAACACAAAAAATGGCAAATTCGGGTATCTCAATTCCCAATCTTGATAATCAGGGGTTAGAACAGATAATGAATAATCCAGAGGAGAGTTCCCAAATAGCTCTACAAACACTGCTGGCAAACATGATAAATGAGAAGTTTGACAACGTACAAAGGACTCTGTATGAGTGTGATAGGGAGAGAGAGGAGGCATCCCAGAAGTTTATACAGGAATATCATAAGCGTGAGGAAGCTGCTCAAAAACTGATACAGGATTTGCGTGAACAACTTGAGAATACTCAAAGAGAAAGGGAGGAATGGCGTCAGCAGGCTGAGAACACTCAAAGAGAACTGCAGGAATCTCACGAACAGGAGGAAGCTAATCAAAGAGTAATACAGGAATTGAGAGACCAGGTAGAGAACACACAAAGATCACTAAAGGCATTCATGGAATCCATTAACAAAGAGCTGAAGGAAGTCAGGGAGACCACAAAGGGAATGTTGAATGGAACCCAACAGAAGGAATGGGAGTCCAAAGAAACCATAACCAATCAACTAAGTGATTTGAGGACAAACACTGAACACCAAATTAAGGAAGTAAAGAAATTCATACAAGACCTAAAACAGAGCTTCAACAAAGAACTTGAAGCCATCAAAGCTGACCAATTAGAAGGAAAAGAGATAAAAAAACAAAGTAGAGAGTCTTGACACCAGGTTAGACCATGCAGAAGATCGAATCTCAGGGATTGAAGACAGCCTAGATATTATAGAGAAAGAACATACAACCATCCAAGACAAGTCCAAGAAATATGATAGATCTATCCAACACCTGGAAGACACCATCAGAAGGCCTAATCTAAGGATAATGGGTGTAGAGGAGCACCTAGAAACAGAAGTTAATGGTCTAGGAAATTTGTTTAACAGGATCCTAGCAGAGAACTTCCCAAACATGCAAAAAGATAAGCCTGTTCAGATACAAGAAGCCTTTAGAACCCCAAATAGACCAGACCAGAATAGGACATCCCACCGTCACATTATAATCCACACAGGATCAACTCAGAACAAGGAAAAGATCCTTAAAGCTGTCAAGGAGAAAAGGGTAATCACCTATAAAGGGAAACCAATTAGAATCACCTCAGATTTCTCAGCAGAGACAATCAAAGCAAGAAGAGCCTGGAATGATGTATGCCATGCCCTAAAAACAAACAACTATCAACCAAGAATACTGTACCCAGCTAAACTTTCCTTCATAACTGAAGGCCAAATAAAAACCTTCCATAGCAAAGAAAAATTGAAACAATACATCTCCACCAAACCAGCCCTACAAAAGATTCTTAAAGATGTCCTACACATAGAAAACCAACAAGACCGCAATAAAGGCCAAGAAACTGCACCCAAACTGAGAATCCAAGAACCATAGGAAGAACCCAGTTTTCGCAGCCCCCAAGAAGGTAGATAACATGGCAGGAACTCCCAAATACCTCTCAGTCCTATCTCTTAACGTTAACGGACTGAACTCTCCAATTAAGCGACATAGACTGTCTAGTTGGATTAAAAAACAAGACCCTTCTATCTGCTGCCTGCAGGAGTCACATCTTGCCCATAAAAACAAACACATTTTCAATGTTAAAGGCTGGAACAAAATCTACCAAGCAAACGGACCCCATAAACAGGCGGGAGTTGCAATCCTAATATCAGATAAAATAGACTTCAAATTAAAATTCGTGAGAAGAGATAAAGAAGGTCGCTACATACTAATTAAAGGATCTCTCCTTCAGGAGGATATTACAGTTCTAAATATCTATTCGCCAAACAATGGAGCACCCAAATTTATCAAAGAAACAAATCCCATATAGATCCAAAGACATTAATTGTTGGGGATTTTAACACAACACTCTCCCCACTAGATAGATCAACTCGGCAAAAACTCAACAGAGAAACCGCAGATCTAAACAGCTGCGTAGATCAACTAGATTTAACACTGATCTACCGAATATTTCTCCCAGCAGCATCAGAATACACGTTTTTCTCAGCAGCACATGGAACGTTTTCTAAAATAGACCACATTTTAGGCCTTGAGACTTTTTATCTCCCATTAATAACCAAAAAGTCAGACATAAAGCTGTGGCTCAAGTGGTAGACTGCCTTGAGTGAAAAAGCTAGGGGACAGTCCTCAGACCCTGACTTCAAGTACAACTACAAGCAGGAGAAAAAAAAAAAAGCATGGAGCCAGTGGCTCACACTTGTCATCCTAGCTACACAGGCAGATGACATCTGGGGATCATGGTTCAAACCAGGCTAGCCAAGAAAGTCCAGGAGACTCTTATCTCCAATTAACCACTCAAAAACCAGAAGTGGTGCTATGGCTCAAGTGGTAGAGTGCTAGCTATGGGAACATAGAAGCTCAGGGACAGTACCCAGGATCTGAGTTCAAGCCCTGCAATCGACAAGAGTACAAAAAAGACATTTCTGATTGGACACAGTAGCTCATACATGTAATCACTCCTAACTAGGGAAGAAGCAGAGTCCTGAAGAATTGTGGTTCAAGGCCAACCTGGGAAGAGAGATGATGGGGGAAAAGGAGGAAAAAGGGGTGAGAGCGAAGTGAAGGAAACAGAATAAGAAAAAATTCACAGACATCAAGCTCCAGCTCTAGCACGCACTTACATACACACAACTAAAGAAAAAGGGAAAAATCTGATAAATAGTGATATCAACAGTACTTCCCTCCCACCCATGCTCTTCACTGAACACTGGTCCATATGGAATTCAAGATTCTTCATCTCCCTTCATTTCTCCCGTCATTTCTCCTTTAGTATTACTGTGTACCCTGTCATTCACCATCTACCCATCTTTGCCATCTTGTGACTCTCATTGCTTCTCTCACTAGAATCCCATCCATTCTTTGAGGGAATCACTGCTACTCAAATATCCCTGAGCTGGACCAATGAAGCCCCAGCCTTCCTCCTGCTGAAAATCTCATCAGTCTGCTCTGCAGGCTCAGCCTCCTATTCCCAGTGCACACATAGCAAAGGCCAAGTCTGCCCAACTCCTCCCCATCACATGCTTGTCACGTAAAGGCAGAATCAGCCCTCCGCATAACCTCTCTGTGCAAAGCTAATGTCCTGGCTGAACCAACACAAATACGGCAGTGGTGAAGGCTCATATCTAATCTTCCTGAATTTCTGTTCATGTGGGAATGCAGTCAGCCCAGGCAGGATGTGTCTACAGGCAGAGTCCATCCAGGCCCCGTCCATCCACAAGTACCACTATATCTCCATGGCTTCTCAGGTCTCCTGTTCCTTCATATATTTCACCAGGTTTAGCTGAACCAAAGGGAGTATATTTTAATGTATACACTTTGTGATTCCAAAAATGGACTCTTGGTGTTCAGAATGATTGACTATTGAACATCAGCTCCCTCATCAGCATGCTGGTTCTCCCAGCAGAAAAATTAGGGTCTACTCTTCCATGATGCCAACAGTCTTCCCCTGGGAACTGCCAAGGGAAAGCACCATGCCCAAGGCCTGGTGCTCTGGGGAAGGGGTGTCAGCTGGTGGCATCTCTGGGGACTCACTGGCTCTCTACCAAGATAAGCTAACACTCAGTGCTGACCCTCTTGTACAGTGCACATGTCCCTCCCTCCCTCCCTATCAATTTGTATACCAGCCCACCACCCCCTTTCTCCCACAACCCCTTTCTCCCACACCCCCTTTCTCCCACAACATGAGGTGTCCCTCACACAGCTTTGCCTCATATATAAGTACACAAATCCCTTACATAACAACACAGAAACAAAACTATGCCACAGCAGACTAACAAAGTCAAATTCACTGCCTGATGCTGGAGACTCTTCCTGTCATCCTAACTATCCCAGCAGCCTGTCTGGGAACACTCCATCTTCACTTAACTAGAAAAATGCAGGCCTGGAGCTATCATGTAGTGGTAGTGTAATAAAAAGCAGGGCCAAAGGCATCTGCCTCCTCCCATAAGCTGAGCTCATTGTTCCCTTGGGCCTAGCTGTAGCAGGAGGTAGGGGGGTGGGGTCAAGAAGGGATGGGACAGTGAGCTTCGTGGGGGCAGGGCATGAGTGGAGGTTGAAACTGTTAGAGCTGTTGGAGTGGGGGAGGGGCCCAGCCTATATATAGCCTGTCTGTTCTGAGGAGCAGGGGCTGGGGAGAGACAGACAGCAAGAGGCTCCTATCAAAGCAGAGTAGAGCAGAGCAGAGCAGGGCCAGCCTGTGAAGAGGCCTGAGGCCTGTGGACAAGACACTGGAGAGGCATATACAGGAGGAGGAAGGAATAAAAAGGAAAAGCTTTCCCCTTTGGAGGTTTGCAGACTGACTATTTGGAGGTTTCCAAGTCTGGAGGTGTGACTCAAGTGATAGTGAACCAGCCATGACCATGCAAGCTCAAAAAGAGAAAATGTGAGAGAGGGAGGGGAAACCAGAGAGAGTCAGAGTCAGATTCAAGAGCAGGAAGAGAAGGAGAGAGAGTGGAAGTGTGCATGAAGGGAACAAGAAGGTGGGATAGGGGAAGTAGAATAGGAGAAGTTATGAGGAGAAAGAAAACAAGGGAAGAGAGATGGTAGAGGAAGGAATGTGGGAAAAGGGAAGAGAGGAAGGAGAAAGAAAAGGAAACAGAATAAGAAAAAAGCACTGAGATCAAGCCCCCTAGTACCAGCACAAGGATACACACAAAAAGAAAAAGGGGGAAAAAGCATGGAGGAATCATGGAAATCAACTGTACTTCCTTCCACCCACCTTCTTCACTGAACACTGGTCCATGTGGAATTCAGGAGTCCTCAGCTCCCTTCATAGCCTGGCTCCTGTCATTTCTCTTTTAGATTTATGTGCATCCTGTCACTTACCAGGTACCCATCTTTGTCCTCTTGTGGCCCTCAGTGCTTCTCTCACCAGAATCCCATCTCATTCTGTTTGCTGCGCTCTGCACCGCAAATAGCCCTGACCTGGACTCCTCATCTGCCAGGAGCCCTAAGCCCATCTCTTGCAGCAAATCTCAAGTCTTCTCTGCAGGCCCAGCCTCCTGATCCCAGTGTACACATAGCAAAGGCCTAACTCCTCCATTACACACTTGTTACCAAAGGCAGCATCAGCCCTCAGCAACTGCCTCTGTGGTGCAGATCTAATGTCCCTGGCTGAATCAACACTAATAACCTAGAGGTGGAGGATCACATTCAATCTTACCCAACTTCTGCTCATGTCCAGATGCAGTCATCCCAGGCAGGGTCCATCCTATATCTTCATGCTTTCTTAGGCTTCTTGCTCCTTCACAGATTTCTCCACCTCTAGCTGAGAGGAAGGAAAAGTATTTTAATTCATACATTTTTGTGATTCAAAAATGAGCTCTGGATGTTCAGAATGCTCCTCCCCAGCACTCTGATATCCCCAAGAACAAAAACAGGACTCTGCTATTCTTCCATGAGGCTTAGAGTGTTCTCATGGGAACTGAAGGGGAGAGGAAGCACCATGCCCAAAGTCTGGGGAAGGGCGTGTTAGCTAGGGGACTCCCTGGGAACTCACTGAATCTCTACCCAGATATGACATCACTCAGTGTTCACACCCTTGAATTGTGCATGTCCTTCTCACCCTGTGCATTCAGCACAGCAGCCCACCACACCTTTCCTTCCCCAACCATTTTCAAGGTGTCCCTCACACCCCTCAGATAACTACACAAATCACTTTTGTCACATCAGAGAAGCCATCCTGTGCTACACCAGTTTAACAAGATAAAAAGCGTTGCTGATGGTGGTGGATCATGCCTGTAATCCTAACTCTTCCAGAAGCTAACACCCAGATCACAGTTAAAGCCAACCTGGGCAGACTTCATCTTCCATTAACAAGAAAAATCCTGGTGTGACTCAAGTGGTACAGCACCGGTTATGAGCATGCAAACTCAAAGAGAAAGATCTAGAGAGGCAGGAGAGAAAAAGATAGATTCATGAGGACAGAGGAAGGTAGAAGGGAAGAGAAGAGAAAGAGAAGAGGAACGAGAAGAGGAAAAGAGGAACATCAGATGAATGGTCTGGAGGGAAGTTAGCTGGAAAAGGGGGGAAAGGAAATGGGGAGAAAGAAGAGAGAGAAAAGGAGACACAGAGAAAATCACTCAGTTCAAGTGCCAGAACCAGCACACACTCACAAATATATACCCACAACAAACAAAAAGAAAGAAAAGGACTGAGAAAATATGGAAATTAACACGATTTCCCTTCCCACCCACTCTCTTCAGTGGACACTGGTCCATTCAGGAGTCCTTAGCTTCCCCCTCTCAGCTCTCCTTCAGCATCAGTGTCAACCTTGCCTATCAGGAAGGTGCCCATCCTTAGCCCTCTTTTGGTCCGCATTGCTTCTTTTCAATGGAATACAATCTCATTCTGTTAGCTGTGCTCTGTCCCCAAATAACCCTGACCTGGATCATTGATGCAACAGGAGTCATAGCCCACCTGCTGTTGCAAATCTCATCAGTCTGCTTTACAGGCTCAGCCTCCTGACCCCCGTGCACACATAGCAAAGATCAGGTGTGCCCAACTCCTCCCCATTACATACTTGTCAGCCGAAGCAGCATCAGACCAAAGCACTTGCTATTTGGAAATCTAATGCCCCTGGTGAAGCAAACACAAATAATCCAGTGATGGATTATATCTAAACATACCAAATTTCTGCTCATGTCCTGATGCAGTCATATCAAGCAGGGTCCATCCACAGGCACCAATATATCTCCATACTCTCTCATGTATCTTGCTGCTCTTTCTAAGGATTCTCCACCTGGAGCTGAAAGGAAGGGAAATGTTTTAATTCATATAGTTTGTGAAGCTAAAAATGGGCTCTGGATGTTCAGAAGGGTCTAATACTTTAGACTCAGGTCTCCAAGTAGTCTTGTTCCCCCTGGGGGAACAAAATGTATTTTGCTATTTATCATGAGGCTTAGAGACTTCAACACAGAAAAGCCAGGAAAAAGATAGCACCGTGCTGAAGCATGGTGCCCTGGAGTAGGGGTGACACCTGGGGGCCTCTGAGGGGACTCCTAGAATCTCTACCAAGATATCCCAACACTCAGTGCAGACACTCTTGAACAGTACACATGCCTTGCCTCCCTGTCAATTCTACACACCATCCCACCACGCCCTTCCTTCAACAACCATTTGTAAGTTGTCCCTCACACTGCTGTCCCCCAGATAAGTACACAAATCCCTTTTTCCACATTAGAAAAACCAACCTGTGTCTCACCAGATGAGCAAGGTCAAAAGAACTGCCAGGTGTGCATGGCTCCAGACTGAAATCCTAACTATTCCAGAACTTCACACCCAGAACAGTGCACTTAAAACCAGCGAGAACAGACCATAGAAATGCAGGCTTGAAGGTTGGAATCAAGTGGTAGAGCACCTTGATGTATACATGCAAACTGAAAGAGAAAGAGAGGAGAGACAGAGACGAGGCAGAAAGACAGATTCATTCAAATTTCTGCTCATGTGCAGACACAGTCTTCCCAGGCCTGATCCATCCACAGACACCACTATATCTCCATGCTTTGTCAGATCTCTTGTGTCTTCACAGGTTTGTCCACCTCTACCTGAAAGGAAAGAAAATTACCTTAATTCATACACATTTCCAGTGTAACCAGGGACTCTGTTTGCTCAGAATGTTCTCAAATTTGAAACTCAGCTCCCTCAGCACTCTGATTTCCCTTTGAGAAATTTGGATTCCCAGGGCAGTTGCAATTGTAAGTAATCTGTCTAGGAAATAGGGTCTTTAAAATTTACTGGTTTTTTTTTTTTACTGTGAGTAAGTCTGAAATAAGGTACTTTTGGATGCTGGCATTATGTTAGAATGGCAATTAGGTTTAGAGAGAACACACAAGAAACTGCATTAAAATGGAGGAAAGTTGGTGCAGAAACTACTGACATGGTGCATGGAGACAGGTCCCTCTCTTTTCCCAGTGAAGATGTGCCCTTGAGGTTCGACCCAGCCAGTGTAAATAGTTGTACACAGTCACCTAGAGACTGCCAAAGGAGAAGCGAGTCCAGGATGACACCTTCCCCTCAGATCCCCCTGCTCCTATACCAAGAAGCCCAAGGGCCTCACTTTAAACCTAAGTAAACAAACTAGGTAAGTAAGTAGGAAAACATGCAACATATCTGGAAGGTGAGATGATGACCTGCTGCAGCATTTGGAACACCTTAGTGTTCGGGGACAAACGGGAAAAGTTATTTAATAAAGTGAAATTACTTGAAAGTAAGGGATCGAGGTGGATCCACCAAGCTCAGAAGGTACAGACAGCTTGAGGCCACCTTTCAGCTTACTTTTCAACATTTAAAAGTCAGCTCCCTATCAGCTGTCCTCTCACTGGAAGGAATGCTAGCTGGGGAATCCCCTAGCAATTGTCACTCAGCCTGGCTATGCTGGACTGAGACCTTTGCTGGGGATACTGGGCACACAGGAGTGTGAACTTCCTGCATGACTCCCTCCCCTCCTGCAGCTCTTCAATTCCACACCTCTCTGCTTTTCCACACCTTAGTGCTGTGGCAGAGTTCTGTACCTCTTTCTCTGGAACAGCTTTGTTCTTAAGCTGTGGACATTATTTTGGGGCCTTCACACAGTAGCAGAGTTTGTGAAAAAAGGTGACTATCCTGTGAGCCACGCTCTTCCAGCCCCATCACTTATTCTAACTGGAGGCTATGGCCTCCCCATGCCCAGAGGGAAGGGCATTTCCACTTGAGTGCCAACTCTTTAGTCTGCTCAGCCAGCTAAAAGAATTCTGGCCCCAGATTAAGCTAGTACTGGGGCTGTGTGGGGAGCAGAGGTGAAGGACAGGCAGACTGGCACTTTGGCCTTTCTTCAAAAGCAACTGTTTGTCATCATCTTGCAATTGAAATTCTGAGGACAAACTGAAGGTGTTAACATGTACAGCTAAGCTGACTCTCCTTCGTGGAGAGAGGGCTGGTGGAAATTTCCTGAGGAGTTGTGGCACAGTGGAATAGCCAAAGGCATCATTTTCCACTCCACATTTCTGGCACTCTCTTCTTAGTTTTCTTGGATGACCAGATAGGTACCCATGGCTTCATTGAATGCTCTGTCCTGGATTGCCTTTTCAATGTCAGTAATGTTGTACAGGACTGTGACATTAATGGGGTCCAGCTTGGTGGGCAGTGGCTCATCAGGAAGCAGGCCAAACCCCACACCTACAGCCAGCCATGGGTTTCTGATTGACATCCACAGTCAGCAGTTTGGAAAGGAGATCACATCTCTTTGCAGATAGATAAAGGGGAGCGGTGTACCTGGCCTCAAGGATGTGTACCCATGGCTGCCATCTTCCTCTCCTCAAATGGCAACTTTCCTGTTGTACTCACATACAGAAGCATACCTAGGATCCAAATGTCCTCTTTATAACCATCATACATTTTGTATAGGAACATTTCACGAGGTCTGAATATCAAGGCTCCACAAAACCCCTTTAGCAATTGCCCCAGCAACACCCTGATGCTCAGCCCAAAATCACTGACTTTGGCATTGCATTTGCCATCCACAGGATGTTCCTGTGTGCGATTCCATTCTTGTGAAGGTAGTGTACAGCACTCACCATCTGCTTGAACAGCCTCCTGGCTTCATACTTGACTAGGTGGTGGCAGGAGGATTTGTCAGTCCACCCTGTCCTATACTGGCTGTTGTTACACATTTTGTCAAGACTCAATTCCAAGACCTTTTGAGTCAGGGTGGGTGGAGATCCTGCCCCTTGTCTCCTGAAGTGTTAGTCATTTGCTTTGGAATTTAAATAACATCAATTTAAAATTATTTTCATTGTTTCAAAACCAAACAAATTGATGTTCACACGTTTTTTGGTCATGTGTGGGGCTTGAACTCAGGGTATGGGCACTATCCCTGAGCTCTAATGCTCAACCACTTTGAGCCACAATGCCACTTAGTTTCCAGTGGTTAACTGAAGATAAGTGTCTCATGGGCTTTCTACTCAGGGTGGCTTTGAACCTAGAACCTCAGATCTCAGTCCCCCAAGGAACTAAGATTATAGGCATGAGCCACGAGCACCTGGCACAGATAGAATTTTTAAAAGATGCCAAGTTTTAACCTTAGGACGAGAGCATGAGGTCTGAAGGTCTGAGACCTTACCACAACTGCTGCTGAGTAGTTCAAGTTCCTGTCTGCCATTGCTCTGTAAAGGACTCTCTGTTTGCCCATAGCAATGTTTTTATTTCATACTTTATTTCATTTTTAAAAGGTTTCAGTGACAGTATTTTCCAAATATGTTTATGGAACAGCCACCATTGTCAATGGCTGGAAGTGGAACAGTTCCCAGGGTGTTATTTTTAATAAGTCATTACTAACCATTATGATGCAGCGTGGAACTCAATGGCTCTTGAAGGAAGGTGGAATCTTTCCTAATTGGGTTTTTATTATCTATAAGTAATTGTACCAGTCTGGGAATGTGGGTTAGTGGTAGAGTGCTCACCTAGCATGCACAAAGCTCTGGATTTGATTCCTCAGTTCCATATACATAGAAAAGCCAGAAGTGGAGCTGTGGCTCAAGTGGTAGAGTGCCTCAAGCAAAAGAAGCTCAGAGACAGTGCCAAGGCCAAGTTCAAGACCCAGGACTGGCAAAAAAAGAGGCAGGGGTAATTGAACTGAATAGAAATTTCCAAAAATAATAAATGCAAATAGCCACAAATATATGAAAAAATGTCCAGTGCCTTTAGCCATGCTGGAAAACTTAAAAAAAAATCAAAAAGATAGAAAGATAACACAAGGATGTAGAGAGACAGATTGTAAACTGATACAAGCATTATGGCAAACAGTTTGAAGGTCTCTAAATAAATACATGAGCTCAAGTACAATTATAATATGTCTATTTCAAGATTATTTATAGCAGCTCGGGTATAGAATCAGTCTAAATGTCTATCAATGGAGAAATTGGTAATGGTCTTTCTCTTTCACACACATATGTACATGCACACACACACACACACACACACACACACAAAACGGAGAATTTTCCAGACATAACAGTGATTGGAAAGTTATCATTTGGAGCACAATGGAGGCAATGATTAAGTAAAGTTATTGAGACAAATGGCCCAGGATCACACAGATATGTACAGATCAATGTTGACCATGGACTAGTGCTGACTAGAGGTTGGGAAGGAGGGATGAAAAGGGGAGGGGAGGTTTGTTTCATCAGTGTGTGTCATGTCCTGTGTACGATTACTACTTGCTTATAAAAAGTATCAATATAAGATAGTCATCTTCCATGTCCAGAAGAGAACCGTTTCTCCTGCCTAGATGACACCACTGCAGCCTAGGCCCCTGCCCCTGTCCCTAGCTGGTCTTCCCATTTGCCCTACCTTGTCCCTCCCAAAATCATCCTTGTAAACACAACCCACAGCATACTATTCTCTGTGTGTATATGAGTGTGTGTGGGTGCAAGCACAGGCCAATGTGTGGGCTTGAACTCCCTGTTCAAGGTTAGTGCTCTACTCCTTAAGCCACAGCTCCACTTCCAAGTTTTCTGGAGTCATGCACTTTCCTACCCAGGATAGATTTGAATAATGACCTGTCAGCAGCCAGCCCTAGAATTCTTTTTTATCTGCATGCATGTTCTGTTTACTATACACCATTCACAATAAAAAGGGAATCATTCAAGTGTCCATCACTGGACCAATAAAAAGACAGTACATTCATATTGTAGTACATTATTCAGCTTAAAAAATAAAAATAAATCTGTCTGGTACAGGTGGTTCCTGCCTGTCATCCTACCTACACATGAGATAGAATTGAAGTCAAAGCCAGCCCAGGCAGGAAAGTCCATGAGACTCTTACTTCAAAGATCCATCAGAAAACCAGGAATGGAGCTGTGCCTCAAAGTGGTAAAGTGCAAGCCTTGAGCTGAACCCTCAGGGACCACTTACTGGCCCTAATTCAAGCACCAAAAAGGAACCAGAAAAAAGAAACCAACACTCAGACACTATGGATGGAACTGGAGGACACTCCGTTTCATGAAGTAATACAGGCAGAGGAGCACCAATATCACACACACCCTTTCATATTTGAAGAAATGTGGCTTTAGAGTAGACAGGAGAACCACAGGACATTGTTGAAGCATGGTGGGTCACCCCTCTGCTCATAGCCTCCTTTAGTGAAGTGCAGAGCCTCTGCTGCCCAGAGGCTCCTGTGCCTTCTCTGATCCTGTCTCTCTCCACTGAGCCCAGGCTTCCTTGCTGCAGCCACACTGGCATTTGCACTGTACCAGCTGGGGGACACTGCTATTCCAACTGCCTGGAATGCTTTTCCCTACACCCAGATGCTCACTCCACTATCCTTCCCCAAAACCCCCTTGCCAAACAGGTCTACTCAGATACTTAAAAATACAACCTTGTTCACATGTGTACACAACACACATCTGCAAACACAAAAACACAGAGTATTTCCAATGCTCATCCTGATTCTTTCTGCCTTAATCTTCCTTTTCATATATACTATGTAGTACTTTTATAAGTTTGGGTATTCTCACGCTTCATGCTTGAGTGTAAACCCACAGAGATATTTTTATGCTGTTCTCAGCATTCTGTCAGTCTTCAGCATGATGTCACTCATCCTGTAGGCACTTAGTAAATGTCCATTGAATGAAAGCCTACCCATTCCCTCACACATTTATTCAACAAATATACTGCCACACATGGTCAAAGCTCTTTCCCACTGTTTTCCCATGACTCCTCTCCACAGCCCCTGTCACCCTTGCCTCGTGGTCTCCCCACCTGTGTTTCCAAGCCCTTTGCCTAAAGCTTTGCGCCCCTCAATCTTACATATGGAGATGGTGTACACACAACAAATAACCTGTTCCTCTTCTGGGAAGCCTTTCCATACCACCTGAACTCCTTACTGGAGTTCTTCTAAGTCTCTCTGCAAGCCATGAACCCATCCTAGGTAATGGTCTGTGTGACATTGTGGCTAACCTGTGGAACCCTCATCCTCAGGCCAATTTTTCATCTTCTCTCCAAGTGCTGAGCCAAATGCACTCCAGCTGTTCCACAAAGGTTTAGGAGTGTTTGAGGATGCACATGCATCATACTGTCAATTGAAAAGTCAAAGGAAAACCTGAGTTTTCGACAGTGAGCTCATCTGGCCCCAAAAGACTGGCATGAAATCATAAAATGACTTGCCTCCTGCTTGGCACAAGGCCCTGCCCACAGCCCCAAGGGTCCACAATGCCCCTCTCCCAAATCTCCATAATGCAACCCAACACTGAAATCCCACCCAGTGTAGCAGTGACGAGGCACCCTCTCTACTGCCCTGGGACTACTAGAAACTAGCCTCAAGCCAAACCCACTGCCGGGAACTGAAACCTACTCCCTCATTTCAGGACCCCTGAGACAAAGAAAAAAAGCTTAGAAAACATGGAAATTCACAGTACTTCCCTCCCTATCCACCCATTTCACTGACCAATGATCCTTGCGGAATTTACAAGTCCCTAGTTTCCTCCTCTCAGCTTTCCTTCAGCATCAGGGTCAACCCTGTCTATCAGCAAGGTGCCCATTTCTTGTATACTTTTGGCTTTCAGTGCTTCTGTCACAAAAATCCTATCTTATTCTCTGGGAAGAGCTCTGTTCCCTAAATACCCCAGAGGTATACCACTGTTTCACTGGGAGCCTCAGCCTTCTCCTGCTGCAAATCTCATCAGTCTGCCCTGCATTCTCAGCCTCTTGACTCCAATGAACATACAGCAGAGGTCCAATGTGTCCAACTCCTCCCCATCACACACCTGTCATCCAAAGGCAGAATCACCCCCAGTACTTCCTCTGTGTAGAAATCTAATGCCCTGCTGAACAAATATCACAGTGGTGGTGGTTCATATCCAATCTTACTGAATTTCCGCTCATGTCCACATGTACTCATCTCCATCCACATGCTCCTATATTTTCATGCTTTCTTAGGTCTCTTGCTCGTTCAAAGGTTTCTCTACCTCTAGTTGATAGGAAGGAAAAGTATTGTATTTCCTACATTTTTGGGTTCAAAAATGGGCTCTGGAGACATAGTGTGGTAATATTTGAAACTCAGCTTCCTCTACACTATGTGCCCTAAGACAATAATCAGGCACTACTCTTCTTCCATGAGACCTAGGGGCTTCCCCTGGGAACTGCCAGGGAAAAGGAAGCACCATGCCCAAGCCTGGTGCTCTGGGGAAGGGGGTGTCAACTGGAAGCATCTTTGGGGATTCAAAGGGTCTCTCCTAAGAATCTGACAAGTCTCAGTGTTGAAACCCTTGTATTATGGAAATGTAATTCTCTATCTGTTCATTTTTCACATGCAGCCCAACCCAATACCCTTTCCTTCCCCAAACATTTCTAAGTTGTCTCTCATACAAGTACACAATTTCCTTTTGTAATAACAGAGAAACCAACCTGTGCTGTACCAGATTCACAAAGTCTAGGTGCTGGAGGCTCACCTGTATAATCCTAACTACTGTACACGCTGACACTGAGAAGACTGTAGATAAAGCCAGCCTGAGCAGACTCCATGTCCAGCTCAGTAGAAAATCAGGCCTAGAAGAATGACTCCACTGGTAGAACATCAGCCAGAAACACATCCACATTCAAGAGAGAGAAAGGGAAAGAGGGGACTTGAGGGGGAGAAGGAAAATGGACAGAGAGAAAAACAGAGGGACATGCATACATACCTAAAGACAGAGAGACAAAGAGACAAATTCAGGAGAAAGGATTGAGTGAGAAGGAATGGGATAGGGAGAAGAGAATTATTAGAGGGAAGAGAAGAGGAGAAGAAGAATGGGGTGTAAAAAAGGAGAGATTAGAGACAGTAAAGGGGAGGAGAGTCCAAGGAAAGGCCACAGAGGGAAAAGGAGACTGAGAAAGAGAAAAGAACAGAGTTCAAGCCAGCACACTCCCAAATGCATACACACAACAAAAAGACAATAAAAAAGCATTGAGAAATCATGGAAATTAATAGTACTTCCCTCCCCAAACACCCTCTTCACTGAACACTGTTCCATGAGGAGTTCAGCATTCCTTACTTTCCTCCTCAGCTCTCTTTCAGTATCAGTATCAAACCAGTTATTATGCATCATTTGCCTATTTGGACCCTTATTGCTTCTCTCACCAGAAACTCATCTCATACTTTGAGAATAGCATTGCTCCCCAAATACCCCTGAGCATTACCACTGATCTACCAGGAGCCCCAGCCCTCCTCTTGCCTCTAATCTCATCAGTCTACTCTTCAGGTTCAGCCTCCTGACCCAGTGTACACATAGAAAAGGCCAGCTTTGCACAACTCCTCCCCATCACACACTTCTCACCCAAAGGCAGCATCAATCCTCAGCACTGCCTCTGTGTGCAATTCTACTGCCCTGGGTGAACCAATACAAATAATCTAGTGTGAAGGGTCATATCTAATCTTACTGAATTTTTGTTCTTGTGGGAATGCAGTCATCCCAGGCAGGGTCCATCCACGGGTGTGGTCCATATACAACCAAAGTCCATCCAGGCTATGTCCTTCCACAGATCCCAGTGTATCTCCATGATTCCTCAGGTCTCCTGTTCCTTGACCACCTCTAGCTGAAAGGAAGGGAATATATTTTAATTCATACACTTTGTGGTTCCCAAAATGGCCTCTTGATGTTCAGAATGTTCAAATATTTAAAACTTGGCTCTGATAGCATTCTTTATTCCCCAAGAAGAAAAATTGGGCTCTGCTATTCTTCCATGAGGTCTAAAGTCTTTACTGGGAAACGGAAGCACCATGCCCAAGCTGGGTACTCTGGGAAAGGGGGCCTCTCTGGGGACTCATAGAGTCTCTACTAAGAATCTGACACCTCTCAGTGCACTTGTACAGTGCACATGTCATCCTTCCCTGTCCATTTACACCAACCCATTACCCCCTTCCTTCCACAACCAATTGTAAGGTGACTCTTACACAGCTGTCCCTCACATAAATACACAAATCCCCTTTCAAAATAGAGAAACCAACCTTTGCCACACCAGATTAACAAAGCCAATTGCATTCCCTGATGCTGTAGGCTCTTGTCTGTAATCCTACCTATCTCCCAAGTTGACACCTTGAAGATTGCATTTACAGCAAGTTTGGGAAGACTCCATCTTCAAGTAACTAGAGAAATTCAAGCCTGGAAGTGTAACTCAAGCAGGAGAGAATCAGAAATATCCATGAAAACTGAGAGAGAGAGAAAAGAGAAAGAGAGGGAGAAAGGGAAAGAGGAAAAAAAGGAGAAGTGTAGAGAGAGAGGAGGAGTGAGGGAGGTGGAGGGAGAGAGAGACAGATTCAAGAGTGGGAAGAGAGGGAGAGGGAATGGTAGAAGGTAGTAGAATAGCAAGAAGAGGAACAGGAGAATTAGAATACGAGTAGTTATGGGAGGAATGAAAAAAAAGGAAGACAAATGGAGAGTGGGAGCAGGGGGAAGGTGAGAAAAGTGGAGAGAGGACAGAGAAAGCAAAGGAAACAGAGCATAGGAAAAAAAGCACTGAGGTGTAGCAGCACACACTCACAAACATACAACAAACAAAGGGAAAAAATAAAAGAATAGTGATTGAGAAATCTTACAAATCAACAGTTAATTCCTTCCCACCCACCTTCTTCACTGAAGAATGGCCCATGTAGAATTCAGGATTCCTCAGCTTCCATGTGAACCTGCCTCCTGTCATTTCTCCTTCATATTTATGTACACCCTGTCATTTACCCCGTACCCATCTTTTCCCTCTTGTAGCCCTTATTGGGTCTCTCACCAGAATCCCATTTTGTTCTTTCAGGGGAGATCTGCTCCCGAATAGCCCTGAGCTGGACCACTGATCCAAAGGAGCTCGGGCCCACCTCCAGCAGAAAATCTCATCAGTCTGCTCTGCAGGCTCAGCCTCCTGACATCAGTGCACACATAGCAAAAGCCAGGTGTTGGGGCTGGGAAGGTGGCTCAGTGGTAGAGTGCTTGCCTTGCATGCATGAGTCCCTGGGTTCGGTTCCTCAGCATCGCATTAGCAGGAAAAAAAAGGTGGAAGTGGCGCTGTGGCTGAAGTGGTAGAGTGCTAGCCTTGAGCTGAAGAGCTGAGGGACAGTGCCCAGGCCCAGAGTTCAGGCCACATTACAGGACCCCCTTACCCAAAGAAAAAAAAGTGTCAGGTGTGCCCAATTTCTCCCCATCACACACTGTCACCCAAGGGCAGACAGCATCATCCTGCACCACTCCCTCTCTGTGGAAATCTCATGGCCCTGGCTAAACCAACACAAATAACCCAGTGGTAGAGGTCATATCCAATCTTACCGAATTTTCGCTCTTGTCCAGATGCAGTCATCCCAGCAGGATCCATCCACAGGCACCACTGTATCTTTATGCTTTCTTAGGTCTTGTGCTCATTCACAGGTTTCTCTGATAGGGAGAAAATGTATTTAATCCATACATTTTTTTTCATTCAATAATGAGCTCTGGATGTTCAGAATGTTCTCAGATTTGAAACTCTGCTCCCCTGGCAATCTGATTTACTAACCAGAAAACTTGGGCTCTGCTCTTCTTCCATGAGGCCTAAAGTCTTCACCTGGGGACTGCTAGGGGAAAGGAAGCACCCTGCCCAAAGCCTGGTGTTCTGGGGAAGCAGTGTCAGTAGGGGGACTCCTTGTGGATGAACAGATTCTCTATAATACCTCTCACTCCTTTCTGTGCTGACATACTGGCACTGTGCACAGGTTCTTTCCTCCCTGTCCATTCTGCACAACCACCCACCACATGTTTCCCTCCTCAAACAGCTCCAAGGTGTCTCTCAGACATCTGTCCCTCAGATAAGTACACAAATCCCTGTGCTACACCAGATTAACAAGGTCAGAAACATGGCTGATGGTGGTGGATCATGCTTGTAATCATAGTTCTTCCAGAAGGTGACACCAGAAGATCAGAATTTAAACCAGCCTGGGCACACTCCATCTTCAATTAAGTAGAAAAATGCTGGCTTAGAGGTGTGACTTAAGTGATAGAGCTAGAGCTATGAACATGCCAACTCAAAGAGAAAGATCTAGAGAGGCAGGAGAGAAAAGGACAGATTTATGAGTACAGTGGGAGAGAGAATAGAAGAAGAGAAGAGGAGACAGAAGAGGGAAAGGGGAAGAAGAAGAGGAGAGGAATGGCTTGGAGGGAAGTTAGCTGGAAAGGGGAAGAGACAGGAAATAGGGAGAAAGAAGAGACAGAAAAGGAGACAGAGAAAGAGAAAATCACTCAGTTCAAGTGCCAGTACTAGCACACACTCACAAACACATGCACACAACCACAAAAAAAACCCAAAGAAAATAAAATCAAAAGAGTGACACAACATGGAAATCAACAGTACTTCCCTGCCCACCCTTCTTCACTACAGATGGTTCCATGTAGAATTCAAGAGATCTTAGCTTCCTCCTCTCAGCTCTCCTTCAGCATCAGTGTCAACCCTGTCTATCAGCAAGGTACCTATTATTTGCCCAATTTTGTCCTCATTGCTTCACTCACCAGATTCCCTCATTCTTTCAGCTGAGCTCTGTTCCCCAAATACCCCTGAGCTGCACCACTGATCCAAAGGGAGCCCCAGCCCACCTCCTGCTGCAAATCTCATCAGTTTGTCCTGCAGCTTCAATCTGCTGGCCCCAGTGCACAGATAGCAAAGGCCAGGTGTGCCCAAGTGCTCCCCACAGCTCATCACCTAAAAGCAGCACCAGCCCTCAGCATTGCCTCTGTGTGGATTTCTAATATCACAGCTAAACCAACACACATAACCCAATGGTGGAGGTTCATATCCTATCTTACCAAATTTCTGTTCATGTGGGAACACAGTCTACCCAGGCAGGGTCCATCTTCAGGTAAAGCCCATCCATCGCAGCTACTTATAACCAGAAGTCCACAAGCAACTACTATTCTCCAGGCTTTCTCAGGTCTCTTGCTCCTTCAGAGATCACTCTCACTCTGGTGAATGGAAAGAAAAAAATGCTTTAATTCATATACTTTGTAATACCAGAAACTGACTCTGGATGTTAAAAATGTTCTAATATTTGAAACTCAGCTTCCTTCCTTCCATGGTTCCCATAGGAAAAAATCAGGCCCTTCTATTCTTCCATGAGACCTGGATTCTTCCCTTGGGAACTTCCAGGGAAAACACCATGCCCAAAGTCTATGCTCTGGGGAAGCAGGTTCAGCTGGGGCCTCTTTGGGGAGTCTCACAAGGTCTCTACTAAGAACCGGACACCTCTCAGTGTTGACACCCTTGCACTGTGGAACTGTAATTCTCTACCTATTCATTCTACACACCAGCCCACCATACCCTTCCTTTCTAAACACTTGTGAGGTGTCCCTCACACAGCAATCCCTCACATGGGCATACCAATCCCTTTTGAAACAACAGACTAACCAACCTGTGCTCTACCAGATTCACAACGTCCAAAGAACTGCCAGCTCCTGGAGGCTCATGTGTGTAATCCGAACTATTCTACTAGTTGACATCGGGAAGACTGCAGACAAAGCCAGCCTGTGTAGACTCCACGTATTGCAACCAGAAAAATTCAGGACTAGAGGTATGATTCCAGAGGTAGATCACCAGCCAGAAACATGCAAACTGAAAGAGAAAATGAGAGTGAGAGACTGAGAGAGAGAGACAGACAGACAGACAGAATTGGCGGAAAGAGACAGACAGATTCAGGAGGAAGAAAAGAGTGAGATGGAATGGGAAAGGGAGAAGAGGGGAAACATCAGAAGGGAAGGAGAAGAGGAAAATGTGAGGGAGTAGGAATGAAGAGAAATGGTAGAGGGGGGAGAACAAAGAAAGTCCAGGACAAAAAGGAGACTCGGAGAGAAAACCAGACAAGTATAGAGTTCAAGCCTTTATACCACCACACGCTCACAAATGGATCCAATAATAAACAAAAAGAAAGACAATAAAGAAAAAAAAAAGCATGGGTCTCCATGGAAATTCACAGTACTTCCCTCCCCACCCACCCTCTGGTCCCTGTGGAGTTCAGGACTGTTAGCTTCCTCCTCTCACCTCTCCTTCAGCATCAGTTTCAACCCTGTCCATCACCAAGATGCCTGTCCTATGACCACTTTGGCCCTTACTGCTTCTCTCACCAGAAACTCATCTCATTCTTTGACAAGAGCTCTGCTCCCTAAATACCCCTGAGCTGCACCACTGGCCCACCAGCCTTCCTTCTGCAAATCTCATCATTATGCAGTGCAGGCTCACCCTCTGAGCCCAGTCCCCCCATAGCAAAGGCCAGCTGTGCCCAACTCTCCCCATCCCACACTTGTTACTCAAGGGCAGCATCCTCCCTCAGCACTGCCTCTGTCCGAATCTGATGACCTGGCTGAATCAAAACAAATTTCACAGTGGAGAAGGCTCACATCCAATCTCACTGGATTTCTGTGGAAATGCAGTCAGCCCAGGCAGGGTCCATCCACAGGCACCATTATATAGCCATGCTTTCTCGGGTCTCCTTTTCCTTCACATAATTCACCACCTGTAGCTGAAAGCAAGGGAATATATTTTAACTTGTACACTTTGTGATTCCAAAAATGGACTCTTGCTGGTTCTCCCTGCAGAAAATTAGGGTTTACTTTTCCATGAGTCCTACAGTTTTTCCCAGGAAACTGCCAGGGGAAAGGAAGTATCATGCCCAAAGCCTGGTGCTCTCGGGAAGGGGGTGTCAGCTGGGGGCTTCCCAGAAAACTACCAGAATCTCTAGAAAGGTATGACAACACTGAGCGCTGACACTTTGTGCACTACACATGTTCCTCCCTCCCTGTCCATTTGTACACCAGGCCACCACCCCCTTCCTTCAACACCATTTGTAAGGTGTCCCTCACACAGCTGTCCCTTACAGAAGCACACAAAACCCTTTCAAATAACAGAGAAGCCAACCTGTGCTACACCAGACTAACAAAGTCTAATGTGTTGCCTGATGCTGGAGGCTCTTGCCTGTAATCCTAGCTATCCCACAAGTTTACCTGCAACATTACACATACAGCACTTTGGGAAATTCCTTCCTCAATTAACTAGAGAAATGAAAGCCTGGAGGTATGACTCAAGTGGGAGGGAACTAGTTTTGACCATGTAAACTGAAAGAGATGAAGAGAGATATAGGAGAGACAGAGAAAAAGACATTGTGAGAGACTGAATCAAGAGCAGGGAGAGAGGAAGACAGAATGGAACAGGAAGATTCATGAGGAAGGAATAGGAAGAGAAGAAGGGGGAGAAGAATGAAAGGGGAAGAATAGGAGGAATGTAAGAGGGAGAAAGAAAATTAGGGAAGGTAGTTAGGATGGGGTGGAGAGGTGAGAAGGGGAGGATGCGAAGAGAGTGAAAAGGAGACAGAAAGAGAGAAAAGCAGAGTTCAAGCTCCAGTACCAGTACACATGCAAAACAAGTACACACAACAAACCAAGACAAGATAAAAGAAAAAGCATGGAGAAATCAAGGAAAGTCAGAGAACTTCCCTCCCCACCCACCCTCTTCACTAAATGCTGGTCCATGTGGAGTTCAGGATTCCTCAGCTCCTTTCCTGACCGTCCTGAGTTGTCATACAGCATCAGTGTCAGTCCTTTCTTTCAATAAGGTGCCCATCCTTTACCCTCTTTTGGCCCTCCTTGTTTCTCTCACCACAATCCCATCTCATTCTTTGAGGGGAGATCTGCTTCCCAAATGGCCCTGAGTTGGATCTGATTCACCAGAGCTCCAGGCCACTTCCTTCCACAGTCTACTCTGAAGGCTCAGCTTCTTGACCCAGGGCACAAATAGCAAAGGCCATGTGGACCCAACTCCTCCCCATCACTCCCTTGTCACCCCCCGAAGCTGAACCAACACATATGACCCAGTGGTGGAGGGTCACATCCAATCATACCAAGTTTCTGCTCATATTCAGAAACAGTCAGCCCAGTCAGGGTCCATCCACAGACAAAGTCCACCCAGGCGTCCATCCACAGGCACCACTGTATCTCCATAATTTCTCAGTAATCGTGCTCCTTCACACGTTTCTCCACCTCTCCCTTCAAGGAAGGAATATTATTCTACTTCATATCCTTGGCCAGTCTAAACAGTGGCTCTGGTTGGTCAGACTGTTCTCTTATTTGAAACTCAGCTAACCCAACCTTCTGCTTCCCCTTAGAGAAAATGGGGGCTCATGGGAGGAGTTGCAATTCAAAACAACCTGTCTAGGTAATAGGGTCTCTTTGATAGTGAGCAAATAAACAACTCTGAAAGAAGGGATTCTTGGATGATGGTTTTATGTTGGGATAATGATGAGGTTTAGAGAGAAATCACACAGGCAGGAAAGTGCATTGAAATGGAGGAAAGTAAGGGGAGAAGTGAATGGAGTGAATGGAGACAGGTATCTCTCCATTGCCAGTGAAGATTTGCCTTTATGCTCCAACCCAGCCAGGGTAACTAGTGTGCTCAGTAGTTGTACCCAGTCACCTAGAGACTGCGGAAGGAGAAGCAGAGTCCAGGATGCTTCCTGCCCCTCATATGCATGGATTCCTATACCAACAAGCTCAAGGGCCTCACCTTCAACTGAAATAAAGAAATCAATAAACTAGCAAGTAGGGACACAAACAAGCAACCTACCTGGAAGGTGAGATGATGACCTGCTGCAAAATTTGGGACAAAAACACCTTAGTGTTCAGGGCACAAATGGGAAAGGTTGTTCAAGGAAGTGACAACACTCTTAAGTAAGGGATCGATGTGGAAATGCCCAGCTCAGAAGGTACAGGCAGCTTGAGGCCACCTTTCAGCTTACCTTTCAGCATTGGAAAGCCTTGGTGATGTCAGCTGTCCTTTCTCCAGAAGGAATCTCTGCTGGTGAATCACACAACCTGGCCTGAGACGTCCGCAGTGTGGACTTCCTGCATGACTCCTTCCCCACTTGCAGCTCTTCAATTGTACACCTCTGCTTTTCCACACCCCAGATAAGAGTCACCCCAAAGGTCTGAGTCTGGTGGGTGGTTTTCAATTTTGCTGTTTCAGAGTTCTGTACCCCTTTCTCTGGGACAGCTTTACTCTCAATCTGTGGACATTACTTTGGGGCATTCCCCACTTGCAGCTCTTCAATTCCACACCTCTCTGCTTTTCCACACCCCAGTTAGAGTGACCCCAAAGGTCTGAGTCTGGTGGGTATCTTTCAATTTTGCTGTTTCAGAGTTCTGTACCTCTTTCTCTGGGACAGCTTTACTCTCAATCTGTGGACATTACTTTGGGGCGTTCACGACTTGCAGCTCTTCAATTCCACACCTCGCTGCTTTGGCACACCCCAGTTAGAGTTACCCCAAAGGTCTGAGTCTGGTGGGTGGTTTTCAATTCTGCTGTTTCAGATTCCTGTACCCCTTTCTCTCGGACAGCTTTACTCTCAATCTGTGGACATTAATCTGGGGCGTTCACACAGCAGCTGATTCTTCGAAAAATATTGACTATCCTGTTAGCCACCCTCCTCCAGCCCTGTCTAATGTTCCACCTGGGGGCTATGGCCTCCCCGAGGCTGCGCAGTAGGAAGAGCATTTTCCACTGAGCGGGAACTGTCTAGTGTGCCCGAACAGCTAAAAGAATCCGGGCCCCAAATGAAGCTAGAACTGGAGATCTGCAGGGTGTAGAGCGGAAGCACAGGCAGACTGGCACTTTGGGTTCTCTTCAGAGGTAACTGAAATTCTGAGGACAAGCTGAAGGCCTTAGATGGTGCAGAAAAGGTGGCTCTTTTTCGTGCAGGGAGAGGGGTGGTGGGATTGTCCTCAGGAGTTGGGCATGGTGGACTAGCCAAAGGCATCGTTTTTGGTTCTACACTGCTGGCATTCTCCTTGAAGTGTTCCTGCATGAGCAGGTAGGTGCCCATGGCTTCATTGAATTTTCGACCCTGGATTGCCTTTTCAATGTCAGCTACGCTGTACCCCATGTTGCACATGACTGTGACAATAATGGGGTCCAGCTTTTTGGGAAGTGGCTCATCAGGAAGCAGGCCAAATCCCATATCTAGAGCCAGCCATGGGTGCTGCATTATTTTCTTAATAGCAGGCCTCTGCTTGAAGTCCACAGTCAGCAGTTTAGAAAGGAGATCATGGCCCATTGACAGATAGGTAAAGGGGATCGGTGTACCTGGCCTCTAGGATTTGTTTCTCTGAGTCATCTTATACCCCTCAAATGGGAACTTTCCTGTTGTCATCATATATAACAGGATGCCCAAGTCCCAAATGTCCACCTTGTACCCATCGAACATGTTGTATAGGAACACTTCAGGAGGGCGGAATATCAAGGCTCCACAAACCCCCTTTACCAACTGCCCTGGGTCACCCTGATGCTAAGGCCAAAATCACTGACCTTGGCATTGTGATTGGTGTCCAACAGCACGTTGTCGGCCTTCAGGTCTAGGTGTGCAATACCATTCTCATGAAGGTACCGAATGGCACTCGTGATCTGCCTGAACAACCTCTTGGCTTCAGACTCAAAGAGGCGGCTGCAAGGGGATTTATTGATATACACCAAGAGATGGCCCCGAGTGGCCAGCTCACTGACCAGGTACACAGTGTTCATCCTCCATCACCTGGAACAATCGCATGATGTATGGGTGACGTACACTCTTCACAATGTCCACCTCATTTTCTAGATCATGGCTTCTCAGCTCTTTCTTAGGGAGAACTTTGACCGCCACTGTGGTGTCTGTGAGGCGGTGATGGGCCAGCTTTACATGGCCAAAGCTGCCGTAACCAATGATCTCTCTTAAGTTGTACTGTCCAATGACAGTGATCTCCTCCTCCCTGGGGGAGGAACTAAAGTTGTACATTAACATCTTGCAGCTGGGATGGCAAGTGATCAAGATTAAGAATTTCTAAGATAATCTAGAGTTAGTAACTTATAAATCTTAAAAGGAAACTACCAACAAACAAGTAAATACAACCCCCTGCCCCCGACAAGTAAATGAAATCCCCAAACCCAAACATCAAAACCACCACCCCCCCACACCCAAAGAAAGCAGCCAAGTAGCTTGAAGTTAGTCCAGCGGGTCACCAAGTAAAAGTGCCCAGTGCTGTAACTGACAAAGCTGGAGAGCAGCTGCCTCTTATATACCCTGCTGGGAATGCCTCACAATGCCCTGTGATGTCAGGGGCAGATGGACCAATCACAAGTCAGGCCATTGACATCAGTGAGGAAGTGGACCAATCAGAGCCCAGTGCACACCCGCTGGCAGTTAGGTACTTGGACCAGGAAAACTCTGGTTGCCAAGGACAATGGGCACATGGCAGGATGCTCTTCCTGCTACCATGGCAGCCACATGTGAACCATGAGGACATTGGCCAGTGGCCCTCATCTTTCTTCGGGGTTGGGCATCCTAGGATGGCCCCTGGGAGGAAATCACCCACTGGGCTCTTGATGAGACAATCCAGAGAGCGAGACAATCCTTGCAGGCACCGTAAGAAGTGAACAAAACAAGTTTATTTACACTATTAACACCAGAAAGGTCTCTTGAGTCTACCTTGTCCTGGGCTAGATACCCAGAACCAAGAGCAGCCTCAGCCACCAAACCTCCAAACCTCCAATAGGCAGTTCTGACCCTCCAACCTTTATTAGTTGGTCTGCAAACCACCAATTAGTCGGTCTGCAAACCTCTGAACCTCACACCTCCAAAGCTCCAAAGCTCCAACCTTCCAAAGGGGAAGGCTTTACCCTTTCTTCCCTTCCTCCTCCACATGCAGGCCTCTCCACTGTCCACAGATCTCCTAGAGGGAGGTCCCAAATGGCCATTCATGTTCCTCCTCTAAGCTGCCCAAGTCCAATCCCAATAGGCAGCTTGCTATGTGCATGCCTCTAGAAGCATGCCCCACCCCCTTGTGGTGGCATGCCCCTCCAGTGCCCCTTGGGGTGGTGACACCTTGAAGATTGCATTTACAGCAAGTTTGGGAAGACTCCATCTTCAAGTAACTAGAGAAATGCAAGCCTGGAAGTGTAACTCAAGCAGGAGAGAACCAGACATATCCATGAAAACTGAGAGAGAGAGAAAAGAGAAAGACAGAGAGGGAGAAAGGGAAAGAGGAAAAAAGAGAGAAGTGTAGAGAGAGAGGAGGAGTGAGGGAGGTGGGGAGAGAGAGACAGATTCAAGAGCGGGAAGAAAGGGAGAGGGAATGATAGAGGGTAGTAGAACAGCAAGAAGAAGAACAGGAGAATTAGAATAGGAGTAGTTATGGGAGGAGTGAAAACAAAGGAAGAGAAATGGTGGGTGGGAGCAGGGGGAAGGTGAGAAAAGTGGAGAGAGAACAGAGAAGGCAAAGGATACAGAGCATAGGGAAAAAAGCACTGAGGTGTAGCAGCACACACAAGCACATACACACAACAAACAAAAGGAAAAAAATAAAAGAATAGCGATTGAGAAATCTTACAAATCAACAGTTAATTTCTTCCCAATCACTTTCTTCACTGAAGAATGGCGCATGTGGAATTCAGGATTCCTCAGCTCCCTTCTTAACTTGCCTCCTGTCTTCTCCTTTACATTTAGTGTCCACCCTGTCATTTACTTTGTACTCATCTTTTCCCTCTTGTAGCTCTTATTGGGACTCTTACCAGAATCCCATTTTGTTCTTTCAAGGGAGATCTGCTCCCGAATAGCTCTGAGCTGGACCACTGATCCCACCTCCTGCAGAAAATCTCATCAGTCTGCTCTGCAGGCTTAGCCTCCTGACATCAGTGCACACATAGCAAAAGCCAGGTGTGCCCAAATCTTCTCTATAACACATGTGTCACTCAAGGGCAGACAGAATCAGCCTGCATCAAAACCTGTCTGTGGAAATCTCATGGCCCTGGCTAAACCAACACAAATAACCCAGTGGTAGAGGTCATATCCAAACCTACCGAATTTTTGCTCCTGTCCAGATTCAGTCATCCCAGGCAGGGTCCATCCAGAGGCACCACTGTATCTCCATATTTTCTCAGGAATCCTGCTCCTTCACAGGTTTCTCCTCCTCTACCTTCAAGGAAGGAATATTATTCTACTTCATCCTTGGCCAGTCTAAACAGTGGCTCTGGTTGGTCAGACTGTTCTCTTATTTGAAACTCAGCTAACCCAGCCTTCTGGTTCCCCTTAGAGAAAATGGGGGCTCATGGGAGGAGTTGTAATTCAAAACAACCTGTCTAGATAATAGGGTCTCTTTGATTGTGAGCAAATAAACAACTCTGAAAGAAGAGATGCTTGGATGATGGTTTTATGTTGGGATAATGATGAGGTTTAGAGAGAAATCACACACCAGGAAAGTGCATTGAAATGGAGGAAAGTAAGGGGAGAAAACATTGACAGTGCACTGGGTGAATGGAGACAGGTACCTCTCCATTCTCAGTGAAGATTTGCCTTTATGCTCCAACCCAACCAATGTAACTAGTGTGCTCAGTAGTTGTACCCAGTCACCTAGAGACTGCAGAAGGAGAAGCAGAGTCCAGGATGTGTCCTGCCCCTCAGATCCATGGATTACTATACCACCAAGCTAAAGGGCCTCACTTTAAACCTAAATAAATATTTTTGCATTATTTACCATAGCTAAGATATGGGACCCACCCAGATGCCCCTCAGTAGATGAATGGATCAAGAAAATGTGGTATAGGTGGGGTTCCGGGAAGATGGCGGAGGAGAAACTGGAATCTGAACGAGCTCTTGCATAGAAAACAGTTTCAGAGTTCCAGTGAACAGTCCCAAGCCAGAGAATCACACCAAGTGTGCCATCACAGGACAGAGAGTTAGCCAAGAGAGGGGAAGCCAAGCAGACACATTTGAGCGTCTGCCAGCAGCTGCTGCTGCGGCGGCAGGGTCGCAGCGGCGACCGCAGCCGCGGCCATACCTGAGCGCTCACACAGAGAGTCCGGGACGAAGGAGCCAGACGCAGCGGGCGAGCGGATTCTACTCAACACCAGCAAGAACCGACAAGGAGCGGACAACTTCATCCTGCACTTTGCAGACCAGAGACGACCCAGGATCCAAGACTCGGCGTGAGTAGCCCCAATTCCTCACTCCTTCCCAGGGAGCAGAGGAGGGAAGGCCACCCCTCCCCCCCCCCAGCACCAGTGATCTCCATCTTGGATACCGACAAAGCTCGGAGGAGCGGCTAGCTCCAGCTCAGGCCTTGGAATAAAACGAGTCATTTAGCAGGTCACAAGAACTTAACGGCGAAGTGACCTCACAGACTCAGTTCCATCCAGGGAAAAGTCACCCAGCTCAGGCGCCAGCCATTGGAGTGTCTCTCCTCACTGGGTAACCAGAGCCAGAGGCTGCCCCTCCCTCTAGCAGCCACCACAATCAATTGAAAAACAGAAACTCTGAGAATGGCTCCAGGCTGGGTGCTGTGAGATTTTTTTCACAAAATAGCCCCAGGGAAAAGCTACTGTTTGTTGAAAGGCCTCAACTCTACCCAGAACCTAGCCTCATCACTGCATCCCCCTCTTTTGTGATTCTCAAAGCAGATCACCCTCCCAGTAAACTAACCTGGGAGGGGGAATCTCAAAATCTTGGGTAAAGCAGAGCATTTTTCTGCCTGTTCCAACAAACTGACTTAAGAAACCAATCAAGCCACAGGACCTCAAGCCGACCAGAGACTCCAACCACACTCTGGTTACAGACAAAAGGGAGATACAGGACTCTTCCCATCCCTCCCAAAAAAAAAAAAAAAAAAACAAAACCAAAGAACTTTTTTTTTCTTCTTCTTCTTCTTTTCTTTTTTCTTTTTTTGTTTTGTTTTTTTTTTTTTCGTCCTATGTTACCTTATATATATAAAAAATTTTTTTTTTTGCTTTTCTAAAACTTTTATTAATCCTTAATTTTTGCCTCTTCTGAAAAAATAATTGTTTTCCATTAACTTTTTTTTTTTCTTTCTCCTCTTATAATTTTTATTTTAGGAATACGTGAATGTGTGTTTTCCTTTCTTTTCTTGTCTTCTTTCTCTTTTTCTTTCATTCTTAATTATCTTTTTGTTTTTTGTCTAGCTCTACTGAATTTCTGATCATTTCTTCTCACTCTCCTATCCTTTCCATCTTTTCCTCTTTGTTCTTCTTTATATAACTGAACTCTTGTTCTGCACATCCTCAGATAAACCCGTAGTTAACCAGTAGACCCTATCCCCCATTGTGTACACACTTAATCCACAAACTTATTACTCAATTCAAAACCTCTGAGACTTAAATTCATTAATAGCAGTACTACCTCTTTATACCTATATAATATTTTAAGCATTTTTTTAAAGTTTTTCACATCTCCTCTATGTCCCTCCCTTTCTCTCAACATATTCATATTCCTCTATAAATAGATGGTCCTTTAATCTCTAAAATAACATTAATTTTTACGTTTCTTTTTTTTTTCTGGTCTCTTTTCATTCCCCTTTCCCTTTCTTCTTTTTCTCTCTCTCTCTACTTGCATCCTACCCACCCTATTTCCTGCATTGTGATTAGGACATAGTTAACTCTCCCTGTGCCTCCCCACACCAATCTATTCCTATTTTTTACCCACATCTCTCCCTAACCCTAATAATTTCTGGTTTTCCAAATTCTTCTCTACGGTTCGAAGCCCTTTAACATATAGTTGTTTGATGTCGAATAGATGTATCTGTTGAACTAGAGTGTATCTGTAGACTATTGACGGTACAAATGCAAACTTTGGTTGATGGTTGCCTTAAGATAGTGTTCTAGCACAAAACTGGTGCTATCTTCATCTCAAATGGGCAGAGTAAGCCGGAAAAACACAAGAAAAATGGCAAATTCGGGTATCTCAATTCCCAATCTTGATAATCAGGGGTTAGAACAGATAATGAATAATCCAGAGGAGAGTTCCCAAACAGCTCTACAAACACTGGTGGCAAACATGATAAATGAAAAGTTTGGCAACGTACAAAGGACTCTGTATGAGCGTGATAGGGAGAGAGAGGAAGCATCCCAGAAGTTTATACAGGAATATCATAAGCGTGAGGAAGCTACTCAAAAACTGATACAGGATTTGCGTGAACAACTTGAAAATACTCAAAGAGAAAGGGAGGAATGGCGTGAGCAGGCTGAGAACACTCAAAGAGATCTGCAGGAATCCCACGAACGGGAGGAAGCTAATCAAAGAGTAATACAGGAATTGAGAGACCAGGTAGAGAACACACAAAGATCACTAAAGGCATTCATGGAATCCATTAACAAAGAGCTGAAGGAAGTCAGGGAGACCACAAAGGGAATGCTGAATGGAACCCAACAGAAGGAATGGGAGCCCAAAGAAACCATAACCAATCAACTAAGCGATTTGAGGACAAACACTGAACACCAAATTAAGGAAGTAAAGAAATTCATACAAGACCTAAAACAGAGCTTCAACAAAGAACTTGAAGCCATCAAAGCTGACCAACTAGAAGGAAAAGAGATAAAAAACAAAGTAGAGAGTCTTGACAGCAGGTTAGACCATGCAGAAGATCGAATCTCAGGGATTGAAGACAGCCTAGATATTATAGAGAAAGAACATACAACCATCCAAGACAAGTCCAAGAAGTATGATAGATCTATCCAACACCTGGAAGACACCATCAGAAGGCCTAATCTAAGGATAATGGGTGTAGAGGAGCACCTAGAAACAGAAGTTAATGGTCTAGGAAATTTGTTTAACAGGATCCTAGCAGAGAACTTCCCAAACATGCAAAAAGATAGGCCTGTCCAGATACAAGAAGCCTTTAGAACCCCAAATAGACCAGACCAGAATAGGACATCCCACCGCCACATTATAATCCACACAGGATCAACTCAGAACAAGGAAAAGATCCTTAAAGCTGTCAGAGAGAAAAGGGTAATCACTTATAAAGGGAAACCAATTAGAATCACCTCAGATTTCTCAGCAGAGACAATCAAAGCAAGAAGAGCCTGGAATGATGTATGCCATGCCCTAAAAACAAACAACTATCAACCAAGAATACTGTACCCAGCTAAACTCTCCTTCATAACTGAAGGCCAAATAAAAACCTTCCATAGCAAAGAAAAATTGAAACAATACATCTCCACCAAACCAGCCCTACAAAAGATTCTTAAAGATGTCCTACACATAGAAAACCAACAAGACCGCAATAAAGGCCAAGAAACTGCACCCAAACTGAGAATCCAAGAACCATAGGAAGAACCCAGTTTTCGCAGCCCCCAAGAAGGTAGATAACATGGCAGGAACTCCCAAATACCTCTCAGTCCTATCTCTTAATGTTAACGGACTGAACTCTCCAATTAAGCGACATAGACTGTCTAGTTGGATTAAAAAACAAGACCCTTCTATCTGCTGCCTGCAGGAGTCACATCTTGCCCGTAAAAACAAACACATTTTCAATGTTAAAGGCTGGAACAAAATCTACCAAGCAAACGGACCGCATAAACAAGCGGGAGTTGCAATCCTAATATCAGATAAAATAGACTTCAAATTAAAATTCGTGAAAAGAGATAAAGAAGGTCGCTACATACTAATTAAAGGATCTCTCCTTCAGGAGGATATTACAATTCTAAATATCTATTCGCCAAACAATGGAGCACCCAAATTTATCAAAGAAACACTACTTTCCCTCAAATCCCATATAGATCCAAAGACATTAATTGTTGGGGATTTTAACACACCACTCTCCCCATTAGATAGATCAACTCGGCAAAAACTCAACAGAGAAACCGCAGATCTAAACAGCTGCATAGATCAACTAGACTTAACAGACATTTACCGAACATTTCACCCAGCAGCATCAGAATACACGTTTTTCTCAGCAGCACATGGAACGTTTTCTAAAATAGACCACATTTTAGGCCACAAAGCAAACTTGTCTAAATTCAGAAACATTGAAGTTATACCTTGCATTCTCTCTGACCACAAGGGAATAAAATTAGAACTCAACACCAAAAGCCACCAAAGAAAGTCTGGTATCACATGGAGGCTGAACAACACACTGCTGAATCATGAGTGGGTCATGGAAGAGATTAGAAAGGAAATTCAAATGTTCATGCTATTCAACAAAAATGAACACACAAAATACCAGCTCCTCTGGGACACAGCAAAGGCAGTACTCAGAGGCAAGTTTATAGCTCTGAGCTCCTACATCAACAAATTGGAGAGATCTGAAACTAACAATTTAATGACACATCTAAACCTCCTTGAAAAAGAGCAGCAAGATAAACCCCAATCCAGTAGACGGAAAGAAATAATCAAAATTAAATCAGAATTAAATGAATTAGAATCCAAAAAACTATAGAAAGAATCAACAAAACAAAGAGTTGGTTCTTCGAAAAACTCAACAAAATTGACAGACCCTTAGCAAATCTTATCAGAAAAAGAAGAGAACACACCCAAATTAATAAACTCAGAGATGAGAATGGAAACATCACCACGGAAACAACCAAGATTCAGAACATTATAAGGGAATACTTCTCAAAACTTTATGCTAATAAGTTTGAGAACTTGACAGAAATGGACCTCTTCCTAGCAAATATTGACATGCCAAAACTAAACCAAGATGAGGTAAACTATCTTAGCAGGCCCATATCAAGCATTGAAATAGAAACAGCAATAAGAGACCTCCCAGCTAAGAAAAGTCCAGGACCAGATGGTTTTACAGCGGAATTTTACAAGGCCTTCAAAGCAGAGCTCACACCAATTCTCCTCCAACTCTTCAATGAAATTGAAAGAGAAAGCTCACTACCGAACACATTCTATGAAGCCATCATAACCCTCATCCCAAAACCAGGCAGGGACTCATCAAAGAAAGAGAACTATAGACCCATTTCTTTGATGAACATTGATGCAAAACTTCTCAACAAAATTTTGGCCAACCGACTTCAACAATTCATCCAAAAAATCATACACCACGATCAAACAGGATTCATTTCAGGGATGCAAAGCTGGTTCAATATACGCAAATCAATTAATATTATTCATCACATCAACAGGAGCAAGAAAAAGAACCACATGGTTATCTCAATAGACGCAGAAAAAGCATTCTACAAGATCCAACACCGCTTTATGATGAAGGTTTTGGAAAAATTAGGAATCCATGGAACATTCCTCAATACAATAAAGGCTGTATATGACAAACCTACAGCCAGCATTATACTCAATGGTGAAAAACTAAAGCCATTTCCTCTTAACTCAGGAACAAGACAAGGATGCCCACTCTCTCCACTTCTCTTCAATCTAGTATTAGAATGCCTAGCTACAGCAATAAGACAAGATGCAGACATAAAGGGGATCCAAATAGGGAAAGAAGAAATAAAACTCTCCCTCTTTGCAGATGACATGATCTTGTATTTAAAGAATCCCATAGACTCCACTCCCAAATTACTCAAGCTGATTCAAAACTTTGGCAAAGTAGCAGGTTATAAAATTAACCCCCAAAAATCAATGGCTTTTCTGTATGCCAACAATGAGAAAAGTGTGGCTGAAATTAGGAAAGCAACTCCATTTGTAATAGCCCCACAAAAAATAAAATACCTAGGAATTAACTTAACTAAAGAAGTGAAGGACCTCTATGATGAAAACTTTAAAATCTTGAAAAAGGAAATCAACACAGAACTTAAAAAATGGCAAAACCTCCCATGCTCCTGGATTGGAAAGATTAACATCGTGAAAATGGCAATACTTCCCAAGGCTATCTACAAATTCAACGCAATACCTATCAAAATTCCACCCTCATTCTTCAAGGAAATAGAAGAGGCAATCCAAAAATTCATATGGAACAATAAAAGACCCCGAATAGCAAAAACGCTCCTCAACGGAAAGAACACTGCTGGAGGAATATCAATACCAAATTTCAAACTCTACTATAAAGCCATAGTAATCAAAACAGCTTGGTATTGGCATAAGAACAGACCTCAGGACCAATGGAATAGAATTGAAAACCCAGAAATGAACCTACAGACCTATAGCCATCTAATCTTCGATAAGGGAGCTAAAACAATAGAATGGAAGACAGACAGCCTCTTCAGTAAATGGTGCTGGCAAAACTGGTTAACTACATGTAGAAAACTAAAGCTAGATCCTTATATATCACCCTGCACCAGAATCAACTCCAAATGGATCAAAGACCTTGAACTCAAAGCAGACACTCTGAAAACATTACAGGATGGAATAGGAGAAACCCTGGGTCTCCTTGGCTCAGGCCGAAATTTTCTGAATAGAGACCCGGAAACACAACAAATCAAAGAAAGGTTGGACAAATGGGATTGTATAAGGTTGCAGAGCTTCTGCAGGGCAAATGACATAGCTAGCAAGATCAATAGAAAGCCCACGGACTGGGAGAAGATCTTTACTAGCCATACAACGGACAAGGGTCTCATATCTAAAATATACTTGGAACTCAAAAAATTAAACCACCCAACAACAAATCCTCAAAGAAACAACTGCCCAATAAATAAGTGGGCGAAAGACTTAAAGAGAAACTTCTCTGAAGAAGAAAGAAGGATGGCCAATAGACACATGAAGAAATGTTCAACATCCCTAGCCATAAAAGAAATGCAAATCAAAACAACATTGAGATATCACCTCACTCCAGTTAGAACAGCAAAAATCAAGAACTCTAACAACAACAGATGCTGGAGGGGATGTGGACAGAAAGGAACCTTACTTCATTGTTGGTGGGAATGTAAACTTGTTCAACCACTTTGGAAAGCAGTATGGAGGTTCCTCAAAAGACTCCACATAGAGCTCCCCTATGACCCAGCAATCCCACTTTTGGGCATTTACCCTAATGTTTACAAAAAAGACCACACTAAAGCTACCAGCACAACTATGTTTATTGCAGCATTATTTACCATAGCTAAGATATGGAACCAACCCAGATGCCCCTCAATAGATGAATGGATCAAGAAAATGTGGTATATCTACACAATGGAATTCTATGCCTCCATCAGAAAGAATGACATTGCCCCATTTGTTAGGAAATGGAAAGGCTTGGATAAAATTATATTAAGTGAAGTAAGCCAGGCCCAAAGAAACATAGGTCCCATGGTTTCCCTTATCTGCAATATCTAGTATAGGTATGAGTCAAGCGGAAAAAGTCAGAGAAGGTGATGTTAGGAAAACGAACCCTCAAATATGTATTTTAATGTTTTTGTTTCTTTCATGCATGTGTTTCTAACGCATTTATAAGATTATTTCTTGGTTGCTTTGTATGTCCCTCCCCCACAGTGTAACCCCCGCTTTCACTATATTTGATGTCAGTATAACATGTGGAGGAGATGGGGACAAACAAGTCGTTTAAGGATTCAGGTGGACCTGTTGCAACAATGAGAAGTACAAAATGTCATGTCAAAAGCAGCTTTACAATGTCGGAGGGGGGGAGGGGGGGTATGATTGGGTGGGGGGGAGGGGGGAGGCTGGGAAGGGAGGTGAAGGGTAAACAAAGGAGGAGGCTGCAATGCTTGGTAAGAAATGTATGCATTATCCTGACCATGTAATTGTAACCCCTCTGTACAGTATGTTCTCAAATAAAATAAAATTAAATTTAAAAAAAAAAAAAAAAAAAAAAGAAAATGTGGTATATATACACAATGGAATTCTATGCCTCCAGCATAAAGAATGACATTGCCCCATTTGTTAGGAAATGGAAAGACTTGGAAAAAATTATATTAAGTGAAGTAAGCCAGGCCCAAAGAAACGTAGGTCCCATGGTTTCCCTTATTTGCAATAACCAGTGTATATCTTGTGTCAAGCAGAAAAGGTCAGATAAGGTGATGTTAGGGAAATGAACCTTAAGATATGTATTCAAAGTTTTTTTTTTCCTTTCATGTGATTGTTTCTAACACATTTATAAGATTATTTCTTTGTTGCTTTGTATGTCCCTTCCCCACAGTATAACCCCTGCTTTCACTGTATTTGATGTCGGTATAATTTGTGGAGGGGAAGGGGAAAAACAAGTCGTTTAAATAAGGATACAGGTGGACCCGTTGCAGCAATGAGAAGTACAAGTTGTCATGTCAAAAATGAACTTTACAACTTTGGTGTGGGGCGGGGGAGGATTCGGTGGGGGGTCAGGGGAAGGCTGGGAAGGGATGTGAAGGGTAAACAAAGAGGAGGCTACAATGCTTGATAGGAAATGTACTCATTATCTTGCCTATGTAATTGTAACCCCTCTGTACAGTATGTTTACAATAAAAAAAACCTAAATAAACTACCAAGTGGGGACACAAGCAACCTACCTAGAAGGTGAGATAATCTGAAGCGTTTGGGACAAGAACACCTTAGTGTTCGGGGACAAATGGGAAAGGTTGTTCAATAAAGTGACAATAATCTTAAGTAAGGAATCGATGTGGAAATGCCCAGCTCAGAAAGTACAGCAGCTTAAGGCCACCTTTCAGCTTACCTTTCAGCATTGGAAAGCCTTGGTGATGTCAGCTGTCTTTTCTCCGGAAGGAATCCCTACCGGAGAATTCCCTAGCAGTTGTCACACAACCTGGTCATGCTGGCCTGAGATCTCCACAGTATGAACTTCCTGCACGACTCCTTTCCCACCTGCAGCTCTTCAATTCCACATCTGCTTTTCCATACCCCAGTTAGAGTCACCCCGAAGGTCTGAGTCCGGTGGCTTTCAATTGTGCTGTTTCAGAGTTCTGCACCGCTTTCTCTGGGACAGCTTTACTCTCAATTTGTGGACATTACTTTGGGGCCTTCACACAGCAGCAGAGTCTGCGAAAAATGGTGACTATCCTGTTAGCCACCCTCCTCCAGTCCTGTCTAATGTTCCACCTGGGGGCTATTGCCTCCCCCTGAGGATGCCCAGAGGGAAGAGCATTTTCCACTGAGTGGAAACTGTCTAGTGTGCCCGACCAGCTAAAAGAATCTGGGCCCCAAATGAAGCTGGAACTGGAGCTCTACAGGTTGTAGAGTGGAAGGACAGGCAGACTGGCACTTCAGGTTCTCTTCAGAGGTAACTGAAATTTTGAGGACAAGCTGAAGGTGTCACGTCCTGTAGAAAAGGTGGCTCTTTTTTGTGGAGGGAGAGGGCTGGTGGGAATCTCCTCAGGAGTTGTGCATGGTGGACTAGCCAAAAGCATCATTTTTGATTCCACACTTCTGGTATTCTCCTTTAAGTTTTCTTGGATGAGCAGGTAGGTGCCCATGGCTTCATTGAATGCTCTGTCCTGGATTGTCTTTTCAATACCAGCTATGGTGTACCCCATGTTCCACATGACTGTGACAATAATGGGGTCCAGCTTGCTGGGCAGTGGCTCATCAGGAAGCAGGCCAAATCCCACATCTAGAGCCAGCCATGGGTGCTCCATTATCTCCTCAATAGCAGGCCTCAGATTGAAGCCCACAGTCAGCAGTTTAGGAAGGAGATCATGGCCCATTGCAGTTGGTAAAGGGGACCGGTGTACCTGGCCTCTAGGATTTGTTTCCATATCTAAGTCATCTTATTCCCCTCAAATGGGAACTTTCCCGTTGTCATCATATACAAAAGCACGCCTAAGTCCCCAAATGTCCACCTTGTACTCACTGAACATGTTCTGTAGGAACATTTCAGGGGGTGGAATAGCAAGGCTCCACAAACCCCCTTTAGCAACTGCCCTGGGGTCACCCTGATGCTAATGTCAAAATCACTGACCTTGACATTGTGATTGGTGTCAAACAGGATGTTGTCGGCCTTCAGGTCTAGGTATGCAATTCCGTTCTCATGAAGGTAGTGAACGGCACTCTTGATTTGCTTGAACAACCTCTTGGCTTCATACTCGAATAGGCGTCTGCAAAGGGATTTATTGAGGCCCCCCCCAAAAGATGGCCCCGAGTGGCCAGCTCAGTGACAAGGTACACACAGTCCTCATCCTCCATCACCTGGAACAATTGGATGATGTGCGGGTGACGTACACTCTTCACAATGGCTACCTCATTTTCTATCTCATGGCTTTTCAGATCTTTCTTAGGGAGAACTTTGACCGCCACTGTGGTGTCTGTGAGGCAGTGATGGGCCAGCTTCACATAGCCACATTTGTCAAGTTGTACTGTGCAATGAGAGTGATCTCCTCCTCCTTGGGGGAGGAACTAAAGTTGTACATTAACACCTTGTCCCTGGGATGGCAAGTGATCAAGCTTAAGAATTACCTAGATGATCTAAATGAAGTTGACAACTAATAAATCTTAAGAAAAGGAAGGTAAACTACCAACTAACAAGTAAACACATCCCTCAGAGGAGTAAATGAAATCCCCAAACCCAAACAACACAACCACCCCCACACACACACCCAAAGAAAGCAATCAAGTAGCTCTGAGTTAGTCCATCAGGTCACCAAGTAAGAGCTCCCAGCACTGTAATTGAAAAAGCTGGAGAGCAGCTGCCTCATATGTACCCTGTTGGGCACATCTCACAATGCCCTGTTATGCCAGGGGGAAATGGACCAATCACAAGTCAGACCATTGACATCAGTGAGGAAGTGGACCAATCAGAGCCCAGTGCACACCCGCTGGCAGTTAGGTACTTGGGCCAGGAAGTCTGTTGCCAACGACACTGGGCACATGGGAGGATGCTTTTACTGCTATGTGAGAACCATGAGGACATTGGCCAGTGGCCCTCATCTTTCTTCGGGGTTGGGCATCCTAGGATGGCCATCCTAGGATGGCCCCTGTGAAGACATCACCCAGTGGGGTACTGATGAACCCAGACAGCGAGACAATCCCCGGAAGCACAGTGAGAAGTGAACAAAACAAGTTTATTTACACTATTTATACCAGAAAGGTGTCTTGAGACTACCTTGCCCTTTTAGATACTCAGAACCAAGAGCAGCCTCAACCACCAAACCTTCAAACCTCCAATAGGCAGTCCTGACACTCCAACTTTTATTGGTTGGTCTTCAAACCACCAATTAGTCAGTCTGCAAACCTCCAAACCTCAGAACTCCAAAGCTCCAAAGCTCCAAAGGGGAAAGCTTTTCCCTTACTTTCCTCCCTCCCCCACATACAGGCCTCTCCACTGTCCACAGGCCTCTCTAGAGGGAGGTCCCAAATGGCCTCCAGAGGAGGCCCTGAATGACCTCCAAAGGAGGCCCCAACAGGCCCCTCAAAGAGGCCCTGAGTGACCTCAGGAGAATGTTCCAAATGTCCCCTCAAGAAGTCCCTGAAGGACTGGGACAGCTCAGTGGTAGAGCTCTTGCCTTGCATCCATGATGCCCTGGGTTCGATTCCTCAGCACCACATAAGCAAAAAGAAAAAAAGCCGAAAGTGGTGCTGTGGCTCAAGTGGTAGAGCGCTAGCCTTGAGCTGAAGAGCTGAGGGACAGTGCCCAGGCCCAGAGTTTAGGCCCTGCAACCAGACCCCCCCCAAAAAAAGTCCCTGAGTAGCTCCTTAAGAAGCCCCAAAGGACCTCTCAAGGAGGTCCCAAATGGCCCCTCAAGAAGCCCCAAATGGCCTCTCAAGTCTTGCCCTGTCCTCCACAGGTCTGCCCTGCCCTACTGTGGCAGGCTTTCCCCTCCTGCCATCTCTCCCCCTCCACTCCCACTCCTCTCCTTCCTCCACACTCAATTCCTGCCTCAGGACTCCCAGTCTTTCCCTTACTCTCCTCTCTTCAGGACCCTTGGTCTCCTCCTGACTCCCCTCTCCACAGGAGTCCAGGTGTCCCTCCTCCCTCCCAATGTGTTTTCCCCCTAACCTCCCCCCTAGCCTTGGAGCATGCAGCCTATATACACCCAGATAGGCTGCACCCCTGCCCCACTAATGGTTTCAAACTGATATTCATGATCCTCCCCCAAGCAGCCCAAGTCCAATCCCAATAGGCAGCTCCCTATGTGCATGTCTCCAGGAGCATGCCCCGCCCCTTTTAGTGGCATGCTCCTCCCATTTCCATAGCATGCCCCAGCCATAGCACGCCCCTCCAGTGCCCCTTGGGGTGGTGACATCAGCCTCTCAATGCCCTGCTCTGTCCAGTGGCCTGATCTGTGGAGTTGTGAGGCTTGACTCTTGATGCTGCTCCCCATCCAGCAGCCGGACCATGGGGCCACACTATTGGGCCCCGCTGATTACCGGGGCCCCATGGGTTATTACAGAGACTATCTTTGTACAGAAATTATAACACTGTCCTTTTCACATAGCCCGGTCTACATCTAATTTCAAGAGAGCCTGAGATATGGAGACTTTGTAACGATTCAACTCAAAAATTTCTTTCCACTTGAGAAGAGAGACCAGACATCCAAGATGAAGTCATAGTTTTGTCCACATCTGCCATTCTCATTTCTGATTCCAGTTTGTATGGGTTCCTGTGCTGCTTTGTACCTCTTTTTACTGTTTTTGATTCGCTTACTCACTTTTTTTAATCTTTACTTAACCCTCACAGGTTAGGAATAAAGTATCTTGCTTTTATATCTTTTAGTACCATTGTCTCGAATTTTAATGTATCTATAATTGTTCTAATAAAAACCATACACAAAATATGTCTACCTCAGAAGCAGACTTCTATTGTATGCACCTGAAGTTTATTCTACTTGAGAGGTCTTTTATTCTTTATTTCATTTATTTTTGGCCATGGAAATTGAACTCTGGACCTGGGTGCTGTTCTTCAGTTCTTCAGCTAAAGCCTAGCACTCTACCACTTGAGCCACAGTGCCACTTCTGGGTTTTCTGGTAGTTTATTGGAGATAACAGTCACATGGACTTTCCTACCTTGGCAGGCTTTCAACTGCTATCCTCACATCTCAGCCTCTTGAGTAGCTAGGATTGTAGACATGAGCCACCACTACCCAGCAACTTGACAGGTCTTTGTAAGGGAAAACAATTATTGATGTATCAGGCACTGGTGGCTCTCACCTGTAATTCTACCTTTTCAGGAGGCTGAGATCTGAGGATTTCGGTTTGAATCCAGACTGGGCAGAAAAGTCCATGAGATTCTTCTTGACAATGACCAGATAACCTCAAGTGTCTCTATGCCTCAAAGTGGTTGAGAGCTAGCCTTAAGCAAAAAAGCTCAGGGACAGCACCCAGGCCCTATGTTCCAGTCCCAGGACTGGCAACAACCACAGCATTAAAAAGGAGGTGGGTGTAATAAAGCCATATTCACAAACACAGAATGCAGAAGGCAGAGGCAGGAAGTTCAGAGATTGAGGCCAGCTTGGCCTTTATAGTGAGCTACAGTCCAACCTGGGCTACATAGCAAGACCTAGTTCCAAAAAAAAAAAAAAAAAAAAAACCCTCTTACCCTAAAACACCCAGGAAGTTCACTTACAGATGAATCTCAGAGAGCTGTTCCTCCATAACCCTATTTCATTTGTTCAAATATTGTCACCTACTACTTTATTTTTTTAAAAATTCTCCCTAAGTAGTTGCTGCCATTTATCATTGTTGAGTCATACATGAGGGTTATTTAGACATCCCAATGTATACTTTTTCCCTATTCTTGGTTCTTCAAATTCTCTTTCTCCTTTCTTTCCTGTTTATCCTTCCTTTTCTTAACTAGTTCCTCCTTTTCTCTTCATTTGCTTGTTGCACTTTTTCGTCCCTTTTGTCTGTCCCTCCCTTCCTTTCTGAGATAGAATTGGGTGATGTAGCCCAAGCTATTCTGATATTTATGTTCTTCCCGCCTCTCACTGGCAGTACTATAGGAGTACACTGGCATGACTGGAAAACTCCCAATGGAGAGAATACTGGCCCATTATCTTTTTCCATAAAGTTCTCCCTAGATTCCCTAGACTCTCCACACACATTAGGCTGTTTCATGTCTTCTATGTCTCTTAAGCTTTTTTTCTGAATTTCCTTTTTTTCCCTGTCCCATTCAGTGGCCCTTAGCCTCAGGGTGGTTCCAACCAGTGCCAGGCACACCCAACCTTCTCTGAGACCAGGTACCTTGGGCACAGACTCATTCAGGCACTGAATATGACAGAGCATAGATGAGGTGTAGACTGTCCCTTCATTTCAGGATCCATGAGCCACTAGCCGAGCATGTCCCCTTAAGGGAACACACTCTGAAAGGAAGTTCCAGGTCAAAACCATACCAGTCCTGACAATCGCCTGCAATCTCTCATTTTTCAGATATGGCCATGTCTAGTTACCGTTTCTAGTGAATAGAACATGGCAGAAATGAGAGATATCATTTCTCAGCTTGCAATATAAATAGCTGTTGCCACAGTACCATCTCTCTCTCTCTTGCTCTCTCTTGCTCTCTCCTGCTTTCTCTCATTTTCCTATACCCTTTGCTCTGGGTGAAACAAATGCATGTGTGAGCAGTCTATGGAGAAGGCCCCATGACAAGGAGATGCAGCTTCCAGATGACAGCTGGAAGACATGAGTGGGAAGTAGTCAAGCCTGGAAATGACTCTGACTCAAGTCCAGGTTTTGAATCTATCTCTTTTGGTTTCTGAATAATAATCAGCTGGGCTCAACTTCACCAATGAGAAAATAATACCCAAGGGCAGCAGATGGCTATTCCTACAGACTATGCAGAAACCATGTCCCAAATGGCAAAAACTCAACTTTTTTCCAAGTCTGATGGCTTAGCAGACAGTCTCCTCCAGCAGAGACTCTCATTCCTATCATGCAACAGAACCAGGCTGCTGCATCTTTCCACTGCAGATGAGTGCCCTGCAGTGATTGAAACAATGGCCAGAAAGAGGATGAGACCACCTTGGTAAAATGCATCCAGCTGTAACAAGGTCAGCAGCAGGGGATGTTACATTCTGAACTCGCTTTACTGCACGCAGGACCAGAGACTGTGGTTCCAAATAGTATGGCCTTTTGCTTTGTGAGACAGAAATCTTAACTTCCATCCAGAAAGATGGGTGAAGAAAAAGAGGTCCTTGGCTAGGTTTCTTATGACAGAGTAGTTTGAGACCAGATGAGGCCAAGACTCACAGGTACTATATCTCTGCAGAAACCTGTCCCCAAAGAAGAGTGATGGATGGAAGTCAGCTCGGAGAGTGAGTGAATTTCAAAGTGGCGCAGACTAGCATCTGGGGATGGCCCCTGGCTTCTGGCTTGATTAACCATCTCTGCTAAGTGTGTCTGAAGATGTATAAGCACAGGCTTTCTAAATCATAGAGATAAATGATACACACAAACAAAAACTCCCACAGAGCAGGCAATCTGTCAACCTTGTCCATTCCAAGTCGAATGACCTGATTCAACAGTTCAAGTACTTCAGTGTTTATAAAAGTGCCTATGAGCCAGGTGCCAGTGGCTCATGTCTGTAATCCTAGCTACTCAGGAGGCTGAGACCTGAGGATGGCCGTTCAAAGTCAGCCTGGACAAGAAAGGCCATGACACTAGTATCTCCAATAAGTCACTCAGAATACTGGAAGTGTCATGGTTGCTCAACTGGTAGAGTGCTCGCCTTGAGCTGAAGAGCTGAGGGACAGCTCCCAGGCCCAAAGTTCAAGCACTATGACTGACAAAAAAAAACAAACAAAAAAAGTTCCTATGAATCAATTCTTACATGTTGTTTTTCCCATATAGAAAATCTGTAAGAACACATCAGTAATGCTTCTTGAATGCAAAAAATGATACCTGTTGTTGCAAAGAATAATTACACATGTTTGAAATCTCCAAATCTTGGTTTTCTATTGTGTAAGGATCATCCAAATCTATCTACATTGGTTCATTTTATTCTTAATAATCATCCTAAGAATTGTCTTTTATTTATTATTATTCAAACACACACACGGGATTGCAGCTTAAAATTACAAGTCAGGTATATAAGTGTGGAATCTAGAATTGTAACCTAGATCCAACCACACTCATGTCCACTACTCTATGAAGAGGAATGCAAGCAAGCAATTTCTTCATGATGTTGTTTTTGTTTTAATTTTGCTCTACCACTTGAATACAGCTCCATTTCTGGACTTTTGGTGTTTAATTAGCAGTAAGAGTCTTAATGGTCTTTCCTACCTGAGTTCACTTCCAACTGTGATATTCAGATCTCAGTCTCTTGAGTAGCTCTGCTTTAGCTGCTTTGCTTTCCCTGAAAGCCAAAATAAATTTATAGGTCTAAGAGAGGATGGGGGTCGGGGGAGGATGTATCTCATTTGTTAGTCAAGCTCCAAGAGCCAAGTATCACATTTTTTACCCATCTAGACTTAGAAAGATATGCATATCTAGATATAAACATTTTTATAGACATGACTAGATAACATGATTTAAATGTGGAACTATATTGGAATGAAAGGGAGAGAGAATGATAGGGTATAAATAAGATTAAGATACATTGTGTCTAGGTAAGAAAATGGTGTAAGGAGACACACTGCAAGCTACTGAATGTGGTGGTAGAAGGATATGGAAACAAAGTGTAATACGAGAGGTGAATCGGACTAAATTATAATATATGTACTGGTGAAAAGGCATATAGAAACCTCACTGTTGCCCTAAGTTACACTAAAAAATGAAAAGAAAATGAATGATAGGAAAGTAAAATATGAGGGAAGGCCAAGAGGGAAGCTGAATGAGGGTGAATGTGGTACAAATGCTTTATGAGTGTATTAATAAAGGACTATGAAACTTGTTGAGTTTGGGAGAGAGTTAGAGAGAGAGAGAGAGAGAGAGAGACGGGGGGCTTGTACTCAGGATCCAGCAGACCTTGTTCCTGAGCTATTCTGCTCAAAGCTATTGTTCTATCCCTTGATCCACAGGTCTACTTCTGGCTTCTCGTTAATTCATTGGAGATAAGTGTCTCACATACTTTTCTGTCCCAGTTGGCTTTGATTCAAGATCCTCCAATCTCAGGCTTCTGAGTATCTAAGATTACAGGTATGAACCACCAGTGCCTGCCTACATTTGTTTCAAGAAGGGAACAAAAGAAAGTGATGGAGAGAGTGTTTAATTGAGATGCATTGCATGCATGTATGGAACTATCAAGAGACCTTTCCTTAGACAACTAATTACATGTTAATAAGAATGGTCCTTTAAAAAAGTTTGTTTTGGGTGCCTGTAACTCACTCCTATAATCCTAGCTATTCAAGAACATCAGTTTGAAGCGAACTCGGTCAGAAAAGATCATTAAAGCTCTTATTGCCAATTAATCACCAAAAGGCCTGAAGTGGAACTGTTATTCAAGTGGTACAATGCTAGCTTTAAGCAAAACAAAACCAAACAACATCATCAAAAAAAAAAAAAAAAAAAACAAGCTCAAACACAGCTCCCAGGCGCTGATTTCAGGCTCCAGTACTGGGGATGGGGATGGGGGGGTGGGAGATAGTTTGTGACTATGCATGCATTAAGTTCCTCCTAATGAAATGCATAAGCTACTTTGGAGAAGTCCAGGAAACATGGAACCAATATCTACTATATAGTGAAGTACAGTAAACAGAAAAGAAATAATCCATTCATTCATCCCACATACTGGCTTTCTAGGCTTAAGAATATGAAATGTGTGTCTCATACCCCTTATCTTAGCTATTCCGGAGGCTGAAACATGGAGGACCACAATTCAAAACATCCTGGGCAGCAAAGTTTACGACACTCCATCACTAATCACCAAAATGCTGGATTAGATGCATGGCTCCATTGGTAAAACACTAGGGCTGATCCAAAGAACTGAGCATGAATACACACTCCTGGGTTCTAGTCCAGAAACTAGGACCACTGATGTTCATTTCTTCAATTTTGTATATCCAAAAATAGAGTGTTTATAAGAAGATGTAGACACTCCAAACACTGGCGAACAGTTTGCTTCATTCCTAGCTCAACCTTCTCATACTTTGGACATCAACAAAGGGATGAGCATGCTGTTTGTTTGGCCAGGACCACTGCTGAATGTTGCACAGATTTTGTATTGTTCAAGCCTACAGGGTATCATGCACATTCCCACTCACTTCTACTTGTTCAAGTGTCATGGTGACTTTCTGGTGCACTCCATCGTCAAGTGAATAAAGTCCAAATAGGAAGAAAAGAAAAGAAAATATTGGGTGATAGTAGGGATTTGATTTGCCTTGGAACCAAAAAGGAACAGGGAAACTTCTCTGGGAGCTGTCATTATTGAGGGCTTAAAAGTCCCAGGGTAGGAGATAAAAATGAGGATGTATCCCAGAATCATAAGACTGATCCTGTCTTGCTTTCTCTCCCCAGGTGTTAGCACATGAACTTGGTTCAACTCGACAGACTTCTTTCTGCTCTTCTAACCAAGCAGCCAAGCATCTCCGGGAAAATTCATTTTACCGTGAAATCTGGAATCTCTACAATTCCAGGAGAGGAAGCTGGTAATTTCTCTGTTTTCGTTGTTTTCTTTTTATTCTGCCAGTCCTGGGACTTGAACTCAGGGTTTGGGCACTATTCCTGAGTTTCTTTTTCTCCTCAAGACTAGTGCTCTACCACTTAAGCCACAGTTCCCCTACTAGTTTTTGCTATTTATGTGGTACTGAGGAATCAAACCCAGGGTTTCATCCATGGTGGTAAGTAAGCGCTTTACTACTAAGCCACATTCCCAGTCCAAGAAGCTCATAATTTCTTAATATGATCTTCATACTTTTTTTCATCCCCATACTTCCTGGTAAGTTTGCAAACTTTTACCCTTTTATTCAAGCTCGGTATTTAGTCCTCATTTCACTCCCTTAGTATATGGCCTCTCTTTTTTTAAAATTAAATATGGCTAAGTAGTAGCATTACAGGTGGGAGCCACCATCTCCTGGCTTTGTCATTTAACCTGTAAAAATTCAAGACAGTGTATAATTCTCTCCACACACCTCTCAGCTCTGCTGGTGGGAATTTGAAATGCTCACCACTCATACCCCAATTTTCTGTCTGACACTTCTTCCCCCAATTATCACTCTGGGTGAGAATCTTCTAGGATATCACCTTCTCCAGGAAGACTTCCCAAGCACTGTTGCTACCAGATCATGTGAAAGAATCATCCCCAAGTAGCCACTCTTTGGTGTTCTCAGACATGTCATTACGGTTTCTATTTTGTTTCCTCTACTCCAATCCAGCTTTTAAGCAACTGGTACACTATAGCCAGTAAACCAAATGCATCCTTCCACTTCTTGAGTTAACCAAGTTCCCTAGAAGGTTGTCGGGCCCATTCATGTACCTACCATGAGCTTTCCCATCATGACAGCAAACCAGAGGGACTGTGACAGAGACCAACCACGGAGTTTCATATCCAGCCCTATGCTGAAATGTTCATGCCCTCGCTCTTAAGAGAAAATGAAGTGGACAGTTCACATTTGTATTCACACCCCCTTCTTAGGACATTGGCATAATCTACAAGCGTAGTTAAGTACTTCAAAAATGTTGCTGGATTAATGAAGGTAATACAGAAATTACTTGACCTCATTCCTTTCAAGTTGATCAAAATAAAATTTATCAAAAGTAAGAATTGTTCAAGATTGTATTCCTTAGATGGAAGCACTTCATGTAACTTTTAGGGCAAAATTCCATATACAGGCACTTGAGCAGCATCCTCATTAAAACACATAGTTAAAAGCCACATAGTTAAGAGAGGTCCTCCCAGATAAATACCTCCTTGTTCTTTTTCTTTAGTCATATTTTTCATGACTTAATAATACTGTGTGTGTGTGTGTGTGTGTGTGTGTGTGTGTGTGTGTGTGTGTGTGTATACACTAGGGCTTAAACTCAGGACCTAGGAGGAGCTGTCCTTTAGCATTTTCACTCAAGACTAGTGCTCTAAAACTTGAACCACACATGCCAACATTTCTGCATTTTTATTGATTCATTAGAGATGAGAGTCTCAAGGATTTTCCTGCTTATGTTGACTTCACACTGTGATCCTCAGATCTCAGCCTCCTCAGCAGCAAGGTGAGAGCCACCAGCACTTGGCAATAAACATGTTATTTTCAATGACTTCTTTTCTCCAACCAGACTGATGGTTCTTAAGGACTCAATTTGTTTTCTACAATGATTCCACATTGGTGCTCAATGTGTCGTGGATAACTAAAGACCCACAGAGTGTTCAATACTGGTGGTTCATGCCTGTAATCCTAGCTACTCAGATGGCTGAGTTTTGAGGATCATGGTTAGAAACCAGCCTGGGGGGGCTGGGAAGATGGCTCAGTGGTAGAGTGCTTGCCTTACATGCATGAGGCCCTGGGTTTGATTCCTCAGCACTACATAAGCAGAAAAAGCCAGAAGTGGCGCTGTGGCTCAAGTGGTAGAGCACTAGCCTTGAGCTCAAGAGCTGAGGGACAGTGCTCAGGCCCCGAGTTCAGGCCCCACAACCCGGACCCCCCCCCCAAAAAAAAAAAACCAAAGCAAAACAAAACAAAAAAAATGAAAAGAAACCAGCCTGGGCAGATAAATCCATGAGACTCTTTATCCCCAAGTAGACCACAAGAAAAACAAAAGTAGAGAATGGTCAAGTAGAAGAGTGCTGTCTTGACCAAAAAAGCAAATGAGAATGTGAGGCTCTCAGTTTAACCCTACAAAAATAAAATAAAAAGACCCATCAAACAACCTTTCTCAATTGAATGTGTAGCTTATTTCTCCAAACATCCAACTTTACCCTAGGAACACTGAAGACCTACCAAACATGTAATGCAAATTTCTATTTTAAGATACAGCTGTTTATTGACTTAACACTAAAAAGACATGCTAAGGAACTGAAATGTTTATGCACAAATCAATGTGGAATCAAAGTTGTGACATTAAATACAGGTAAAGGTATTGAGTTTTATAAGACCTATGCTGAATTTTGTTTGGGTTTTTGTTGTTGTTGCTATTGTTCTTTTTGCATATCATTTTTTATGAACCCCAAGAGAAGGACTCAACTGTTTTTCTCTTTCTTGCTATTGTTTCTAACATGTTTATAAGATTTTCTCTATTGCTTTGTATGTCCGTCCCCCACGGTATAATCCCTGTTTTCACTGTATTTGATGTTGTTGTTCTTTTTGTCAGTCTTGGGGCTTGAACTCTGGGCCTAGGCACTGCCCCTCACATCTTCAGTTCAAAGTTGTAGGTTAGTCTACTTTATACAAGTCCATTAATTTTATGAGTGGATGCATAAAAACCTATAGCCAAACTACACTGAGATGTTTTTCCATTTATCACACAATAAGCAAATGCATTATTACCTTGAAATTAGATTTCTACAAGTATTTCCTTGACTGAGAGCAGCAAGGTAGATTGTTCAGATTGCTCTGATAGTTTTTTTTTTTTTTTGGGTCCAGTCATGGGGCCTGAACTCTGGGCCTGAGCACTGTCCCTCAGCTCTTCAACTCAAGGCTAGCGCTCTACCACTTGAGTCACAGCGCCACTTCCGGCTTTTTTCTTTTTGCTTATGTGGTGCTGAGGAATCGAACCCAGGGCCTCTGGCATGCAAGGCATGCACTCTACCACTGAGCCACCTTCCCAGCCCTGTTCTGATAGTTTTTAAAGTGAATAAAACAAGCAAATAACAGGTGTTATTTACTTAAGTTGTTACCTAGATATGTCAAACATTGGGAGAGTTGCTTGTGAAGAATTCAAAGAAAGAAAATACTGATCTGTAAACTAGGCATAGTACTAAATGCCTGTAATCCAGCACTTGGAAAGCTGAAGATACAGGAGGATCATGTGCTTCAGGCCAACATAGGTCAACAGGGTGCTATACTGTCTTCAAGAAAGAAAGAAATAAAAATAGAGGGAAGAGATACTGGCATGTATATCATTTTAGCCTTGAGGCAGTCCTGTGAAAAGGCACTATTAGCACATTTTTCTCCACAGAATATTGATACTTATAGAGGTGAGGTCTCAGAGCTCATGTCATACAGAACTGAGACTAAAATCAATTCTCCTGACTACTAGTTGACACTTTTACTTCTCCACCATAATTAAAGGTCTTTTTACATCTCAAATCAACCCTACCGATCAAGGATTACGTTGGGACTGTAAATTCATCAACCATAATCTGAATCTACACTATATTTATCTAAGTCCATCCTTGCCACCAATTTTAGAGAAACCAGTGCACATCTACATTAAAAAAAAATAATGTAATTCCTGAAGCCTGGAAAAAAGTAATTCCTAATCCATGAAGCCTGGTGCTGTTCTTAGGGCAGCCAGGAGCCTTCCATGCATAGATAGGTTTCACCCAAATGGAGTCTTAAAGAGGAATCTGTAAAGCAGGTTTTCCTACATGGTGCATGATGTCAGTTTCAGCTATTAAACTGAACTCAATTCTCAACCTCCCTGTTTAAATATTCAGCAAGAACAAGAACACAATTAGGTTTCCATGCAGTACTTTGAAAGGAATCTCATTTCATACTCATAAGCACCATATAGATATTTCCAAGGAATAAGACCATGCAAAGGCTGTCAGATGGCATTGGACAGAATGAATTCAGCTCTAGGCTTGAGATACCATACACTGCCACTTGGTGGTCATACGTAGGCAACAATGGACTCCCCGGAGGATCTCATACAGGGCCTGGCACAGGGCTTTTGGTGTGATCTATAGTGCTGATTTATGAAGCCCTTTTCTCCCTGCTCACCCAGCAATTGCAGGAGCTTTCAGTCCTAAGTTGATTTGGCAAAGACACAGGTCTCAAAACACATATGCTCCCTTTAAGACATGTACAATTTCTCCTGTGTTAAAGCATTCACTTAGTTATCATAAAAACATCTATTTAGTTGACAAATATTTTCAGATTGTCAACTAAGTGTGCAGATTTTTTTCTGGTCACTGGGGGATTGTCTATAGCAAAGACAGATATAATCTTTGTTTCATTGTGTTTATTTTGGGAGTAGTGAAAACATCTCTGTTAGTAATTAGGGCCAGAGTTTACCAGTGGCATGCAATTATCCCCATAGATGTGAAAAGGAACGCCACTCTAAAGAAGATGCTATCTGTGTTGGAAGGGTTACAAAGGCCATGGAATCAAGGCCTCCCTTTGCAGAGGTGACAGAAGGAGGCTCCGGGGTCAGGGTGACCCTCTATCTCTATGATCTATACAAGTCATTTAATCTTTCTGAGTCTTTTTGGTCCTCCTAATGGACATTGTAAAACTAGTTGTGATCCAGGTGCTGACAGCTCATCCCTGGAATCATAGCCTCTCATGAGTTGGAAATCCAAAGGACTATGGCTCAAAGCCAACCTGGGAAGATAAGTCCCAGAGACTTAATCTCCAAAGTAACCAGCAAAAAGCAAAACAGAAGACATGTCTCAACTGGTAGAGCACCAATCAAGTGAGCAAACCTGATAAGTATTTGTGAGGCCATGAGTTCAGACCCCAGTACTACCCCCCCAAAAAAGAACTCTGTGGATTTGCATGTGGCTTGGCAGGCTTGTTGCAAGTTGGCAAGGGAAGGTGGGGATCATTCAGAGGTGGCATCATAGTGTTGCTCCATAAGCCACTGCTCCTTGTACCTTTGCTTCTCATTTTTATCTAGAGGAGGTAAAATACGATCTTCACACTGCTGCAGAACACATGGAACTGTGACTATGCTTTCAGGTTGTTCTTTTGGGTTCTTTTGGAAGACATTGCATGTTGTCAAAATTCCACCTCCTTTAGCACATCATGGAACAAGCTGTTAATGTCATGCTAAGTCACTGGGAGGGGCATGTGAGGATGCCTGCAACCTCTGGTGATAACACATGATTATATCCAAGAACCATTGTCAGTCATTCCAACCATTACTGTTCATCCTTCACTATGACAAGCAATGACCACTGATTCATGCCTACTGATTAATAACATAATTATAAGTACGATTACTACAATTTTTTATGCATTTACCATCAGGCAACAAAACCCTAATATTCATGAGCTTTGTTTACTGTGAATCATATCCAAGTTCTTTTGAATGTTGTTCTGAAATTGGTCCTATTTGGAATCAGGACACGTAATGGAAGTAAAGTCCCCTGAGATACTATGGGTGACTGGGTGAGGGTTCTGGCACGCTGCTCTCTCCTCCCTCTCCCTCAACAATACTGTTGTTTGGTGTGCCAGTACTACGACTTGAACTCAGAGCCTCAAACTCTCACTTGACTTTTCTCACTCTACCGCTTGAGCCATACCTCCTTCCACTTCCGGCTTTTTGCTGGTGAATTCAAGAGTTACTTGGGATTTGCCTGCCTGGGCTAGCTTTGAACCATGATCCTCAGATCTCAAACTACTGAAATAGCTAGGATTGGCCATGAGTGGCTGGAATCATGGCACTTGTTCTGTGCCTCAAAGGCAGGAGATTTTATGGGGATGGTGGGAAGAGGCATCAAATTCCAGGAGCAGAGAGTAAAGAAAGGTGAAGGTCATTGATGTCATTCATGAGCCATGCAGAGAAGACATATGAATGAACAAGTTGGGTGGTGAAGCCCACAAGTATACCGTGAATTGATAGAGGCCAGAGCTGAGAGGACAACCACCAATCACAGTCTGTTACTGTTTAGTGTAATATGCACATGCTAGGACAACCACCAATCATAGCCCCGGTACTTTTTAGGGCAATATCCACATGCTGGCCAGCTTTGCAGATATCCCAAGAGAAATCAAAACTCTACAACTCACACAACACTTCCCATTTCTCCAGCCACACTTTGTAGACACAAAGCAGGTAAACTAAGACTGTTCAGCACAGACTTCCTGTTTGATACCTGATCTAATTAATTTTCCAATTGTCTTATTAAATTGTCCCTTTTAAAATAAAATAAAGAATCCCATGGACTCCACTCCCAAATTTGAAACTTTGAGCTGATTTGAAACTTTGGCAAAGTGGCAGGGTAAAAAATTAACCCTCAAAAATCAATGGCTTTTGTGTATGCCATAATCAGGAAAGCAACTCTTTTTGTAATAGCTCCACAAAAAATAAAATATCTAGGAGTTAACTAAAGAAGTGAAGGACCTCTATAATGAAAACTTTTAAAACCTTAAAAAAGAAATTAAAGCAGAACTTAGGAAGTGGAAAAACCTCCAATGCTCCTGGACTGGGAGGATTAACATCATGAAAATGGCAATACTGCCAAAGGCTATCTACAAATTCAATGTGATACCTATCAATATTCCAACCTCATTTTTCAGTGAAATAGAAGAAGCAACCCCAAAATTCATATGGAACAATAAAAGACCCCAAATAGCAAAAACAATCCTTAGCATAAAACAACACTGCTGGAGGAATATCAATACCAAATTTCAAACTCTACTACAAAGCTTGGTAATCAAAACAGCTTGGTACTGGTACAAGAACAGACTTGAGGACCAATGGAATAGAGCTGAAGAACCAGAAATGAACCCACGGCCCTATAGTCACCTAATCTTCAATAAGGGAGCTAAAATTAGAAAAGAAGAAAGACAGCCCTTTCAGTAAAAGGTGCTGGCAAAACTGGTTAATCACCTGTAGAAAACTAAAGTTAGAGCCTTATATATCACCCTGCACCAGAATCAACTCCAAATGGATCAAAGACCTCAAAGTCAAAGCAGACACCCTGAAAACATTACAGGAAGGAATAGGAGAACCTCTAATGCTCCTTGGTATAGGCTGAAATATTCTCAGAAAGACCCAGAAACACAACATATCAAAGGTTGGACAAATGGGATTGCATGAAACTGCAGAGTTTCTGCATGGCAGAGGACATAGCTAGCAAGATCAATAGTAAGCCTATATACTGGGGGAAGATCTTCATTAGCCATAGAACGGACAAGTTCTATACTTAGAACTCAAAAAACTAAATCCCCCAACAACAAATCCTCAAAGAAACAACTGCCTGATAAATAAGTGGGCTAAATAATTAAAGAGAAACTTCTCTAAATTGGAAATAAGAATGGCCAATAGACACATGAAGAAATGCTCAACTTCTCTACCCATAAAAGAAATGCAAATCAAGACAACACTGAGATTCCACCTCACCCAAGTTAGAATGACTATAATAAAGAAATCTAATAACAACAGATGCTGGAGGGGATGTGGCCAAAAGGGAACCCTACTGCATTGTTGGTGGGAGTGTAAACTTGTTCTACCACTTTGGAAAGCAGTATGGAGGTTCCTCAAAAGACTCCACATAGAGCTCCTCAATGATTCAGCAATCCCACTTTTGTACATTTTTCCCAAACGATCATAAACAAAGCTATATTAAAGCTACTAAAGCTATACTAAAGCACAACTATGTTTATTGCAGCATTATTTACTATAGCTAAGATATGGAACCAACCCAGATGCCCCTCAGTAGATGAATGCATCAAGAAAATGTGTGTGTGTGTGTGTGTGTGTGTGTGTGTGTGTACAAACACACAATGGAATTCTATGCCTCCATCAGAAAGAATGGCATTGCCCCATTTGTTAGGAAATGGAAAGACTTGGAAAAAATTATATTAAGTGAAGTAAGCCAGGCCCAAAGAATCATAGGTCCCATGGTTTCCCTTATTTGCAATAACTAGTATAAGTCTAGGATAAGCAGAAAAGGTCAAAAGCTATGTACAGGGCTGGGAAGGTGGCTCAGTGGTAGAGCGCTTGCCTTGCATGCATGAAGCCATGGGTTCGATTCCTCAGCACCACATAGCAGGAAAAAAAGCCGGAAGTGGTGCTATGGCTCAAGTGGTAGTGCCCTAGCCTTGAGCTGAAGAGATGAGGGACAGTGCCCAGGCCCAGAGTTCAGGCCCCACGACTGGACCCCAAAAAAAAAAGCTATGTACATGTACATATGACCATATAAGATGATGTTAAGTGAAATGAACCCCAAGATATGGACACAACTGGTTTTTTTTTCTTTTTTGCTATTGTTTTAATGTATTTAATATGTACTATGTGATTTTTTCTGTTTCTTTTGTATGTTCCCCCTACCCCGCCCCAGTATACCCCCTGTTTTTTATTCAGGTGCCCTGCATTTTGTATATACATTTTTCTAATTTGGGGAGAAAAGGGAAATAACAATGCTGAAATAAGGATACAAGTTGGCCCATTGTAACAATGAGATGCACAAGGCACTATGTTGAAAATGAACTTTACAACTTGGGGGAGGAGAGGGAGGAGTAGGAGAGGTAGGGAGGGAAGGTATGGCAGGGGAAAAACAAAGGAGGAGGTAATAATGCTCAATAGGAAATATACTCATTACCTTACTCATATAACTCTAACCTCTCTGTACAGTGTTTTTACAATAAAATCATATAAAAATGAAGTAAAATAAAAAGGAACATAGAGTTTCATAAGGAAAATGGCACAGTCAATCAGTTTATAAAGCAGGCTGAAGAACAAGATGCACATTAAATCACAGAGCTGCTGGGTATTTATTTTTCATGTACCATCTTTTTATTCTCATACAGTTTGCTATAAGCTGGCATTTGTAAAAAGCCTCAACAACAGTGGCATGGCAGAAAATATCTCACGTATGATTAGCCTAGTCTGTAGGTTTCCAGAAAGCAAGTGACAATGTCAGAAACAAAATAAAACCAAGTAAAACCACAAACTGAATGTGTTAGTTTAAGAAAGAAATGCAACCCCAATGGATCAAAAGGCACTGTGGAGGGGCTGGGAATGTGGCTTAGTGGTAGAGTGCTTGCCACACATGCATGAAGCCCTGGGTTCTATTCCTCAGCACCACATACACAGAAAAAGCCAGAAATGGTGCTGTGGCTCAAGTGGTAGAACACTAGCTTTGAGCACAGGAAGGCTCAAGGACAGTGCCCAGGCCCTGAGTTCAAGCTCCAGGACCAGCAAAAAAAAAAAAAAAGGCACTGTGAAAAAAACCAAAGATATATTTAAGCTGAATTTTTATTGTTGTTATTATTCCTATCATTATTATTACTAGTGCTTCTACAAGGAACTTACAGATGGAATAGTTACTCAGTTAGTTCAGTAATGAGATTTAGGGCCATAATTATCTTTAAGTAGGAGAAAGGAATTCTTGAGGAGCTTAATTACCAATCTAAAACTCCTGCTGGGATTGAGGAAGTTTGCATTCTAGCCCCATCTGGAGAGCTTGCCAGTGACTTGGAAAAGTTACTTTGTCTCCAACTTTCCCCGCTTGCTTAATCTCTCCTTACTTCTCAACTCCCAAATCAGCAAGTTGTTTGTTGACGGTTGTTTTTCTAATGATTAAAACAAATAGCTAGCAAATCTAGCATGTAGAATAAACAAAGAAAAGACTCAGTGTGACACTGAAGAAAGCCAGGAAGGAAGTGACATTTTGCCCCCTGCCTTCCACCTTGGGTATTAGAGTCTCGCAAAATATTATATTAAGTAAAGTAAGCCAGGCCCAAAGAAACATAGGTCCCATGGTTTCCCTTATTTGCAACATCTAGTATCTGTCTGAGTCAAGCAGAAAAGGTCAGATAAGTTGATGTTAGGGAAATGAACCCTAAGACATGTATTCAAATGTTTTTTTTTTCTTTCATGCGATTGTTTCTAACACATTTATAAGATTATTTCTTTGTTGCTTTGTATGTCCCTCCCCCACAGAATAACCCCTGCTTTCACTGTATTTGATGTCGGTATAATTTGTGGAGGGGAAGGGAAAAACAAATAGCTTAACTAGGGATACAGGTGGATCCATTGCAACAATGAGATGTACAAGTCCTTATGTCGAAAAATGAACTTTACAACTTTGGTGAGGGGGGAGGGGGGCGGGAAGGATTGGGTGGGGGGGCGGGGAGAGGATGGGAAGGGATGGGAAGGGGAAACTAAGGAGGAAGCTACAATGCTTGATAAGAAATGTACTCATTATCTTGCCCATGTAATTGTAACCCCTCTGTACAGTATTTTCACAATAAAAAAAAAAAGAAAGAAATTGTCCAGGGACTGAAGGCCTGAGGCCAGAGGCCAGAGACAGGAGGCCAGGGACTGGAGCCTGTTTGCTGAGCCTGTGTTTGCACTTGAGGAGCTCATGTGGAGAGAAAGGGACAATTCTCATGAGAAGCTGGGCATTCATACTTACCATCCTATTTAAACTTTTCTTATCATAATGATCATTTTTCAGTACTACAGATGGGATTCAAGGACTCTCCTACATTTCCATTTTGAGCTATGTCACACAGACCTTCTGTTTTTGAGAGCCTTGCTATTTCTGTACAGGGAGACATCAAACTTGTGATTGTGCTCTCTCTGCCTGCTGAGTAGCAGTAATAACAAGCATGAACATTTTTTTTCTTTTACACCTACTGGGGCGTGAACTCAGGGGTTCATGCTTAGATTTGTCTGCTTAGTCTAACTGAAAGATTGAAGTCAGGACTATGTCCTCTTTTTGCAATTTACTAAGTTCTTTTTACAACTTACTAACTGCTGATTCTGCTTCTGTAAATATGCTTATGCTAGCACAGACCCTCCCGGGAAATAAGTAAAAAGTTACAAAGTCCAGATGCAGGTCCAGGGACAAGGTCTGCAAACATAGATAAAGAACAAAAGAGTATGTTCTCCTGAATTCCTGTGTAAAAACTCACGGCAAGGGGCTCAAGACAAGGACCATCTGGCGAGCCCAGCAAACTAGGTCAAATGTCAACCAATCGCGAGCCTGTAACTATGTGGACTCCCCTCCAGAGAAGCCTCCCCCTAGGGAACCAACCAGTTTTCAACAAGTGTTACAAAACTTCCCGCGCAGTAAAATGATTGCTGGAGTATATGATAATTTTTAAACTGAGCCAATCCTGGGGAGCTTGGGGTCTTATGCTAATCCTGTGGTTTTTGTCTTTAAAAGTGCCTGTAACCGCTGCTCAGGGCTTCCTGTCTGCCCTGGACAGAGAGCCTGTTTGCGCAAACGCCAAATAAACTCCTCTTGCTTGTTGCATCTGCTGGCTTGGAGTCTTGGTTCTTGGGGTGCCCTCCCATTGAAGAAAGCATCCCAGTGAGTCTGGGTCTTTCAGTTGGGGGCTCGTCCGGGATCAGGCGCCTCCAGACCCAAAATTTCAAGACCAGTTGGAGGTAAGACAGAGCTCTATTTTTCCGTGTTCTCCGTGCTTGTCATTTTTGTTTTATGTTTTGGGGATCCAAAAGTGCCTGTACAGGACTTGTCGTTTTTGTTTTATGTTTTGGGGATCCAAAAGTGCCTGTACAGGACTTGTATTTGAATTTGTATTGGGCCAGAGGGAAAAGCAGACGTGCCCACTACCCTGGTCCCGCCCTGGAGATCCACTCCAGGGTCGTTTGGAGGGGGGACGAGATCCGAGTGTCTCTTTGTTCTGGGGAGCTAAGGCACGGCCGGCCTCTCCCTTCTGAAGTTTCCCTCCTCATTTGTACTCACTCGGGCACCGTGCGGCGTTTGTCTAGTCTCATCTGTGTCTGTATAACGTTGATTGTCTTTGCTGTCTGTTTTGTGGCCTTCAAAGATATAGGACAACAACTAACCACCCCCTTAAGCCTGACTCTAGGTCACTGGAGAGAAGTCTCGGCCCGGGCCCACAACCTGTCGTTGGAGGTCCGGAAAAAGAAATGGATGACTTTCTGCTCCTCCGAATGGCCCGCCTTCAATGTAGGGTGGCCTAAGGAGGGCTCCTTTAATCTTGGTGTTATTTTACAGGTGAGGGCTCGAGTTTTCCAGCCCGGCCCTCACGGACACGCTGACAAGGTCCCCTACATAATTACTTGGGAAAATCTTGCTCAGGATCCCCCGAAGTGGATTAAGCCTTTTCTCTCCCCTTCCATCCCCCTCTCAGCCCCTCCACCCTCTCCCACTCCCCTCATCCCTCTTCCTCCTGCCCCCATCCAGCCCACCTTTCCTCCCCTGCCTGTCCCTCCGCCACCTACTCCCCTCACTCCTCTTCCACCACCCTTATCCCAATCTTCCCTCTACCCCCTAAAGGAGTTGTCGAAACTTAAAACGAAGGACTCCTCCACCTCCTCTTCAAGTCCCCCCGTTCTGCCTGATAATCAGACAGACTTGTTATTGTTAGAGCCTCCCCAAATGCCAGACCCTCCGCCACCCTATCCTCAGCCTGCTCCAGTGGAGGAACGCAGAGGACCACAAGGGGGCTCCCTTACCCCACCTGTTCCTTCTCCCGATTCCACTGAGCCAGAGGCGGAGCCACAGGCGCCATCGGCACCCAGAGCGCCCTCGCCACTGCCCAGCAGCTGCCTGCGCCTCCGTCGCTATCGAGGCGGAGAGAGTGAAGGAGTCTGGACGGCTCATGCCTTCCCTCTCCGGACCGTGGGCGGCCAAGTGCAATACTGGCCTTTTTCTGCTTCAGACTTATATAATTGGAAAACCCATAACCTGCCCTTTTCCCAGGACCCCCTGGCCCTGACGGGCTTGATTGAGTCCATCTTGCTGACCCACCAGCCCACCTGGGATGACTGTCAGCAGCTCTTCCAGGCCCTCCTTACTACAGAGGAACGCCAGCAAGTGTTCCTAGAGGCTCGCAAGAATGTTCCAGGACAAGATGGCAGACCGACACAGTTGCCAAATGAGATCGATGAAGTGTTCCCGTTGACCCGCCCTAACTGGGACTTCAACACCGTTGCTGGTAGGGAGCGACTCTGTCTTTATCGCCAGGTTCTGTTGGCGGGTCTCAAAGGGGCCGGAAGACGCCCCACTAATTTGGCCAAGGTACATGCAATAGTGCAGGGTTCTGAGGAAACACCTGCGGGATTTTTAGAAAGATTAATGGAAGGATATCGTATGTATACGCCCTTTGACACCTCCGCCGTAGACAGACAATCCAACGTCATTATGTCCTTTATCGGGCAGTCAGCCCCGGACATTCAGACTAAGCTTCAGCGGCTGGAGGGACTTCAGGGGTATACTTTGCAAGATTTAGTCAAGGAGGCGGAGAAAATTTTTAATAAGAGAGAAACTCAGGAAGAAAGGGAAGAAAGATTGCGTAAGTTGCAGGAGGATAGAGAGGACAAGCGAGACAAGAAACGTACCAGAGTTAAGTAAGATCCTGGCCACCGTAGTCAGACAGCCAGGGGAGAGAGAGAGTAGGCCAGTGAGGAACCTGGGAGATGAAAAGAGACCACCGTTAAGCCGGGACCAGTGTGTGTATTGCAAAGAACTTGGACACTGGGCCAAGGACTGTCCCCAAAACAGGAGACAGGCCAGGGGATCCCAAAGACCAGCACAGGTGTTGTCACTAGAAGGTGACGACTAGGACAGTCAAGGCCTGGAGCCCCCCCCCAGCCCCAGGTAACTCTACGAGTGGGGGGGCAGCCCAGTAACCTTCTTGGTTGACACCAGTGCCCAACACTCGGTACTGACCCAACCAAAAGGTCCCCTAAGTCATAAAACGTCCTGGGTACAGGGAGCCACTGGAGGAAAACTATATCGGTGGACAACTGAGCGAAAAGTGCATCTCGGAACGGGGCTAGTCACTCACTCGTTCCTCTTGGTTCCAGACTGCCCCTACCCATTGTTGGGGAGGGACCTCCTCTCAAAGGTAGGGGCCCAGATTCACTTCCAAGAAAGGGGGGCCTCCGTTAGGGGACCCCAAGGACAACCGCTCCAAGTCCTGACTTTACGCCTAGAAGACGAGCATCGTTTGCATGAAAGCCCTCAGCCAGTCTCAATCGACCCCCAGTGGTTGTTAGATTTTCCCCAGGCTTGGGCGGAGACGGCGGGAATGGGATTGGCCACAAACCAGCCTCCTCTAGTCACTGAACTTAAGCCGTCGGCTGCCCGGTGATGATACGTCAGTATCCACTAAGCAGGGAAGCTAAAAATGGAATTAGGCCACATATACAAAGGCTGCTACAATTGGGCATCCTAAAACCATGCCAATCCCCATGGAACACCCCCTTATTGCCCGTCAAAAAGCCCGGGACAGGAGATTACCACCCCGTGCAGGACTTGAGAGAAGTAAATCGGAGAACAGAGGATATACATCCTACGGTGCCTAATCCTTACAACTTACTAAGTACGCTGCCCCCGAGCCATACATGGTATACATTATTGGATTTAAAAGATGCCTTCTTTTGCATGAGACTGAGCCCCCAAAGTCAGCCGATCTTTGCCTTTGAGTGGAGAGATCCCGAGTTGGGTTTCTCAGGACAGCTCACCTGGACAAGGTTGCCACAGGGATTCAAAAACTCCCCGACCCTGTTTGAGGAGGCTCTACATCAGGACCTGGCCGACTTCAGAGTCAATCATCCCCAATTCGCTCTTCTACAGTATGTAGATGACCTGCTCCTAGCAGCTGAGACTCTAGATGACTGTCTAAAAGGTACCGGGGCCCTTTTAAAGAGACTAGGGGAATTAGGGTATAGGGCCTCAGCCAAAAAGGCCCAAATTAGTGTCCAACAAGTAACCTATCTAGGCTATAAACTGGAAGGGGGGCAAAGGTGGCTAACAGAGAGCCACAAACAAGCCATCACCCAGATCCCGCCGCCCACGAATGCACGAACCTTGAGGGAGTTCTTAGGGAGTGCTGGGTTCTGTCACTTGTGGATACCAGGGTTTGCTGAACTAGCAGCTCCTCTGTACCCTCTTACCAAGGCAAACACCCCGTTTTGATGGGAAGAAAAACAACAACATGCTTTTGATCAGATTAAAAAGACCTTATTGACAGCTCCGGCCCTGGGCCTTCCGGATGTGACTAAGCCATTCACTCTATATGTGGATGAGCGACAAGGAATTGCTAAAGGAGTCCTGACCCAGAAGTTAGGGCCCTGGAAAAGACTGGTGGCCTATTTCTCAAAAAAACTGGACAGTGTGGCAGCTGGGTGGCCCCCGTGCCTCTGTATCATTGCAGCTGTGGCCATTTTGGTAAAGGACTCTGATAAGCTAACCTTAGGACAGCCCTTGACGGTGATGGCCCCACATGCCATAGATACAGTTATTCGCCAGCCCCCTGAACATTGGCTTTTGAACGCCCGGATCACCCATTACCAGACAATGCTGTTAAATCCTGACCGGATTCGATTTGGGGCCGCAGTCTCTCTCAACCCAGCAACCCTACTCCCGGACTGGGACTCTCACCTCGCCATCGAACATGACTGTCATCAAATCCTGGCGGAGGTGCACGGGACCCGTGAGGACTTGACTGATCAACCTCTACCAGACGCTGAACATACCTGATATACAGATGGGAGCAGCTTCCTGCATAACGGTGAGCGAAGGGCAGGGGCAGCAGTGGTAGACGGGACCACAGTCATCTGGGCTTCAGCCCTAGAGCCTGGGACTTCAGCACAAAGGGCCAAACTCATCGCTCTGACGCAGGCGTTAACAAAGGCTCGAGGAAAGAAAATCAACATTTACACAGACAGCCGGTATGCCTTTGCAACCACGCGTGTCCATGGAGAGATCTATAGGAGGCGAGGTCTGCTGACTTCGGCAGGAAAAGACATTAAGTACAAAGAGGAAATCCTAGACCTCTTACAAGCCCTTTTCCTACCTAAAAATGTGAGCATCATCCACTGCCCAGGTCACCAAGTGGGGAGGGACCCTGTAGCAGCAGGAAACAGGATGGCAGATGAGGCTGCTAAGGCAGCGGCCTTACAAAACCAAAACTTTGCTTTAGTCACTTCCCAAGAACAGCAGCCAAGCAAACCACCTCTCTTCCAGTATTCAGATCAAGATATAGAGGTGGCCAAGAAGCTAAAGGCAACCTTTAATAACTCAACTGGAACTTGGGAATATGAAAACAGGACTATATTGCCCCGAAAGGATGCGAGAAGGTTGGTTACCTACTTGCATAGATGGACCCACTTGGGTTACAAAAAATTGGAGACTCTTCTACAGAGGGAAGAGCAGTTTCATTACATTCCAGACCTATCGGGCATAATCAAACAGGTCATAGACTCTTGTGTTCCCTCCGCCAAGGTTAATGCAGGCCGATTCCAAGCGCCTGCTGGAGTCAGAATGAGAGGAGAGTGACCTGGCACTAACTGGGAGATCGATTTCACCGAAATTAAGTCTGGCAAGTATGGAGTTAAGTACCTCCTAGTCTTTGTGGATACCTTCTCCGGCTGGACAGAAGCTTTCCCCACTAAACAAGAGACTGCACAAGTGGTAGTTAAAAAGATTTTGGAAGAGATTTTTCCTTGATTTGGACTCCCTAAGGTAATAGGGTCAGATAATGGCCCTGCTTTTGTCTCCCAGGTAAGTCAGATGGTGGCCAAGCTGTTGGGGATACATTGAAAATTACATTGTGCTTATCGCCCCCAGAGTTCAGGACAGGTAGAACGAATGAATAAAACAATTAAAGAGACCTTAACCAAATTAGCCTTAGAAACTGGCACTAAAGACTGGGTCCAACTCCTTCCCATGGCCCTGTTTAGAGCCTGGAATACTCCGGCAAGCCATGGATTAACCCCCTATGAAATCTTGTATGGAGGACCTCCTCCTATAGCAGATTTTCTTGACCCTGCCATTGATTATTTTGCAAATACCCAAAGCCTACAGGCACGGCTGAGAGCTCTGCAACTCATCCAGAGACAAGTGTGGAAGCCGTTGGCCGCCGTCAACAGCTTGGGGAGCTCCGCAGTCCTATATCCCTTCCAGATTGGCAACGAGGTGTACGTGAGGAGGCACCAGTCCAAGACCCTCGAGCCACGGTGGAAGGGCCCATACATCGTGCTGCTGACCACACCCACTGCGCTAAAGGTAGATGGGATCACCGCCTGGATCCACGCCTCCCATGTCAAGCGAGCACCGCCTGGAGACAAGAAGGACCCCTCGGAGCCAGCGAGATGGAAGGCGCAGCGCACTCAAAACCCCCTCAAGATAAGACTTTTAAAAACTGTTTAATATTCCTTATTACTATAATCCTAAAGACAGGAAGGGGACAAAGAGCCCACCCCCTGGTGGGCACGAACCCACACTCCCCCTATAACCAGACATGGCAAGTGATAGATGAACAAGGGAGTGTCATATGGGCGGCCTCTAACATAGCCCCCCTCTGGACATGGTGGCCCGACCTCGCACCGACCTTCTGCACATCCCTCACTAATGAGGTAGACGCTACAAGTGGAAAAGGTGTCGACCAAGGCTACCCTGTCTACGCTTGCCCAGGCGGGATCTCTCTCTCTCTCGCATCCAGATGCGGAGAGAAAAAGATTATTTTTGTAAAGCCTGGGGGTGTGAAACCAGTGGGGACACCTACTGGAACCCATCCTCCTCTTGGGACTACATCACCATAAAAAGGGCCGGTGCGACGACGAAAGGTTACAAGCATCCTAAATTGGGTATTTGGGTTGGCCCTGCACGTGATGTAGGGAATGGAAAGTGTGCTAACTCAAAATGCAATCGGTGGTGCGTAAAGCTTACTGTAAAATTCACCACCAAGGGGCAAAGGTCTAACTTGGGCTGGGTAACGGGGTTCACCTGGGGAGTCAGGTTACGCACTAACTATTGGGGTCATGATGATGGTGGACTAATAATGATCCGCCTCCAAGTGCAGAGTGCAGCTCCCAGCCTCCTAGGACCCAACCCTACCTTAAGAAAGAGACCCCTTTACATAAACCAGATGCCTGACCTCACCCATCCACCAGCCACCCCTGACCCAGGGCTGCCCCAAATGCCTCCCTTATACAATCTAGTAGAGGGAGCTTATTTGGCCCTCAATTCCACCAAAAGCAACCTAACTCGGTCCTGTTGGCTCTGCCTTTCTGAGGCGCCTCCTTATTATGAAGGGACAGCTTACAATGGTACTTACAACTATTCTGACTCATGCCCTTGGGGACGCCAGGGCACCAGGTTAACTCTAGCTGAAGTGTCAGGCCAAGGACTATGTCTCGGCAACCCCCCCCCCCAAGAAGATCCAGCTCTGTGCTCACACAGAGAGAGTTCGAGCCTCCGCCGGCAAATACCTGATACACTCGGATGGAGGATGGTGGGCATGTGACACCGGATTAGCCCCTTGCGTCTCAGCGATGCTGATGAACCAGACTGGTTTCTGTGTTCTACTACACCTCTACCCCCGGGTTATATACCATGACTCCCGATCCTTCGAAGAATTGGCGGAAGGCCTGGCCCCCCGCAGATACAAAAGAGAACCCATCAGTGTAACATTAGCTGTCCTCTTGGGATTCGGGACCACCGCAGATATTGCAGGAGTAGGAGTAGGAGGGGCCGCATATGTGGAAGGTCAACAAAGCCTAAGACAACTAAAAGCTGCCGTGAACCAGGACTTAAAAGCTATACAAAAATCAGTCACAGCATTAACAGACTCCCTCACCTCCCTATCAGAGGTAGTACTTCAGAACCGTAGAGGTTTAGACTTAGTCTTTATCAAGGATGGTGGGTTGTGCGCAGCCCTAAAAGAAGAATGCTGTTTTTATGCTGATCATACTGGGATAGCGCGTGACTCCATGGCCAAACTCCGAGAGCATTGAGAAGCTTGCAATTGGGACAAGATTGAGCAAGGTAGCTGGTTTGAGAGTTGGTGGTCTAAATCCCCCTAGCTCACTACGTTGCTGTCGGCGGTAGCAGGACCTGTCATTATCTTACTATTGCTTCTCACCTTTGGTCCTTGCATTCTTAACAAGCTATTGCAGTTTATTCGTGAAAGGCTGTCCGTCATACAGGCCACGGTATTAGCCCAACAATACCAAGTATTACAGACAAGTGACACACCTACAAATGAGATAAGAACCCCCTAGATTTTAAGATTAAAATCAGTCCAAAGACAAGAGGAGGGAATGAAAGATTGAAGTCAGGACTATGTCCTCTTTTTGCAATTTACTAAGTTCTTTTTACAACTTACTAACTGCTGATTCTGCTTCTGTAAATATGCTTATGCTAGCACAGACCCTCCCGGGAAATAAGTAAAAAGTTACAAAGTCCAGATGCAGGTCCAGGGACAAGGTCTGCAAACATAGATAAAGAACAAAAGAGTATGTTCTCTTGAATTCCTGTGTAAAAACTCACGGCAAGGGGCTCAAGACAAGGACCATCTGGCGAGCCCAGCAAACTAGGTCAAATGTCAACCAATCGCGAGCCTGTAACTATGTGGACTCCCCTCCAGAGAAGCCTCCCCCTAGGGAACCAACCAGTTTTCAACAAGTGTTACAAAACTTCCCGCGCAGTAAAATGATTGCTGGAGTATATGATAATTTTTAAACTGAGCCAATCCTGGGGAGCTTGGGGTCTTATGCTAATCCTGTGGTTTTTGTCTTTAAAAGTGCCTGTAACCGCTGCTCAGGGCTTCCAGTCTGCCTTGGACAGGGAGCCCGTTTGCACAAATGCCAAATAAACTCCTCTTGCTTGTTGCATCTGCTGGCTTGGAGTCTTGGTTCTTGGGGTGCCCTCCCATTGAAGAAAGCATCCCAGTGAGTCTGGGGTCTTTCACTAACCCTGAACTATGATCCTTTGAATCATGAGCCTTTCTGGCTCACAGCTCACATTCTACCACTTGAGCCAGGCTTTCAGCCCAGTGTTTTGCTGGTTAACTGGAAATCAAATATGGAGAACTTTTCTGTCCAGGTTGATTTTGAACCTCAGTCCTCCAGGTCTCAACTTCCTAATAGGATTACAGGTGTGAGTTGACAGTGTGCTTGGCTAAATTTTTTTTGAAGTTCCAGGGCTTGAACTCAGGGCCTAGACATGGTCCATGAGCTTATTTTGCTCAAAGGCTAGTACTTTACCACTGGAACCATAGCTCTACTTCTGGCTTTTTTCGTAGTATAGTGGAGATAAGAGTCTCAAAGACTTTCCTGCCCTGCTGGCTTTGTATTGCAGTCCTCAGATCTCAGCCTCCTGAGTAGTGAGGATCACAGACATGAGTCACTGGCACCTGGCTGTAAACATGTTTGTTTTTTTTTGTTTTTTTTTTGTTTTTTTTAAGAAGTCTGTATCCTCTTGATTTCTGGGTCCTAGGTCTCCAAGCCAGGTCATCACTACCTTTGAAAGGAACCATTTTTCAGACACAGAATGATGGGGTTTTTTTGTTGTTGTTGGTTTTGTTTTTTTTTTTTTTTGCCATTTTAAGTAGTGTCGCATAGACTTTACCCCCTCAGATAAGAGCAACAGACCCCTGGGAACTCAAAGAGGTAGAGACACAGACACACTGAGCAATATTCTCCTGTCATGGAGCAAGGCAGATGGCTGCCACAGCTGTTCCCTGTCCAAGTCAGAAACTCTCCTCCATCTCCCTAAGATCAAGGGGCTTTGGTGACATTGTTCTGGGACCACCTTTCACCCTATTGCATGTGTCTAATTAGGACAAGAAGGAAGGAAGGGGAAAAAATGACACTTTGCAGCTGGGGGAAGGGAAGGAGAAATGAGAGAAGGGTTAATTTCCTCCCAGCTGTCAGACCTGTAATTATATTCAGTTTGTGGATTCCAGCCTTCCTTTGATGATGTGAAATAAATCTCCACATACAGCCAAACTTCTGCTGCATGCTGCTTTTGTATTGAAAGTGAAGTGGCCTCAAGAGCCTGGGCTAAGCAGCATGTTCTTGGCTAGGGGCCAACTGTAACTAAGTTTCTCATTGTTGAGTTAGATGACTTGCCTTCACTGTTCTAAAAGAAAGGTTGAACGGGACTGTCCAATGGGGCCACTAAAGTGATCTCAGCCTACACTGCAGGAATCAGAACCAGGTTAAGTCCAGTAAACCCATGGAGCCATGAGAAATAGTTGTTGTTGCTTTAAGAGGTTAAGTGCTGAGATAGTGCATTGCAAAATAGGCAAGGATAGCCACTCAGGCCATGCATGCTCACCCACTTCTCCAGGCTACTTGCATAAGGTGGCAGACACACACATGACTCAAGGTTACATGGAAATGCTGAAACAGCTGAATCCCAGTGTGGGGGAAGTGTAGGCCCCAAAGCCCTCCAGAAGCTGTGGTGAGACAGCCTGGCTTACTCCACTTACTCTATAGGTGGCCAGAAACATCTAATAATCATAGAGAGCAAACTAAGTATTGCTAACCCTGCACTGTCCACACAAGGACCTGACACTCCTATGAATAAGAACGTATTTCAGCTTTTCTTTCCTGTTCTGTGCTATCTGTTCTCTCAGCTTCTCTGCATACCTCTACCAGTCTCTTCGTAAATACATGTGTATGTGCACAAACCTGGAAGTGAGCATCTCTTGAGGTGGGAGAGGCAGCATGCTGTAGAGTTCTAAGTGTCACATTCCACAGCCCAACCTGTGTGTGTGTGTGTGTGTGTGTGTGTGTGTGTGTCATACTAAAAGTCAGTATCAAGTCTCCACAGGGCCAAATGAGTAACGTAAGTGGGTTCACTACCTGCACCTGTGTTCTTCTGCAGCTGATTTGTAATAGCTGAATGTTGGGATGTTACTTGTTAAGAGTGATGATGTCATCACTCTGCTCAAGACTCACTAGTGTTTTAATTTATTGTGAGTAATGCCCTCAGGATAGAAGTCCCTTGCAGCAACTATGGTTGTCCTGTTACTATGCTTTCAGGCCTCACCTAGCTCATTTCTAACCAATGGAATTATCTTTCTACTTACAAACTTTCCTACCTATCTGCACCAGATAGAATGTGGCCTTAATGAAGAGAGTTGCTGTGGCTTTACCTGTCATATGTTTATCATCTTGAGCAGGTTGCTCTGTACTAGGTAGAATAAATTAATTAAACATTGCTTCTTTCAAATTTCAATTTCCAAAAACTTATTAGCTTATTGAAAGTTTATAAAACTCTTCAAACAAACTGAATCTTCCAGGAATCTTCCAGGTATTCTGTTCCAGCTAAATATGTACTCACAGTTCTTATATCTGCTAATTCCTATTTATAATGGGCATTTAAGAACCCCTCTCCCTTCTCGATAACTTCTAAATTTTCTTTTTTTTTTTTTGGTTGGTCCCAGGGCTTAAAGTTGGGGCCTGGGTAGTGTCCCTGAGCTCTTTTTGTTCAAGGCTAGTGCTCAACCATTTCCAACCACAGCACCACTTCCGGTTTGGTAGTGGTCTGTTGGAGATAAGTGTCTCATCGATTTTCCTGCCCTGGCTGGCTTTGAACCACAATCCTCAAATCTCAGCCTCCTGAGTAGTGAAGATTACAGATGTGAGCCACCAGCACCGGCTAACTTCCAACTTTTTTTAAATATAGTTTTTACTGTAAAGATACTATACAAAGTTACATGAGTAAGGTAATGAGTACATTTCCCATCAAGCATTGTTACCCCCTCCTTTGTTTGTCCCCTACCATCCCTCCCTGCCCGAAGTTGTAAAGTTCTGTTTTCAACATAGTGTCTTGTACATCTCATTGTTACAATGGTAAACCCATATCCTTATTTCAGCATTTTGTTGTTTCCCTTCCCCTCCCCAAATCAGAAAAATGTATGAACATGATGCAGGGCACTGAAATCAAATACAGTAAAAACGGGTTATAACATGGGGGAAGAACATACAAAAGAAACAAAAAAAAAATCACACAGTAACTTGTGTCCCTATCTTGGGGTTCATTTCACTTAACATCATCTTATATGGTCATATGTACATAGTTTTTGAACTTTTCTGCCTTTTTTGACCTTTTATTGTCCTAGACATATACTAGTTATTGCAAATAAGGGAAACAATGGGACCTATGTTTCTTTGAGCCTGACTTACTTCACTTAATTTTTTCCAAGTCTTTCTATTTCCTAACAAATGGGGTGGTGTTATTCTTTCTGATGGAAGCATAGCATTCCTCCCTCCTTCTCCCTTTCCCCCATTCTCCCTCCTTCCTTCCTCCTCCTCTTCCTTCTTCCTCCCTCCCTTCATCACATACTCTAGATTTCCAACAAGAAAGACGGAATTCTAGGAGTTCACTAATTCACTTTTGAGATATGTCACCAAAATCAAATCATGGCGAATAGGGTCCAAGTTTCCTGGTAAACCTTTCTCTGCTCTACACGGGGATTACTTGATTCTCAAAATGCAGCATGCTCCTTTGAAAAGAAGAATTGGTTAAGTAAATGAAGGAATGGCTTAGGTGAACACAAAATAAACCCAGTGAAAGGGAGTGGAGCCATGATTTGTTATTTATTTTTGCCAGTCCTCCAACTCAGGGCCTGGGCACTGTCCCTTAGCTTCTTTTGATAAAAGCTAGCACTCTACTACTTGAGCCACCATTGCCAGCTTTATCTGTTTATGTGGTATTGAGGAATTGAACCTAGGGCTTTCATGAATGCTAGGCAAGCACTCTACCACTAAGCCATTTTCCCAGCCCATGTTATTTCACTTTAGAAATGCTGAAGCCAGCCCTGCCCTGGGACTCTTTATCTGAAGAAGCCAAAACATTTCTTTGATTTTGTAAAACCCATGTGAGATACATTTTGGACACTTGTAATACAAAGAGTCTTAGTGGATGCATGAATATTTCTTTCTCTAGATTAATAGGATTCTCTTATACCTAGTCCACTGTTTACAGGGACTCAACATTGAATATGGAAGTAGAGGAGAACCTGCACTTCGTTTTCCTCTATTAAGAAAAAAAAAGGCAGCCAGGCGCTGGTAGTGCACACCTGAAATCCAACCTACTCAAAAGGCTGAGATATGAGGATTATACTTCAATGCCAGCCTGGACAGGAAAGTCTGTGAGAATTTTTTTTGGGGGGGGGTCCGGTCATGGGGCCTGAACTCTGGGTCTGGGCGCTGTCCCTCAGCTCTTCAGCTCAAGGCTAGCACGCTACCACTTGAGCCACAGCACCACTTCCGGCTTTTTTCTTTTTGTTTATGTGGTGCTGAGGAATCGAACCCAGGGCCTCTGGCATGCAAGGCAAGCACTCTACCACTGAGCCACCTTCCCAGCCCCGAGTCTGTGAGAATTTTATCTCTACTAAACTACCAAAAAAGCCAGAAAGTAGAGCTGTGGCTCAAATGATAGCACAATTCTTGAGCAAAAGAAGCTTAGGGACAGAGCCCAGGCCATCAGTTCAAGCCCCTCAAAAAAGGAAGGAAGGAAGGAAGGAAGGAAGGAAGGAAGGAAGGAAGGAAGGAAGGAAGGAAGGAAGGAAGGAAGGAAGGAAGGAAGGAGGGAGTATGTAAAGGATGGGGAAGAAGAGGAGGAGAAAGGATGAAGAAGGAGAGGGGAGGAGAAACAGAACAAGGAGAAGGACAAGGAGAAGGAGAAAAGGAAAGGCAGCTGGGCACCAGTGGTTCATGCCTTTAATCCTCATTACTTAGGAGGCTAAGATTTGAGGTTGACAGTTTGAAGTCATCCTGGGAAAGAAAGTCCATGAGAGTCTTATCTCTGATTAACCATGACAAGCTGAAAAAATAGTGTTGTAGCTCAAGTTTAAGTGGAGGAAGCAAAGGGACAGCACCCTGGAATGAGTTCAAATTCCAGTATCAGCATAAAAGTAAATGAAAGAGGAGGTGGGAGGAGAAAAAGTATAAAGAATTGTGTAGTCAGCTCTGTGCATGTATCATCCACTCAGGGCAGCAGTGGTGGCTTCAGGTTCTCTGTGCAAAAGAAGCAGATGAGCTTGACACTGGTGGCTCATGCCTGTAATCCTAACTACTCAGGAGGCTGAGATTTTAGGATTGCAGTTCAAAGCCAGCCTTGGCAATAAAGTCCTCGAGACTCTTTTTTTTTTTTTTAATTTAATTTTATTTGTGAACATACTGTACAGAGGAGTTACAGTTACATGGGCAGGATAATGCGTACATTTCTTACCAAGCATTGCAGCCTCCTCCTTTGTTTACCCTTCACATCCCTTCCCAGCCTCCCCCCTCCCCCCCTAATCCCAATCCTTCTCCCCCCCCCCCCCCCCCGCACCAACGTTGTAAAGCTCGTTTTGGACATGACAACTTGTACTTCTCATTGTTGCAACAGGTCCACCTATATCCTTAAACAACTGGTTTTTCCCCATCTCCTCCACAAGTTATACTGACATCAAATATAGTGAAAGCAGGGGTTATACTGTGGGGGAGGGACATACAAAGCAACAAAGAGATAATCTTATAAATGTGTTAGAAACACATGCATGAAAGAAAAAAACATTAAAATACACATCTAAGGGTTCATTTTCCTGACATCACATTATCTGACCTTTTCCGCTTGACTCATACATATACTAGATATTACAAATAAGGGAAACCATGGGACCTACGTTTCTTTGGGCCTGGCTTACTTCACTTAATATAATTTTTTCCAAGTTTTTCCATTTCCTAACAAATGGGGCAATGTCATTCTTTCTGATGGAGGCATAGAATTCCATTGTGTATATATACCACATTTTCTTGATCCATTCATCTACTGAGGGGCATCTGGGTTGGTTCCATATCTTAGCTATGGTAAATAATGCTGCAATAAACATAGTTGTGCTGGTAGCTTTAGTGTGGTCTTGTTTGTAAACATTAGGGTAAATGCCCAAAAGTGGGATTGCTGGGTCATAGGGGAGCTCTATGTGAAGTCTTTTGAGGAACCTCCATACTGCTTTCCAAAGTGGTTGAACAAGTTTACATTCCCACCAACAATGAAGTAAGGTTCCTTTCTGTCCACATCCCCTCCAGCATCTGTTGTTGTTAGAGTTCTTGATTTTTGCCATTCTAACTGGAGTGAGGTGATATCTCAATGTTGTTTTGATTTGCATTTCTTTTATGGCTAGGGATGTTGAACATTTCTTCATGTGTCTATTGGCCATCTTTCTTCTTCAGAGAAGTTTCTCTTTAAGTCTTTCGCCCACTTATTTATTGGGCAGTTGTTTCTTTGAGGATTTGTTGTTGGGTGGTTTAATTTTTTGAGTTCCAAGTATATTTTAGATATGAGACCCTTGTCCGTTGTATGGCTAGTAAAGATCTTCTCCCAATCCGTGGGCTTTCTATTGATCTTGCTAGCTATGTCATTTGCCCTGCAGAAGCTCTGCAACCTTATGCAATCCCATTTGTCCAACCTTTCTTTGATTTGTTGTGTTTCCGGGTCTCTATTCAGAAAATTTCGGCCTGAGCCAAGGAGACCTAGGGTTTCTCCTATTCCATCCTGTAATGTTTTCAGAGTGTCCGCTTTGAGTTCAAGGTCTTTGATCCATTTGGAGTTGATTCTGGTGCAGGGTGATATATACGGATCTAGCTTAACATGTTGTTAACCAATTTTGCCAGCACCATTTACTGAAGAGGTTGTCTTTCTTCCATTCTATTGTTTTAGCTCCCTTATCGAAGATTAGATGGCTATAGGTCTGTAGGTTCATATCTGGGTTTTCAATTCTATTCCATTGGTCCTGAGGTCTGTTCTTATGCCAATACCAAGCTGTTTTGATTACTATGGCTTTATAGTAGAGTTTGAAGTTTGGTATTGATATTCCTCCAGCAGTGTTCTTTCCATTCAGGAGCGTTTTTGCTATTCGGGGTCTTTTATTGTTCCATATGAATTTTTGGATTGCCTCTTCTATTTCCTTGAAGAATGAGGTTGGAATTTGGATAGGTATTGCGTTGAATTTGTAGATAGCCTTGGGAAGTATTGCCATTTCCACGATGTTAATCTTTCCAATCCAGGAGCATGGGAGGTTTTGCCATTTTTTAAGTTCTGTGTTGATTTCCTTTTTCAAGATTTTAAAGTTTTCATCATATAGGTGCCTCGAGACTCTTAACTCCAATTAACCATCAGAAAACTGGAAGTGGCACCTGTGGCTCAAGTAGTAGTAGAGTGCTTGCCTTGAGCTGAAGAGCTGAGGAACAGTGCCCAGACCCAGAGTTCAAGCCTTACTACTGACAAAACAACAACAACAGCAAAAACAGATAAGGCCCCATGCTATCTCTCTCTGAGACTATTTCAGGGTTATGCAATGATGAGATGCTTGTGGAAAGCTTGAAAGAATGGTCAGGATTACAATGGTCTCACCACACACTGTGTGGATAGCAATGCAGTTTCATGTGGAAACCTGAAAAACACATAGTCTATAGAGAATAAATGTGCCTGCCTGGTGCTAGAGTGGTCAAGATGGAAAGGGTAGGCCGTCCTTCAATCAGCATTAGTCATTACAGAGTAATAAGCATCACCTCTGTCACACACAGTGCCATTTCACAGCAGCCTTCTCCACAAGGAAGCAAAAGACATTTTACACTCTTTCTCCTTCATTCAAGCATAACACTCCTGGATCTGAACCCAAACTAACATGCTGGGATTCCACACACACACACACACACACACACACACACACACACACACACGTGCATATTAAAAAAATTCACATTCTGAACCCAAGTTCTTCACCACTTCTAAATTGATGAAGCCAACTCTGGTGCCCTGCATCTTGTATATACATTTTTCTTATTTGGAGAGGGGAAGGGAAATAACAAAATGCTGAAATAAGGATACAGGTTGACCCATCACAACAATGAGATGTACAAGTCACTATGATGAAAATGAACTTTACAACTTCTTGGGGGGGGGGGGAAGGAAGGGAAGGTGGGGAAAAACAAAGGAGGGGGTAACAATGCTCCATAGGAAATGTACTCATTACCTTATTGATGTAACTGTAACCCCTCTGTATAGTATCTTTAAAATAAAAATATATATTAAAAAGAGACAACTGAGAAACAGAGCTCTCTGCCTCCACCCCAACCTCAGCAATCTAAACTGAAAAAGTCCTGGTATCTCCACCAAGCACAGCATGTGTGCAGTCTGCATGCCTACCCCCTTAGACAACAACAACTCCACAGCAAGAACTGATAGACTTAAAAATAGTCAAGTCATTTTTAAGGTGATTTGCATGTGAGCTCTTTTCTCTTAAAAGCTTTCAGTAAATAAAGGTTTCTATACTTTATCAGTTAGCTTTTATTTCTAGTAAGATGCGTGTGTATATATGCATGCATGTGTATTTACATATGTGTAAATGTTTGCATATATATGCATATATTTACATATGTACAACTGCCTATATGCATGTACATACATGAAAATTTAAATGCACATATAGAGGCATGCAAACTTAAATATATGTGATTTTATATGTATATAAATATATATATACATATAGAGAGAATAATATATATAGCAAATGAATAGTTTGTCTTTAAATTTTGATCATTTATAATTGATTACTGTGGTATATATAAATATCTCTTAATTATTATTATTACTCGCTTGGTTCAACTTTCTTTTCTTTTTTTTTGTTTTGTTTTGCCAGTTCTGGGGCTTGAACTCAGGTCCTGGGCACTGTCCCCTAGCCTCTTTGTGTCCAAGGCTAAGGCTCTTAACATTTGAGCCACAGCACCACTTCCAGTTTTTTTCTGAGTAGTTTCTTGGAAGTAAGAGTCTAGTGGGCTTATTTGCCTGGACTGGCTTCAAACTGTAATCCTCAATTTTCAGCCTCCTGAGTAGCTAGAATTACAAGCACGAGACACCGGCACTTGGCTCTTCTGTTTTTTAATTTTGTGTCAGTATTGGGACTTGAACTCAAGAGCCTTATTTTCTCCCTTGGCTTTTTTGATCAAAGCTGGCACCCTACCACTTGAGCCATATCTGCTTGTAAATTAGAGATAAGATTCTCACAAACTTTCCTGCCCAGACTAGCTTCCAGCTGCAATTCTCAGATCATTGTAGCCTCTTGAGTAGCTAGGATTACAAGTGTGAGCTAACAGCACCCAGCTTCAGCTTTGTGTAAGTATCAATGTTGTCTAGCTGGGCGTTGGTGGCTCACAAATGTAATGCCAGCTACTCAGGAAGCTAAGATCTGAGAATTGTGGTTCAAAGCCAGCCCCGGGCAGGGAAGTCCGTGAAACTCTTATCTCCAATTAACCACCAGAAAACCAGAAGTGGCACTGTGGCTCAAAGTGGTAGAGTGCTAACTTTGAGCCAAACAACTCAGGGATAGTGTCCAGGACCTGAGTTCAAGCCCCTTGAACAACAACAACAACCATAAAAAATATTGTCTAGCTAAAGTTTTTGCTCCATGGTAGACATTGATAAATGAAGAATCAAATAAATGATAAATCACATAATAAGAACTGGCAGGTGGATAAATGTAAATGGCAGCTGCTATGTTACTCTACTGGCCTCTCTGTATGGATAAGACAGGATAGGACAGCATGGGGCTTCTCATGGTGGAGGAGAGAGGAGTCCTGGCTTCTTCACCATGTGGCTCTGAGCTCTCTTCAAGATCCCCCCATCCATAGCTCTTTAGCAGTTTTTCATACATGCTAATTCATTTTCCTTTTGGGATACTGACTTCCTTTGCCCTCTGTTCCATGAAACTTCCCCTGAAGCTGCCTTTCTCATTGCTCATATTGCAGCTTAAATTAGCTAATAATTTAAAACCTTATTTATTTACTTGGAAAGACCTAAGATCATTCACAATTATTTCTTCCAAACATTGTTAGCTAGCCTAGGCCCGTGATCCTGAGATGGACCTTGGCCTTCCCAAAGAATGACCCAGACGCAGGCCTTTATTGTGATCCTCTTCCTCCTCCTCCTCCCTGTCACCACCTACCTGCTCTGTGTTTGAAACACATGCCTATGAAAAACTCCTTTTTTGCTAAAGCCATTTGGACTTGAGTTTCTGTTGCTTGCCACCTATTCAGTTCTAAGTTACAGGTAAACTTATCTTGAAAAGTGTCAGGAGAAGACTCCAATCCAACTGTCTCCTAACTTAAAATCTAAGTGTCCCTTCCACTGAATCAGTGGCTCTCACTTGGAAGAAGAGACCTAGGTGGTGAAATAACTTAGAGGCAATTTTTAAAAATATTGATACTCAGAAGTCACCTGTCCCAGCAGGCACTGGTGGCTCATGCTGTAATCTTAGCTACTCAGAAGGCTGAGATCTGAGGATCACAGTTCAAAGACAGCCTGGGCAAGAAAGTCCATGAGACCCTTATCTCCAATTAACCACCAAGAAGATGTTAAGTGGAGTTGTGGCTCAAATGGCAGATCTCCAGTCTTGAGGAAAAAGATATGAGATGGGGCCCAGGCTCTGAGTTCAAACCTCAGTACTAACACCAAAAAAAAAAAAAAAAAAAAAGTCTTGTCCCCTTGGAAAATAGAATGAAGGGAAATTAGCAGTTGCAGGTAAAAAAGAAAATGAAGTAATTGTGTTTTGAGAAAGCTCCCTTAGGCGACTAACACATCCTTAAATTTAAAACAAGTTTTGGTCGTAGGCTGCTTTGTTACACTGAGTGCCAAAAGTTCAATTACGGAGTATTGAGACTCTACTTTAAAGTACTGCCTTCCACTTTGTGAAAGAAACCACTGGCTTCTGAGCAAGACACAGTGAATAATACTATGGAGAAATTTTCTTTGTAAGGAAATGATTGACTCCTTTGGGTCCAAGGAATAAAATTAATTTCCACAATTGCAACAAACATATAACAGCCATACTTTTGAAGAGGAAAGTTAGCAATGATGAAGGGAGGGCCACTTTAATGTACTGAGTTAGCTCTGGCAATTTCATATTGTGGAAAACGTTGATATAATTTTGCACAGATTAGGGTATTTTGTTTACAGGTTTCTGGCATAAGAAATAAAAAATAGTTTTGAATGCTACTTCCAAAATAAAATGTGGTTTCAAGTAAAGTTTTCAGATGGGTCCTCTGTACAGATCTTTTCTGAAAGGAAGATGGTAAGTAGGCCACCAAACACTTATTGGTAGCTGACTCAAAAATGAGAACAGGAGTGCTTCATTTGAATTCAATGAGGAAGAGCATCATGGTTGATTACTGATGTCTGCCATGTCACAGAAATGGGAGGTGGTGAAATGAAACAGTTCTATCCTATGCTACCACAACTAATAAAGGCCTGCAAATTCCATTTCTCCACTTGCACAATCACTCTTACATGTGCTCAAATAATTACATTGGCATTTGGCCATTACTGTAGAAATAAAAAGCAATAATTTGGCTTATTTTGGAAAATAATGCGTACTCTCTGATGGCTGGGGTTTTTTTGTTGTTGTTTGGGGTTTTTTTTTTTTTTGGTCATTCATGGGGCTTGAACTCTGGGCCTGGGCACTGTCCCTCAGTTCTTCAGCTCAAGGCTAGTGCTCTACCACATGAGCCACAGCACCACTTTCAGTTTTCTAGTGGTTTATTGGAGATAAGAGTTTCATGGACTTTCCTGCCCAGGCTGGCTTTGAACCACGATCCTCAGATCTCAGCCTCTTGAGTAGCTAGGATTACAGGCATGAGCCACTGGCGCCCAGCTGATGGCTGTTTTGGTCAATAACTAAGCCACAATTGATATTTTCAAGGAAACTACTATTTATATCCATCTAATATAGGTCAATGTGGTGAGTGATGACTTACGACTTTTACTCTTAGGGAGATAGATTTTTGTGTGCACGTGCCAATACTAGGGCTTGAACTGAGAGTCTGAATGCTGCACATTAGCTTTTCGTTTAAGGCCAAGGCCAGCACTATACCATTTGAGCCCCACTTCCAGCTTTTTACTGGTTAAATGGAATAAGAATCTCATAGACTTTCCTGCCCTGGCTCCCTTCCACCTATCTCAGCTTCTTGAGTATTTAAGAACATAGGTGTTAGGCCTTAGCGAAGCATTATCAAACCACTATTTTCTGAGAAAAACTGTTACATAGACTTAAAACTTTTTAGGCATTCCAGCTTCTCCCAAGCCTTGGCTCTGCACTCAGGTACTAATGATTTGAGCTTCAATGTCTTCATCTATATCCTGGAGAGACCTATTAGCTCTGATAACACTCCATTGAAATAATGCATGTTAAAAAATGCTTTGGAAATTGAGAAGTACTATAAAGATGTGAGTTTCTTGGATGAAAAACTTCTGAAAGGCTTGCTACATAAAGTTGAGAGATCACTCAATTACAGACTCCCAAAGCCACATCTGTTTCACTTATAATTAAGTGAACTCAATTGTGCCATAGAGAGATGACAACTCATGTCAGCTTTCTACCTTGACTTTCCTGATGCCTTCAGCTTGAGTTTCTGTTCCATATTATGCAACCACCATATGGGCTTTGGAGAGCTCTCTTCCTGAGTCTTCTTCTACTCTTCCTTTTACAAAAATGTTCTGCCATGTGCCGGTGGCTCATGCCTAGAATTCTAGCTACTCAGGAGGCTTAGATCTAAGAATAGTGGTTCAAAGCCAGCTCGGGCAGGAAAGCTGAGAAACTGCTCCAATAAACCACTGGAAAACCAGAAGGGCGCTGTGGCTCATGTGGTAGAGTGCTGGTCTTGAGTTGAAGAGCTCAGAGACAGCGCCCAGGCCCAGAGTTCAAGCCTCACAACCAACAAGAAAACTTTAAAAAATTTCAGTAGCTCACAACTATAATCCTAGCTCAAGAACATGGATTGCAGTTCAAAGCTAGCCCCGGCAGGAAAGTCCAATTAGCCACCTAAAAGCCAAAAATGGAGCTGTGGCTCAAGTGGTAGAGTGTTAGCCCTGAGCAAAAATGCTAGGGACAGGGCCCAGGACCTGAGTTGAAGTCCCAGTAATGTCACCAAAAAAGCAAAACAAAACAAACACACACAATGTCACAAACCCTGAAGGGCTATCAAAGACAACTATAGAATTTGTACTCAAGGGGCACTTGAGATGACAATTTATATGATCACTGAGCACGAGAAAATTATTGCTATATTGTGGAATTTTGCTGAAGGGCAAAATTCGGTGCAGTTCAAATTATGGAAAGGTGATGTCCTCAGCATTTAGCTACACCATTAGAGTAGGCCTCAAGCCTTAGCTAGGCCATTAGAGTAGGCCTTTTAACTAGGACTACGGATGATGTGAGAAAGGGGAGTTCTTCAAACTAAGAACAGGATATTGTATTCAAGAAAACCTAAGAAAGAATTAACTTCAAAGACATATTAATCTACTTTCATGAAAGACAATGGAGCATCATGGCAGAGGGGAAAAATTACAGAGCTGCCCAATCTCCAAGAGACGGAAAGAGGATGAGAGGAAGTGTGTGCCCACTAAGGATCACTTCATATAGCACTTCAGTGCTACACCTCCTTCAAAGACACACCTTCAGTGACCCACTTCTTACACCTAGACCCCACTTCATATAGTATCTACCTTCCTCCAAAATGGTGCCACCAGCTGAGGACCAACTGCCTAAAATATGAACCTGAGGGGGCATTTTACACATTCAAACCATAACACTCACAAATTTGCAGAGGGGGGGGCAGAGATTAAGTGAAGCAAGGCATTTAAAGGACTTGATTCTAAGTACCTAGTCACAACTTGATACTTAAGAGCTATTATCAATACCATTATGATCTCCTGAAAGATGTTTACATTTTTGTCCTGGGCATTTCAATTCAGCATGTCAGTTTCTGAGTACAATGTACTTTGATTCGTGTCACATCCCTGCCCCCTTTCATAGTTTCAATCTTTCCCAACCTCACCCATCCCCTTTATTTGGTTTCTTAAAAATTTTAAGCAACATCAATCATGACACCTGAGGCATGAAGCTGAGACAGACAGAAATCAGAATATACCCCACACCTCTACTCACTTCACTTCTGGATCAATACTCTCAATACATTGCCTTTTCATCAAAATGCAGACACTTGTTTGTTCATCAGCTACTTAAATGTAGCACTTAGAATGCAGACACTCCTAAACACCTTTACAATGTTGACTATGTCTATAGCCACTGGAAATTAGATTAGCTCCCTTTTGGAATGAGATGGGGAAACTGAGGCAGAGATGTTCTGGGCATGTTGCAACAAAAGACGTGCCAGAGCAAGGATTCTGATCTAGTGGATATTCTACCCCAGCTACTCAGCTATGGGACACAGCCGGCCTTTAACCTGATACACATACCTCCAGTGGCTAATGGGTCTCCTCACAGTTCCTGAGCAATTTAAGTGGATTCATTTGTTAATCCCTCCAACTTCCTAATACCTCAGATGACCTCTCATTACTGACCTGAGTCTAAGAAACCCATCAAGACTTCTGGTAAATTGATTCCCTGTGATGGAGTCAGATTTTTCCTTCCAATGAGTCCTCTGACTTCTCCTATTTTGGTATATTCTACTTGGAAAGCAAAAGTCTTCATTTCTTGCATTCATGACTCTGCCTACCTCTCACTAAACTGTAATTAACCAGGAAGATAGATGTAAAGATTTGGGTTCTATTTTGTGTTTATGGTTGGCTGCCTGTATTAAGACAGCCCTTGAAATCCTTCACAAGTTGAAACATTAGAATGACTTTGCTCCCCAGCCGCTACCCCCACCCCCCCCCCCCCCCCGCCATGTTCCCTAAGCAAATCCTAAAATAGATGCTGCAATCTCCCTTAGTATAATCCTGTCTAGGGGTGCCATCTGGTGGATATTTAATAAAAGGGTCACAAATACTGTGCTTAGAGGACTGGTGAGCTACACACTAAGACAGGAGGAAAAGTCTGGGGAGATCAAGCAGAAACTGTGCTCTGGAAGCCATAAAAGTATTCAGTGGGAGAGTTCAGGAAACCTTTACTTCCAATTAACAAATAAAAAATGGGAAATGGAGCTGTGGCTTGAGTGGTAAAACAACAGCCTTGAGTGAAAAAGCTAAGGGACACTGTAAGGATTTGAATTTAAGCCAACATAAAAGAGAAAGAGTGTGTGTGTGTGTGTGTGTGTGTGTGAGAGAGAGAGAGAGAGAGAGAGAGAGAGAGAGAGAGAGAGAGAGAGAGAGAGATCACAATAGATAACAGTTTCCAAATATATATTTTGAAAGAGAATGATGTGATTCAGAAGTGAAGGAAGAGATTATCTGGTGGATTAATACTTGTTCTATTTTCTAAAACAACTTAAGAAAGACTCACAAACATTCTGATTAAGTTGTTACCTTTCACCTTTAAAAGCTTCATGAAAGCTAGATGCTGGTAGTTCAAATCTGTAATCCAAGTTACTGAGGAGTCTGAAACCTGGAGGATCATAGCTCAAGGCCAGTTTAGACAGCACAATCCTCAAGATCCAATCTCCAAGAATAACCAGAAAAACTCTAGACTGGAGGGTCAGTTCAAGTTGTAAAGTACCAGCTGAATGTGTTTGAGGACCTGAGTTCGAAACCTTGAGGAAGAAAGAAAGGAGAGAGAGAGAGAAAGAGAGAGATAGAGAACAAGAAAGAGAGAAAAGAGACAGAAAGACAGAAAGAACCAAAGAACCAAAGAATGAAAGAAAGAACGAAAGAAAGAAAGAACAAAAAGAAAGAAGGAAAGAAAGGGGGAGACCGAGTGGGAGAGGGAGGGGAAGAGGGAAGGGGAAGAAGGAAAGAAGACAGGAAGGAAGCAAGGAAGGGGAAGGGGAAGGAAAAGGGAAAGGATAAGGAAAAAGGAAAGGGAAGGAAAGCTTTGTACCGGCCTTTGTACAGGTATAGAAGAAGTGACTCTTGACACAGAAAGGAAACACATAGGAGGCTGTGATCTCTATTGACAGTTTTGAGGAGAGCTCTTCCCAGAATTCTGCCTCCTCCTTCTGAACCAAGAACTATGTATTTGTTCCACATTCTACCCAATGTGCAGAAAAGGCAAACATATGTATTTGCCCTGAGCCACTCCCTGGTCTCCACCCTCATTCCTCCGTCTGTATCTCTACACAATCACTAAGAAAGCAACCCAAAAGTTAAATTCCCATCACCTCAATTTTGTAGCTGTTTAGACAAAAAAGAGAGAGAAAAAGGATCTTCAGTGAAGTCATCTTGGACTTTTCTTTATCCGTGACAACAAACGTCTGGCCTGTCTGGAAGTCTCTCATCACCTTCTCTGCTGTCGCTTTTCTCCGTCTCTCTCATGTGAGGTAAATCGCTTCTTTGTTGTCTTGGAATTTATCCTTCTTTACTTGTCTATAGTCTTTAGGGTGACTTTTGAAAGGGAAAGGGGCTAATATTAAGTATGAACTAGAGCCATCTTGCAAAATACAAAGCCCATGGTTCCGTACTTAATGTCATCTAGGAGTCAAAAGAAAAAGGGGGTTGGGTGGAGAAGGAAAGAGAGAGGAAGAAAGCAGCCATGCCCCTGATGACTCATATCTGTCACCCTAGCTATACAGGAGACTAAGATCTGAGGATCACAACTTGAAGCCAGGCCATGAGACTCATCTTCCAAGGCGTGCGCGTGCACGCGCTCGCGTGCACACACACACACACACACACACACACACACACACACGCGTGCGCGCGCGCGCGCGCACGCGCATGCCAGAAATGGAGGTTTGGCTGAAGTGCTAGAGAGACAGCTTTGAGCAAAATAAATAAACCAAGGGACAGCACTAAGGTCCTGACTTCAAACCCCATAAGGCAGTCAGACAGACAGAGAGACAGACAGAGAGAAAGTGCTTGGTGTCCTGCGTAGACTCTGTTGTCATGAGGCAGCCTGTGGGCTGGCTAACGGCACAGGGATTCCCAAGTGAGTGCCTGGCTTGTCTGGTTGAATCTATGTGGAAACGGAGGTGGAAATCTGTCAATCACTAATCACATCCTGGTCCCTTGGGGCCAAGTGCCACGGAAGTTCCTGTCTTTGTTCCTGGGTTGCTATTTAGAGAGAGCAGTCTGGCTTCCTACAAGTCTGGCTCATTGCAGGCTGGCCTCTTGACAAAACAATTTTTGTCCTGGGAAAATCACCACAGATAGTAGGTCAGATTGCTATTTTTTGTTCATCTACCCACCATCCTTTTGTAAGTACCTGATATAATGTAGTAGGTATTCAATTAATACATATTCATTGTCTAAGAATTCTATCCAAGTTTGCCAAACCAAACAATGTAGCCTCTAAAAGTAGGAGCATCTGTGACAGAAACTGCAAAATGTAACACTTAAGTAAAAGAAAATGTGAAATAGCCAGGTACCTGTAATCCTAGCTATTCAGAAGATGGAGATTGAGAGTTCAAAGGAAGTTCAAATGGAGTTCAAAGGAAGCTTGAGCAGGAAAATCCCTGAGACACTTATCTCCAACTGGCCAGCAAAAGAAAAGTTGGAAGTAGAGCTGTGGTTTAAATGGAAAAGTGCTGTCCATAAGCCAAAAAAGCTAGGGGACAGCACCCAGGCACCAAGATCAAGCCTCAATACTGGCACAAAAGAATTAAAAGTGTGAAATGAAAAAAAAATAAAGTCTATCAAAAGGTTGATACTGAAGGAGTGTGTGAAAGTGTTTACATCATGGAAGTGTGGATAAAGGAATCTCTTTATAAAGCTTATAATCTACCAAGTTACAGCCACTCTACATCTGTCTCTTGTCATTGAAAGGTATAAACTGACACCCATAAGGTAATACTCATAAAGTAACCATTGATGAGAGTGGAAGAGAAATTCACACACACAAAAGAGGGAGAAGGATACTTATCTTTTTAAAAACTTGACCTTTTGGTGGTACTGGGATTTAAACTTGGGGCTTTGTGCTTTTAGTGCAAGCACCTTGCTACTTAAGTCACAACAAAGCCTGTGTTTGCTTCAGTGATCTTTAGATGGATTCTTGTAATTTTTGTACCAGTTTTGCCATGGACCTAGATCCTCCTATCCACAGCTCCTGAGTGGCTGGGATTACAGGCATGAACAACTGAGCTCAGTGTGTTTGTCAGGACAAAGCACTGCTAACTTTTTTACTTTGGCAGCTTCAAACTTTGATCCTCTCTAATGTCTACCTAATGAGTAGCTGGGATTATAAACCAGACATTTCAAGTGGGAAAAAATAAATTATATCAGCAAACAGATACAAGATAGGTAAATAACACTGCCAAGAAACCAAAACCTGTTTACAAAAATTATACAAACCAGTTACATGGCTCACACCTGTAATCCTAATTACTCTGGAGACTGAGAGCTGAGGATTGTGGTTGAATCCCAATACAGGCAACCAAGTGCATGAAACTCTTATCTCTATCACCAAATAGCTGGAGTGAAGGTATTGTTCAAGTGGTAGAGCATTAGGCTTGAAAAAAAAACAGCAGTAGCAACAAATGCCTCAGGGATAATACACAGGTTCTGAGTTCAAGCTCCAGGACTGGCATTAAAAAAATAGAGAACAATACTAATTTCCAAACCCTACCACAAAAGTCAAGATTAAGTTTAAAAAGCAAATCCAGTAGAGAAGGTAGCGGAAGTAAGGCCCATGACTCACAAGATCTAACTGAAGGAAACACAAGCACTTAAACCTTTCCTAGGAACCATTCTATCACTAAGGAAATCAACATTTTGAGTGCAGACTTTGCTTTGAGCAATATAGTAGATCCAATTTTTTAAAAGAGAACTGGGTAAATTACATCAAGTATGTTTTATAGTCCATTTCTCAGTGCCCCAAAAGTAAGAGAACATGAACAGCAAGCAACATCAAATGAGAGTAGACCCTGAGAGTAGAGAGTAGGCAGTAGGCAAACGCTGACAGGAAGGATGAATGATGACCTTGGGGCTTCTCTCTGTGATATTTGACAACTCTGAATTCAATTGGACCACTTTCACCTGGTTGTATTTCTCTGTTGTGTGTTCCATTAGTGTCCTTTGACATTTTAAATAGAATTCATTAAATTACTAGTGTTTAGTCCATTCAATGTCCACTAGATGGCAGACTTGCACACTTTTATCCCAAGACCTACAGGGTCCCAGATTCTCTTATGAACATTTAACAGTACACTATTTATATACCTCGACACAACATCTCAGCCCTCAATCTAGAGATTTCATCCACCTCTGGGAAAACTCTGAGATGTCCACTTGATTTTTTAAATCAATATTTAATCATTAAAGTCAAGATACAGTGCTATCACAATGACAATCAAACATACCAATAAAAATTGCCACGAAAGAACAAAACACTGAGTAGAAATAGACAAGAATTCTTAGCATTTATTGTCTCGAATCCCCTATTTTCTATTTGCTAAAGAGAATCACAAGCTTCCTCTCCTTCCAGCCCTTATATGCCTGAAGGACAGAGAACAAAGATTAACAAGGGGCAGATACAAAGGAATCCCTCCATTTAGGAACAGAAAATTCATCTACAGCCATGGCACTAAAAAAAGGGGTGAACACATGGTATGACCATGATTCTATTGATAAGCTTTGCCTTACTATAATGACATACTTGAAGCAATTAGCTTATAATTAAAAAGGCCCTTCAGTACTCTCCAGTTCATAAATTCAAGTCTAAAGATCAGATGGTCTCTTGCTTTGGGTCTCTGATAAAGACTGCATATCATGAGAGAAACATGTGTCCTTGTAGAGGCTCAAGCAGATGACAAGCTGAACAAGGGAGCAGGAATGTTTGTTGTTAGTGGTTGTAGGTCTTGAACTCTGGGCCTTGGCATTGTCCTTAAGCTCTTCAGCTCAAGGTGAGTAATCTACCACTTGAGACATAGTGTCACTTCCAGTTTTCAGGTGATTAATTGGAGATAAAAGTCTCATGGACTTTCCTGCCTAGGCTGGCCTTGAACCCCAATCCTAGACCTCAGCTTCCTGAGTAGCTAGGATTAAGGGCATGAGCCACCAGTGCCCAGCATAGGAGCAGGAAATTTTTGACATAAGGACCTCCCCGCGTAAGTACCCATCTCTTAAAGGGCCTCAGCATCTTCCAATATTGCTGCCTTAGTGATTAAATCCTTAGCACACTCAACACTCAACCTGCAACAGCTACTTTGTCAGAGTGAAAGCTTGAGAAATTCAACCTCTTTGAACCACAGCATCCTCCTAGAAAAATTATGATAACAGAAGATTGTAACCTCTGGTGATTGTGAGGATTAAATGATATAAAATAAGTGTGAAGTATTGCTCTTGAAGTAGTATCTGGAAGCAGGCACTGGTAAATTACAACTGTAATTTTTACAGCTACACAGGAGGCTGAGATCTGAGGTTCATCATTTGAAGCCTGTCCAATTACTCCAATTACTAACCAAACAAACCAGAAGTAGAGATGTGGTTCAAGTGGTAGGGCATTAGCCTTGAGAGAAAAAGCTAAGTGAAATCTTGAGGCTCTGAGCTAAAAGTCCTCTGTGTGAATAAACAAAAAAAACTTTATAAAGACAACAAAACCAAAAGAGAATCTGGAAAATAAGTGCACAACAAATAACTGTTTCTGCTTTACAGCTAAAATTGCTTGATTAATTTTTTTCACATAATAACTACAATTATTCACTCTGTAGATTGTTCTGTTCTACTAATGCTGATTATCCCAAGGACCACTGAAGGACTTTTCAGATGATTAGTTTTTTAAAATCGGTTATGGGGCTTGAATTCTGGGCCTGGGCACTGTTCCTCAGTTCTTCATCTCAAGGCGAGTACTCTACCACTTGAGCCACAGAACCACTTATGGTTTTCTGGTGGTTAATTGGAGATAGCATGGACTTTCCTGCTTGGGTTGGCTTTGAACTGCAATCTTCAGATCTAAGCCTCAGAAGTAACTGCGATTAGAGGCCACCAACGCCAGCCAGGTGATAAGTTCTTTAACATCAACACTCTTCTTGGCTGACGATTTACAACATACGTATTATATACATATAAGGATAAACTAAAACCCAGGTAAATTTAATAAGATAGTCATGCAGCTTTAGGGAAAAGAATAGGAATTCAATATAGGCTTTCTGATCATATAGCCAGTAGTTAAGTCTATAGACCACAAGTAAGCTACAGGCTACGATTCAAACATGTACAGGAGATGAATAGCATTTCTCTGCTTTATATTTCTCACACTTTTAGTGGTTTGCCAAGACAGCAGTGTTAAATGCAAGCCTAGTATGACAAATTTAAAGTTATAGATCATGGAATCAAAAGTACTAAAAAAAAGAGATGTTTAATTTTATGCTACTCTTAAATGATTTATTACTAAAAATAGGATAGAAGGAATGAAACATTGTCTTAAAAGTGTCAGAAATATGGCTGGGAAGGTGCCTCAGTGGTAGAGAGCTTGCCTTGTATGCATGAGACCCTGGGTTTGATTCCTCAGCACCACATAAGCAGAAAAGACTGGAAGTGGTGCTGTGGCTGAAGTGGTAGAGTGCTAGCCTTGAGTTGAAGAGCTGAGGGACAGCACCCTGGCCCAGAGTTCAAGCCCCATGACTGGCAAAAAAAAAAAAGTGTCAGGAATAGAAGTGGGCCTAGCCACATTCACCAACAGTCCCAGCACCCACTCAGGAAGATGAAGCAGGAGGATTTTGTTCAAAGCCAGCCTGGGCTACACAGCAAGTCCAGGCCTCAAACAAAACAAAAATCCAGGAATAAGGTTTTAAGCTGGGTACCTGAGGCTCATGCCTGTAACCCTACTACTCAGGAGGCTGACATCTGGGGATCAAGGTTCAAAACAAGCCCCAAACCGCAAAGTCTGTGAGACTCTTATATCCAATGAACCACCAGAAAACCAGAAGTGGAGCTGTATCTCAAAGTGGCAGAGGCCTAGCCTTGAGCAAATTAGCTCAGGGACAGCACCCATGCCCTGAGTTTAAGCCCAAAAATCAACCAAAGGGAAAGAATCAAACACAGTACCAGAATGGCCTTGTGGAAAGAATAGCTTACTTTCTTTTTCATATTGACGGTGATGATTGCCACTAGTAAACTCTAACCATAATTACTAAAATGTCCTCCGTACCCCTAAAATAAACACCATGAAAAAAAATATTATGTCTATTTTTCCTACAGACATCGCTAGTGACCAGGAACAGTCTGCACACTACTAGGAGGCAATCAGAAAATATTTGCTGAATAAACATATGAGCTCAGGATAAGTAAATAAAAGATGTGGTAACATACGAAAGATTGCTAGTGTCTCAAGTGGAGGAAAATAAGTTTTACAATTTTTGCTTGCTTAAACAGAGCAACACTAGTCCCTGCAATTGCTGGGTGAGCAGGGAGAAAAGGGTTTCATAAATCAGCACCACAGATCACACCAAAAGCCCTGTGCCAGGCACTGTCTCAGGTCCTCCGGGGAGTCCGTTGTTGCCTATCTATGACCACCAGGTGGCAGTGTATGGTCCCTCAAGCCTGGAGTTGAATTCATTCTATACAATGCCATCTGACAGCCTCTGTGTGGTCTTATTTCTTGGAGATGTCTTCATGGTGCTTAGGAGTGTGGAATGAGATTACTTCTAAGTACTGCATGGAAAACAAATCGTGATCTTGTTCTTGCTGAATATTTAAACAGTGAGGCTGAGAACTGGGCTCTGAAACTTAGTAGAGCTAACACTGACATAACATCCTATAGTGGCTGTGGTTCTTATGTCTCATTTCAGGGCCTCTGGAGTCAGGATGGCTGGAGATCCTCCCCCTTCTCTCTTGAAAGGTGGTCATTTGCTTTGGAATTTAAATGTAGTCAATTTGAAATTATTTGTTATTTCTAAACCAAATTGATGTTCACATTTTTTTTTCTTTTTTGTTAGCTGTGGGGCTTGAACTCAGGGCCTGAACACTATCCCTGAGGTCTTTTGCTCAGGGCTAAAACTCAACCACTTTGAGCCAGAACACCACTTACAGTTTCTTGGTGGTTAACTGAAGATAAGTTTCTCATGGGCTTTCCTACTCAGGGTGGCTTTGAACCTGGGACCTCAGATCTCAGTCATCTGAGGAGCTAGGATTACAGGTGTGAGCCAACAGCACATGGCACAATAGGATTTTAAAAGGATATCAAGTATTAATCTTGAGATGAGACCATGAGGTGTAAAGGAGCAAGATCTTACCTTGGCTACTGCTGAGTATTACAGTTTGTGTCTATCTGCCATTGCTTTGTAAAGGACTCTATGTGTTTATGAGTTTACCTGCAGCAATGTTTTTTATTTCATATTTTGTTTTATTTCATTTACTTTTTTTAAAGATTCAGTGACATTATTTCCCAAATACGTTTATGAAACAGTTACCTTTATCAATGACTGAAAATAAAAAACTTCACAGGATGTTATTTTTAATAAGTCATTACTAGCCATTATGATACAGCACAGAACTATTAATGGCCCTAGAAAGAAAATGGCATTTTTCCTAGTTATGTTTTTATTATCTTTAAGTAACTGTACAAGACTGGGAACCTGGTTTAGTGGTAGAGTGCTTGCCTAGCATGCATGAAACCTTGGGTTCGATTCCTCAGTTCCACATACAGAGAAAAAGCTAGATATGGCGCTGTGGCTCAAGTGGTACAGTGCTAGCTTTGAGTAAAAGAATCTCAGGGACAGCACACAGGCCCTGAGTTCAAGCTCCAGGACTAGCCAGAAAAAGAAAAGGGAGACATTAATAAAAAGAAGAAATGCAAATAGACAACAAATTCATGAAAAAATTTCCAGTGTCTAGCTATTTTGGAAAATTACCAAAAAATATCAAAACAAACGAAAGATAACACGTGCTAGCAAGGATATAGAGAGAAAGGACTCTACACACTGTCGGACAGAATGTAATTGATAGAACCAGTATGGCAAACAGTATGAAGGTCTCTAAATAAATAAACTCAATTACATCATTCACACATCTAAGAGATATCTGCAGACATATCTATTTTGAGATTATTATTATCAGGTATGGATCAGTCTAAGTGTCTATCAATGGAGAAATTGGTAATGGTCTCTCACTTTCACACACATATACATACACATACACAAAGGAGAATTTTTCAGGCTTAAGAAAGATTGGAAAGGGCTGGGAAGTGGCTCAGTGGTAGAGCGCTTACCTTGCATGCCTGAAGCCCTGGGTTCAATTCCTTAGCACCACATAAGCAAAAAGAAAAAAGCCAGAAGTGGCGCTGCAGCTCAAGTGGTAGAGCACTAGCCTTGAGCTGAAGAGCTGAGGGACAGCGCCCAGGCCCAGAGTTCAGGCCCCACGACCGGACCCCTCCCCCCCAAAAAAAGAAAGATTGGAAAGCTGTCATTTGAAGCACCATGGATTCAATGATTATGTAAAGTCAACGAGACTAATGTTACAGGTTCTCTCTGATATGCAGAGAACAATGTTGACTTGACCATGGACTAGTGCTGACCATAATCTTCCATGTCCAGAAGAGAACTGTTTCTCTCTAGCTAGATGACACCACAGCAAATGAGGCCCTGTCCCTCTGTCCCTAGTTGGTTTTCCCATGCTTCCTCCCGTTCCCCTCCCCAAATCATCATTTTAAACACAACCCACAGGATACTATTCTGTGTGTATATATGTATGTGCACATGCACACGGGAAAGTGCAAGCAAATCATATGGGCTTGAGCTCTCAACTTGTGCACTGTCTTTTAGTTTTTCTGTTTAAGGTGAGGAGTGCTCTACTCCTTGAGCCACAGTTCCACTTCCAACTTTTCTGTGGTTAATTGGAGAAGAATCTCATGCACTTTCCTATACAGGATAGACTCGAACAATGACCTGTCAGCAGCCAGCCATAGATTACTTTTTTTTTTTAATCTGCGTGCATGTTCTGTTTACTGTAGCACCACTCACAATAAAGATAGGGAATCATTCAAGTGTCTGTAACTGGACCAATAAAAACACAGTACATACATACTGTAGTATATTATTTAGCCTAAAATAACAGAAACAAAATTTGCCTGGTGCTAGTGGCTCACGCCTGTCATCTTACTTATTCATGAGGCTGAGACATGAGGATTGAAGTTCAAAGCCTGCTCAGGCAGGAAAGTCCATGAGAATCTTACCTCCAAATAACCATCAGAAAACAAGGACTGGAGCTGGGGCTCAAAGTGGTAAAGCTCTAGCCTTGAGCAAAATGCTCAGGGATGACTTTCTGGCCCTGAGTTCAAGCAGCAATGAGGAACAAAAATTAAAGAAAGAAAATGAAAGAAACCAATTCAACACTCAAACACTATGGATGGAATTGTAAGACACTCAGTTTCATGAAGTAGCACAGGTACAGAAACACCAATACTACACACAGCCTTTCATATTTGAAGACTAAGGAATGTGGCTTTAGAGTAGACAGAACCACAGGACATTGTTGAAGCATGGCATGTCAGCCCTCTGCTCACAGTCCTTCTTTGGTGGCGTGCGTGCAGAGCCTGTGCTGCCCAGAGGCTCCTGTGCCTTCTCTGGTCCTGTCTCTCCCCACTGAGCCCAGGCTTCCTCACTGCAGCCACAATGGCATTCGTGCTGGTTCTCAGCAGCCCAGGATAACCTGTGCCAGGCTGGGGGGCATTGCTGTTCCTACTGCCTGGAATGCTCTTCCCCAGACACCCAGCTGCTCACTCTCCCATCCTTCCCCAAACCCCCCTTGCCAAAGAGGTCTACTCTATGATACTCTGCTCAAAAATGCAACCTTTTGCAAGTATGTATGCACACATACACACACATACACACACACACACACACAACAACACACACACACACACACACACACACACACAGAGTACTTCCACCACTCATCCTACTCATTCTTTCTGGCTTACATCTTTTCCTTTTCATATATACTATATAGTACTTTTGTAAGTTTGGGTATTCTCATTCTCCATGCTTGATTGTAACCTCGTCTCTCATCCCATGGTCACTCAGTAAATGTTCACTTAATGAAGGCCTACCCATTCCCTCACACACTTATTCAACAAGTGTGCTGCCACACATGGTCAAAGCCCTTTCCCACTGTTTTCCCATGATTCCCCTCCACAGCCCCTGTGACCCTTGCCTCGTGGTCTCCTCACCTGTGTTTCCAAGCCCTTTTGCCTGAAGCTTTGCGCCCCTCAATCTGACATATGGAGATGGTGTGCACATACCAGCTCACCTGCTCCTCCTCTGGGAAGCCTTTCCATCCCACATTGGCTCCTTGCTCTTGAGTTCTTCCAGGTCTCTCCTCTATCCATGTTCCCGTCCTGCTGGCTAGAATCCTAGGGTCTGTGTTAGGGTCTGTGTGACATTCCTGGTAACCTGTAGGAGCTACATCCTCTAGGCCACTTTTTGGTCCTGGTGCCTTCACCTGCTGAGCCAAACACACTCCAGCTGTTCGAGAAACATTTAGGAGTCTACTAGCACGCATGTGCATCAGACTGTCAATTGAAAAGTCAAAAGTAGACTTGAGTTTTGGAGAGTGAACTCATCTGGCCCCTTGAGACAATACTGGCACGGAATCATAAAATGACTTGCCTCCTGCTTGGCTCACAGCCAAGCTTGTCCACAGTCTCAAGGGGCACATTGCCCTTCCCCCACAATGTCTCCATAGTGCAACCCAACACTGAAATCCCACCCAGTGCAGCTCCATTGAGGAATCCTCTCTACTGTCCCCTACCTCCCCCCACCCCGCAAACCCACCAAAACCCTCTCAGCCCACAAAAAACAATCCCATAGCAGGAACTGAAAAATAATATATTTGCTACAGAGGGAGGTCTACAGGGCACCACACACATCCCACAGGCTCTTATCCTTGAAGTACCTTGTGTGTATCTATCAGCCTTTTCTGTAGGAAAACAAGTGATGCTTACCTGGGACACCCCAGAGTTCATGTGCACCTCCCCCCAAAGGCTGTCTCTTATTCCCATGTGTCCATGTAGGAATGGACATGAAAACATTATCAAATTGTTTCCAGCATCTGGTCTGACCCTTGGTGACTGTAATTGCCACAGTGTGTCATGGAGGAATGATGGCACTGAGACTAGGCAAGGAAGGCCAGGTTGTGGTTGTCATCACATTTTCTTCCCGTTTGCTCATTGCTCTGCAGGAAAAGGCACTGGAAGTCATGGGAAATGGAAGAAGAGGGATAGGTTCAGTTAAGACATCCCTCCCCAAGACAGCGGTGATCCCAAGCCCCCAATCAGCAATCCGAGTTTTATTTGCTCATAAACATGAATGGGATCAAATCTCAAGGAAAGAACAGGAAAAACTAAATGCCAATAAGCACAAGGGATACTACAAAACACGGGAAAACTCAGAGCTCTGGGGAGAAAAGGGCTCTCAGAATCAGGTTCTCACAGAACAACTGCTCTTCCTGATTTTGGCAGACAGTTCTAGGGAAGCTTTTGAACTCCTTGGTATTTTATAAGCACCATCTTGAATGGGAGGAGAGGGGGAAAATGAATTTTGAAGCATGTTCTTAATGGCAAACGTGTGTAAAGAGCAGGACTAAGCTAGAATATACAGTAAGTCATGTGATCCTTTCCACCTCCTGTGAGATGAGCACGAGGGTTCTCATCTTGCAGGAAACTTGAGACTGACAGTCACATATTCATGCTCTTTAACATTTTCTTTTCAATACTGGAGTTTGATCTTAGGGCCCTGTACTTGCTAGGTGGGAGCTAAACCAGTTGAGCTATGTCTCCCCAACCTATACCCTTTTAAGCTACTTTTTAGTTATGGCCTCAAGTTTTTTCCTGCAGGGAGGGGGACATTTTTAGACTATAATCTGCCTCCTGGGCCACCTATATAGCTCTGAAACTACAGGTGATATGCCACCACACCATGAACCACACAACTTCATGCTTTGGAAGCCACAATCTGCTGCTTAGGACTAGTAGGAGCTAGCTTCTGAAGCCAAAGCCACTGATGTGAATTGAAGCCCAGTCCCTCACTCTCACAGCTCTCAGCTGCAGCCCTCAGGGCAGCAAGGTCTTGTCACCTGGCTAACTTAGACGTAGCCAAAGAAGGAGCCATTGTGTCACTGGGAGGAGATCGGGAGTAAAGAAACCATTTCTGACCCATCTAGCTCTGCATCAAGACTTGAACTTGAAGGAAGAGTACAAATTTTCCTTCCTAATTCCCTATGTGCACACTGGATTTCTACATCATTATGTTCGGTTTGTAGAAGGCTTATTTCTAAAGGAATTCCTGAGCAGCCATCTGCTTGGGTGCTTCTGAGACATCTTGGTAAAGAGAGAAGGAAGCTGCTAATCAATCTTGCAAAGGGGAGTTACTTGCTCTTTCACTAGGAAACAGAGGTGCACAGGTCCTTTATCATGCAAATACTCTGACATTCTGAGGGCATCTCAGGCCTTGGAGAAGCTCATGAGTGGTGTCAGAAATGCCAGAGGGCTGCCAGTGACTGTGTCCAGACAGAATCTGTCCATCAAGAGTCAAGTCACAGGCCTGTCCCCAGGAGGTGGCTCAGAAATGTGGCTGGCCAGTGCTGCACTGACCTTAGATGGGGCTACCCAACTCCAGGAATACCTCCCAGAGCAACAAAACCAGGGTTTTGTAACAGCCACAGCAAGCGACACTCAAAGGGCTCCTCCTTCCACATAGCCATCATGTCCAATGGCTCTCACTGGGAATCTTCCATGCAACCTTCCATAAGGCCTAAAGCCTTTACATGGAAGATGCCAGGGGAAAGGAAGCACCATAGCCAAAGCCTGGTGCTCTGGGGAGAGAGTGCCGGCTGGGGGCCTCTTGGGGGACTCATAGAATCTCTACAAAGATATACCAGCACTCAGTGCACTCTTATACGGTGCACATGTCCTTCTCTTCCTCTCCATTCTGTACATCTGTCTACCACTTCCTTCCCCAGCAATATTTACAGGGTTACTCACACAGCTGTCCCTCACAAAGGTACACAAATAGCTTTTAATAACATCAGAGAAACCAACCTGTGCTACACCAGATGAACAAAGTCAAAAGCATTGGCAGTTGTACTTGGCTCAGGACTGTAATCCTAACTATTCCAAAAGTGGACACCCAGAAGATGAAAGTCAAAGTGAAAGCCAACCTTGGCAGACCCCATCTTTAATTAACTAGAAAAAAATGCAGGCTTGGAGGTGTGACTCAAGTGGTGAAACACTAGTTAGCCATGAGCATGTAAACTGAAAGACAGAGAGACAGAGACAGAAGCAGAGAGAGAGAAAGAGACAAAAAAGATTCAGGGAGGGAAGGAGAGGGAATGGAAGAGAAAGAGAAGAGGATGGAGAAGAGGGAAAGGGGAAAAAGAGTAGGAGAGTAATAGGGAGTAAGTAGGGATAGTCAAGGAACAAGGTAGAGAGGTGGGAAGTAAGGGATCAAGGCAGATCCACGCAGCTCAGAAGGTGCAGGCAGCTTGAAGCCCCCTTTCAGCTTACCTTTCAGCATTGGAAAACCAGCGTAGTATCAGCTGTCCTTTCACCATAAGGAATCCCAGCTGGAGAATCCCCTAGCACTTGTCACACAACCTGGCTGTGCTGGACTGAGACCTCTGCTGGGTATGCTGGGTACACAGCAGTGTGAACTCCCTGCACAACTCCCTCCCCTCCTGCAGCTCTTCAATTCCACACCTCTCTGCTTTTTCACAGCCCAGTGAGAGTCACCCCAAAGGTCTGAGTCTGGTGGCTTTCAATTGTGCTGTTTCAGAATTCCACACCCCTTTCTCTGGGACAGCTTTGTTCTTCAGATGTGGTTATTACTTTGGGACCCTCACACAGCAGCAGAGTCTGCGAAAAATGATGACTATCCTGTTTGCCATCCTCCGCCAGCCCTGTCTATTATCCCAGCTGGAGCCTATGGCTTCCCCGTGAGGCTGCCCAGAGGGAAGGGTATTTTCCACTGAGTGTGAACGCTCTATTCTGTTCAGCCAGTGAAAAGAATCCTGGCCCCAGATTAAGCTGGATCTGGAGCAGAAGGGAAGGACAGGCAGACTGGCACTTCGGTCTCTCTTCAGAGGTGACTGCTTGTCATCACCATGCAACTGGAATTCGGAGGACAAACTGAAGGCGTTACGTAGTGTGGGTAAGCTGGCTCTCCTTCGTATAGGGAGAAGGCTGGTGTAATTTTCCACAGGAGTTGTGCACGGTGGGATCGCCAATGGCATCGTTTTCAATTCTACACTTCTGGCACTCTCTCTTAAATTTTCTTGGATGACCAGGTAGGTGCCCATGGCTTCATTGAATGCTCTGTCCTGGATTGCCTTCTCAGTGTCAGCTATGCTGTACCCCATGTCGCGCATGACTGTGACAATAATGGGGTCCAGCTTGCTGGGCAGTGGCTCATCAGGAACCAGGTCAAATCCCACATCTAGAGCCAGCCATGGGTGTTCCATTACTTCCTCAATATTGGGCCTCTGATTGGTGTCCACAATCAGCAGTTGGGAAAGTAGATCATGTCCCTTTGCAGACAAGTAAAGGGGAGCAGTATAGTTGGCCTCTAGGACCTGTGCCCGTATGTCGGCAAATTTCTTCCCCTCGAACGGGAACTTTCCTGTTGTCATCACATACAAAAGCACGCCTAAGATCCAAATGTCTACCTTGTATCCATCATACATTTTGTGCAGGAACATTTCAGGTGGTCGGAATATCAAGGCTCCACAAACCCTCTTTAACATCTGCCCTGGGGTCAGCCTGATGCTCAGTCCAAAATCACTGATCTTGGCATTGCGATTGGCATCCAACAGGACATTGTTGGGCTTCAGGTCTCGGTGTACGATTCTGTTCTTGTGAAGGTAGTGCACAGCACTCACTATCTGTTTGAACAGCCTCCTGGCTTCATACTCGACTAAGTGGTGGCAGGAGGATTTGACAATCCATCCCATGAGGTGTCCCCGAGGGGCCAGCTCCATAACGAGGTACACACAGTCTTCATCCTCCATCACCTGGAACAACTGGATGATGTGTGGGTGATGTATACTCTTAACAATGTCCATCTCGTTTTCTATGTCATGGCTCTCCAGTTCTTTCTTTGGGAGAAATTTCACTGCCACCATGGTGTCTGTGAGTCGGTGATGGGCCAGCTTCACATAGCCAAAGCTGCCATAGCCGATGATCTCCTTCATGTAGTACTGTCCAACGAAGGTGATTCCCTCCTCTGAGGAGGAAGAGGAGCTAAAGTAGTCGCTGTTGTAATTTGACATCTTCCAGCTGGAATGAAAAAGTAATCAATCTTAAAATTATTTAGCTGATCTAAATGAAGTTGGCAGGCAATAAATCTTAAGGAAAATGAACTAACAAACAAATAAATGCAAACCCCAGAATATAATGAAATGAAACACAAACACAGTCCCCCCACATCAAAGAAAGTAACAAAATATCTTCGAATTAGTCCAGGTGGGTCACAAGGAAAAGCTCCCCCACTATAACTGACAAAGGTGGTCTCAGCTCACCAGATTCTTATGTACCCTGCTCACAATGCTCTGTGACATCAAGGGGGGAACAAACCAATCACAAGTGGAGCCAGTGACATCAGTGAGGAAATGAACCAATCAGAGTCTAGCACTGGCAGTTATGCTTTTAGGCCTGTGGGACTGTTGCCAAGGGAGCCTGGCAATTGGAAGGATGGCAGTGCTGCTACCATGACAGCCATGTGGGAACCACAAGGACACTGGCCCCTGGCCCCTGACCTTTGTGGGGGCTGGGCATACCAGGAAGGCCCCTGTGGGGACATCACCCACTGTACTCTGTATTGTGCAGAAATTACAACACTGCTCTTGTCCCATAGCATTGTCTACATCTAATTGCAAAGGAGCCTGAGAGGAGGCTGTTATGATTTGACTCAAAAATGATTTCCACTTGAGAAGAGAGACCAGATAACCAAGATTAAGTCATAGTTTTGTCCCAATCTTGTTTGTGTTTCCTGTTTTCACTGTTTCCTATGCTCCTTTGTTGCCATTTTTACTGTTTTTGATTGGCTTAATCATTTCTTAAATCTTTGTCCCTCCAAGATTTGAAATGAGTCATTTTGCTTTTTCATATCTTTAGTACAGTTGTCTCTAATTTTAACATATCTAACTGTTCTGATAAAAACCAAGCATGAAATACTAAGTCTATCCCAGAGGAAGATTCATAGTTTATGGACGTGAAGCTTATTCTACTTGACAGGTCTTTGTAAGGAAAAGGAATAAATAATGGATCAGGCACTGGTGGCTCACACCTGTTGTAATAACCAGCAGGGCCTGGCCCGCTGGAGGGGGGGGATGTCGAGAGGCTGACATCACTGCCCCACAGGATTTGCTGTCAAAGCTGTCAACAGCTGTCAAAAAGTGATTGGATAGTGGGCTGGGGGAAGGGCCTGAGTGGTGGTTGAAAATCCTTAGGCAGTTGAAACCTTTAGAACCATTGGAGTGGGGTAGGGTGAAGCCTTTACAGAGGCTGCATGTTCTAAGGAGCAGGGGGTTGAGAGACAGCAGGAGGAGACAGACAGCAAGAGGCGCCTACTGGAACAGCAGGGCAGGCCTGTGGAGTGGAGAGGCCTGCGGAGAAGGAGCAAGGTAGGAAAAAGAAAAGCCTTTCCCTTTGGACATTTGAAAGTTTGGAGGTGGAGGTAGTTGGAGATTTGCAGACCGAGGTTTGCAGACCAATAAAGGTCAGGACCATCCATTGGAGGCTTGGTTCCAGGTAGCTAGCCCAGGACAAGGTAGTCGCAGGCCCCCTTTCTGGTGTAAACATTGTAAATAAAACTCCTATGTCACCTTTAGCCATGCCTCAACTGATTGTCTCGCTCCCAGGTCATAAAAGTTGGAGGTCCCAGAGAGATAATCCATCAGGACAGCATTAGGCTTTGGCCACCAGGAAGCCCTCTCATAGCTAAGCACCTTGGCCCTCAGAGGAGAGAGCCTCCATTGAGTTTGTTTCCCTAGGACCAACGTGGACAGGAGTCATTTGGAAACCCTCCAGGTGTGAGTCTGAGTAGGCCTGCATCTGGGGGGGCTTGCTGGAAGGCTGGATCAGCATTATTTTCAGTCTGAGGCAGGGGACAAGACTTCATCCATGCCTCCTGGGGCTTCCTTGAGAAGCCATCTGGGACTTCTTTGAGAAGTGCTCTGGGACCTCCTCGAGAGATCATCTGGGACTGCTTTTAAAAGTCATCTGGAACTCTCTTGAGAAGCCATCTGGAGCTTCCTCAAGAAGTCATGTGGGACATGCGGGTTAAGTATATCTGTGGCTATTTGACTGTGTCGGCTTCTTACTTCTTCTATGTGTCCTTTATACTTGTCCACTTATTCCTTTCTTCCAGGATGGGATGAGGAGCTTCTGTATGTTTACCCCCTGGAACGTATGATTAACAACTACTCTTCTTTAACAAAAAAAAGGCATCCCAGCGTGGATATTCCTATAGTCCTTATCATCCTTGACCCTCTGTGAATTAGAGTGGCCTTCTTTTGATGATGGATGGCCATCTGAAGGAATTTTGACCTCCCCACAGCATGCAGGGTTCAGCAAGTCATTTTTCAAAATCATAATCAGGTTCCCTATATATGGTGTGGATTGACTTAATAGCTAACATGACTCCTTGGCTCAGGGAATGTTTAAAACAATGTCCTAAACGTCTTGTGTAATCCTGTGCCATCAGCACCTCTAATGTTTAGCCCTCCCCTCCATACCAGGAGTGGTTCCTTGTACCAGCCTGAGGGCTTCTCTGTGGATCAGACTACAGCCCCTTACTATACCTGAGACAGGTGCCAACCCCTGGGGGAGACTATGGGCAGGCCCTCTTTCTAGTGTATGTTCCCCCTAAAAACAAGACAAAACAAAACCTGACTCTTGGAGGTTGCAGCTGCTCCTGGTTCTAAAGTAGCTAGGATGGGCAGTTGCAGACCGACTTATTAATCAAACTTCTTTGTTACCTTTAATGGTGCCTCCACGCATTTTCTCGCTCATGGATTACTATAGCAGGAAACTCCATGGGACTCTTCTTGACAATTAATCACCAGAAAACTGCAAGTGGCCCTGTGACTCGAAGTGGAAAAGAGCTAGCCTTAAGCAAAAAAGGCTCAGGGGCAGTGCCCAGGCTGTGTTCCAGCCCCAGGACTAACAACAAAAACAACATTAAAAATGAGCTGGGTGTAATAACACTATACTCACAAACACAGAATACAGAAGGCAGAGGCAGGAAGTTTGAGGGTTAAGGCCAGACTGGCCTGTATAGTTAGTTCAAGTCCAACCTGGATTACATAGCAAGACTTAGTTCCAAAAACCATCCTCCCCCAAAAGTTCACTCACAGAAGAATCTCAGAGAGCTGTATCTCCATAACCCTATTTCACTTCCTCTATTACTGTCCCCTACTACTTTATCTTTTGTCTTTTAAAAAGTCTACATAATGAGTTGCTGTCACTTATCATGTTGGTTTATACATGAGGGTTATTTAGATATCTCAACATATACTCTTTCCCTATTATTGGTTCTTCTTATTCTCTCCTTCCCTTCTTTTCTCTATTTACCACTTCCTCTTCTTTTTTATTTCCTCCTTTGCTCTTCATTTGCTTGTCGAATTTTTCCTCCCTTTGTATTTTTCTCCTTTCCTTTATGAGATAGAATTGGGTGATATAGCCCAGACTGAACTGGAATTCATGATCTTCCTGCCTCAGAATTCTGAGTGGCAGTACTACAGGAGTACATTGGCATGACCAGCAAATTCCCAAAGGGAGAGAATACTGGGCCATTATCTTTTTCCATAGAGTTCTCCCTCAATTCCCTAGACTCTTCACACACATTAGACTGTTTCATGTCCTATATGTCTCTTAAACTCTTTTCTGAATTTTCTGTATTTTTATCCTGTCCCAGTCAGTGGCCCCTAGCCTTGGGGCAGTTCCAAGCAGTGACAAGCACAACCAAACTTCTCTGAGACCAGGTATCTTGGGCACAGATCCATTCTGGAACTGGGTATGACAGGGCATAGATGAGATGTAGACTATCCCCTCATTTCAGGACCCACAAGCCATCAACTGAGCAGGTCCCATTAAGGAAACACACGCGGAAAGGAAATCCTAAGTCAAAATCATACCAATCCTGATAATCACCTGCAATCCCTCATTCAATGTGGCCAGATCTAGTTATTGGTTCTAGTGAATAGACCTGGTAGAAATAAGAGATATCACTTCTGAGACTGCATTAAAAATGGCTGCTGCTCTCTCTCTATCTCCATGTCTCTCTTTCACCCTTTGCTCTAGGTGAAACAAATGCATGTGTTAGCAGTCTGTGGAGAAGGCCCCATGACAAGGTGCTGCAGCTTCCAGATGATTGCAGAAAGACAAGAGCAGGAAGTAGTCAAGCCTGGAGATGACCATGGCCCAGTGGAAACTTTCACAGTTGTCTCCTAAGCTCCTCACACAGAACACCCCTGATAAGCTAATCTGGATTCCTGACCCCCAGAAACTGAGTGAGAATAAATGCTTGGTGTTTGCATGTTATTTGTTACACAGGCAAGCCACTGAAATGGTGCAAAATACACAACAGAGGTCATATGATTCATCCTTTCTATATCCAAGTGCCATGGCCTACAGTTCAGTTGTAGTCTATAGATTACAATCCTGACTACACAGTCAGAAACCCTATACTGAATTCACATTCTAGTCCCCAAATACATGTGACCTTGTTACTGAACTTACCTGCACCTCTGTTTATACTTAGGTATATACAATACATATTTTATAAATTGTCAGCTTAATTGAGACAGCTGATGGTAAAGAATTTTCAAATGAAAAATGCTTCAATAGTCATTGGGGGCAATCATCATTAATAGCAACAACATAATCTACAGCATAAATGACTATAGTTATTACCTTACATGAAGAAAAGTCCAGCAATATTACCAGTAGAGCAAAATAGCTATTGTTTATTGCCCATTTATTTTCCAAGTACTATTTTTGTCCATAGTTATCTGTTTTGTGCAGGTAGTGGGACTTTAACTCAAGAGACCCATGTTGTCACTTAGCTTTTCCTTTCAAGACCACTGCTCTAATGTACAGGTTGTTATGTCGAAAACGAACTTTACAACTTTGGTGCAGGGGGGGAGGGGGGAGATTTGGTGGGGGGGGGGGGGGAGGACAGGAATGGATGGGAAGGGAAAACAAAGGAGGAGGCTACAATGCTTGAAAAGAAATGTACTCATTATATTGCCCATGCAATTGTAACCCTTCTGTACAATATTTTCACAATAAAAAAAAGAAAAAGACCACTGCTCTACCACTTGAACCACATCTCCTCTTAGTCCTTTTGGTGGTTGATTAGAGTCTTGAGAGCTTTTCTACTGGCCTACCTTTAAACTGTGATGCGCAGATCTCAGCCTCCTGAGTAGCTATATGATAACAGGTATGATCCACCAGTGCCTGCCTCCAGATTCTATTTTAGCAGTATTTCTTTATGCTTATTATGGTATATTTTTAATCCACATAATCACTGGAAGTTACAGTCTCCTAGTTTTATAATTTTTCCTAGGAGAATGTTGTGATTCAAAGAGGCTAAAATCCTCAAGGTCTCACTCTGACAAAGTCACTGCTATATTTAGGTATTGAATGTACTAGAGAGCAAAATTGGAAGATGCTGGGGGCCCTTTAAGAGGTGAGTCCTTATGCAAAGGTCCTCAGGTCAAGAGCTTCCTGCTCCCCAATTTTGCTTGTCACCTGAACATCTGCTCTGACAATGTTCCTATCAGGATATCCAATCCTTGTCACAGGCCCAAAGCAAGAAACCACCTGATCTTGGACTTGAACCCACAAACTGTAGGGAAGCTAAAGAACCTTTTCAATTATAAGCTAATTTCTTCAAATATGTTACTGTAATAAAGCAAAGCTGACCAATGTAACTGTGTTGACAACAAGTGGTCCTCTTCTGTTTGTGTCTGTCTGTCTGTATAGTTGATCATGATCATATAGGCCCAAGCACTGTCCCTGAACTTTTGTGCTCAAAACCAGTGCTCTACCACTTTGAGCCACAGTATCACTTCCAGTTTTCTGGTGGTTCATTGGAGATAAGAGTATCTTGGACTTTCCTCCTCTGGCTGGCTTCAAACAGTGATCCTCAGATCTCAACCTCTTGAGTAGCTAGGATTAGAGACTTGAGCCATCAGTTCCCAGTTCTCCTTTTTATGTTTTTTATTTTTATTTTTTTATTTATTTTTTATTTTTTTATTTTTAACTTTTTTGTCGGTTATGGGGCTTGAACTCTGGACTTGAGCACTGTCCCTACACTCTTCAGCTCAAAGTGAGCGCTTTACCACTTGAGCCATAGCACTACTTCCGGTTTCCTGGTAGTTCATTGGAGCTATGAGTCTTACGGACTTTCCTGCCCGGGCTGGCTTTGAACCGAGATTCTCAGATCTCAGCCTCCTGAGTAGTTAGGATTACAGACATAAGCCACCAACGCCCTGCTCTCCTTTTTAATGCCAGAGCTTTAGACTAACTTCAGTTCCCACCTCAGAGGAATTCTTTCCACCTGCCCCCCGTTGCTCTTAGCTCTTGGTACTCCAGCTATACAAGGGTAGTGAGGAGAGTAAACTTGTGATTCTCTTTTTACAGTTGACCAAAAGACCGTGAAGAATGGAAAACAGAGTAGGGACAAGATCAGGATAACAAGAATTCTTGTATTTCCCTACTTATTACTTTTATTCTCCACAGCAATTTTTATTTGAAAGTTTAACTGTAATAGTGATAGCACAATACCTTGACCCTAATGATTGATAATTGATTTTAAAAAAATCAAGTGGACATCCCAGAGTTGTCAGAGGCCCTGATGAAACTCCTACACTCAAGGCTAAGATGATATGTGTTAAACTGTGTAGTTCTCAAAGGAGAATCTGTGACCATGTAGGTCTTGGCATTAAAGTGGGCAATCCTACCATCTAGAGGATTTGAAATCAACTACAATTAAAAGCCTTCTGTAATTTAGCTAATCCAATTTAAAATGTCAAGGGAAGCCTGGAGCTAGTGGCTCACGCCTACCATCCTAGCTACTTGGGAGGCAGAGATTTGAACATCATGGTTTAGAGCCAAACTTATCTCCAATTAACCACCAGAAAACTGGAAGTTGCACTGTGGCTCAGAGTGGTTCAGTGCTACCCCAATGACAAAAAAAGACAAGGGCCATGAACACATAATTGATTCAAACACACAATAAAATGATAAAGTCCAGGTCAAAGTGATAGCCCAATTGAAATCTGAGTTGTCAAATACCATAAAGGACCAAGGAACATTTTAGAAGTTTAAACACATAAGATATCAGTAAACACAACATGAGATGAACTCACCCACCTCCTTTTTCTTTTGCAGCTTCGGGTTGTTAGCAGTGCCTTTAGGGTCTCCTGGTCATGGTAACTTGAACTTAGATCACCAAATTTCACATCCAGTATGAACATTCATTTTATGGAGTGGGGCAGAATATTGCCTTCCATAACACAAAAAGAAAAGGAACACATTCCAAGTTATGCATATATCTGCAATGTAATCACTTGAGGCTAGAAGGAAGGTGGACAGTTAGCCATCAACTGTCTCAGGACCAGACAAGCGGTACCACTTCCTCCCAATCCTTGGTCCATCAGTATTTTCCTCAGAGTTATCAGTGTGCCCACCACCAGTGATTTTTGAAATATACATCTTGCCTTAAAGAGTACATTGCAGATAGCTACTATAATTCCCCTGACTTCTATTCTGCTCTGATTCACCTAACAATCTTTGACTTGTGTTCTCCTATGATTTTTGTAAGTATAAGTAATGGGAGAGAGAAATGGCATCAAGTTTTACCAACTGCTTCCGGATATCAGGGGCTCACGCCTCTAATTCTAGCTACTCGGAAGGCTGAGATCTGGGGACCAAGGTTTGAAGCCAGCACAGGCAATCCATCAAACACTTCTCTCCAAAAAAGCCATAAGTGGAGCTGTGGCTCAAGTGGTAGAGTAATAGCTTTAAGTTTAAAAGCTCAGGAACAGAGCGCAGGCCTGAGATCAAACTCCAGGACTGGCACACACACAAAAATCGTTTCACCACCTGTAACCTTGAGCTTACATATTCAAAGATACTAGAGTAATAAAATTCTAATTCTACTTCCATGTTCAGAGCACAGATGTGACAATGTAACTTTTATCTCTCTCTTAGGGAGTCTAAGACAGAGACATAATAAAGTCCTCTATAGTGAAACACTCTCCCTTTTTATTTTCCTCTACTTTTTCCCCTCGTACTTTACCCTTCTTTTCTCTGGAAAGAAAGTTTTCTTTATCTTGTTTATTTATGTGACTAGCCTGTACACACTGACTGTACTGTCAGCACAGGGTTGCAGGCATCCTGACAGCTCCTCCCAATGACTTAGCATAACTGCTAAGTTTGTTCCATGATGTGCTAAATGAGGGGAAAATGTGACAATGTGGAAGGTGCTAAATCTTAAAAAAAAAAAAAAAACCCACAAAAGAACAATGAGAAAGGAAAGCAATAGTTCTGTGTGTTCTGCAGCACTGTGAAGATCACATTTTACCCCCCTGTAGAGTAAAATGAAATGCAGAGGTATAAGGAGCAGTCATTTATGGAACAATACCCCATTACCACCTCTGAATGAACCCCACCTTCCCTGGACAATTTGAAACAAGACTGCTAAGCCACATCTAAATCCACTGATTACTTCTTTTTTTTTTTTGCCAGTACTGGGTTTTGAACTCACAATGCTTTGATCCTCACAACTGCTTACCTGGTTTGCTCACTTGACTGGTGCTCTACCACTTGAGTCATACTCTAGGGCTAGCTTTTTGCTGGTTATTTTGGAGATAGAGTCATAGATTTATCTTCCCAGGCTGGCTTTGAGCCACTGTCCATTGGATCTAAACCCCATGAGTTGCTATGATTACAGGGATTAGCTGTCAGCACCTGGATCACCAATTACTTTTACAATATCCATTCTAAGGAGTACCAAAAAGACTCAAGATATATTATTTTCACATATCATAGAGATAGCAGGTCATCCTGACACTGGAGCCCACTTGTGTCACCTCCACAAATGGAGGCCTTTATTCCACAGCTTTTGGAATCCTGGTTTATTCAATAAAGTTAATATAGTACTTAGCATGGAGAAACAGGGCTCGTGTTTTCATGGGTCCCAGAGTTGTTTTGAAAAGTAAGACAATGCTTCCTCAACCTTTTTTTTAAAAATTTTGCTAAAAAGAAATGTAACTTTAGAGATGTGAAGAAAATGGCCTTGTAGGGTATCTTCTAAGTATCAATATTCCTTCCAATTGCCTAGTAACATATAAGTTATGGTTCTGACCCTGTTATTAATTACCTTCATTGCACGTGAAAAACAATGTTTAAAGCTACATTTCTGATCCAGTTATTGACTGCCTGCTTTGCAAGTGAAAAGATTGTTTAAATGCTCACAGGGTATGAGGGAGCAAGCCATGATTGTCTAAGAGCGATAAAAGGTGGGCCAAAGCTGTATTACAAAGCTATCATTTAAACTAAGTTGGCAACTTCATCTACAGCATCCACCCTCAAGGATGGACAGACACACAGGCTCCCATAAATCAATCTGGCAAAAGAAAGTAACCTGAACGTCCAATGATTCTGACCTTGCATCTGCAGAGGAGGCAGTGAAGCTCCAGCAGGAAAGGGGACAGGTCCCCTGTGGACAAAATCCAGATAGTGGTGGCCATGCAGTGATAATGATCCCTTGTCATTCTGGCATCATCTCTGTTTGTTCAAAACCAGATATCCTGAGCTCCTGGAGAATGGTCTGTGCAAAGATAAAAGAAGAAAATGAGGCTGTTTGATCCAAATTTCTCAGGAAGTGCTAAGACCCATGTGAGCCAAAATGACATCCTTTTTCTACTTCTGGACTTCTCTGAATATTCAGTATGTCACCATGCCGAGTGAATATCTAAGTGGACGTCTATTGTGTACAAGGCAGGACTTCATCCCCACTGTCAACTCTTTTCTCCAAGTTTCCATTTTTTCTTGTATCAACAGGAATGATGTCCTGCGCTCACCATGGCTTCAGGTCCCCTGTGGGGAGCGAGGAGAGAGGAGGGACATTTTCTGGCAATGAGGGTGACCCCAGGATGGCACCCGACCAAGACCCTTGCAGACCAGGAAAATGGAGGTCCACACTGAGAAGCCCAAGAGGCCGCAGGCACATCACTGTAGCAGGTGCAGTGAATGTGGCTCCAGCCCTATGATCACCAGAGGATGCTATGGAACTGACCAACCCCAGGGCCTTACCAGGGAGGAGAGGCAATGAGGCTTTTGAGACCCAGACCTTCGCATTCATTCTCTGTGGTATCTAGGGCACAGTGAATCCAGGTCTGTGTAGCTGTGCAAGAGCCCTCGTGTGTCCCCTCACCCAGCTTCCGGCCCTCTAATGCGTGTGGGGCAGGGTAGGATTGGAGTGTCAGGGATGAAGTGGCCCACTTACCTGGAACCACCCTCAGCCCAGGAGAGCATCACACGCATGCGTGGTCACACGCCCACGTATTACCACAATGGAGATCCAACATCCAGGCCAAAGAGACCCCTGGGGTTTGTGTAGCATCAGCAGGTGCAGCACCACTTTGGGGAGGACAGAAGTGAACATGTCCTGAGTCCTGAGACTGTCAGTGGATTTGGTGGAACCAAGCAGCCTCAGGCCTGAGCCTGGAGAGGATGTAGGGCAGACTCCAAGCCTCCCTCTTCCTTCTTGGGTGGCCGGTGTGGTCATGTGTGTCCAGACTCATCAGAGTCTGTGTGCATGAGCATGTGTGCTCATGTGCATTGCAGGAGCATACTATTACTGTGTGTGTGTGTGTGTGTGTGTGTGTGGCGTGCTCCTCCCTCACTTCCATGCTGGGTTTCTTAATCTCTGAGAGAGACGGGAGGATTAACAAAAGGGCTGGGAATGTGGCTTAGTGGTACAGTGCTTGCTTAGCACATGCATGAAAACCTGGGTTCGATTCCTCAGTACCACATAAACAGCAAAAAGCTGGAAGTGACACTATGGCTCAAGTGGTAGAGCGCTGGCCTAGAGCACAACAAGGCTCAGGGACAGTACCCAAGTTCTGAGTTCAAGCCCCAGGAATGGAAAAAAAAAAAAGCTCACTGGAAAACAGGATATAAAATCTATTTTATAGATAGTGCTCCAACCCAGAAGGGTGCCATGCTAGACCCTCCATTAGACACTTTGCAGTAGAAACTGGGAAAATCTCACCTCAGGTCTGGGTTCCAGCTGTCATGGGTCCTCCAACTTCTCATGAGATTAAGAATCCCAGCCAGGAAGTGTGAGGGAGGGGTGCGTCGCGTGCACACATGGTGAGAGAATGCACATGCAATGCACATGAGTATGCATGCTGGTGGGACATGCATACGTAAACACACACGCACGGAGACCCAGATGAGTCTGGATGTGCAGGACCACAGCGGCCACCTAAGAAGGAAGCGAGAGGCTGGGAGTCGGCTCTGCTTCCTCTCCTGGCTCTGGCCTGAGGCTGCTTGTTTCCACCACATCCACCGACAGTCTCAGAGCCCAGGTCCTGTTCACTGCCATCCTCCCTCAACTGGTACTGCACCTGCTGATGCTACATGAAACCCAGGGGGTCTCTTCAGCCTGGCTGGATCTCTGTGTGTCATAGTCTGTATGGGCATGTGACCACAAATGCGTGTGATGCCCTCCCTGGCTAGGACTGGTTCGAGGTAAGTAGGGCACCCCCTCACCCCAACCACAGTGGAACTGATCAACCATACCAGAGAGGGGAGGCAATGAGGCCTGTGAGACCCAGTCTTTATTCTCCGTGGGTGTCTAGGGCACCATGTGTCCAGGTCTATGTACTTCTGCGTGCACAGTGAGGTCCCTCCACTCAGCTTCCAATCCTTTCATATGTCGAGCTTCCAGTCCACGGCTAGGGTGGGGGATAGGGATGGATGGGATGTTGGGAGGAATGAAGTGGCCCACTTACCTGGAACCAGCCCGAGCCCAAGAGGGCATCACACCCATCCGCTGTCACACGCCCACAGAGACTACAACTATGGAGATCCATACAGCCAGGGCGAAGGGACCCCTGGGTTTAGCGTAGCAGCAGCAGGTGCGGCACCAGTTGGGGGAGGACGGCAGTGAACACGGCCTGAGTCCTGAGACTGTCGGGGGTTGCGGTTGGACCAAGCATCCTCAGGCTGGAGCCAGAAGAGGAAGGGCAGACTCTGAGCCTCCACTTCCTTCTTGGGTGGCCGCTGTGGTCATGCGCACCTAGACTCTTCCGGGTCTGCGTGCGTGCGTGTGAACGTGCATGCGTGTGCCTTGCTTGCTTGCTCATGCGCATTGCAAGTGTGCATTCTCCCCGTTTGCGCACGTGCAGCGCCCCTCCCTCGTCACGGGTCCTCCAGCCTCTCGGGAGTTTAAGAAGCCCAGCCCGGAAGTGTGAGGGACACGCATGCGCACACACACATGCACGCAACACCCGGATGAGTCTGGACGCGCATGACCACAGCGGCCACCCAAGAAGGAAGCGGGAAGCTCCGAGTCTGCCGGCATCCTCTCCCGGCTCTGGCCTGACGTTGCTGGGTTCCACCGCATCCACCGACAGTCTCAGGACCCAGGCTGTGTTCACTGCTGTCCTCCCGAACTGGTGCTGCACCTGCTGTTGTTTCATGAAACCCACCTTTGACCTGGCTGCGTGGCTGGCTCTCCATCATCGTAGTCCTTACGGGCGTGTGAGTGCGCATGCGTGTGAGGCCCATTCGGGCTCGGCTAGTTCCAGGTAAGTGGGCACTTTCCCCCAACTCCCCCACCCCGAGCCCCCTCATCCCAGCCGCCGACCGGAAGCACGCTTGCAAGGACCGGAAGCTAGGTGAGAAGGCGCGCATGCGCACTTGCAGAGCTACATAGACCTGGATATACAGTGCCTTAGACACCCACAGAGAATGAAGGCGGAGGTCTGAAAGGCCTCGTTGCTTCCCCTCCTCGGTATGGCCCCGGGGTTGGTCAGTTCCACTGTGGTTGGGTGGGGGGGAGGGGTTGGGATGAAGTGGCTCACTTACCTGGAACCAGCACTAGTCTGGGAGGGCAGCGCACGCATGCGCGGTCACACGCCTACGGGGGCTATGACACACGGAGATCAATTCAGCCAGGGCAAAGAGACCCCTAGGTTTCATGTAGCAGTAGCAGGTGCAGCACTAGTTTGGGGAGGACGGCAATGAACATGGCCTGGGTTCTAAAAGTGTAGGCGGATGCAGTCGAACCAAGCAGCCTCAGGCCAGAGCCGGGAGAGGATGCAGGGCAGACTTTCCCAGCTTCTACTGCAAAGCGTCAAATGAAGGGTCTAGCATGGCATCCTGCTAGGTTGAAGCACTTTCTATAGTTTTTATACCATTTTCCGGTGAGCTTTGATCTTTTCTTTTTGCCAGTAGGTGTATACTCTTTCCTCCCTCCCATTCTCCCTCCCATTCTCCCTCCCATCCTCCTTCTCTTCTTTCTTTCCTTCCTTCGTTCCTTCCTTCCTTTTTTTTGTGCTAGTCCTGTAGCTTGAACTCAGAGCCTAGGCACTGTGTCTGAGCTTTTGTGATCAAGGCTACATTTGAGACACAGCTTCACTCTCATTATTTTGCAGATTCATTGGACATAAAAGTTTCATGGACTTTCCTGCCTGGGCTGGCTTCAAACCAAGATCCTCAGATCTCAGCTTCCTGAAAAGCTAGGATTACAGACATGAGCTACCAGCATTTAGGCAGCCTGCCTTGTTTCCTTCCTTCCTTCCTTCCTTCCTTCCTTCCTTCCTTCCTTCCTTCCTTCCTCCCTCCTTCCCTCCCTCCCTCCTTTCCTTCCTTCCTTCCTTCTTTCCTTCCTTCCTTTCTCTCTCTCTCCCTCCCAACTCTCTCTCTCTTTCTTTCTACTGGCATTTCCGGTCTTTGGCTTTCCCAGCGCCCAGTGTTGAGCACATCATGGGTAAAGAAACCCCAGGGACCTCATTGATCTTCCACTGTTCAGGCCATCCTTCCCTCCAGGGTCTGCCACTTTCTCCACCAGTCTTCTTTCCTTACATTTGTTCTACATAATGTTCAAGGTGTTATTTTTTTTCCTAAGTATGAATGGGGAAGTGTATGCATCCTGTCTGCAAAAGCAGAGGGAATTCTGCTGTGCTTTGAATGAAAGGCATGATCTTAGAAGCAGCCTGACATCAAAATGATTTAGAAGTATAGACATTCAGTATGCAGACAAAACCCAAGGATTCAGAGAAACAGAAAAAAGACCCAGGAGGGAAAGGGAAACAGGGTTTCGGTGTCCCCTAATAATGCAATATAGTTTCAATGCTATGTATGACTGGTAAAGCTCAAAGATTAGTGACTGGACAAAGGATGTGGAGTGGTGTAGACTCTCTAATGTGAAGTCACTAAGAACTCTATTCTTATTAGCAGATGTTGGGGCTGGGAAGGTGGCTTAGTGGTAGAGTGCTTGCCTTGCATGCATGAGGCCCTGGGTTTGATTACTCAGGACCACATATGCAGAAAAAGCTGGAAGTGGTGCTGTGGTTCAAATGGTAGAGTGCTAGCCTTGAGCTGAAGAGCTGAGGGACAGTGCCCAGGCCCAGAATTCAGGCCTCACAACCAGCAAAAAAAAAAAAAAAAAAAGTCAATCCTATTAGTAGATGTTAATTGTGCCAAGGGGTTTTATTGTGATTTCCAAATATGCATATGGTATACATTGATCAAATTTTCATAAACACAATACTACTTTTCTTAAATGATATCTTTTTAAAAATCAATTTTAGTGGATCTAGTTATTATATATATATTCATACATATATATCTACATATACATGTATATATACATGCACATGCATATATGTGCATATAGATACATATATATCTATATATCTGCATATATGTATCTATCTATATCTGTATATATGCATATATGTATCTATATATACATATATAAATGTAAACATATATACACGTATATATAATACATTTATATATGTCTATATTTGTGTGTATATATGTATGTATATGTATATGTAAAGTGCTCTGGTCATATACATTAAAGGCTGTTCTGTAGACCAAGGGAAGATCAAAGCATCTCCCTGTAAACTCTTGCATGAATTGAAGAGAGATGAAGCCAGTAACAAAATGTTTTGCTAGAGGTGGAATTAGAAAGAAAAAAAGTCACTACTGAAAGAGGATCCCACATATCCATCCCAGGGGACCACGCAGAGGCAGGGAGGCACAGGAGAAAGATTATTATAAGGTTTATTAGAGGAGCCATATTTCCCCCAAGAGGGAGCACATGGCCTCCGTCACTATCCAGGTAGCAGGAGGGCCTGAGGGAAAGAAGTGAAGTAGATGGGAGTTCAGGTGGGTCTGGGTGGAGAGAAGGAGGAGCCAGTTGTATGCAGGGAACTCCATCCAGGAATGGGAGGGGAGCCCAGGTCTGCGTGGAGCTGAGGACCAAAGGTGAGTATAATACTAAGAACTATACTTAGGGGATTTCATAGATCCCTAGTCACTAAGAATGCCATTGGAGTATGTAGTCAAAATTGGGAAGGGTTTTTTTTGTCTAAGTCTAGTTTGAATACTGAATCAGGAATGCCAACAAAAATTCACACAAAAGCTAGTATTGTCATCCTGCTGCATACCCTGTAGACCTGTGACCTGTGCTGTCTAGTTCATAATGATAAATTATGCAACTAAGACTTCTGCCACTGTAGATATACAAACACTCCAGGAAAACTGATTACAGTTTTGTATTCCCTGGGTATGGTTGCAAAAAAAAATCAATTATGCTCTATTTTCAATATGAAATACTGTTGTAAAGCCTGTGTGTGATTTTCTTCCCTCCCGCCCCACAATTTTTGGATTGTTAATTACCAAGTCATTATCCCTCCAGCCTGACTTGCTGTGATGGAGACAAAACTTTTGGGAAACCTGAAAATCTAGGAAGGAGTTCTTTTCAAGTTCAACCTCATTCTCCTGTCCTGAAGATGATGTCTTTCTCATTCCCAGCTACTGGCTCTCAGAAAACATTTTGGATCATCTTGTTTTGGAGAAGAGGCTGGAGATGGAGCCAAAGAAATTAGAACTGCAATATTTCTTCTGAATCTTACACTTATTATTGTTGTTGTTGTCATTGTTATTATCATTTTTATGTGTCTGTGTTGGTCCTAGGGCTTGAACTCAGGCCTGGGCATTGTTCCTTAACTTTTTCCACTCTCTGGCTGGCTCTCTATCACTTGTATTTCAGTTCCACTTCTGGTTTTCTGGTGGTTAGAGATAAGAGTCTCATAGACTTTCCTTTCTGGACTAGGTTTGAACCATGATCTTCAGATATCAGCCCCCTGAATAGTTAGGTTTACAGACATAAGCCACCAGAGCCTGGAAATCCCTTATGTATATTCTATATTATCATAAACAGTTAATTTTTGCTATGAAGATTTGTATGTGTGTGTGTCTGTGTGTGTGTGTGTGTCTGTGTGTGTGTTTGTACACTCATGCCCTAGTCCTGGGACTTGAACTCAGGGCCTGGGCACTGTCTCTGAGCTGTTTTTTCTCAATGCTAACACTCTACCACTTGGGCCACAGCTCCACTTCTGTTTTTTTGGGGGGGCCGTGTTAGTTTATTGGACTTTCATGGCTTTGAATCACGATACTCAGCTCTCAGCCTCTTGAGTAGAGCTAAGATGACAGGTATGAGCCACCAGCAGCTGCTGGAAATGGAGGTTTAAAAAACAAAATAAAATATTATATCAATCTCAGTGTAGTACAGACAGCAGGTATATAAAATAAGGAGGTGCTTTCCATTTCTGCCCACCTTCTGCACCCTCCTTTGAAAGTTAACCCCAGTGGTTCATCTGCAGGATGAACTGAAATATCTCATGTCTACATTGCTCATGCTACAGTTTAGGTATGATTTGAATGTCACCCAGAATGTCCACATGCAGAGCCTTGTTCCCCAATGAGAGGAACCTCAGGCAGAGACAGGCTCTTTGGTGGGGGCCGTAGAACTCTGATCTCTCACTAACCTCTCTCTTTTTGAGTCCCTTCACACTGTGTGCAGGTCCCTTTCATACACAGCCTAGCCATGTTGTTCCACGATCCAGTCTCCTGTCTAGGGCTCAGCCAATATAGATGCTATGTTTTTAGACCACCAGAAACATGAGCTAAAAAGAAAAAAACCAAACCTTTCTCTTTGTCAATTAGCTGACTTGGGGATTTTGATTTTTTTTTTTAAATTTTGCTTTTCTTTGTTTGGTTTGGGTGAGGAGTGATTTTTAATGACGTAAAACTGCCTGCCGTAACTTGATTCCATTCTTTAATATTTATAGATGACCAAAAAAAGTTATTCAATTGCTTCTATAAATATTTGCCGGGTGCCCACTCTCTCAAGCACTATGTGAGGAAAGAAGAAGAGCACAGTACAGAAAGTGGAAGATTAGATACTCATGAAGAAGATGGACACCTAGAACAACATGGTCCAAATTCGCACCCCAGGCTCTTTAGCTCCTGAATGTTTTCTTTTCTCCCCAAACAACTGGCCAATGACTTCATTGTCTCTTTGTCCCAAGCAAGTCCTCAAGTAAATGCATATATTGGTTTTTTTAATCCCCCCTTTTTGGTCCTGGGGCTAGAATTCAGGGCCTGAGTGCTGTCCTTGAGTTGTTGGGTTTTGCTTGGTTGTTGTTGTTGTGTGTACACTCAAGGCTAGTGCTTTACCACCTTGAGCCACAGGTTCACTTCTGGCATTTCATGGTTCATTGAAGACGCCCAAACTGGCCCCTAGCCAGGATCCTCAGATCTCAGCCTCCTGAGAAGCTAAGACTACAGGTATGAAATATCAGTGCTCAGCTACATGTTCCTTTTCAGAGTGTGCTTTCTTGTCCTAGCAAATTACTGAGGTTGGAGGAGGCGCTGAGGAGATCAGGAGAAGGTTTCTACAACCACAGCTGTCATCTTTGCACACAATATTACTGGACACTGTGGTACAAGCTTGTTCTTGTCCAACCCATTATTTGTATGATAAAGAGTTCCTGCTACTCACAGTCTTCCTTACTCCAGATGTTCATTCCTTTGAAGAAAAAGATCCTGCTTTAATCGACAAACTACATTTCTTGTCTCACTGACCTAATCTGAGGATGAAACTGAAATAGAATATAAGTGAAATCACTTATATATATAATTATACATATATAATTATATATATCACTTATATATATAATGAAATCACAATATGTCTAATTATGAGTAAACAATGAATTCTCATGCAGGGGACATACTGCATCTCCTAAATACCACATGACCTGTACTTACCCTTAAAGTTATTGAAGTTAATATATATACATTTATGTCTGTGTATACTCCTGCTAAATATTGTATAATTCATATGGTTGGGTAATGGTAAATACAACAGAGTGATTGGAATAGCTGTGTAATAAGTCAGACTCTAGTTCTGACATTTTCTAAACTTACCACATTACTTATGATCCTCAGTTCCCATCTTTAAAATGGGAATGACTGTCTGGGTAATACAACTATTTTCAATATCTGTTGAAAATATGACATGTATGGCTGTCTTTTGAGTGGCTAGCACTGCATATATTTTGACAATATATTTGCTTCAGATTCTTCTTTTGAACTCCAAAATATACCCACCAACATACATGCAGATGCAAAATGTCCATATATGAAATGCATGATACATGCATACATAGCTGTGTGTTTATTCCAGCTCAACAAAATACTCTGCTAAAAGTGAGGAGCAGAATAATGCATGCATTTATAGCTCCAGTATTTCAGGATTGTTGAGGCAGAAAAAAAACAGAACTATGGAAATGCAAGCTGTTATTATGCAGTTAGGTTTCATGGCCTGTTGGGAAAAAAATTGGCTTAATTTGAGTTATTTGCCTTGCTCATAGAACAGCACAGATATCTTTGCAGTCTGTCAAACTTTTTTTTTTTTGCATGCTATGGGCTCTGCACAGCTTAAATGAAATTTGCCAGCTATACTCCCAGACAGAGAAATACAAAGCATATGTTTCCAGTTCATTTCCATTGAGCCAATCAAATTGTTCTTCTCTCTCTTTCCTTCCTAAACTGACAGATGCCTATAAAGTTTCAGGAGGCATCTTATTTTTCTATCCTAGAGTTAGGTACCATTTACAAAGACCCTGGTGATGGATTTATATCCATATTTGTCTCCCTCCATCTCTTTTCTTTCTGTGCTTTAATTACTGATCCTGAAGGAGGTAAAAGTATAATTGTCAGCCCTCTGAGCTGAATTATATCCATCTGGAAAACTAAGTGTCGACAAATAGCGTCTGTGTTTGAGGAATATCAGAATCTGAAAGAGTTCTTCCTTCCTTCCTTCCTTCCTTCCTTCCTTCTTTTTGTGTTAGTACTGGGGCTTGAACTTAGGGACTGGGTGGCCTGGGTTGCTCTCACTTGGCTTTTCCACTCAAGATTGACACTCTACCACCTGAACCACATATCCACTTCCAGCTTTTTGGTGGTTAATTAGAAAAAACTTTCTCAGACTGACTGGAGCTGACTTTGAACCTTATTCCTCAGATTATAGTCTCCTGAGTAGTTAGAATTACAGGTGTGAGCCACCACTGAGAACTTCTTTAGCCTTCTCAAATACCATAAATCAGTTAAAGGGGTTCATTACGGAGTAACATTATCTTACATCGATGAATGTATTCCACCTGAATATATCTATCTATCTATCTATATATATATATATATAGATATATACATATATATTCAGGAATATGTATTTTCCTGGAATAAAATACAAAGTTGAAAAAAGAAAAAGAATCAACCTTTCTAGTAGTGATTTTTCTATTCCAGTTTTGCTACTCTGTAACCATTGCTTATAAACGGAACGACCCTAAAGCTCTTTGGCTGAGTGTAAAACTGCTCATTAGTAAACCATCAATCTGTGTGTAGATGTTGGGTCCAAATGATGTATGAACTTACAGGATTAATGTGGCACCTGGTTGACTATAGGGATATGATAATGGAAGTCTTGCAGAGATAAAGGATCCAGGGGTAGGATGTGGTTCTTTTTTTTTGTCGGTCATGGGGCTTGAACTCTGGTCCTGGGCGCTGTGCCTCACCTCTTCAGCTCAAAGCTAGCGCTCTATCATTTGAGCCATAGTACCCTTTCCTGCTTTTTCTGCTTATGTGGTGCTGAGGAATCGAACCCAGGGTCTCAGGCATACAAGGCAAGCACTCTACCACTGAGCCATCTTCCCAGCCCCAGGATGTGGTTCTTAATAGCAATCATCATTAAAGCCTTCAGATTCTGATCTGTGTTACTTCTTTTGAGTCATCAATCTGCTTTGTGTTTAAATTATATATGCACATTTCTTGTCTACCTATTAGATTGTGAAGTGACTCAAGCAAGCCCTCTCTACAGTTTCTGATCGATCTTTTCCTATGTAAGGGTAAAGGATCTATTAGGCACCTAGATAAATAGCTTATGTGTTCATACGCTCAGCCTATGGTGTCCCTAACACACGCCTCTATAGCTAGGATTGATCAAGGTATATCAAGGCAAAAGAACTCCAAGTCAGGTGCCAGTGGCTCCTGCCAGAGGACTGTAATTCTAGCTACTCAGGAGGCTAGTTCAAAGCCAGCCTGGAGATTCTTATTTCCAATTAACCAATAAAATGCCAGACATGTAGAGGTGGCTCAAGAAGTAAAGCACCAGCCTTGACAAAAGAGCTAAGCAAGAGTGAGTGGCTCTGAATCCAAACCCCAGCATGTGCACACACACACACACACACACACACACACACACACACACCTTCCAGGCTACAAACATTTGCTCAGAATCACTAGTTAATCCAATCTTTGTTTGACTTCGCTATCATCTGACAGAAAGAGCATGAATTTGTAATTGGAAGATATGAGTATATTTCCCTTTTGTGCCATTTACTATAATTCCTACTTGTGAGAAAGGACTTTGATAACATCTTTCAAATCTTGGGACTTCACCTCCTTTTAGATAGTAGCTCTTACATACCTGTTTCCGCTGAAAAAAGATTTGTGATGATACAAAAGAGAAGGAGTATTTCTCACAAGCTATCTTGCCACAACATCTTACAAGTGTGCAAAGATACTCCAGCCATGAAATGTACTACAGCACTAAACACAGTAGCCAGTGTTAGAAGTATGCAAGTAATCAAGTGTGAAACTCAATGGTTAAGGAAATGGTAGTGCACTCATCTAATGAGAGGCGCTGCCGCTCTCAGTGATGCAACTCTATAAACTGAAAAGACAAAGAATCTCTGCATTATATTTTTCTATGAGTGGTACCCAGGATATTGTTCATGCTACCAATAAGCTGTAATATGTCCCCTTGCCTCTCATGACAGATATAGATAGATTCCATATGTGTGTATGTATGATGAAAAAAAATTGAAAAGTCTAGTATATCTAGGATCCAGGATTGTGTGTATGTGTGTGTGTGTGTGTGTGTGTGTGTATAGAGAGAGTGTGTGTATGTGTAAGCATTTTTAAATGGCTTATTTTTAATACATAATGCTACTATAAGAGTTGGACATCATATCTCAATCAGGTTTAATCAAAATACAGTCTTTCAGAAATTAATTATGGGGAGATAGGGGATAAAGGGGACAATTTTATTTTTTTTTAATTTTATTTTATTTTATTTGAGAACATACTGTACAGAGGGGTTACAATTACATGGGCAGGATAATGCATACATTTCTTGCCAAGCATTGCAGCCTCCTCCTTTGTTTACCCTTCACCTCCCTTCCCAGCCTCCCCCCTCCCTCCCACCCAATCATACCCCCCCTCCCCCCCCCACCGACATTGTAAAGCTGCTTTTGACATGACTTTTTGTACTTCTCATTGTTGCAACAGGTCCACCTGAATCCTTAAACGACTTGTTTGTCCCCATCTCCTCCACATGTTATACTGACATCAAATATAGTGAAAGCGGGGGTTACACTGTGGGGGAGGGACATACAAAGCAACAAAGAAATAATCTTATAAATGGGTTAGAAACACATGCATGAAAGAAACAGAAACATTAAAATACATATTTGAGGTTTCGTTTTCCTAACATCACATTATCTGACTTTTTCCGCTTGACTCATACCTATACTAGATATTGCAAATTAGGGAAACCATGGGACCTATGTTTCTTTGGGCCTGGCTTACTTCACTTAATATAATTTTTTCCAAGCCTTTCCATTTCCTAACAAATGGGGCAATGTCATTCTTTCTGATGGAGGCATAGAATTCCATTGTGTATATATACCACATCTTCTTGATCCATTCATCTACTGAGGGGCATCTGGGTTGGTTCCATGTCTTAGCTATGGTAAATAATGCTGCAATAAACATAGTTGTGCTGGTAGCTTTAGTGTGGCCTTGTTTGTGATCATTTGGGTAAATGCCCAAAAGTGGGATTGCTGGGTCATTGGGGAGCTCTATGTGGAGTCTTTTGAGGAACCTCCATACTGCTTTCCAAAGTGGTTGAACAAGTTTACATTCCCACCAACAATGAAGTAAGGTTCCTTTCTGTCCACATCCCCTCCAGCATCTGTTGTTGTTAGAGTTCTTGATTTTTGCTGTTCTAACTGGAGTGAGGTGATATCTCAATGTTGTTTTGATTTGCATTTCTTTTATGGCTAGGGATGTTGAACATTTCTTCATGTGTCTATTGGCCATCCTTCTTTCTTCTTCAGAGAAGCTTCTCTTTAAGTCTTTCGCCCACTTACTTATTGGGCAGTTGTTTCTTTGAGGATTTGTTGTTGGGTGGTTTAATTTTTTGAGTTCCAAGTATATTTTAGATAGGAGACCCTTGTCCGTTGTATGGCTAGTAAAGATCTTCTCCCAGTCCGTGGGCTTTCTATTGATCTTGCTAGCTATGTCATTTGCCCTGCAGAAGCTCTGCAACCTTATACAATCCCATTTGTCCAACCTTTCTTTGATTTGTTGTGTTTCCGGGTCTCTATTCAGAAAATTTCGGCCTGAGCCAAGGAGACCCAGGGTTTCTCCTATTCCATCCTGTAATGTTTTCAGAGTGTCTGCTTTGAGTTCAAGGTCTTTGATCCATTTGGAGTTGATTCTGGTGCAGGGTGATATAGAAGAATCTAGCTTTAGTTTTCTACATGTAGTTAACCAGTTTTGCCAGCACCATTTACTGAAGAGGCTGTCTGTCTTCCATTCTATTGTTTTAGCTCCCTTATCGAAGATTAGATGACTACAGGTCTGTAGGTTCATTTCTGGGTTTTCAATTCTATTCCATTGGTCCTGAGGTCTGTTCTTATGCCAATACCAAGCTGTTTTGATTACAATGGCTTTATAGTAGAGTTTGAAATTTGGTATTGATATTCCTCCAGCAGTGTTCTTTCTGTTGAGGAGCGTTTTTGCTATTCGGGGTCTTTTATTGTTCCATATGAATTTTTGGATTGCCTCTTCTATTTCCTTGAAGAATGAGGGTGGAATTTGGATAGGTATTGCGTTGAATTTGTAGATAGCCTTGGGAAGTATTGCCATTTTCACGATGTTAATCTTTCCAATCCAGGAGCATGGGAGGTTTTGCCATTTTTTAAGTTCTGTGTTGATTTCCTTTTTCAAGATTGTAAAGTTTTCATCATAGAGGTCCTTCACTTCTTTAGTTAAGTTAATTCCTAGGTATTTTATTTTTTGTGGGGCTATTACAAATGGAGTTGCTTTCCTAATTTCAGCCACACTTTTCTCATTGTTGGCATACAGAAAAGCCATTGATTTTTGGGGGTTAATTTTATAACCTGCTACTTTGCCAAAGTTTTGAATCAGCTTGAGTAATTTGGGAGTGGAGTCTATGGGATTCTTTAAATACAAGATCATGTCATCTGCAAAGAGGGAGAGTTTTATTTCTTCTTTCCCTATTTGGGTCCCCTTTATGTCTGCATCTTGTCTTATTGCTGTAGCTAGGCATTCTAATACTAGATTGAAGAGAAGTGGAGAGAGTGGGCATCCTTGTCTTGTTCCTGAGTTAAGAGGAAATGGCTTTAGTTTTTCACCATTGAGTATAATGCTGGCTGTAGGTTTGTCATATACAGCCTTTATTGTACTGAGGAATGTTCCATGGATTCCTAATTTTTCCAAAACCTTCATCATAAAGGGGTGTTGGATCTTGTCGAATGCTTTTTCTGCGTCTATTGAGATAACCATGTGGTTCTTATTCTTGCTCCTGTTGATGTGATGAATAATATTAATTGATTTGCGTATATTGAACCAGCTTTGCATCCCTGAAATGAATCCTGTTTGATCGTGGTGTATGATTTTTTGGATGAATTGTTGAAGTCGGTTGGCCAAAATTTTGTTGAGAAGTTTTGCATCAATGTTCATCAAAGAAATGGGTCTATAGTTCTCTTTCTTTGATGAGTCCCTGCCTGGTTTTGGGATGAGGGTTATGATGGCTTCATAGAATGTGTTCGGTAGTGAGCTTTCTCTTTCAATTTCATTGAAGAGTTGGAGGAGAATTGGCGTGAGCTCTGCTTTGAAGGAAAGGGGACAATTTTAAACTCAAGTGTCAAACAAGGTTTTGAGATTTGGTTTTTGACAGCGTATAGAGATTTTAACAATAACTTTTGCATTAAAAATACCAGTATAGGATTACTTTTCTTTCTAGATACAGAGCATTTTATTTTCTTTAAAAACAATATAGTATTTAATTCAAAGGTTGTTTCAAAGACATTTTAAACTACTAACATGACAATGACAGTGAAGAGTACATATAGAGGATATGCTTTTAAAAGGACTGCTAATTTTGTATAAGGAAAAAACTTTAAAAGAGACAAATTTATCTTAACTGGTTATCTAACAAAATTAAAAGATATATCCAAATGTTAATAATAATAATAGGTCTGATAATAATAGATAATAATAGAAGGTCTGAGTATGTTTCCAAATAGAGATTAGATAGAACTTAAAAATTTTTGCATGTGATTAGATTGGTTGTAATTTAAATGATTATGTATAAATCAAGGTTAATATAATGAAGCTAAACTAGCCACCAATTCTTGTCTATAATGGTGGTATGTCTTAAGAATATTGTAAAACTGACAGAAAATATTACTTATCAAAGTAATTCCCTCTGTACTATTAACTAGTGTGTCAAGCTATTGACCACCTGAAAACTGTCTTAGGTAAAATTCAATCAAGTGTCTGTCTATCTCGAGTCCTTTTAGTGGTCAGCTTATAACTAAGTATATAAAACTATAATGTTAATTGTTGCTGTCTGTATATTTCAGTTCTCCAAGTAGGAAACTTTTGTAGGATACAAAACTGACAAAGACAGGATACCAAGCAGATACCCTTTAAATTATACCACACAAATCAAACTTTTGTGCATGTATCCCTAATTGTACTCAAAAAATTTACTGGCAACTAAAATGATGTCAATCAGAATGAATATTCTAAAATACTATATACAATGAAAATAATTAAACTGTGTATTCTATTGCTCTTTTAAATTTTAGCCATAGCTACTCTTGTATCTTTTGCTATTGCAGATTAAGTCTTCTTCATATTTGCAGTCAGGACTACATAGGGATGTTTCTTACAAGGAATTATTTGTCAAAATTAGCTTTTCAAACTTAATGGGTTCAAGGTAATCTTGGCTTGAAAGTTAATTCTATTAACTCACTGTTACTGAAATTTGGCCAATTTTCTTGACACAGACTCCTTCACAATTGACCTGTGTGAATCCTTGCTCCAACAATGGATTATACTAACTGCAATATCTCATCAAAACAATGAACAGGGGAGGGGCAGTACCTCAGAAACAAAAGGTACCAGTTATAATAAAACTTGTCCTGGTATATACCGACCACACAGAGCCAGCTGAAAACATAACTGTTCAGGTAAGAAGGGATGCTCTAAGATTTTACATAGAGTCACTTGTAATAGCCCTTTCAGAGTTAAGTAATGTTGATTGGTCAAGAACAAGAATTCATAAGCACTGCCACCTGATCTTTATGCTTATCTATGATCCCAGGAGAGGGAACTTGTGCCCTTGCCTTTCTGTTACTTACTATTTCTACAGCTCCAGGAAAAACCCAGATTCTCCTTGCCCTATATAGGCTTTCAACTTGAAATAACATCAAGCCTCTAGTAAAAAAAAAAAGATTTTTTTTTCCTTTGGCTCTAGCCTACAATGTGTTGCTAGAATAGCCAATGACTTATTCCAAACCATTATAAATCTACAGAACAGATTGACTCCCTAGCAGCTGTGATTCACAAAACAAAGAAGTTTTTAAATATAGAAAGGGGAACACAGGGGAAAGGCTTGGGATGTCAGAACCGATGGAGTTCAAACCAATAAACACAATAATTCACAAGGCCTGTCAACTTAAATAAGCTACATAAGGATGGCTCTCAGTGGAGATTCCTGGTACAGGTTGTCTTGAATACTACCTTTCCTGACATCCTTGCTTTATTCAGTAATACTGACAACATATGGCACCTCTATTACCTATCTGATTGTTAAATTTGATTCTTCTAGATCAGAAGTCCATCAAGCGCCAAATTGTCAAAAAAGATTAGCTTCTTAGAAACTGTCCTTCACAATTTTACTGTAGTCCATAGGAACAGCACATATACTGCATGCTATATGCCTAAAAGGCCCTTCTTCCTGGAAGGTCCCAGACTGCCTTACTCCACCTCTCCCGTCACAACAGAAAGTAGCCTGGAACAGTCACTGCCCCTATTCCTTAAGAGCAAGTTAAGTTTTCCATCAGAGAGGGAGGATTAGCGACAAAGGGAAACAGGAATTTAAGGATAAAAGGTGAAGAGTGTAACATAGTGGCAGGTAATGCATCCTGTTATGGTAGTTCTTATTCCCATAGTATTTCTTCTTTCCATAATACTGTGAGCTCCTTCTTAAATGCTTCTCATAATGCCCTGGGTGAACAGTAAACCAGTGACAAAGTAGGGACAGGCTATCTACAAGCCTTCAACAAATCTGTACAAAGCTAAGAAGAGGAAATAAAAGAGGAACCCCATAATATAAAAGCCACTCTCCGAGAGGGCTCCACTGGACTCCTCTGAGTCCCCTCTTTGGATGAAAAGGCTATTTTCCATTCATACCTTTCCTTTCATTTTCAAATAAATTTACTCAGTTTAACTCAATTCTATAGTATGTGGAGGGAATAATCTGTTCCCTTAGACAACATCTCAAAATAATGCTACCAGATAGGAACCTATCTCTGGAAGACATTTTGTAGAAAACTATAACACTGTGTTTAAAGCTAGTGAACTGAATCCACAGCTCCCAATTTGTTATTTTTATTGTTTTCTCTTGAATGCTTACTCCAATATAATAATTTATCTTCTATTGCATGATTAAATCTTGTTTCTTCATTCTAAATCTTCTAACCTTTCCAACAATGCATTCTACCTTTTTCTAAATCACAATGGCCTCTCATTTACCCTCATATTCTGATTTTTATAGGTATCTATGGAAGGATATTGAACCTCAAGACATAGGCTATGTATGTGTATGAATCTTTTTGGTTTGCTATCTTTTGTGTTGTCTAGCATTTATTCCTATTTTTTTCCCCATGTGAAGTTATTTATTTGTAATTTTATATGTAGATGTTGATATATTAAAATAAAGAATGTGATCTGTCTGGAAAGTAATTCTATATTTTTGTTGACTAGTGTCAATCATTTGACCACTTAAAAAATTGAGGATTAATTAAATCAAGACTCATTTAAGTTTATATTTCAAGGTCTTTTAAATGGTCATTATATAACTAAGTATGTAAAACTATAATGCTAATTGTGACTGTCCATATATTTCTGTTCTGCAAAAGCCTTCTAAGATACAATGCTGAGGAAGACAGTATACCAAGCCGGTACTCCTTAATTTAATGATACTACATGAAGCAAACATGTACCCATGCATTCCTAATTGTAATGACATAAGCTTAGCAGCACCTACAGTGATGTCAGTCTTAATATACTAAAATGTTGTGTGCAATAGAAATAACTTGATAGTTTAGTCTGTTGCTGCTTTCAAATTTTAACCATGGTTACTCAAGTTATTTCCCATGGAAGATTTAATCCTCTGATGCATTTTCAGTCAGTACCACAGAGGGATGGCTCTTCCAGTAGTAGCAAAAGAAGGACTACATGATAGGGAACAACTCTCCCTTTTTGCTACTTTTGTACAAGCACAGTCCATAGAGGGCTTCACCTACAACCGTACTAACTATTCACTATGCTCCCACAATAATCAACATACCTGTTTCAACCCTAACTACCAACCTCAAGAACAATGATTAATGTCCATAGTTTTTTTAGTGACCCAAACAAGCCTGGGTATATCTAAAAACATTGCTGTTTGGGACTTCTCACATGCCTAACCTGAAAATTTACCTATAAGCTAGATGAAAATATATGTATGAAGAGCATACTAGTTCTTAGCTTGGCTGTGCATACTATGAAGACATCTTCTGCCCATACTAAAATTATAGGAAATGGACAAATTAGCAGGGAAAACAAAACTACTGCCCTTCACCAGAAAAAAAGGAACTTCTGACTGCACACTAAGCATGTGAAAATTTCACCCAAGCAGGGGACAGGAAACTCAATTGACATTCAAACTGATTTTTTTTAAGGGTGGGGGGTACAGACCTAATGTGAGGAGCCTGCAGCTCAGGTCTGTAATCACAGCTACTCAGAAGGCTGAGATCCTCAGATCTCAAGTCAAAGCCTATGTGGGCTTTGAGAGTCCTTGAGACTCATCTCCAATTAACCGCCCAAAAACATGCTGGCAATAGAACTGTGGCTCAAGAGCTAGAGTGCTAGCCTTGAGAGCTCAGGGGTAGTGCCCAGTCCCTGAGTTCCAGCCTCAGGACCAGCACACACACATACATATAAGTAAAGATACAATGATCTTACTATATTTCAAACTTCTCATAATCACCCATGTGAATTCCTAATACAAAATCTTTCTGTCATTATATGAAAAATTGTGGTATGAGTTTCTTATCTGTATAAAGGCTAAAGACCTGTTCTTCTAACTAGCTAAGTCTATAACCAGACTGAAGGTCACTATATGCTATTTTTGTGGGGATACCAACCTGGGAGACTATTAGCCATGGACAGAGAAAGAGCTGGATCATAGCACTCCTTTAATAATCACTTGCCCCAACCAGGAAAAAGTGTCTGATTTAAAAACTTCTATTATCAGAAATTATTGTACCTCTTCCGCAAAAGGCCAGTTCACTAATTCAGTGGGAGGTTTAACTTGTGTAAGACAAAAGTTCTATAACACTGCCCAAAAGACTCAATTATGGAGAATTCCAAATCACACAGGAAACCCCAATCTCACCCTCTAGTCAATTTCCCCAACATCCAGGTAGCACCCAGGTGAGCACCCAAGGAATGTACTCTTACATACTGTTACTCAGCAGCTGATTTCTTGCATACTATTCACAATCAAGCTGTCCTTCTACTTGATTCCCTCAGACAGTGTAAAAAGTTGGAAGTTCTCATATATAAACAAAGAGTAAAAGAACAAAAGTGGGGTTCTCATAAAATTAAAAACAAAATATAATGAGCAAGTCATTCAGTATTATGGTTCTGTTTCTTGGGCAAAACAGTCGTGGGACTATTATGCCCTGATTTGTATGCTGAATCACATTATTTGGCTCCACATGGAAACTGTGATTATAACTACAAGCCCATAACACATAGGCAAAAAATAGCAAAACAAAGCAGGCAAGGTGGTATACCAAAACCCCTTAGCATTAAACTATTTACTTGCCTCTGAGGAAGTGTAGGTAAGAAATTCAACTGAAGTAACTATTATTTACAAATTACTAATAAGGTAAAGGTTATAAAAAAATCACAGACAGGATGATGAAGACTGCCCATGAATACATCCCAATTCAGAAAGTATGAAATCCAAATTATCTGCATGGAGGGTAGTTCTCTGCCTTGGGTAGATTAAATAACCTGATACAGGCAATGATCCTTGTCTTGGGAGCAGGTATATTATTACCCTGCTCAGTTCTCTTGATCTATCAAAAACCATTATGAAGGTCATTATAAAAAGACAATAACCCATGTAATGAAGCTACGAAAATACAAGCCTCTAAATCAGGATGATGATCTTTGATACTGGTTAGGTTGAGGCACGAAGAAAGAAATGTAATAGGGTAGAGAAAGTCTAAGGGACAGGGAACAAGTTTTACCTTGTCAAGACTAGCCACTATTATAAATTGTCCTTTGTCCTGCTAGAGCTACACCACTTAACACCACCAACTCACTCTTTCAGGACTTATTTGCTGCATTTGTGAGTTAGAAATTTTCCATTTCTAGCCATTCTGTTCTTTGATAATCACAATAGATAATGCTGTCTTTCTTCAGTAACTGGCTTACAAAGGCATTTAATTAAGCCAAGTATCCTTTGTTCCAAGCCTCAGCATTTGGACACAAGTCAGCTTGGGCCTCTGGCACACCAATAAAACTTGCTTCTAGAAAAGCCCTGGTATCCTATTTCTCTGTTTGGGTTTCCCACAACATCACAAGTACTTGTCAAAACTTAACTTTTTTAACTTAAAGTGTATTAGGTAAGATCTGCTTGGATGCTATTTCTATTGATATCTCCTTTGCTTAAATTTGATGAAAATAAATTTTTGGCAAACTCTCTCTCTCTCATTTGACTTGTCAGTCTCTCACATCCAACATGGGATCACATCAGCTGGGATATTTTATCTCAGCAATATAAAAAACATTAACTGGAACATTACACCAGCAAGAAGGACAGATCTACTAAGACAAAGTTTATCTTATTTTAGAAGGGACCGTACAAAGACAGAATGGGGAAAAAATGCTCAAATAAGAATGGATGCTGTTAATTTCCAAATGGAGTCAAGCTTACTTGCCTCTTTGAAACTACTAAACTCAAGAGATTAAAAAAAAAAGTTCCAGGCACTGGCTTGTCCTTGCTCTTTAATAAAATACATGCTAACTGAGAGCTTGTGGCTCACACCTGTAATCCTAGCTACTCAGGAGGCTGAGATCTGAGGATTGCAGTTCAAAGCCAGCCTGGACAGGAATATCCGTGAGACTCTTTCTCTAAGAAACCACCAGAAAACCGGAAGTGGCACTGTGGCTCACATGGTAGAATGCTTGCTTTGAGCTGAAGAGCTCAAGAGTTTCAAGCTCCATGACCAAAAAAAAAAAACAACAAAAAAACTCACTAAGCATTTTTACCTGATGCTAAAGCCTGTCAACCCCCCAACTGAATGGAAATACACACTTTTACATTTATGTCACCTCCTATTTCCTTTTTTTTTTTTTTTTGTCGGTTGTGGGGCCTGAACTCTAGGCCTGGGCACTGTCCCTCAGCATTTCAGCTCAAGGCTAGTGCTCTACCACTTGAGCCACAGTGCCACTTCTGGCTTCATGCATGCAAGGTAAGCACTCTACCACAGAGCCACCTTCCCAACCCCTCACCTCCTATTTCTAAAGCTAGGTTTCAATACAAACCTAGATATCTCTTCCCATGTATGGGCATGTGCACCATATTTTAGAAGAAGGATATCTAATTTGAAATACATTGGGCCTAGTTCTAGAATCATAGCCCAAATGTTTGTAAACCTATAAGGACAGATTGACTCCCTAATAACTGTGATTTCACAAAATAGAATACCTTTAATATATTCAATGGGGAAAAGGCTTATTCCATGCTAAAGAAACACTTTTGTTAAAGAATAACAGATTGTTACAGGTCTAATCTAATAAACTAATTCAAGAGGCATCTCAAATTAGAAAGTAAACTATTTTGGATGACATTTTTGAGATCATACCTGATTCTGATTCTCTCCATTGCTGTCTTCCCTAAGATCCCTATTTAGTATAAAAATTCTGCTATGATTTGGTCCCTATATTCTTTACCTACTTCTTGGGTTTGTTTCATCTAGATTGGAGTCCACCAACCTACAAGTGGCCATTAAAAATAGTTTAATATAAACTGGTCTATCAGTTTTACTGTGGTCCATTTGAACAGCACACAAACCACATGCTGTCTGCCTAAAAGACACTTCCTGGAAGATCCTAGACTACCTTAACCCCTCTGACATCTTTCAGCAGAAAGGCATTGTCCCTGTTTCCTAATGACACTTATGGGTTCCCATCAAGAAGGACTGAGAAAGGTAGGTAAGGATAGAAAGTAAGGGCCATAACATAGTTACAGATACCATGTGTCCCAGCATGGAGTTTTATCAGCTCCTGATAAAATACTTAGTCCCAGAGCTGTGAGTTACTGCTCAAATACTGTGTTCCCACTAAACTAGTGCAGAGACAAAAAGCACATGTATAAGCCATTAAATAATCTACCCAAATACAGAGAGTGGAGAAAAGGGAGGAGTTCAATATTATAAAAACTACCCTCTGCCAAAGGAAAACAATATATATCCAAAAAAATTAACAAAAGTGAGGAAGCAATGGGTTGAAAGAGGCGGCACTGATCAAGACATACTATATTCACAAACTGCTTTGCTGATTGACAACTTCTTTGTACAACTATTTAGGACACAACAAAAATATTTTTTAAAAAGAATCCAATGTATATCCTACACAATTAAGAAAAGTGAAGGATGGGGTGGGTAGGGGAGCAATGGATGCAAATGTTGCAAGGGATAGCTGCGGAAGATATATTATATCCATTAACTGCTTTGTTAAATGGCAAGTCCTTTGTACAATTACTTAAAGATAATAAAAGGAAAAAGTAGAAAAAAAAAGTCCTCTGAGAGCACTTTACTGCAATCTCCCCTCTACAGACAGATAATCTCCTTATTTTCATTTCATGCATTCATCATACTTTCCTTGCATTTTTAAATAAACTTACTCTGTTTACTTTAAATTATGTCTTGCCTTTTAATTCTTTAATAGGTGGAGAAAACAAATCCATTCCCCTATACAGCATCAGTTTCTGCATCTCCCAAAATACACTACCGGATGGGTACCTAAGGCTGTGTTGATGGTTTCACACTCATAACACATTGTTTATAGCCAGTAAACTGAATACACTCCTCCTCCAAACTTGTGTATTCTCTCTTGACATTCTTCAATTTATTTTACTCTTATATTACAATCTTTTATTATATGATAAAACATGTCTCTTTTCTCAGTCAATATCTTATCTAACCTCCACAATAACAATCCAGACTTTTATCTTTCTTTTAAATTTTCTTTCACTCTCATAGTCATGTAGGTTTCAACTGACGGAAAAGCTTCCTAAAGTCAGTCTATGTAACACTAATATTGAGGGTGAAATATGAAATATAAAAATTTTTGAAATAATCAATTAAGGAAGAAAATAGGAGTTTCCTTAAAACAAGAGGAGGTACAGAAATTTAGCAGGAAGTTCAGTTTAAGCCAACATTCCATAACAAAGGACAAACAGAGTCTAATAGACATCACATATTGAATTTTATGCTTCCAAACAGTGGAGAATAAAACCATCCAGGTAAAAATCTTTACACAAACAGATACTGACAAGGTTAGAGTTCAGCTGCACCTGCATAAATCCAGGTGTGTTGTGTTGTTGTTTTTTAGGGGGGACAGGTCTTGGGGCCTGAATTTTGGGCCTGGACAATGTCCCTCAGCTCTTCAGCTCAGGGCCAGCACGCTACCACTTGAGCCACAGCACCATTTCCGGCTTTTCCCCCCTGCTTACGTGGTGCTGAGGAATCAAACCCAGGGCCTCAGGCATGCAAGGCAAGTGCTCTACCACTGAGCCACCTTCCCAGCCCAGGTGTGTGTTTTTTTTTCTTTTAAATCTCCTGGTGTGTCCCACACATCTTCCACATTTGACAAAGCAAACAAAAATAGCAAAACAGCATTTGGAGGTATGAGAAAATCCATGGCACAGATAGTAACAGCCATTCACTGAGAACAACAGAAGAGCAGTACACAAAGGAACTCTATACTGTACCCAAGGAGAATCTCCATGCTACAACAATAATTGTACCAACAGAGATATCCAAGAAAAAAAAAGCCATGCCAATATTCAAGGCAAGTGTATCACACTCCCCTACCCAACCTGCAGCACTCACCAAGATCTACAGAGCCAGAGACAGGGCTGCTAAAAATTCACAGAACACAAAATGGCACTGACTTAGTGGGTCCCAGAAGTTATCACTGCCAAATAGTTATAACCCAGTTCCCCACATAACATATCAACACATGCCGTGTAACTGGTCAAATCCAGAAGACAGTATAAGATTTTGGTAGATGCCTATATGCATAGGCCTGCAGGGCAGAGGTGGCAGATTATTGGGTGAGCCTATTTTTTTTGAGGGGGGGGGTCCAGTTGTGGGCCTGAACTCTGGGCCTGGGCACTGTCCATCAGCTCTTCAGCTCAAGGCTAGCGCTCTACCACTTGAGCCACAGCACCACTTCCAGCTTTTTTTCCCTGCTTATGTGGTGTTGAGGAATCGAACCCAGGGCCTCATGCATGCAAGGCAAGCGCTCTACCACTGAGCCACCTTCCCAGCCCTAGGGTGAGCCTCTTATAGCCTAGGGCTGACTGGAAACAAAACAGCACCAGTAGTTTTTCCAGCACATAGACGGCAACTGTAGAGGTTTCTTGTAATTCACTTCATCTTAAGCACTTCAAAGTCATACATAAAATCCTGAGTGAAGTTTCATAAGGAACACAGCACTTCCTCCTTCACTGAAGGGATTGCATTAATTCAAGCTAGATAACTGAGAGGATTTTTTGGGGGGGGGGGGGGTCCGGTCCTGGGGCCTGAACTCTGGGCCTGGGCGCTGTCTCTCAGCTCTTCAGCTCAAGGCTAGCGCTCTACCACTTGAGCCACAGCGCCACTTCCAGCTTTTTTTTTTTTTGCTTATGTGGTGCTGAGGAATCCAACCCAGGGCCTAATGCATGCAAGAAACACTCTACCACTGAACCACCTTCCCAGCCCACCGAGAGAATTTTGTGACTGGGAGTGAAGATCATCTTAAAAAGAGAAGTTAGTGGACAACAAATTGTACCCTAACCTGAACAAAGACAGAATATGTAAACTTTGGGGATTTTTTTTTCTTTGCACTGGTCATAGGGCTTGAACTCTTGGCCTGGGTGCTGTTCCTGGGCTTCTTTTGCTCAAAGCTAGTGCTCTACCACTTGAGCCACAGTGCCATTTCCATTTTTTTCTGTAATTAATTAGAGATAGAGTCTCATGGATTTTTTTTGTCGGGACTGGCTTTGAACTGTGATCCTCAGATCTCAACCTCCTAAGTAGCTAGGATTATAGATATGACCCACTGGCATGCAATGGCACTTTTTGTCTTTAGTATATTGTGTCTATCAGGGTTTTGGATTGACATGGTTCGAGTTCTTCTTTTTAAAATTTTGTTCTTTTTAATAGTTGGGTTGTTTGCAAGATATTTGCTATATTCCTGTTTCTTTTTTTTTTTTTAATTTTATTTTATTTTATTTGAGAACATACTGTACAGAGGGGTTACAATTACATGGGCAGGATAATGCATACATTTCTTACCAAGCATTGCAGCCTCCTCCTTTGTTTACCCTTCACCTCCCTTCCCAGCCTCCCCCCTCTCCCCCACCAAATCATACCCTCCCTCCCCCCCCCCCCCCCCCACCGACATTGTAAAGCTGGTTTTGACATGACATTTTGTACTTCTCATTGTTGCAACAGGTCGACCTGAATCCTTAAACCACTTGTTTGTCCCCGTCTCCTCCACATGTTATACTGACATCAAATATAGTGAAAGCGGGGGTTACTCTGTGGGGGAGGGACATACAAAGCAACAAAGAAATAATCTTATAAATGCATTAGAAACACATGCATGAAAGAAACAGAAACATTAAAATACATATTTGAGGGTTCGTTTTCCTAATATCACATTCTCTGACTTTTTCCGCTTGACTCATACCTATACTAGATATTGCAAATAAGGGAAACCATGGGACCTATGTTTCTTTGGGCCTGGCTTACTTCACTTAATATAACTTTTTCCAAGCCTTTCCATTTCCTAACAAATGGGGAAATGTCATTCTTTCTGATGGAGGCATAGAATTCCATTGTGTATATATACCACATCTTCTTGATCCATTCATCTACTGAGGGGCATCTGGGTTGGTTCCATATCTTAGCTATGGTAAATAATGCTGCAATAAACATAGTTGTGCTGGTAGCTTTAGTGTGGCCTTGTTTGTGATCATTTGGGTAAATGCCCAAAAGTGGGATTGCTGGGTCATTGGGGAGCTCTATGTGGAGTCTTTTGAGGAACCTCCATACTGCTTTCCAAAGTGGTTGAACAAGTTTACATTCCCACCAACAATGAAGTAAGGTTCCTTTCTGTCCACATCCCCTCCAGCATCTGTTGTTGTTAGAGTTCTTGATTTTTGCTGTTCTAACTGGAGTGAGGTGATATCTCAATGTTGTTTTGATTTGCATTTCTTTTATGGCTAGGGATGTTGAACATTTCTTCATGTGTCTATTGGCCATCCTTCTTTCTTCTTCAGAGAAGCTTCTCTTTAAGTCTTTCGCCCACTTACTTATTGGGCAGTTGTTTCTTTGAGGATTTGTTGTTGGGTGGTTTAATTTTTTGAGTTCCAAGTATATTTTAGATAGGAGACCCTTGTCCGTTGTATGGCTAGTAAAGATCTTCTCCCAGTCCGTGGGCTTTCTATTGATCTTGCTAGCTATGTCATTTGCCCTGCAGAAGCTCTGCAACCTTATACAATCCCATTTGTCCAACCTTTCTTTGATTTGTTGTGTTTCCGGGTCTCTATTCAGAAAATTTCGGCCTGAGCCAAGGAGACCCAGGGTTTCTCCTATTCCATCCTGTAATGTTTTCAGAGTGTCTGCTTTGAGTTCAAGGTCTTTGATCCATTTGGAGTTGATTCTGGTGCAGGGTGATATAGAAGAATCTAGCTTTAGTTTTCTACATGTAGTTAACCAGTTTTGCCAGCACCATTTACTGAAGAGGCTGTCTGTCTTCCATTCTATTGTTTTAGCTCCCTTATCGAAGATTAGATGACTACAGGTCTGTAGGTTCATTTCTGGGTTTTCAATTCTATTCCATTGGTCCTGAGGTCTGTTCTTATGCCAATACCAAGCTGTTTTGATTACTATGGCTTTATAGTAGAGTTTGAAATTTGGTATTGATATTCCTCCAGCAGTGTTCTTTCCGTTGAGGAGCGTTTTTGCTATTCGGGGTCTTTTATTGTTCCATATGAATTTTTGGATTGCCTCTTCTATTTCCTTGAAGAATGAGGGTGGAATTTGGATAGGTATTGCGTTGAATTTGTAGATAGCCTTGGGAAGTATTGCCATTTTCACGATGTTAATCTTTCCAATCCAGGAGCATGGGAGGTTTTGCCATTTTTTAAGTTCTGTGTTGATTTCCTTTTTCAAGATTGTAAAGTTTTCATCATAGAGGTCCTTCACTTCTTTAGTTAAGTTAATTCCTAGGTATTTTATTTTTTGTGGGGCTATTACAAATGGAGTTGCTTTCCTAATTTCAGCCACACTTTTCTCATTGTTGGCATACAGAAAAGCCATTGATTTTTGGGGGTTAATTTTATAACCTGCTACTTTGCCAAAGTTTTGAATCAGCTTGAGTAATTTGGGAGTGGAGTCTATGGGATTCTTTAAATACAAGATCATGTCATCTGCAAAGAGGGAGAGTTTTATTTCTTCTTTCCCTATTTGGATCCCCTTTATGTCTGCATCTTGTCTTATTGCTGTAGCTAGGCATTCTAATACTAGATTGAAGAGAAGTGGAGAGAGTGGGCATCCTTGTCTTGTTCCTGAGTTAAGAGGAAATGGCTTTAGTTTTTCACCATTGAGTATAATGCTGGCTGTAGGTTTGTCATATACAGCCTTTATTGTATTGAGGAATGTTCCATGGATTCCTAATTTTTCCAAAACCTTCATCAGGAAGGGGTGTTGGATCTTGTAGAATGCTTTTTCTGCGTCTATTGAGATAACCATGTGGTTCTTATTCTTGCTCCTGTTGATGTGATGAATAATATTAATTGATTTGCGTATATTGAACCAGCTTTGCATCCCTGAAATGAATCCTGTTTGATCGTGGTGTATGATTTTTTGGATGAATTGTTGAAGTCGGTTGGCCAAAATTTTGTTGAGAAGTTTTGCATCAATGTTCATCAAAGAAATGGGTCTATAGTTCTCTTTCTTTGATGAGTCCCTGCCTGGTTTTGGGATGAGGGTTATAATGGCTTCATAGAATGTGTTCGGTAGTGAGCTTTCTCTTTCAATTTCATTGAAGAGTTGGAGGAGAATTGGTGTGAGCTCTGCTTTGAAGGCCTTGTAAAATTCCGCTGTAAAACCATCTGGTCCTGGACTTTTCTTAGCTGGGAGGTCTCTTATTGCTGTTTCTATTTCAATGCTTGATATGGGCCTGTTAAGATAGTTTAACTCATCTTGCTTTAGTTTTGGCATGTCAATATTTGCTAGGAAGAGGTCCAATTCTGTCAAGTTCTCAAACTTATTAGCATAAAGTTTTGAGAAGTATTCCCTTATAATGTTCTGAATCTTGCTTGTTTCCGTGGTGATGTTTCCATTCTCATCTCTCAGTTTATTAATTTGGGTGTGTTCTCTTCTTTTTCTGATAAGATTTGCTAAGGGTCTGTCAATTTTGTTAAGTTTTTCGAAGAACCAACTCTTTGTTTTGTGGATTCTTTCTATAGGTTTTTTGGATTCTAATTCATTTAATTCTGATTTAATTTTGATTATTTCTTTCCGTCTACTGGATTGGGGTTTATCTTGCTGCTCTTTTTCAAGGAGGTTTAGATGTGTCATTAAATTGTTAGTTTCAGATCTCTCCAATTTGTTGATGTAGGAGCTCAGAGCTATAAACTTGCCTCTGAGTATTGCCTTTGCTGTGTCCCAGAGGAGCTGGTATTTTGTGTGTTCATTTTTGTTGAATAGCATGAACATTTGAATTTCCTTTCTAATCTCTTCCATGACCCACTCATGATTCAGCAGTGTGTTGTTCAGCCTCCATGTGTTACAGGACTTTGGTGGCTTTTGGTGTTGAGTTCTAATTTTATTCCCTTGTGGTCAGAGAGAATGCAAGGTATAACTTCAATGTTTCTGAATTTAGACAAGTTTGCTTTGTGGCCTAAAATGTGGTCTATTTTAGAAAACGTTCCATGTGCTGCTGAGAAAAACGTGTATTCCGATGCTGCTGGGTGAAATGTTCGGTAAATGTCTGTTAAGTCTAGTTGATCTATGCAGCTGTTCAGATCTGCGGTTTCTCTGTTGAGTTTTTGCCGAGTTGATCTATCTAGTGGGGAGAGTGGTGTGTTAAAATCCCCAACAATTAATGTCTTTGGATCTATATGGGATTTGAGGGAAAGTAGTGTTTCTTTGATAAATTTGGGTGCTCCATTGTTTGGTGAATAGATATTTAGAATTGTAATATCCTCCTGAAGGAGAGATCCTTTAATTAGTATGTAGCGACCTTCTTTATCTCTTTTCACGAATTTTAATTTGAAGTCTATTTTATCTGATATTAGGATTGCAACTCCCGCCTGTTTATGCGGTCCGTTTGCTTGGTAGATTTTGTTCCAGCCTTTAACATTGAAAATGTGTTTGTTTTTACGGGCAAGATGTGACTCCTGCAGGCAGCAGATAGAAGGGTCTTGTTTTTTAATCCAACTAGACAGTCTATGTCGCTTAATTGGAGAGTTCAGTCCGTTAACATTAAGAGATAGGACTGAGAGGTATTTGGGAATTCCTGCCATGTTATCTACCTTCTTGGGGGCTGCGAAAACTGGGTTCTTCCTATGGTTCTTGGCTTCTCAGTTTGAGTGCAGTTTCTTGGCCTTTATTGCGGTCTTGTTGGTTTTCTATGTGTAGGACATCTTTAAGAATCTTTTGTAGGGCTGGTTTGGTGGAGACGTATTGTTTCAATTTTTCTTTGCTATGGAAGGTTTTTATTTGGCCTTCAGTTATGAAGGAGAGTTTAGCTGGGTACAGTATTCTTGGTTGATAGTTGTTTCTTTTTAGGGCATGGCATACATCATTCCAGGCTCTTCTTGCTTTGATTGTCTCTGCTGAGAAATCTGAGGTGATTCTAATTGGTTTCCCTTTATAGGTGATTACCCTTTTCTCTCTGACAGCTTTAAGGATCTTTTCCTTGTTCTGAGTTGATCCTGTGTGGATTATAATGTGGCGGTGGGATGTCCTATTCTGGTCTGGTCTATTTGGGGTTCTAAAGGCTTCTTGTATCTGGACAGGCCTATCTTTTTGCATGTTTGGGAAGTTCTCTGCTAGGATCCTGTTAAACAAATTTCCTAGACCATTAACTTCTGTTTCTAGGTGCTCCTCTACACCCATTATCCTTAGATTAGGCCTTCTGATGGTGTCTTCCAGGTGTTGGATAGATCTATCATATTTCTTGGACTTGTCTTGGATGGTTGTATGTTCTTTCTCTATAATATCTAGGCTGTCTTCAATCCCTGAGATTCGATCTTCTGCATGGTCTAACCTGCTGTCAAGACTCTCTATTTTGTTTTTTATCTCTTTTCCTTCTAGTTGGTCAGCTTTGATGGCTTCAAGTTCTTTGTTGAAGCTCTGTTTTAGGTCTTGTATGAATTTCTTTACTTCCTTAATTTGGTGTTCAGTGTTTGTCCTCAAATCACTTAGTTGATTGGTTATGGTTTCTTTGGGTTCCCATTCCTTCTGCTGGGTTCCATTCAGCATTCCCTTTGTGGTCTCCCTGACTTCCTTCAGCTCTTTGTTAATGGATTCCATGAATGCCTTTAGTGATCTTTGTGTGTTCTCTACCTGGTCTCTCTATTCCTGTATTACTCTTTGATTAGCTTCCTCCCGTTCGTGGGATTCCTGCAGATCTCTTTGAGTGTTCTCAGCCTGCTCACGCCATTCCTCCCTTTCTCTTTGAGTATTCTCAAGTTGTTCACGCAAATCCTGTATCAGTTTTTGAGTAGCTTCCTCACGCTTATGATATTCCTGTATAAACTTCTGGGATGCCTCCTCTCTCTCCCTATCACGCTCATACAGAGTCCTTTGTACGTTGTCAAACTTTTCATTTATCATGTTTGCCAGCAGTGTTTGTAGAGCTGTTTGGGAACTCTCCTCTGGATTATTCATTATCTGTTCTAACCCCTGATTATCAGGATTGGGAATTGAGATACCCGAATTTGCCATTTTTCTTGTGTTTTTCCGGCTTACTCTGCCCATTTGAGATGAAGATAACACCAGTTTTGTGCTAGAACACTATCTTAAGGCAACCATCAATCAAAGTTTGCATTTGTACAGTCAATAGTCTACAGATACAATCTAGTTCAACAGATACATCTATTCGACATCGAACAACTATATGTTAAAGGGCTTCGAACCACAGAGAGGAATTTGGAAAACCAGAGATTATTAGGGTTAGGGAGAGATGTGGGTAAAAAATAGGAATAGATTGGTGTGGGGAGGCACAGGGAGAGTTAGCTATGTCCTAATCACAATGCAGGAAATAGGTTGGGTAGGTTGCAAGTAGAGAGAGAGAGAAAAAGAAGAAAGGGAAAGGGGAATGAAAAGAGACCAGAAAAAAAAATAGAAATGTAAAAATTAATGTTATTTTAGAGATTAAAAGACCATCTATTTATAGAGGAATATGAATATGTTGAGAGAAAGGGAGGGACATAGAGGAGATGTGAAAAACTTTAAAAAATGCTTAAAATATTATATAGGTATAAAGAGGTAGTACTGCTATTAATGAATTTAAGTCTCAGAGATTTTGAATTGAGTAATAAGTTTGTGGATTAAGTGTGTACACAATGGGGGATAGGGTCTACTGGTTAACTACGGGTTTATCTGAGGATGTGCAGGACAAGAGTTAAGTCACATAAAGAAGAACAAAGAGGAAAAGGTGGAAAGGATAGGAAAGTGAGAAGAAAAGATCAGAAGTTCAGTAGAGCTAGACAAAAAGCAAAAAGATAATTAAGAATGAAAGAAAAAGAGAAAGAAGACAAGAAAGGAAAACACACATTCACGTATTCCTAAAATAAAAATTATAAGAGGAGAAAAAAAAAAGTTAATGGAAAACAATTATTTTTTCAGAAGAGGCAAAAATTAAAGAGTAATAAAAGTTTTAGAAAAGCAAAAAAATTTTTTTATATATATAAGGTATCAAAAAACGAAAAAAAAAAAAAAAAAAAAAAAAAAAAAGAAAAGAAAAGAAGAAGAAGAAAAAAAAAGTTCTTTGATTTTTTTTTGGGGGGGGGGGAGGGGTGGGAAGAGTCCTGTATCTCCCTTTTGTCTGTAACCAGAGTCTGGTTGGAGTCTCTGGTCAGCTTGAGGTCCTGTGGCTTGATTGGTTTCTTAAGTCAGTTTGTTGGAACAGGCAGAAAAATGCTCTGCTTTACCCAAGATTTTGAGATCCCCCTCCCAGGTTAGTTTACTGGGAGGGTGATCTGCTTTGAGAATCACAAAAGAGGGGGATGCAGTGATGAGGCTAGGTTCTGGGTAGAGTTGAGGCCTTTCAACAAACAATAGCTTTTCCCTGGAGCTATTTTGTGAAAAAAACTCACAGCACCCAGCCTGGAGCCATTCTCAGGGTTTCTGTTTTTCAATTGATTGTGGTGGCTGCTAGAGGGAGGGGCAGCCTCTGGCTCTGGTTACCCGGTGAGGAGAGCCACTCCAATGGCTGGCGCCTGAGCTGGGTGACTTTTCCCTGGATGGAACTGAGTCTGTGAGGTCACTTCGCCGTTAAGTTCTTGTGACCTGCTAAATGACTAGTTTTATTCCAAGGCCTGAGCTGGAGCTAGGTGCTCCTCCGAGCTTTGTCGGTATCCAAGATGGAGATCACCGGTGCTGGGGGGGGAGGGGTGGCCTTCCCTCCTCTGCTCCCTGAGAAGGAGTGAGGAACTTGGGCTTCTACTCACGCTGAGTCTTGGATCCTGGATCGTCTCTGGTCTGCAAAGTGCAGGATGAAGTTGTCCGCTCCTTGTCGGTTCTTGCTGGTGTTGAGTAGAATCCGCTCGTCCGCTGCGTCTGGCTCCTTCGTCCCGGACTGCGTCTCAGGTATGGCCCCCGCGGCGGTGGTCGCTGCCGCGACCCTGCCGCCGCAGCAGCAGCTGCTGGCAGGCACTCAGATGTGTCTGCTTAGCTTCCCCTCTCTTGACTAACTCTCTGTCCTGTGATGGCATACTTGGTGTGATTCTCTGGCTTGGGACTGTTCACTGGAACTCTGAAACTGTTTTCTATGCAAGAGCTTGTTCAGATTCCAGCTTCTCCTCCGCCATCTTCCCGGAACTCTCCTCTCCTGTTTCTTCTTATTCCTTTCTTTTATAATTGTTTTTCTGTTTTTGGATCCTGACTTTTTTTTTGGAAACCAATCCCACTTCACAGTTACCTTATCCTAGAACCCTCCTCTTTCACACATATATCTAATGCCTGATATCACCACTTCTCTCTCAAGTGAACTATACACCTACATGGAACATATTTGGATCCATATGACACCGTTATACTCATTTCATATTTCTTTCATCATATGTTTTACCTGAAATAGCTTAAATCTAACACTTTCATTATCATACAAAAACTCAGCTCCACTACCTACAATAAGACTGGGTGTACAGATAAAGCTCTCAAAGGTCTTAGTCTACTGTAAATATTTAACTCAATTTTTATTTATCAATATATGAAAGCTAAGATATTCCCCATATGTAGTGATGGGAAATATTGTACAAACCACTGAACACCTAGTTCACTGACAATACTGAGACTTCAGCCTCTAAAAGCCCTTAATATGACCGTATAAGATGATGTTAAGTGAAATGAACCCCAACATAGGGGCACAAGTGTTTTTTCTCTTTCTTGCTATTGTTTTTAACATATTTATAATGTACTATATGATTTTTTTTTGTTTCTTTGGTATGTTCTTCCCCCATGGTACAGCCCGTTTTCACTGTATTTGTTTCCGGTGCCCGGCATCTTGCATATACATTTTTCTAATTTGGGGAGGGGAAGGAAATAATAAAATGCTGAAATAAAGACACAGGTCGACGCATTGTAAACAATGAGATGTACAAGGCATATGTTGAAAACAAACTTTACAACTTCGGCGGGGCAGGGGTTGGACAGGGAAGCAGGGAGGAGGAGTTGGGGAGGTGAGAGGGAAGGGATGGTAGGGGGAAAACAAAGGAGGAGGTAACAATGATCGATAGGAAATGTACTCATTACCTTACTTATGTGACTGTAAGCCCTCTGTACAATCTTTTTACAATTAAAAAAAAAAAACATTTTAAAAAGACCTAACAAAGAAATACAAGAAATATGAGAAAGCTGGAAATACAGAGAGAAATGAAGAATTCCAGTGAGAAAGCTGATAAACTACTAAAGGAAATCCAAGTGATTACAAAGAAGTGAGTTCAAAGGGAATGGGGCCATGCAGCTAAAATAAATTTTAAAAAGCCACAGCTAAACTAAGTTAAGAAGTCATTATGGAATATTAAACATAATCCTGAAAAATGATCAAACTGAAGACAGACAGAGGAAAAAATACAGAATATTTCACCAGCAGAACAGATGATATTAAAGACCAAACTTCTGCGCTTGACTATAGAATAGATATAAAAAAGAGAGATAGTAAGCACACACACACACACACACACACACACACACACACACACACACACATCCTGGAATTGTGAAAAAAAGACTTCAAGAACTTTAGGACTCAATTCGAAGACCAATCTTAAGAGAAGAATATATAAATAAAGGCATAGTAAACATACTTTTAAGTTTCTTCTCAAACAATGAGAAATAGAAGCTCATGAAGTCCAAGAAAATTTTAAAACACCCAGAAGACCAAATCAAAAAAAGAATCTTTCCACTCCATATTATTAATCTTTAAGCACAGATAAGGAATACTCAAATACATACTAGTAACTAGAATATAAGCACAATATTTTTTTTGTTGTTTTATGCTGTTTGTTGGTGATATATTTTTTGTTTTTTATGCTGCTTGGCCTATTAGAGCGTTTACCTGTCTCTTTTCTATGTTGCTATTTTTTTTTGCTTTTCACACCTTCTATTGCCTTGAACATTAGTACAACACGACCCGAATTTATCTGTGTGCACAAACATTACTTTCTTTCCACTGTTTGTTGATTATAATTAACATCTCACCATCCAAGATAAACACAAATTCAGAGTGAAAGGGCAGACAAAGACCTTTGAAGCTAACTCATCCTGTAAAAAGGCAGGAGTAATCATACTTTTTATTTTGTCAGTCGTGGGGGCTGAACTCTGGGCCTGGGCACTGTCCCTCAGCTCTTCAGCTCAAGGCTAGTGCTCTACCACATGAATCGTAGCCCCACTTCTGGCTTTTTTCTGCTTGTGTGGTGCTAAAGAATCGAACTCAGGGCCTCATGCATTCAAGGCAAGCACTCTACCACTGAGCCAACTTCCCAGCTCCTTATATTTACTTTTGATTTAAAAAAAACCTGTTGCAGCACAATATCAGTAAGTTGCCTCATATTAGTAAACAGAATGATCCATGAAGAAGTAATTTTAGTGGTTTACATATATGCATGTAACAGTGGCACACCCAAATGCATTAAACACTCACTCATGGACTTACAAGTGCTGATAGATACCACATAATAAAGAGAATTTCATGCTGCACTCTTTATAAAAGATGTGTTAACCAAATAAAACTTAAGCAAGGAAATCTCAGAATTAAATGTTAGTATAACATTTAATATATCACACATTTCTTTAACTCCCCAATACATATTGGAACTTTTTCCAAAATATATCATATCCTAGGACATTCAGCAAGCTAAAAAATGCTGGCTGTTTGAAAAAAATAAGATTACAACTTTAATCTAGTATGACTATAAAAAATTAGAGACCCAAATAAACAAAATGAGTTATGAAAAAAGAATTTATGACAACAAATATCAAAGAAATACTAAAGACTATAAGGTATTAGAGTTTTCAAAAACCTATACTCAAATAAATTGGAAAAACTTATAAGAAATACATAAATTTCACAAGGCATACATGCTGAACTAGACAAGAATCACATGATTATCTCAATATTTGCCAAAAAAGTCTTTAACAAAACCCAACGTATCTCTTTATGATCAAGGCTCTGTTGAAGCTAGAAAAAGAAGGAACATACCTGAACATAAAAACATCTGTCTGTGACAACCTATAACCAACATTATACTAAATAGTGAAACACCATTTTTTCTAAAACTAAGAAAAAAAGGATGTCCACTTTATATGATCAAAGCACTGCAAAAGCTATGAATAGGAGTAATAAACCCGAACACAGAGCAAGCTATCTATGACAAAACTACCATGAACATTATACTAAATGGTACAAAACTAAAACCATTTTCTCTAAAATTGAGAACAAAACAAGAATGTTCCTTCTCTCAATTCCTTTTCAGTACATGAATGGAATTCCTATCCAGAGGCATGGGTTCGATTCCTCAGCAAAAAAAGAAAAAAACCTAAAGTGGCGCTGTGGCTCAAGTGGTAGAGCACTAGCCTTGAGCTAAAGAGCTGAGGGACAGTGCCTAGGCCCAGAGTTCAGGCCCTACGACTGGACCCCCCCGCCAAAAAAACCATTTGTATGTATAAAAATCTTCAATATATAATTAATTTTTTAAAAAGTTTTTAAGTCCTCCTAAAAACTTCTAGACTCAATTTTTTTTAACTGACGAATTCTATCAGGTGATTTTGACACAGTGAATAATTCTACAATAAATGATGTCCTAGGAATTGACACATGTAGTTTTAAAAAGTGGCTTGGGAAAATTGGGAGGGAGCAGAGGAAGAGGTGACATTGTCCAAAAGAAATGAACTCATTAATTGCCTTATGAAATGGTAGCCATTCTGTACATAAACTTTATAATTATAAAAATATTTTTAAATATGCCAAGTTTAAAAAAACCTCATAGATCAAAACATAACTAACAAACTACAACACTTTAAATGAAAGCACATGAAACCTCATGTATTTGTGTTGCTTTGAAAATGACTTCTGTGTACACTTAGTGGGTTTTTTGTTTGTTTGTGGTTTTAGTTTTGTCTTTGGATTGTTGTTGGTCTTTGTCGTTGATGTCATGAAGCTTGGACTCAGCCTGGGCGCTGTCACTGAGCTCTTTAGTTCGAGGATAGTGGTCTACCACTTTGAGCCACATCTCTACTTCCAGGTTTTGAGGACTTTTCATGAGTGCGCCACTAGCGCCAGGCTACACTTCAGATTTTATTTTTTTTGTTGGTCATGGGGCTTGAACTCTTGGCTTGGGCATTGTCTCCTCAACACTCTACCACTTGAGCCACAGCGCCACTTCCAGTCTTCCAGAGATAAGAGTCTCAGGGACTTTCCTGCTTGGGCTGGCTTTGAACCATGATCCTCAGATTTCAGCCTCCTGAGCAGCTAGGATTATAGGTGTGAGCCACCAGTACCCGGCCACTTCAGTTTTTTATTAGGAGATAAGATACAAAATTTATTTTTCTAGTAAAGGTTTGCCAAACCGTCAGGAAGCAGATGTATTTCAAGTAATGCAAGTTCATGTGTGAACTCTGTGAAGATGCAATAAATAACCTAAATAACCATTACTTCTGCTATATCTATTCCTTAGTGTCTTTGAGCAAATTTCTTTTGGGACATTATTTGGATCAGTTCTAACCTGGGCTACAATGTCACCAATTAAGCTCTGCTCTCCTGGACCCCTCTTCTCTAGACCCTCATTCTTGAATCATCATTATTGGTCTCAATTCACAAAGCCTCCTTGCAGCGACATCTGTAACTTTTCTCTGACCAAAGAGCTGTATCAATGAGCATCTGGACACACATCTACCCTGTACCAAACTGTTATCAGTCTGCCCCATGGAACTTGGCTGTTTATAATTGGCTTTCTGCTTAATGGAAATTCCAATTTCTAAAGACTCTTTCCATCCCAATTCCTTCAGCAAATAAGTACCTCTGAATATTTACTCTGAACAACAATCTAGAAAGCGCTGGAATACTCTTCTTGAAAAAGCAAACTGGTAAACACCCTCTTCTTTCATCATTCACCACTCTTTCTCTTCTTGCAAACATATGGCCCTTTCTACTTACAATATTAATTATCTTATATCGAATATTTTCTTTTCTTCACCCACTTCTTTCTCTTTAAGACATTACACATACATACATGGATATATATATATATATATATATATATATATATCCATATGTGTGTGTGTGTGTGTGTGTGTGTGTATACATGTATATTAACCACCTCCAACTTCTTTTTAAACAGTAATAATCACTGTGTCAAAACACTGCTTTCTGGGTTTCTTCTTTCATTCTCTTTTCCTCTCCTTTCTTTTACCTTTCTCTCTTATCTTCTATCTCCTCTGTTTCTCTCTCCCTTCCTCTTGTTGTCACTACCAAAGCTTTAAGGGAAAGTTTCAAGTTCCCACTTGGCTTTTGTTTTTTCCTAAAAATAGCACTCAAACACATGAGCTACCCCTCCAAGCAAGCTTTTGTTTATCTACTTATTTTGCTTATTTCTTTTTTTCCTAGTTATTTCTAGTTAATTGGAGATAGATTCTCAACAAACTGTTCAGAACAGGCTGGCTTTGAGCTGTGACCCTCAGAATGCATGTGTTCCTAGGAATGCAGAGATGAGCTACCAGGGCCCAGTTTGTGTTGTCTATCGGCTTTATAACATTTACATCCTCCTGAAATGGTAAATGTTATTAGTTCTTCTGTATATATAAGGAAAGTGTTGCAGATCTATTTTTCAGAACCAAAGTTAATAAATATTAAAATGTGGATTTAGGCACAGGTTATCTAACTAAAAATACTATACAATAGATAAGCTGGACCTGTCCCTCCCAGGGTATCCCTCCCCTCCTCAAACTCTTATGGACTGACACCAGTCTGCTGTTTTACTCGCTCTGCTAAAACTGTTCCTTGAATTCAGGCCTTTGCAAATGCTTGATTCCAAAATTCAGTGATTTTTTTTCCAGGTCTTTACTTCTGAATTCAGAAATGAAGATCTCCACAATTTTTCCCTTCTCTGATTTTTCTCACTTTCACCTCTTCTTAATCCCCTTCTTGATTATATCAGTTCTTGATTTTTTTATTTTTGATTCTTACACAGTAAGATAAAAATTAGCCATATATTTTGGACTTCTTTTAGTAACTCAGTAATCATTTTTTGAGGCTGTCATCTTCTGCACTTGGCTAAAATTGGCCAGCTATTCCCTGGTGGAATTTGTACACCAAATGCATTGGAGAAGCTTAAAGATATTTAAGAAAAGGATGCAAAACACCATATCTAGAAAGATGGCTTACATTTACATTTTCATTCTAAGAAGGCACCCTCTAAAACTTCCTTCCTATTCATAAAGTCCAAGTAATGCCATTAAAAGATAAAAAGTCTGCAATATGATACAAAAACAGCAAAGATGTAAGCCATGAAGTATTATGTAAAGAACTGAAAATATTCAAACAAGACCAAGAAAAATGATCCCATTTACACTATGTATCTCCTATAAGCTTACTTACAATACAGCATTATGTGGGCCAACCTTGTCTATCTGCTTGTTTTCTTGATTTGTAGAGAATGTAAATATGGTACACTTGTACCGGTTCTACCAAGTTAAAGACTATTTCTGGGAAATGTTTACAATACATGATGTATAAAGCACAGCTGTAATGAGATGATGTTTGGTTATTAAATTGGTGAGCAGTTATGCTTTACATTTTTAATTGAAAGGCTTAAACTCCAATTTGGTTTAGGAACACAGAAACATATTCTACTGTGGCATAGATAGGGAAAAATTCTTTGTCTTTAATCAACTTATCATGAAAAAATGTCCAGGCCTTTATTTTATTTTATTTTTTTGTCGGTCGTGGGGCTTGAACTCTGGGCCTGAGTGCTGTCCCTCAGCTCTTCAGCTCAAGGCGAGCGCTTTACCACTTGAGCTACAGCACCACTTCCAGTTTTCTGGTGGTTTATTGGAGATAGGAGTCTCATGGTCTTACATGCCCGGGCTGGCTTTGAACTGCGATCCTCAGATCTCAGCCTCCTGAGTAGCTAGGATTACAGGCGTGAGCCACCAGCACCCGGCAGTCCAGGCCTTTATTATCTAGAGAAATCTCTGGCTGTCATTAATGATTTCTCAAAGACACAGTATTAGTATAGGCCAGCAAAGGAAAATGAAGTGAAGTAGTACACACGTGCAAAAAAACAAATTCCTTCCTTTCAAAAGTTATCCCTGTCTCCACTGCTAAGCTTACCTATTATCCTTCACTTTCTGTATTTAGTAACGTAATTTTCCCAAAAAATGACTGACCTCAACTTTGTTACCAATTGTTTTTCTTACTTTCTTATATATTCTAAAGTTCAAAAAAAATTAAGACTTTCTCAGTAACAAGAATACTTCTAAAGACAGACATCATGAAACAAGGCACTGGTGGTTCAAGCCTACAAATTTAGCTTTTCAGGAAACTGAGATGTGAGGACCACGGTTCAAACTCAACCTATGTGAGAAAGGCTGTGAAAGTCTTATTTCCATTTCACTACCAAAAACCCGGAATTGTAGCTGTGGCTCAAATGTTAGTGCACTAGTCAAGCAAATAAAAGTTCAAAAACCTCAAGGATAGTGTACAGGCACTGAGTTCACACCTCAGAACTTGTTCTCTCCCTCAAACAAAAAGAAAAATGACCAGAAAAGATAAACATCAGAATCTAGCAGGAAATCACTGGCCCAGAATACCAATTTGGGGCATATAAATCCAGTACTAGCTCAGAACAGAAAAATTGCTAAAGCATAACATAACCATTACAATACTTGAGAGGAAGGTAGTAAAATGATCATTTTTTGTTCTTTAGGTAATATCTGAGAAAATTATCAATTGCAATATGACTCCAACTGACAAATTCTCAAACAATTCATCTGCCTGCTTATCAAGAAAATTTTTCATTATTAATATTGTTTTCCAAATATATCAAACCCAAGAATGTATGCGCCCTTAATGGAGCCATAAAATCATTCCAATTTACAAAAATAAATGACATTCATGGTATACTAATAAGTTACCATTTTGGTTCACTCATTAGTTTCCTACTACTGTGATTTTTGTCTACGTTTGTGGAGGAATTGGTGAAAGCCCAGATTCTGAAGTTTAAAGATTCAAGCTTCACTGTGAAGCCACTTATTCTCTCCATTGTCCCCTCTCTAGTTCCCATGGCATGTGCTTTATACTTTCAAATATAAACCAAGATCCTTCCAATCATAAAACACATTAACAAGCAAGTTGATAAAATGAGTAATACTTAGTAAATGTTAAAAAAAAAAACTATTGCTTTATTTATGTTGAGAGTATGTAGGTAGCTATAAAATAAGGTAAAATTCTCTTTCTATATAGCAGAATGAAAAACATATGTGTGTGTGTGTGTGTGTGTGTGTGTGTGTATAATGAAATTTCTATCAAACTTTTAAAAGTAGAAGAAAATTGACAAAAGTTTTTAACCTTTACTGAGATAGTAAATTTATCTGAGAGAGTTTTGAATTGAAGATAAAAAAAAAAAAAAACCCGCCTTACCACATAAGGGAACAGAAATTAGTCAACCTAGTACTACTGCCAAAATCAGAGAAAACAAATGAAATAGTACAAAACCCAGAATCACATCTACTGTTTGACAAACATGGACTTTTCAAGTAAAGGGAAAATAATGTTTATAATATGTAGCTGCTAGGCAGAAACTGGTGTCTCCCAACTTTAGTCTCAAGTACCCAGGAAGCTGTGGTCACAGGATCTCAGAAAAGAAAAGCGGATCTCATGGCAGAAAAGTTCATGAGAACCTCATCACCAATTAGGCAGAAAATAGACACAAGTGAAGGTGTGACACAAGAGGTAGACCTCAAGCCTTTAACAAAAAGCCAAGTAAGAAAAGCAAGGTCCTGAGTTCAAACCCCAGTACTAGCACAAAAAAAAATAAAACAATTATTCTCTCAATGAAAATAATAGGAAAGGTAGTGCCATTACATCAGTATTTCAGAGCTTAAATATAAATAAATTGATATGTTTTTTACATAAAATTAGGAATGTATATGGAGGAAACAGAGATTATGTTTTCTAACTGTGGAGTCAGGGAGGAACTTTAAAGCAAAATGTAAATATCAGAAACAAGAAAAAAAGATGGACTAATTTTGGCATGAAATAGTATGTTGGGATATATCACTAACAAAAACTAGGATAACTTATTTATAAAAAATAATCTGCAACACATTTGATAGGTAATATAAGTTGTAAAGATATTTTTAAGCTTTCAGATGCAGAGTTGTAGCCCAACAAAATGAAGCTGGCAATTGAAATATAAGAGGGGAAAGTAAAGGGGAGGAGTGTAATGAATGAAGAGTGGATGGTAATGGCAGTATGCAGTCATAATATTCATTCAATGCATATCCTATGAAACGAGGAAAGTTGAAGAAATGGCTTGGGTTGGTGGGAGGGAGGTGGTAGAATGATGATAGGATTGATATTAAGCAAGATACCTTGTACTTATAAACTGGTACATTGACAGATAAACCCTTTGCACAACTACTTGAAGATAATAAAAATATAATAAAAAACCAAAAAAATTAGCTAGGTGCCAGTGGCTACAACTGTAACCCTGGCTACTTAGGAGGATTTGAGTACTGAAGCCAGCCTGGGCAGGAAAGTCCATGAGATTTTCATCTCTAATTAATCACCAAAAATGTCAGAAATAAGAGTTCTGGCTCAAGTGGTAGAGCACTAGCCCCAAGCAAAAAGAGCTCAAGAATAGTGCCCAGACCCCTTAGTTCAAGCCCTGGGACCAACACACACACACACACACACACACACACACACACACACACACACACACACACACACACGTCTTTCAAAACTCACTAAAAAGAAATCTTCCTAGGCTGGTAGTAGTGACTCACACCTCTAATCTGAGCTACTCAGCTTGATATCTGAGGCACTTGGTTCAAAGACAATCCAAGCAAGAAGATCCTTAAGCCTTATATGAAAATAAATAGTAAAAAGCCAGAAGAGGAGCTGTGGCAATACACAATACAGGCACAAAAGGCAAAACAAAACTTGTTTCAGACAAATACCAACATATATTATACTGAGAGTAATATAAATTGTCAAAAAGACCTTTTGAAAATATATACAAAAAGCACTCAAAGTACAAGTACCCTTTAACCCACTGGCTGTAACAAAACAATAAAAGAGAGGCAACTTGATAAGCTAAGCTGATGTTTACCATGCTAATTCATAACTTTAAAAGTGAAGAAACATAAACTAGCTAGCAAGTGATTGAATAACACAATATTCTGACATTCAGACATCACAATGATAGTGTATGTATATATTGATGTAGATAGATGATAAATAGCTAGATAGGTAGATATATAAGTAGAAATATATTTGCTGCTAATTATTCAATATTAAAAGCCTTCACAGGCATTTATATATTCCTATTCTAAGCTCTTGTCTCCTGCCTCAACATAAAAGGAAATAAACATCCATAACTAGCATTTTACTTTTACAGGAACTGAGCACAAGCTCCTCAAAAGCTCACTCCATCTTTCACCACACAGTCAAGCCCTTTACTTTTTAAATTTACATATCTCCTTTTTAAATTTGAGCCTAGAATTCTTACCTTTCTCTCTCTCCCCCCCTCCCTCTCTCTCCTCCCCCCTGCTTTCTCTCCTGACAACTAAAAGTCTAAATGGTCATCATCTTTTTTAAATACTCTCATTGAAGCCAGGACCCAATTACCTTCTTAGTCTTACCTTATTTCCATTCTTTTTGTTGTTGTTGTTGGTCGTGGGGCTTGAACTCTGGTCCTGGATGCTATCCCTCAGCTCTTCAGCTCAAGGTTAGCACTCTACCACTTGAGCCACAGTGCCACTTCCAGTTTTCTGAGTGGTTTATTGGAGATAAGAGTCTCATGGCCTTTCCTGCCTGGGTTGGCTTTGAACCGTGATCTTCAGATCTCAGACTCCTGAGTAACTAGGATTACAGGTGTGAGCCACAAGTGCCCAGGCTCACTTTATTTCCAAAAGAAAGCTTCCAGCTCTCAAAGCAGAGCATTATACAAAGCATGTACCAAATAAATTTATTCCATTAACATTTTCTATGTACCTACTGCATGACAGCAGGACAATATGATGCTGAGTTTGGATTTCAAAGATCATGAAATATGTTCATGTATAAATATGACTAGTGCTTGGGAAAATTGGGAAGTGGACTAGAAGTATCAATAGGTTATTGATATATTATCCTCACAATAGTATGTATATTAGCTCAAATTCCCAAAAATAGCACACTGAACAATGTCTTATGCATGTTTTAAATATATGATAATATGTATCTATATAAATGTATAAAGTATCAGATATTTTGGAATAAGAGAAGATAGAGAAAAAAGGCTTTGATTAACCTAGACAAACAATAAACAAGTACTACTATTCTGAAGCCTATATCTTGAGAAGGTGGAGATTACCACTGTCAAATTCAGATTCACCATATATCTTCCAAGTATACAATTCTCAAGGTATACAAGCAAAAGTTATGGTTATAGTTTGGAAAGAATCCAATGATAGATTTGAAGTTTGTCTCATGAAAGGGTAATTTGTCTTCCTTTCTTAGGGAAAGAGAAAAGTAAGACTAAGATATCAAAACATTCCCAACAGTTGATTTTCTCCTGGTATCATTTAGTGCATTTTTAATCTAACTTGATTCATTTTCTAAATTGTTACAGTTCCTCAAACTATGGTGCAGAATGACAATATGAAAAGAATGTAAATGCAGTGAGACAAAGGTAATCTCTATAAATGAGTTGATTTAAACTTGCTTGCCATTTTCTCATTCATAAAAGCTACATTGATGCATTTCACTTACAGTGGATTTCACTCATAGTATTCTTTTGCTTGCTTGCATCTTGAGTTCTGCTGCCTAATTTGTTAGCATATGGGTTGAGTAAGGGCAGTTCATGCTGCAAAACAAGAAAAACAAAACAAAACAATGTCTGTAATCTTAATGCAAAATGTTGCCATCTATTGTTAGAGGAAATGAGATGGAAATTTCCAAACCTAAATGAGTAAGATGAATCAGTAACTGAAAAGAATTTGTCACATATCATTTCCAATGGGAATAATAAAACAGTACAATCCATCAAGGCATTTTTAAAAAGAAAAGAAAAGGTAGGCATGGTGATTCACATCTGCAATCCCTACTCATTAGACTGAGGAAGATCATCGTTTAAGGTCAATGTGAGACAGATCTTTACAAGATCCTATTCTCAACCAAAAAGAGTGTAAAGGTGCACACCTATCATCTCAGCTAGGGCACACAGACACACAGCGACACAGACACACAGCGACACAGACACACAGCGACACAGACATACAGACACACACACACACAAAGAACAGAAGGATTACAGTCTATACTGGCTCATACCAAAAGCAGAGATTATTATCTCAAAACTCACAAGCACTTCTGTGCTCATGAGAGAGTAACTGACTGCCAAGTCAAAGACTTGAGTTCAAATCCTAGTATTTCCAGAAAAAAAGAGAAGAGAAACAATACTTTAAATGATGAAAATATAGCAACTTTTAATTGACTTTCCTTTGAAAAAGGGGATTTAATGATAGATATTAGAGGCATCAGAACACTGGTTTTAAGGTGAAAGGTTCCAAGACTTGGCTGGGAAGGAATTCTGGACATTGGTTCTCTGCAGTTTTTCAGTGCATGAAAATAGCATGGCAAGGGCACTGAAAACCAGTGAAATAGAAGTCTCCCTTGTATTTTACTGCAAATCTTCAGAAATACAAGAGAAGCCTCATTGGTCTAAAGACTGTAACAAGAATATTGTTTCATTAGGGGATAATTGTGTTTTTCAGCCACTGTCTTCTCCTAATACATGGAACAGATTTTTAGTAAATATTGTGCAATTGATTCTATACAACTTAAAATTTTGAGGCAGGGAGTAAAACCAGATCTTTGGAATCAAGAATCAAAAATGGAGCAGTATAACTGGGCAGAGTTAAAGGAGGAATAAGAAACAAAGGAAGTAAGCAAGAAAGAATAAAGAAAGGGCTAATAAAAGATTATAAGTAAAAGAATAAAAACATTAAAAATCTGAAGCCAATCAAAATACATCACAGTATCCTACTGACTTGGTCAATCCTTCTAGCTTTAATTCTATCCTAGTTATTATGGCTACTCATGTGTACTTGAGTTATGCATAAATATTGGGCTCAAAAATGAAAAATGGTCAAAGTATTTGTTTTCTATTAATTCTAGTGACAAAGGCTTTACACACTGCTTGATTGGTGAATACACAAAAATAAATATGTGTAAATACTAGTTTAGGGTATTATTAGAAAAACTTTTTAATCATAAAATAATTACTATTTAAAATATTAAGGTCTGAGAATGGAATCAAGATAAGAGCCTCTCTAAAATTAGAGAGGAACAAGATTAGACAGATTTGTTTGTGCTTTAACTAGTATCACAAAGATGGAGTGAATACCTTTCTGGGAACATTGAACCACAAAGTTTGTCCAGAGTTAGGGCAAGAAAACATGAATTTCTTAAAAAAGAGGATCCACTGGAGACTTAACCATCAAAAACCTCTCTCTAGGAAAAGATCTTGTCACTTTTTGATTTTTGATTGACAGGCTAGTACCATAAGGTGGATGAGAGAAACCACATGTCCTGTGCTAAAAGGACAAAGGACAAAAAACTATATTTTACACCATAAAGGATCAGAAAGGAGCTAGACATCATTGTACATCGTCTTGAAAAAAGGTCATATGTACCTATGAGAGAAATCCTAAAAACAAATAGAACTTTAAACAAATGCTGTTAACCATGAATAGAATATTATTAAAAGGACTGATTTGATAGAGAACTGAGCCTTTATATTAGCATATTAAATTGATCTTTGAGCATTCTCTAGGTGAGCCTTAATCTGCCTAAGATCTTGTAAAAGAGAATATGTGGTATACTCAAATCTGATTTTTGTGCTCATTCAGACTTTGTTTACTCAGGGTTGGAAAGGAAGTATATTCTAAGTGAGGCCATGGCCTTTAAGAAGTGATTATTTTTCAAGGCAAGAAGGCCAGTGCTGCCAGGACCTTCCTTCTGGGGGGTCTTGTTTTAATTTTTTTTCAGGCTTTAAGGGATATTATGGCCAATCCTCAGCAAAAGGTTTTATTTTATGCTCTGGAAATCTTAACTTTCCCAGTGTTTCATGTTATATTTGCTTCTTTTTTTTCTTTATTTGCCTAGCAAATGTTTTTCCTTCTCTCAAAATTTTTGGTATTGTGTCATAATTAGAAGAAGCAATTGACCAAGGGATATCTTCTTAAGGTATATCTTGTCTGACCCAATTCCTGTGTTCCCTTTTCTGTGATTCCTGGCCACTGTGATGTGAACTCCTTTAATTTACCATTTATTTCCCTGGTTGATTAATTAACATCTCCAAAATTAGGAACCAATATAGTATTTTTCCATCTTAAGTGATTGTATGATGCATTTGGTCACAGTGAAGAGACAATATAGAAAATTGGTAGCAAAAGTGGAGTTGTTGCTGCAGGTCTAACTGATGATGTGCTTCAGAAATCTTTGGAATTGTTTTGCAGAAGGTATTTTAAATAGTTTTGAGTGGTTAGCTAGAGTCTCCTTTATAATGCTGCCAGCCAAACTTAGTAGGTAAATCTGTTGGAGTCTAAACAAATCAGACTACAGATAGAAATGTGGATAGTAAAAACTCATTTGTTTCATATGTAAAAAGGACACTATTAGAAATTTTATTTTAACATCATCTTAAACAATAGTTTCCTTTTTCCACCTGCCCAAACACAGCTTACTGTATTGATAGTCAGGCAGATCTGGACACTATAAGACTATGCTAAAGACCTTGGTGTTAATTTTAACAATAATCAAATTGATGAGATTCTGAGAAACTTTGAAAGTGTGGATGAAATACAGTTTGGGATGTGAAATGGCCAACAGATTTTGGGAGCAAAAATTTTGGGGTAGTGTATTACAATGAATATAAATGGTTAATCACATACTCATATGTTAAGAGTTTTGAAACCCTGAAATTCAGTCCCCCTAACTCAACAAAATTGTACTAGTAATGAGATCTGGGTTTCATAAATAAAGAAATAAATGTTTACTAATTTTTTCCAGGCAAAATGTGGACCCATTGGCTGTCCCCAAGCACAATCTAGTGGGTTGGGAGTTAAAGGACATTTTTAAAATAGAATATCCTTTTTACTTTTGTGAACGTTTTAAAATTTTATTGATCATTTCACATTAATTTCAATCCTCACATATTTGTACAACAAACTTCATTATTAACATGTTTATTTATGTGTAATTTTGATCAGAGTGACCTTATTTTGTGATATGAAGGCTAAACAATCTTTACAGTTTAATTCCTTGTTGTACCAAGTGTTCTTTTACTTCCAAGTTCAGTAAAATAAGGAGTTTTATGGGAGTTTTAAAGACAATCTTGAATTCTTTCATATGAAGGATGGGATAGGGAGATAAGAGGAAAATTATATTTTTAAGAATTATGTAAGAACAATATAACAGTTTGCTAAAATTATAGCAGTAACCATATAAAGGTGAATTTTACTGTATGATCTGAGAGTTAATATTAGCAATTAAGGTTGGGGAAATAAGAGCTTTGTATTGGCAATATCTTGGCTATCATGTAACCTCAGTCATGCTTGGAAATTTAAGTTATTCCAAACTTAATGGATGTACCTTTTTTTGTGAATCAGGCCTGAGCACTGTCCCTCAGCTCTTCAACTCAAGGCTAGCACTCTACCACTTGAACCACAATGCCATTTCCAGCATTTTTATTTTTGGGTCCGGTCGTGGGGCCTGAACTCTGGGCCTGAGCGCTGTCCCTCAGCTCTGTAGCTCAAGGCTAGCGCTCTACAACTTGAGCCACATCGCCACTTCCGGCTTTTTTCTTTTTGCTTATGTGGTGCTGAGGAATTGAACCCAGGGCCTCAGGCATGCAAGGCAAGTGCTCTACCACTAGCCACCTTCCCAGACCCACTTCCAGCATTTTCTGTGGTACTGTGGAATCAAACCCAGGGCATGCAAGGCAAGCACTCTACAACTGAACCACCTTCCCAGCCCCTGATACAGCTTTTGAATATGTTTGTTACCTGATAGGTTCTGACATTGTGGAAAGAGTCATTGATGTTTCTGACATCATTTTCTCAGAATAGATTGGTGAACTCAGAATTCTATGCATGTAGAATTAATTCAACTGTTCAAAAAAATTTAAAACAATTGGACATGCCAGATGATTTATGATATATTACAAGCCTTTAAATTATTATCACAACTCTCTACACAGCACAAGATCATAATTAGGAGAAACTTACACCAAAATCAGGGTCCTATACGCTTCATATTTACTACTAAGTCTCAATAGAGAAAACACTATGAGGCACAACCTAAAACCAAGGCAAACTGGACCTTAAATAACTACATGTGAAATCAAATTCAGGAAAATAGAGATAATTTTCAGAGAAAAAGTTCCTTTCTTAGAGTAACCAACAAAGAAATATGCAAAATGAGAGCTATAGAAACATGAAAAAAATTTCAAAAGCTAAATGAGATACAGATCAGAAATAGCTTCATAATATCAGTGAATAATAGGCCTGACATATAATTAGCAATAGAAATTCAAAAGAAAAAATAAGCACACACATATTTTTAGTGTACAGTATCCCTGATAAAAGCCATATTATCACTAACAAAAATAGGAAAATTTGGTGTCAAAATAACTTCAGACACCAGAATCAGAGCAAAAAAATCTTGCTGTAATAGTGACCCAATATCATCGAAGGTAGAAATATTCTCAACATTAAATTGTACTAATAGTATTAAAAAGATGGCCAATAAAATATGTAAAATTGTTTAATGTAGATTATCAAAAATATAGTACCTATCACATTTTCTACTCCTGTGAAATTATTTATATATAGATTATGGGAGCCCTTGAAAAAATAAATACCTGGAAGTGTAACACATTAAACACAGTTTTGCAAACTAATAGATGAAAGAGATTAACAGTACAGTGGAGGAAATTAAACAAGGCAGTTACTCCCATGTGTCTTTCTTCATATAGAATAATTCATAAATTTTTTTTAAATGCTAGAAAGTAATACTTAACACTGACATTGTAGAAAGATCCATCAATGCTTCTCACATGGTTTGCTCAGGATAAATTGGTATAATTAGAATTCCATCTTATTGTACAATAAGTTTAATTAAACAATTGTCAAAAAATTGGGAAGTGCTTTGTAATACTTATAGTGAATTAAATTTCCATATGATAAACAATATTACTTATAATACTCCCACTAGCTATTTCACAATAGCGTATTCAATAGTATTCTTCAAAAACTAACTCATCTTATCATATATAGATAATATAATAATGAGCAAGACAGGGAAATATTAGCAGCATAAAAAGGCAAGTTATCGAGGAATTTAGAAAGTGAATGTGAATTACTGAGGGAATGAAAATCAGACAAGATACCACTTGCAAATTTTTAGTAGTTACATGGTCATCATATTTCAGACATACACCAAAGACAGTGACTGACAAAACTATGGCAATAGAGGCACTATATCTAACAAGGAAACAAAAGCCAGACAAACTACTACATATAAAACTGCAAAGAAGTCACAGTACTTCACAGGGGGAGCAAAATAACAATATGCAGTAAGAACACTGAGTATATCTTTTCCTTCCAAACAGAACTCTACATTATGCTACACTTATGGCTCAATTGAAATTAGATATCATGATGGCACAAGATTATGACCCCAGGTCATTAAGGACCAAGAAAATAATTTCTTCCAGAAGGGTTACACAGAAGAGAATTTCCACATACATCAAAAAGCACATATTTTTGAAAAATATATTTAGCTAGCTTTTGAGTTATTAAACAATATGGATGCTGAGTGCTGATGCCTCATACTTCTAGTCTTAACAACTCAAGTTGATGAAATTTGAGGATCTAGGTTCAAAGCCAGCCCAGGGCAGGAAAGACCATTAGACACGTATCTGCAATTAATTGCCTGAAAACTGGAAGTGGAGCTGTGGCTCAATGTGGTAGAGCCCCAGCCTTGGAAAATGCTCAAGGATAGTGCCCATGCCCTGAGCTGAAACCCCATGCTGATCAAGATAAAAACGAGCGAGACTTATTACCATATGATGTATGGTACCTTTGCTCCAGTACATAGAGCTGTGTCCTGAAGAGTTCGCTGGTATCCAGATTGATCAAAACCTGGTTAGCTAAAAAGCTGGGCACTGGTGGCTCATGCTTGTAATCCTAGCTACTGAGGAGGCTGAGATCTGAGAATCTTGGTTTGAAGCCAACATGGGCAGACAAATCCCAGAGACTCTTATCTCCAATTTACCAGCAAAATGTTAAAAGTAAAGGCATGAATCAAGTGGTACAATGCCAAGTGTGAGTTCAATCTCATATACTGACAAAGAAGTGTCTGCCTGGAAATGGTAGACACAAAGATGGGATGCTAGCTTGAAAGGGCCAGCCAGGGCTCCTCATAGAGGAGAAGATACACAAGATGGAGAGAGACTTGCCGGAAATTGTTCCGAGGGCAGAACATATCCACCCCAAAACTGGGAAATGGGGTCCTGTCTGGTCAAAGATCCCCCATCATGGCTGATTGAGCTGTATCAGCCGGGAGTGAGACTTGCCAGAATTCGTTCTGAGGGCAGAACATATCCACCCCTAAACTGGGAAATGGGGTTCTGCCTGGTCAAATAACCTCCCTAATCCCTGGTTGAGACGGGTTAGCCCCCGTGGCCCAAGGATAGCAGCATGCCCCAAACCTCAGGACGACACATGCCTCATGGAGTAAGGTACCTCACTGTCTGCACGACATGCAGAAATCATTGCTGTGGTACTTGCACTCAGTCTGTAATTGAGCAACAGGCCATATGTATTTACAGGTTGTCACAGATGGTGAAGCCTTGTGATCACACAAATGGACTCATAATGTTTATGAAATCAGTGGCAAAGATCTTTAGAATTAGAAGAATTTAGAATTAGAAGAAGCTCACAATATTTAGCATAATGATCATATTCAAATTGGCCTAACAAATGTATAATTCAGAAAAATAACCATTTACAGCAGCCACTTAGGTGTATTAACACAAAATATTAAGGTAGAGAGCCAAATATTAAAACCTACAGTGACACAGATAATCACAGATGTACATTTTCATCTAGAACACACAAAAAGGGGAAGATGGCACAAGTAAAATTCCTAAGCTGCCAAGTATTAAAATACAAAGGAAAGAAAGCAAAGGGACAATGAATAAGGACCATAAGGTAAAATCACACCATAGGAGATTTCAAATATACATAGTACCTATGAGCACCTGTGGAGGATAGTAAGAATAAGAAGAGTAGCTGGCATAAGATCAGTAGTAAGGATGTGAGGAAGACAAAACCTTACTGATAAAATTGAAATTTAAATAGAATAAAGTCATAAAAAACATAACATAATAGGTGTACACATCTAATTCAATAATAGAATAGTATAATAGATATAAAATATGTATTTCATATATAGAAAACATTGTATAGAATGAAATTTCAAAAGAAGAACTTTACATACAAGTTAGGTACATTTAATTATTAGGAACATGTATAGAAAGCTTTAATATTTTATTTATAAGGGAATTAGAGTAATTATCAGAATTTCCAGCTTTACAAATAAACTTTCTTCAGGCCTATTTTAATCTGAATTAGAAATAATCATTGAAGGAAGCCCACACTACTTTTTTTATTGTTGATCAAGGCAACATTTTATTTGATTAAACCTTTGAGCAGAAATCTAAAACTGAGTATTTTGTAGTTATATAAAAATATAATCCATTTTTTTTGAGTTTCTGGAAGTAAATTATGAAGAAAAACAGATGGTGCCTACTCCTAATGGTCTCTCAGAAATTGCAACCTTTGCCTGGGAAGATATACAAACAGAAAGCTAACGTTCACCTTCAAATACATTTTGTTTTCTCTAAGCCATGACTTATTGAGGCATGAATCAAGCAGTACAATGCCAAGTGTGAGGTTCAAGCCCATGTACTGACAAAGAAATGTCTGCCTGGAAATAGTAGATACAAAGACGGGATGCTAGCTTGAAAGGGCCAAATAAGGCTCCTCATAGAGAAGATACAGAAGATGGAGAGAGACTTGCTGGACATTGTTCCGAGGGCAGAACATATCCACCCCAAAACAGGGAAATGGGGTCCTGCCTGATCAAAGAACCTCCATCATGACTGGTTGAGCTGAATCTGCCCCAAGTGAGACTTGCCAGAATTTGTTAACAATTACTAGGTCATTGGGAACATACTTTTTAGTTCCCCATATAAGAATTTTATGGGCTGAGCTCTGGTGGCTCCCTGTAATCCTAGCTACTTAGCAGCTGAGGATCATGGTTCAAAGCCAGGCCAGGGAAAAGTCCATGAGATTCTTATCTCCAATTAACCACTAGAAAACTGGAAGTGGAGCTGTGGCTCAAAGTGGTAGAGCACTAGCCTTGAGCAAAAAGAGCTCAGAGACAGCACCTAGGCCTCATGTTCAAGCCCCACGACCGACCAAAAAAAGCAATTCGTGGAAGAAGTTATCTTCTTCAGAGTTGTATAAATATAATATAAAACTTTTGGGGTTTTTTGTTTGTTTTGAACCCAGGGTCTTAGGCATGCTGGGTAAGGGATATATTACTGAGTTTCCCAGCCTTGGTTTTAGTTGTAACTAAAAGTGGTTGGTAACTGTCTCCTAATCATTATTGCAGGAGTAGGTCCAACATGAGTCCATATATAGCCCTTTTCTGGTCTGGTGGAGGCAGTGGGAAATGGTGGTGACCTTGACTTGAAATACTCAGATAGTGCATGACAAACAAATTCCAAGTATTCCATCTTCCTGGGAAGGTCTTCCTCTGGCCTTGACACAGGATCAAACTGATCTGTGGGGCTAGAGAGAGTGGGAATGAGCTACGTCAGTGCTGCGCTCTTCTCTCAATACTGGTCCTAGATAAAACCCCTGATCTGAGCACAGTAGAGCTTTCCATGTTGATCATCAATCACAGAAACATCATCACCATTTTGGTAGAACATTGTAGAACATTGATTTTGCAGTGATGATAGTGGAAACAGACTCGAGCTTTGATGGGATTTTTTAATTTAAAAATATGTCCTCACCCTTTTCCTTTAGCGGAAACTTTCTGTCAGCTTTTTAATTAAATGAATAAATAGAAATAATCAGAAACAAAATAATATATGGTGCTTGTCAATACAAATAGATTAACTCACAGTAAGTCTTGGCGGTCCAAGAGGTGAAAATAGGTATGGAGCAGCATTATCAAAATGAGCATTAAAACAAAAAATAGTCAATGATTTCAGCCCAAATGACTAGATTCACAAGTGAAGTAATCTTTGGCCATACTGAAATCCACTGCCCTCTGGATTACTGTAGCTATAATAGCAAGTAGCAGTGTCACATCCTGAACAGAATTCAGTAAGATTAGCATCTGCAGTTTTTAGTACAACTCTAGCATTCATGTTTGTCTGAACACTAAGCTGTGATAAAATTGTGATGAGCTATCAGCCTTGTGATGTCATATGCACACAAATTTATGCCAGTATAACTATCACATGTTAATAGTCTTATCCTCTAAGGCATCGTTATTGCCCCACTGTTACTATTGAACCTGTACCTAAAATGCAGTCACTAACTCTTCAGTGACTAACAAAACGAAATGTAGCATAGATAGAAAGCACCTTTGCCATATGGTTCCCGCATGGATGGAATCTGGTATATATACCACATAACAGTTGGCAAAAATTTCTGCATAAAAGTTGAGTGTATGACATGTGATTCACACTGTGTTCAAAGTAGAAAAAATTACTTGACACCTGAAAACTTGGACGAAATTAGACAAAAGTCCAATTCATATAAATTAGAACGAAAAGAAATTGGCTTCTGTATAAACATACATATGTTTATACATATACAGTGAGAAATAGAAACATGGCAACCTCATACCCTAGGTCAGTTATTGCATGTCTGGCATATCAAATTTAATTGGCATATAAAGATATACAATCCCTAGAGCCATAGCAGAAAAATGAGTCTGGAGAAATATATACAATTATAAGCAGTTTTGGTATCTTAGAGTAAATATGAGCTCATGTGGAAAAATGTTATTTTTTCCATACTAGTCCTCTTAAGGCACAAATAAAATAATTAAGAAATTTAAGATATTAAAAAATAGCAGCTAATAATGCTTGATATGAAATGTATTCATTACCATATTCATGTAACTGTAACTCCTCTGTTCAGTATTTTTACAATCAAAAACAAAAAAAATGAACAAAGAAACAATAAAAGAAATTAGCATGCCATTGAAAATGTTGAATAAATACAGAGGATTTTATCTAAGGGGATTCAGTATCTAGGTACAGATGATAGGTAGCACCTAAGCTACCTATCTCCATCATAATCCAGAAAATGTTGCTGGCTGGAATCTCAAAAATGAACTCTGTGCTCTTTGCAAAGAACGAATTCCCTGCTCACATAATCTTCAGTGAGACTCAGGGAGGGAAGGGAGGATACAATTCTCAATCACTGTGATGATAACGAATTGATACCCTTCCACTCCTCGTTTTTCCAAAGCGCTTGTTATATTTATTCCTGAACTTGAGTCTTGATTTCTGAGTTCTAAACCTAGCTCTAGAAAATGTGTCCTGCTTTCATGCAGCAGGTATAGAGCAAATGGTAATGGAATAGATTAATTTATATATTCCATTCACAAATGTCTTGCCACTCTTCACTTGAAGTTTTCTTTTGGTTAAGTCATGTGAGTCCAAGGATGTAATTGTGTTATATCTTTAGTGAGGGTGTTTATGAAGACCATGACCATTTGGATTTTTAGTCACTAGAAGCAGGAAAGGGATTATATTTATAAAGGCAATAGGTGAATTGAAAGTGAATAGATGTACTGTGTGGTAGAAGATGAAGTGAACTTTTTGAGTGAGCTGTTGGAGGAGTTTATTTTCCCTCAGTCTCTGGATAAGTTCTTGCTAACCAGTAGATGATATTGGTTATTTAATAATATTAGTTTATTTATCTTATATGTTGAGGTAGGAAGCAAGAACTGAGAATGAGAAATACTGGTGGCAACTTTTAATATCTTGTAATAGTACTTTTCAGTTGAGATAAATATTACTTTATCTTACCAAGCTGCCTTAATTTTATTGTTTGCTACACTGAGTAAAAGGCCAACTGATTAAAGAACATTTGTGCATTTAGTGCTTTTTATACATATTTTCAATGGGCCTTCTAGAAAATTTGTGACAATTTATATTACTCTCAGTAATACATGAATTTATTTCATTTGATTGCAAATATGTTTTATTTTGTCTTTTGTGCCAGTATTGGGGAGGGAACTCAGGGCCTTACTGGTGCTTTGTAGCTTATTGTCCTCTACAACTTGAGCTATAACCTCTACTTGTAGCTTTTTGGTGTATAATTAGAAATGAGAGTCTTAAGGACATTCTTGCTTGGGCTGTCTTTGAACTAAGACCCTCAGCCTTCTGAGATGGTATGATTAAAAGTGTGAGCCACCACTGTAGGATAGAAAGATTTCATTTTAATGATTTTTGAAAAACAACTAAAAAAAAGTTGTAGTATTCATTTTGTTGCCTGCAGACTTGTATCTAAAGGCTTTAAAACCTTTTAAAAAGTTTATGATATTAACTATCAAATGTATTGCAAATTAATTTTTATAAAACATAAACATATCTGTTGGGTCTTCGTCCATCCCACGGAAGACAGACGGGGTCCCAGCCTCCCTTAGCCTCAGAGACAGACAGATGCAGCAGGGAGTCAAGTCAAGCAGGAACTTATTATCACACAGCAAGCATTTTTAAAGCAAAAAAAAACTGCATGGCATAAAAGGGGAGGAAAAGGAACTAACCAATCACTGTAGAGGTCACCCTATCATGCGCCTAAGCTTTCTATACTTTCCCTGCTGTCCACGAGCTGTTCACACACTGATGTCATTTCACCTGATCATGATATCCAATCAGATTTTAACGTAAACAACTCGGGCTCTGCCCACTCCCTCTCAGCGCCATCTTTGCTGCCCATGTGCCCCACACATACAAAAATGATTTTTCAAATATTTTATTGGTGTTTCTTACTTTTTATTTTTGTGTTTTGCTTTTAGATTTCTCCCTGACACCACAGTTAGAAAACTTGATGTCTGTTTTCTTCAAATACTTTTCATGATTTCATTTAAACTATATATGAATTTATTTATATTTTAGCTATGAAATACAGATTTAAATGTAGTACCTTTCGTATTATTGCCAGCAACATACTAGTTATTTGTTGATGTGTGCTTTATGTTAGAACTGGAGCTCAATTCAGTATCTCATTTCCTCAGCTTCTTTGTTCAAATCTGGAGTTCTACCACTTGCATCACAACATCAGTTTTTTGCTGTTCAATTGGAGTAAAGGGATCTGTTTGACCTTCTGGCTGTCTTTGAACTGCAGTACTCATATCTGTGTCTCCTGAGTTATTAGGATTGCATGTGTGAACCTCCAGTAGCTGGCTAGCAGTTAGGTATTGTTATTACCACTATTTTCTCTCTAGTTGAAACCACATATTTTAAAAACAGGAGATTTGATTGAGGGCTTTGCCTCATTTCACTTATTTTCTCTTTATTTTGGTTTATTTTTCCTAGCACTGAGTTTAGGGATCCCTAGGTGGGATAAACTGATAAAAATTGATAAAAATCAAAAGACTTGCTGACTTCTTATTCCCTCTCCTGGTCCAGAGAACTGTTAGCATTCTTCCTCCTCTATGCACTTTTCCCCCTTGACTTTCTTCTGTGTGGTTTCTTGGTTATATCCCAAATTTATCTTCCCTTATTCCTCTTAAGAATCTGTTGCTATGTTATGTGTCCCTGAGTTGTTACGTTTATTTTTTCTTTAAGTTGATCACATACAAACTTTTTTACTCTTATGTTTGTTTGGTTTTGTTTTCCCACAGAATTTTATTATTTTAGCACAGGCTGTTCATAAACACTCAATTGTTCTGCCTTAGCCCCCAGCATGTTGAAAATAAGAAGCATTTGTCACCATGCATAGTGGTTTCTTATTTTTATTTTTTATTTTCAGGCTTGTTGTGTACTTATTTCCCAATTTTTGTACATATCATACTATTGTGTTGGAATCAAGGACTTTTTAAAATACAGGATATGACTTTTTTAGAACTTCAGTGTTGTTTGAATTCATTTTCTGTGTGCGTGTCATAGATCTCTTAAATATATGCACAACTCTTCTTACTTTTATTGTCATTACATCACTCAATATTCAATTTACTTTAACTCAAGTACATGAAATTTGTTCATGATTTCTCCTGTACCCTGTAACACTAACAGAATCTATCCGGTACCCTTGACTTTTGAACAAAATAAGTAATTAGTATAAATATATGAATTTTCCTGAGAGACTTTCTGTTCTAAAAGGTTATAATTCACCATAGTAGGAGTAGTTCAGAGATGAAGGGGAAGTTCTGTTGGAATAATTGTAAGTATTTTACGATATAGGTTGGGAAGTATTGAGAGTTGGTATTTACAGGACAGGTTAGTGGGGAGATGAAGTGAGTTATTCAGGGGAGGGGAAAGGTATCTAATGTTGTATTGACCCTGTATTGTGAAAGTGTGGAGAAAAGAATAAGTGCATACACAGATGTTTAGGTGCAAACTTCAGTAATAGGGAGTCTGAGAGAATGACAAGGAAAAAAGAGAAAGGATAATAGAAGAAGAGAAAGAAGTACATTAGCCAATAGGACATTCAGAAGCAGGAAACAGAAGCTGAAATAAAAAATACAGCAAAGGAAATAGAACAGAAAAACAAATGATCATTATTTGAGCAGATTATTAGGAGGTAGTTTGTTATTGATAAAAGTTATGGAATGGAGGTGGGAGATACATGAGTAATATATAGTACTGTATACAGGGATTGAAACTCAGATATGTGATAGCAACAATTGTTGGGAATTATGGTTCTGATAAGATGGTTTCCATTAAAGAAGTGTGAGAAAGAAAAAAGGGGGGGAAAGTGTGGTGATATGAAGCTCAAGAATTAAATGGAGAAGGTTGATTGGTAAGATTCTTATCTCTGAAACCACCAGAAAACCAGAAGTGGAGCTGTGGCTTGAAGTAGTAGAGCATCATCCATGAAAAAAAAGAGGTCAGAGACAGTGCCTAGGCCCAGAGTTCAAACCCTGTGACATCATAAAGAAAAGAAAAAGAAAGGAAGAAAGGAACAATTGGTGGTAATTATAGTTCAGGTACAACCATTTCCCTTAAGAAGAGCAAGGAAGAAAAAATGGGGAAAAATGTGGTAAGATTGAAAGGTGAATCACCTCCTTCTGATTTACAACTTGGAGAAACCAGAGTTAATCTTATACAGATTAATAGCTAATAGGCTTACAAAGAGTAATTTTAAGAATCTTTAGCTGTAGCTTTCCTTGTTAAACCAGACTCTGGGAGATGGTGTACTGTCGTTCTCCAAAATACTTTTGCGTATAGCAGTCTCTGTCAATGGTCTTTTCAGGCTGTTGTAAGATGGCTGCCCATTCTCCTCTCTAGGTTTCTGGGATCCATTAACATTTTACACAGTTGGAATCTACAGCCCAATTTGAAAGAGGATTAAGTTGTAGAAACTGTGGTTCCGATGTGATGGTTTCCATTTTAAAAAGAAAAAGAGAAAGAAAACAAACAGAAAGCGGGGGTGCAATATGGAAGTCAAGAAATACATAGATGGTTGATTGGTGTGATTGATGTCTGTTAGCTGTCAACGAACAAATAGACCACCCAATACGTTTGACCCAATAAAGTGTCAATGACTGATTGTCTTTCCTACAGCAATTGTGAAGTCTTAGTTGATTTTATAATGTCTTCTGTGTACATTGCAACATGTTTAGTTTTGCTACCCTAAAAAGTCCTCTTAAGTGGACCTCTTAAAAATATTTGCTTTCTCAGAATCAATTGCCATGTTTTGAGACAAGCAGCTGTTTGTCATAGAACTTAAGGTTTTATTCTGGTTGATAATGAGGCCTCAACTGATACAGGAGAACAGGTGTGTGTATGAATATAGTTACCCAGTGCTTTACTCTCAGCTAAATCTGTTAACTAATGAATGAATAATAGCACTCTGAGTGGTAGCCACTGTGTTATATTTATTTTGATGGCAGAAGATGATAATCCTATACTCATACTTAGTGGAACAATTGAAGAACCTTTCAAGAAGAGAGTAGCAAGTTTCCAGGTTTAGTAATTCTCAATGTAGCCTATGGTTAGAGGTGATCACACAAAGTAGAGAGACATGTCCATAGTTGATTCAGGAAAAATAGATAAGGGAAAGCAAGAGAACAATTTTATTCTTTTGACTTTCTTATTAGTTATTAAAGAATTTAAAAGGAGTAATAATTTCTGCTATACACTTGATTTAAAAGTGTTGTACATATATATATATATATATTACACACAACATTTTCATTATCCGCTCATAGAGCATTGGGCTCTTTGATTTCCTTGGTTATAGTAAACTGTGAAGCAACAAACATAGATGTTCAAGAGTCTTTACTGCAAACTGACTTGTAATATTCAGGATAGATGACCAAAAATGGTATTGCTTGATCACAAGCTAGTTGCATGTTGAGTTTTTAGGAATATTCAATCTGTCTTCCTGAATATTACACTACATTCATTCCCACTAACAGTATAATAAAGCTCCTTTTTCCTCAACTCAAAACCAGCATTTATTGTTTGTATACTTGATATAGGATGATTTCGCAGGGGTAAGATGAAATCTCAATATTACTTTCATTCATATTAAAATGAGAATTTTGAGCATTTCCTCATGTCTTTATTGGTAATTCTTTCTTCTTTTTGTGAGAAATTCTGTGGTTTCTTTGTCCACTCATTGGTTTACTGAATTTAGGACAGCTTAGTTTCAGAGTGCCTTGTCTATTGTGGATATTATGCCCTTGTCAGATGTATAGCTGATAAAGACATTTCATTTTGAGATCTTCTGCCCAGATAAGGATCCCCAAAGACCACCAAGGAACTGATTCTAATGCAAGCACGTGAGAGTCGTTTATTGCAAGCTCCAGTCTGGACTCACAACCGTCACCTGTGGAGCGGGTCAGAGTTGAGAGCCCTGACTTCCAGTTTAGCAGGGTTTTTACTATGGTTACAGCAAGGGTAGGGGGTTTCCAACTTAAGGGTTACATGATTGGTTGACATTTAGTGAGTGAACCTTGTAACAATCTTATTGGCTAGCGTGCATGAGCTAAGTAGTTAAGCAACAAACTATGTTAACTATGGTATCTTAAGAAACATGTGGAGCTTTAGGTACCTTCCTGTCATCCACTGATGGCTATTGCTAGGCTATAGCTAGGGCAGAATGTTATTAGGACATTTTGCAGTTTTTCCAGGAACCTGAGTTCGTAATTTCAGTAAAAGTCCTTACAATGAATACTTTCAGTAAAGGCCTTCACAATGGATACTTTCAGTAAAGGCCTTCAAAATGGGGTCTAAGTCCAGAATGGCTGTACTTTGGCTAGGCCAAAGTGCATCAGTACATTGATTTTTTTGATTAAATACAAACTTTGCTGTACAGACACTTTTTGCCTTGTTACAAAATGATTTCTCAATTATCAATAAGCTGAACCCCTGGTCTGTATTCAGAAAGTTCCTTCCTAATATGCCAGTAGTTTTAGTGTTCCTCCTAGCCAGTCTTGTGTTTGTTTCAAGATTTTAGGTCTTAAATTGAAGTGTTTGTTCCATTTTGAGTAGACAGTGTGACAGTCAAGAGATCCAGTTTTGGTTTTTTTTACATATAGATGTGTTATAAGGCAAGTCTTTATTATACAATTAGGAGGCTACAGGCAGACTGTTGTTACAAAGGCCTGCAGCACTCAACTACACAAAAGAGAATTAGCAAAAAATGGGAGAGAGGAAGGAAAGAACAAAAACAATACCAGCAAGCTAATTCAGCTCTGATGGAGAATGAAATTTGGGATGCCATGATGACCAGAGACAAGCCAGAAGATAGGACACAGGACAGGATCATGGAGACATGGTGGTAGAGGCAGCTAGGCTGGTCTGGGCCTAAATAGGGCCCAAGCCGAGGGAAGGGCCACAGGAAATTCCCAGTCCCAGGCAATGGACTGACAGATTCAGTAACCTCTCAGCCAAGTGCTGGCTACAGCCTCCATAGTTCCAGGCATGCCCATCACCTGGGAGGCAGGTGGTGATTGGGGACATTTCCTTCCCCCAGCAAGAAGACAAGATGCTAGGCCCTGCCATCCAACCTTGTGGCCAATATGGTGCCAGCCATATTCCTTCAGATATCTAATTTTCCTAACACCATTGGTTAAAGATTGCCATTTTTTCCAACATGTACTTTTTACTACTTTATCAAATACCACATGCATGCAGGTATATGGGTTTATTAATGGGACTTCTAGTTTATACTACTGGTCTTCAAACCTATTTTTGTGCCAGTACCAATCTTACTTGCTACTGTAGTTCGTAGTAAAGTTAAAGTTTTGGAATGTAATACCTTCGTTCATTATTGCTAATTTACTCAAAATTGCTTCTGTTGTTCTAGGACTTTCATTAGAATTTTTATATTGTCTTTATCTCAGTCAACAATGACATTGGGATTTTTATGTATGTTGTACTGAATTTGTAGATTTCCTTTGGCAGTATGTCCATTTTCACAATATTAATTTTGCAAGTCTGAGAACTTGGAGGTATTTTCACTCCTAATCTTTTCATTAAATTTATTTCTTCAATATTTTATAGTTTTAGTTGTAGTGGTCCTTCAGCTGTTAATATATATATTGATTACTTGGTATTTTAACTTACTTTTTTCAGACTATTACAAACAGCATTTCTTTCCCAATGTAATCCTCAACTTCATTTTTTTTTCATATATGGGAAAGGATGGATTTTTATTTTTTCTTTCCTTCCTTTACTTTTCCTTTCTTTTCCTGCTCATTTGCTGTAAGTATTCATTAGCTTCAGCACCTGGGAATGAGGGGGTTTATCTAGGTACTTCAGAAGTAAGTTTTTAGCTGTTTATGAGGATAGTTTCCTTACTTCTTTCCCTCTTTGGGTTTCCTTTTGTATCATTTCCTTTTATTGCTGTGGTTAGGAATTTCAGCACTTTATTGGAAATTAGTAGAGAAAATGAATATCCTGTCTTGTTCCTGATTTTAGAGGAAATATCTGTATATACATACAGATATATAAGCATATATACATATAGATATGTAGGTATCTCTATATGTATATATATATTTGTAAAATGTGTTTGTTAATGGAAGACTGTAACACTGTTCTCTTATTGTAAGGTACTCTCAATTATCAGGATTCAGAGGTTCCACAATTTAAAAGGTCGAATTTGGAGTATTTATTAAAAAGCCAGCGACTGCATGGACACCTGTCTGAAAGACCAGCAGCCCGGAATAGAGTTAGCACATAGTTTCTAAAGACAAGGACGCATACTTGAGGTGAAGACCAAATCTTAACAATCTAACAAAAGTGTCATACATAAAACAAAACAAGCTAAATGAGGATATTATTCCTAATAATAGTGGTTATGTAAAGGCAAAGTGAATATACTTATTCTTAATAAAATGGTTATACATAGGCAAAATAGGTGGGGATAGTTAACTCTAATAAAGTGATAATGATTAGGTGGGGATACTTAACTCTAATAAAGTGATAATTCATAGGGACAATAAAGGACAATCAGGACCTCAATTACCTAGATGAAGTGGTGGTTTCCTGGAGCCCATGACAATTTTTACAGTCCAAAGAGTGTCCTCTATAACCTCTAGAGTTTGGAAAGTCCTCATCTATAATTAATAGCAAGATGCCAAGATGGCTTCCAAGTTACTTAGATTCATATCTATATTTCACTCTTACCAAAAAAAAAAGTTAACTAAAGAAGAGATTCACCTTAGACGTGAATGATAATAAAACAAAATGGGTTTTATTATTTAGTTTTTATTTATTTTGGGTTTTGTCAGTACTGTTAAGTCCAGGATTGTTTGTTGAATTGGTGTTCCTCTATTAAGTGCATATATGTTGACCCCCATAATTTCTTCTTCATGGAACATTCATTCCCTTTTTTTATATGAGGTTTTAATTTTTAGACTCTTCTTACTGATTTTGACCTGCAATTGATTTCGTTATAAGTATAGCTACTCCTTAATTCCTGATGAGTTTGTTTGTAAGGTCTTTTTTCATCCATCCTCTCTGAATTTGTTTATATCTTGGATGATGAGGTATGGGTAGTATAGATGAGGAGAAGTGGCAATGAAGGGATGGAAATATATTTCAAAGAAAGGATTGTTAGGATGTGATTCAGATATGATAGCTTCAGTTTAAAAATAAAATAGAAACCCAGATGCCCCTCAGTAGATGAATGGATCAAGAAAATGTGGTATATATACACAATGGAATTCTATGCCTCCATCAGAAAGAATGACATTTCCCCATTTGTTAGGAAATGGAAAGGCTTGGAAAAAGTTATATTAAGTGAAGTAAGCCAGGCCCAAAGAAACATAGGTCCCATGGTTTCCCTTATTTGCAATATCTAGTATAGGTATGAGTCAAGCGGAAAAAGTCAGAGAATGTGATGTTAGGAAAACGAACCCTCAAATATGTATTTTAATGTTTCTGTTTCTTTCATGCATGTGTTTCTAATGCATTTATAAGATTATTTCTTTGTTGCTTTGTATGTCCCTCCCCCACAGTGTAACCCCCGCTTTCACTATATTTGATATCAGTATAACATGTGGAGGAGACGGGGACAAACAAGTCGTTTAAGGATTCAGGTGGACCTGTTGCAACAATGAGAAGTACAAAATGTCATGTCAAAACCAGCTTTACAATGTCGGTGGGGGGGGGAGGGAGGGTATGATTTGGTGGGGGAGAGGGGGGAGGCTGGGAAGGGAGGTGAAGGGTAAACAAAGGAGGAGGCTGCAATGCTTGGTAAGAAATGTATGCATTATCCTGCCCATGTAATTGTAACCCCTCTGTACAGTATGTTCTCAAATAAAATAAAATTAAATTAAAAAAAATAAAATAAAATAGAGACTAAAGAAGAGAGAAATCAAATATTAAATGGATTAAATGATTGGTAAAGTTAAATGGCCTTATTATAAATTACAATTTGGAAAAACCAGAGTTGAACAAATAAGTCAATACATAAAACACAGAGGGCAATATTGCCCTCTATGTGTATTCTAACCTTTAATTGAAACTTTAGGTGGAGGAAAGGACCTCTGAGATTTTGCTGCTGGCTGGTGCTATGTGTCTATTCTTTGATTCAGCAGGGAGTCCCAAGCCTGTTTGGCTAGCAGAAACCAGCTTCATTCTCATTCAAATGATTCCATTTCTTGGATATATTTGAGCTGTTTTTCTCATAGGCACAGATTTCCTAGAGTGCCCTAATGATAAAGATTCACAGCCCTCTGGTCTTTCCTCTCAGGCAGGTATTCCCAAGCCTGCAGACCTTGGATAGTGTTTTCTCAATCTGCAACTGTACTTTTTTTTTTTGTTAAGTAATATGTGATGTAGTGAATCTCTTTTCAACAAGATGTGCCTTTTTCTTATCTTTTGGTGTGCTCTGTCTTCTTCGGGCTTCTGTAGGTTGGCTAAATTCTTTGTTTTATATAATCTGTACTTCAGTGACTGGATTCGTTCTATGGTTGGGCTTGGATGAGTGTATTTCCTCTGGTGGAGAGGAAGTGTTGTGGCTCTTTTGAAACCACATTCTATTGCTAAGATGTTCATGTGGATAAAGTTCCACAGGATAAAAATGAAGTTTGGGAAATTTGTAAAGCTGTTATTTTTGTGCAGGCAAACTGAAGTTTGGAAAAATCTTGGAAGCTGTTATTTTTGTTAACCATTAGATTCAGGTTGTTAGAGACCTGCCCTGTAATGCTGCCTCTCTTGGCAATGATTTCTCCAGGCCACTTTTGCTGAGAGGAGAGTGCAGCAAGTTTGTTTGTCCTCCTCCTGGAAGGAAGGGTCTTTTAGGCAGATAACATATAGTTTGTGTGTTGTCCTTATGGAATATAGTAAAACTGCAAAGGACAGTTTATATTGTTTCTTTTTATGGTGATCTGTAGCTTGATAGACTCCAATCTCAAGCTTAACAATCAGGTTGAAACTAGAGGGGCCAAATACCAGAATTATTGTATTAGACAGAGGTCTCAGGAAAGGTAATAATAAAGGCAACCCGAATCAGGTATCTCTCCTGAGACCCATGTTTGAGTATATTACTGTCTAAGTTGATATGTGTTGTGTGGATTATTCTAGATGTTAGTTTGAACTAGATTTGTTCTGACATCCCTTTGACATGCCCTTTGCCTGTATCCTCTTACCTGTATTTGAGAATTTTTTTAAATGAAATCACAGCTGCTAGGAAGTCAGTTTGTTACTGTAGATTTATAAACATTTGAGCTAAGTCATTGGCTATTATTCTAGAAACAAATTATTGTTGACTAGATCACATGAAAAATGTCTTCTATTTCTTAATCTAGGCTTCATGGTATTTCAAGTTGGTAGCCCCATATATAGAAAAGAATATCTCAGTTTTTTTTTCTATAGCTGTATTAATAGCCAATGACAGAAAGGCAAGGAATTCAATGCCTCCATCAGAAAGAATGATATTGCCCCATTTGTTAGGAAATGGAAAGGCTTGGAAAAAATTATATTAAGTGAAGTAAGCCAGGCCCAAAGAAACATAGGTCCCATGGTTTCCCTTATTTGCAATATCTAATATATGTCTGAGTCAAGCAGAAAAGGTCAGATAAGGTGGTGTTAGGGAAATGAACCCTAAGATATGTATTCAAATGTTTTTTTTTCTTTCATGCGATTGTTTCTAACGCATTTATGAGATTATTTCTTTGTTGCTTTGTATGTCCCTCCCCCACAGTATAACACCTGCTTTTACTGTATTTGATGTCGGTATAATTTGTGGAGGAGAAGGGGAAATAGGGATACAAGTAGACCCATTGCAACAAGGAGATGTAGAAGTCATTATGTCAAAAAACGAACTTTACAACTTTGGTGCGAGGAGGGGGAGCAGGGAGGATTGGGTGGGGGGGTGGGGGGAGGATGGGAAGGGGATGGGAAGGAGAAACAAAGGAGGAGGCTACAATGCTTGATAAGAAATGTACTCATTATCTTGCCCACGTAATTGTAACCCCTCTGTACTATTTTCACAATAAAAAAAGTATATTACATACAAAAAAAAGAAAGGCAAGGGTACAAATTCCCATCTTGTTGGGGAGTAGACAGGCATAAGCATCAGGTACCATACTTATAAATATTTTTCTTGACCTTTAGTTAATTTTGAAATTGCAAGCACAAGTGACTTCACTTGGAGTATCACTTCTTACCTGAGCAGTTATTTCTTTGTTTCCTTGATAAACTTTGTCCCATGATAAACTTTAATCTTTCTTGTTGCTGAGAAAGTATCCAGAAAGTGATCTTGTTCAGTGCTGTGATGAGATATCTCAGTTCATGTAATATTCTACATTTCAGTCAGAATACTAACAGGCCAGGTAGGAGGGAGTCTGTCAATAAAACTGGCCAAATTGCAGCAACAGTAAGATAAATAGAAATGACTCCCAAGCAGGGATTACCTTGAACCCATTAAGTTTGAAAAGCTATCACTACAATAGGGACTCATGGACAAAAGCTTGATTGGTGTGGTATAATTAATTTAAGGGTACCTGCTTGGTATCCTATCTTTGTCAGCTTGGTATCCTACAATGGGTTCATATATAGGAACTAAAATATAAAGACAGCAACAATTAACAACAGTTTTTACATACTTAGTTGTATGATGGTCATTAAAAGATCCTGAGATAGATGTCACTTGATTAAATTTTGACTTAGGATACAGTTTTTCAAGTAGTCAAAAGATTGATATCACTCAATAGTACACAAGAAATTACTTTGATAATTAATATTTTCTAAGTCACTTTGGAATATTTGTAAGAACTCATTTGCTTCCTAATAATATGACCTAAGTAAGACCCATGAACAATTATTTGAATTATAGCCAATCTAATCACATGTAATTATTTTGTAAGTTCTATCTATTTACTTATATTTGAAAACATACTCTCCTACCCTTAATTATCTCCTTGAACTTTCTGAGGTTTGTCTTAATTCTTTTAGTAACCTTACTCTTTTTGTCAGACATGGGGCCTGCACTCTGGGCCTGGGCACTGTCCCTCAGCTCTTCAGCTCCAGGGGCGCACTCTACCACTTGAGCCACAGTGCCACTTCCCAGGATTTTTTTCTTATACAAAATCATGAAACCTTTTCCAAAAATGTTCTCCATCATATGTCTTCATCTCCTCTTCACGATCTTTTTCTTTCTTTAGTTTGTATTCTTAAAACTTTATACTTTGTAAAGCTTGTATTTTAAAAACTTTTGAACTCAGATGACAGTTTTTTTGTTTTTGTTTTGCTTTACTTTTTGTCTGTCGTGGGGCTTGAACTCTAGGCCTGGGCGCTGTCCCTCAGCTCTTCAGCTCAAAGCGAGCACTCTACCACTTGAGCTACAGCGACACTTCCAGTTTTCTGGTGGTTTATTGGAGATAAGAGTTTCAGAGACTTTTGTACTCAGGATGGATTTGAACTGCGATCCTCAGATCTCAGCCTCCTGAGTAGCTAGGATTACAGGCCTGAGCCACTGGTGCCTGGCTCAGATGACAGTTTTAGAGAAAATAAAAAAACCCTATATCTAGAACGAAAAGCAATATTACTGGTATGTTTATTGTAAAAGGTAGTAAACATATCACTATCACTAACCAAATCTCAAAACTTTGTTTGACACTTGAACTTATATGTCCTTTATTGTCCCTTATTTCCCCCTTGGTTTGGGCCAGAGTTGTTTTTTTTTTTTTTTGTTTTTTTGTTTTGAGTTGTTTGGCTTGAATACAGGGGCAGGGCGCTCTCTCTGAGCTCTTTTGCTCAAGGCTAGCACTCTACCACTTTGAGCCAGAGCACCACTTCTGGTTTTCTGGTGGTTAATTGGAAATAAGAATTATGGGGACTTTCTAGTCCAGGCTAGCTTCGAACTGTGATCTCAGCCTCCTGAATAATTAGGATTATAGGCATGAGCAACCAGTGCCCAGAGTTAGTTTTAAAAGGTCAGTATTTTGATTAGACCTGATTGAGATATGGTGTCCAACCTTTAAATTGATAATGACCTTTATAATAAGGCCATTTCATATTAAAATATAAGTGTGCACAGTAAGTGTGGGTTTAACTGCATTAAGCATGCGTAAATGTTGAGCTCCAAATTGGAAACTGTCCATAACAACTAGTCAATTGCTTTCTATAATTCTGGTGGCAAAGAAAGCCTTTTTCACAGTTACTGCCTGATTGACCAGTGTACAAGAATAATACATCTAAATATTGAGGGTATTATTAGATAGACCTTTTAGTCATCAAAAGATGATTACTATTTTTTAAAAATTTAGGCCTGAGCATGGAAGATAAAGGACTATTCTTTAGATAAAGGGTTCTTTGGAATTAGGGAGAATTAGCTTGTTGAATACCCAAGATATGACTGATTTGCTTGTGCTTTAACCTTTGTCAATCCATGGAACCACAAAGTCTGTCCAGAGGTAGAGCAATAGAACATGATTACTTTCTCAGAAAGACAGATCCATGGCCTCTGTGGACACTTAACCATGAAGAAAATATCTCTAGGGAAAGATTATGATCATTTTCTGATTTTTTAATGACAGAGAGTATGGGGTACACTGAAATAGGATTCTTTTCTTCATTTAGACATTGTTTCCTCAGGTAGGAAGGGAAGTATACTCTGGCTTAGGCATTGGTGTTTCAGAAGAGAATGAAGGAGGGGGGTAACACTATTTAAAAAGAAATGTGCACATTACCTGAATAACTGTAACTCCCCTGTACATCATCTTTACAATAACATTTATTTACTTACTTACTTATTTACTAGTCAGTTATGGGGCTTGAACTCGGGTTAGGTGCTGTCCCTGTACTCTTCAGCTCAAGGCAAGTGTGCTACCGTTTGAGTCACAGCTCCATTTCCAGTTTTCTAGTGGTTTATTGAATATCAGAGTCTCGTGAACTTTTCTGCCCGGGCTGGCTTTGAACCTCGAGCCTCAGATCTCAGCCTCCCGAGTAGCTAGGATTACAGGAGTAAGCTACAGGCACCCAGCTAACAACATTTTAAAAAAGGAGTTTTTGAAGGAGACGGGGATGTTGGTTCCTTATGTGTTCATTAAACCACTGCATTCAAGGTGTCTGAGCTTTTGCCCCAACAATGAAATTAACAGTGTTCTGCTTCAGAAGAAGAAGGAGGAAGGAAGAGGAGAGAGGAGAAGGGAGGAGGAGGAGGGGGAAGAGGAGTGGGAAGAGGAGGGTGAGGAGGACAACAACCACAATATTATTTTCAGGCAAGAAAGTCCCACTAGTGGTTTGTTTTTTTTCCTCCAGGGGATATGTGGCCAACCTTAAGTTCAAAAGATTTTTATTTTATGCTCTGGAAATCTTTGTTTCAAGGGGCCTGCCATAGGTAGCCATCAGGAAACATGGGAGAGCACACATGTTATCTGCTTTTACCTAACAGGTTTTTTTCTCTCTCAAAATTGTTGCTTGTGGGTCATAGCTAGAAGTAGTTCACCAAGAAATATCTTCTTAAGGTGTACTATGCCTAACCCATTTTTGTATTCCCTTTTCTTTGATTCCTGGCCACTGTGGTATGAATTGCTTTACTATACCATTCCTTTCCATAGATGCTAAACTAAAATTGGAAGCCAATATAATTTGTTTCCTAAGTGGTTTTATGATGCATTTGTCACAGTGAATAGAGAAGTAGTTAATGAAGGAAGTTGGTGTCCAAAATATGGTTGTTGTTGTGGTGATTCTTGATGATGTAGTTGAGAAGTCTTTGGAATTGTTTTACAGAAAGTATTTTGAATAGTTTTGAGATGTTGGCTAGAAATGCACTAAAATAATGTCAGCAGAGATTAATGGGCAAATCTGTTGGGATTGAAGGAAATCAGTCTACAGACAGAAATATGGACACGCTTCAGATGGAAAAAGGATTGTATTGGAAATTGCTCTAGAAGACTATCTTCAGCCGTATTTTTCTGGTTGTACTTGCCCAAACACTTAGAGGCCACTGTATTCATAGTCCAGGGAGATTTGGATACTACAAAAGTCTGTTAAAGGCTTTGGTGTTAATTTTAACAATGATAAAACGAATCAAATTTTGGTAAATTTGGAAGTGTGTATGAAATACGGGTTGTGATATGAAATGGCCAAGAGATATTGGGAACCAAGGATAGCACATTGCAGTTAATATAGTTAACTCACAGGCTTATAAGTTTCAATCTTTGATACCCAGAAATTTATTCCCCTGAGCTCAATGCGTCTGTTAATAATGGAAACAAATTTGTAATTGTTAAATGTTTTCACAAAAAAATTTAAAATTTAACATACCATTTATGTGTTAATCATCTTGCTCTGAGTTACCCTTATTTTGTAATGTGCAAGCCAGGCAGGCATTATTATCTGCAGTTTAATTCCTTGTTGTGCCATATGTTCTTTTACTGCAAAGATCAGTCAAATAAGGGTTTTTTTCCTGGGAGTTTTAAAGACAATCCTGAAATCGTTCACATGGAGCATTGTGTGGGAGGTGAGGTGAAGGGGAGGATTAGAGTAGGGGAAGAGGAGGTATGAGAAAGAGAGGAGAGGAAAAAAGGAAAATTATCTTCTTAAAACTTACAGTATGGAACCCTAAGATATGTATTCAAATGTTTGTTTCTTTCATGTGATCGTTTCTAACACATTTATAAGATTATTTCTTTGTTGCTTTGTATGTCCCTCCCCCACAGTATAACCCCTGCTTTCACTGTATTTGATGTCGGTATAATTTGTGGAGGGGAAGGGGAAAAACAAATCGTTTAAATAGGGATACAGGTGGACCCATTGCAACAATGAGATGTACAAGTCGTTATGTTGAAAAATGAACTTTACAATTTTGGTGCGGGGGTGGGGGGGGAGGATTGGGGGATGGAGGGAGGATGGGAAGGGGAAACAAAGGAGGAGGCTACAATGCTTGATAAGAAATGTACTCATTATCTTGCCCATGTAATTGTAACCCTTCTGTACAGTATTTTTACAATAAAAAAGTACAATAAAAAAACTTACAGAATTAAAGCATAATAGATTGCTATTGAGATAAAATTGCAGTGTGACCATATTCAGGTATCTGTTCCTGTTATATTATCCTTCCCTTGATTCTTCTTGTTTCCACTTAAAAAAGATGGGCCTTCTCTTAGTTATTCTAGGGTTTGTAAGTAGCTTTAAGCCTGTGCCTAGTCTTGACTCACTGTTGTCTCTATGAGGTTTTTTGCTCAAGTCAAGTGCCTTACCACTTCTACTACTTGAAACCACATTGCACTTCCAGGTTTTTGATGGTTACAGTCTTTATCCTCTGGGCTGATTGTGAACCATAATCTTCAGATCTAAGATTCTTGAATGCCAGCTAGGTTTATAGACATGAGCCATCATCACCTTGCTTCATGATGTCTTTCTTTAGAAGCATTCTTCTTATGGAGAAAGCTAAACTTTTTCAGAAGGTCAAGAATTTTCTTTTATGCCAACATAAGATTTTGAGTTTTTAAAATTTTCACAAGATAGTCTTAACTTTCTTCTTTCTAATTTTAGTAAGCACAGTAAAGTATACCCTACTGGAAACTTCTGTCATTCATACTTCCTAGAATCATTGTAAGGAAAACTTAAGAACAGATAAAATCAGAAGTGTTATAAGTGAAGGTGAAAAAATGAGAGAAGTCAGAGAATGTAGAATTGTTCAGGGCAACATTTGTCAATTCAAAAATGGCCAAAGGACCATTCCAGTGAGAACCTCACAAAATCCACTAGATTTTGGAATGAAGCATTTATGAATACCCTTCAAGGCTCAGTGTGTGAACAGAACAGAAAAATTGTATCAGACCATAAGAGTTTGTGGTAGATAATTAGCACAAATTGGGCCCTGGTAAATGATGTCTGTCATTCTAGGAGGTCTTGAGATGGAGACTGGAAGAACAGAGCTCAAAGCAGGCCTGTTCAGAAAAATGCGTAAGAATCTATCTCCAATAATCTAAAAACTAAGGAAGAACAAAAAAGGAACTTGACTGGTGGTATAGTTTGTGTTTTTAGTTCTAGCTCAAAAAGCAAAAAGAGAATTTGGGATCTTCAAGTATACCTTGGAAGTGATAAGAGAGAGAGATGGGAGAAGGGAAGAGAGAGAAGATAGAAGATGTAGGAAAGAACAGAGAGAAGAGAAGACTGATGTAGAAGAGAAGAGATGAGAGAACAGGAGGAAAGAATAATAAAATAATAAGAGAAGAAGAAAATGACCTTCACAAAGCACATAAAAATGCAACAATAATTATTATTGGGAAAATAAATTGGGGGTGATATATGTATTACATTTTTATTTTAATTTAATATGACATTTTTAGTGGAGGAAAAGAATGAATGAAAAATAGGAAAAGGTTGATACAGGCTAATTATTGTAGGCATAAAATGAAACATGGTTGCAAAAAGAGAAAAAGTGGCAAATGATGAAACAGAAGGTGTTCATCAGTGTGCTTTTTCAGGAAGAGTATAAGGAAGTTGAAGTGATTACTTGATGAAAATACAGAAGAAAATTTGTGCGATGAAAGAATTGGAATTGTAGGAATCTTTAGGAATGTATCTGTTATGGAAACTTAGTTTATGAGCAGAGATTCAGTTAAACAGCAAACTCTGTGGTCCAGACTGATAGCAGTTTAATTTTAGGATTCCTATGCTCATTGATAAAGCTTCTTAGTCAGAGAAAAGGTACAGATATGGCTGCAGGAGGCTTCCATGAGTTGAGACCAACCACAAAGATCAGGAGTGAGGGTCTACTGAAGAAGGGTCCAGGAGAGTGGGGAATTGGGTGAAGTGAGGTGGAAGTGGCAGAGGCCTTGGGCTATAAGATTATACCCTGTGCTGAAAAACATGTGCAACGCTCATCTCTGATTAACCAGCAAAACCTAAAAAGCTGAAATTGGAGGTATTTGCATAGTTCATGAACCACCAGAATCATAACAATAAGTATGTTACTAGAAGTGGAGGCCTGTATTTATTACATTCCAATTTTAATTTAATATAGATGTTGGAGGAGGGAAACATGATTTAAGAACTTAATAAAGACCAGGACCGACCAAAAAGAAAGAAAAAAGAAAAGGAAAAGAAAAGAAAAGGGGTCCAGCCAGGTACTGGTGGTTCATGACTGTAGTCCTAGCTACTTAGGAGGCTGAGATCTGAGGATTGCTGTTCAAAGCCAGCCTGGGCAAAGAAAGTGTGTCAGGCTCAAGTGGTAGAGTGCTTGGCTTGAACTGACAAGCTGAAGGACAACTCCCAGGCCCAGAGTTCAAGCCCCACAAGTGACAAAAAAGAAGGAGGACTTCAGGAGAGCAGAGCTGAACTATGAAGTCCAGGCTGGTAATGAGCTAAATAATAATACTGGCCAAAGACAAGGAATGGATAGCTAGGTACAGGTAGATATCGTAAGGTATATCTACTGCATCTTTATTGAGTTCACATACTATAATTTGCATGAAGTTTGAGAGACATAAGCTTCTTGAATGAAGCAGGGAATTTTTTAAAAGTAAAGTTGCCAAACTTTCAGTAGAAAAAGAAGTAAACTTTGTCTTTTCACTTCTGGTAAAAAGTGGAGTGTATCAGAGGTCAATCCATTTTCTGAGCCAAATGCCTTTCAAAGAAGTCAGGAAATTAAGCTATTTTTAAATATGTCTAATCTTATAGAACCATACATAACTAAAGCTGCTGCACATATGGAAAACTAGATACACAAAACAATGGTTCTTTTCCAATGAGAAATATTTTTGTAATTATTTCTTATACACGATTATGTGGATAAGAATGTTAGTTCCTGTTGCTTCTGTGACAGATGACCAGAAAGTTACTGGCTCAAAACCACAAAAAAGGCAGCAAGGCATCTTCACATAAAATTATGAGTATAATGCATATTGATCAATGCCATCCCTTTCATTGTTCTCCCTTATGTTTCCCTACCCATCCATACTCTCAGGTGACATAGTTCAGTCTTTTACTTACTTCACATCGAATATAAGAGTCTATTTTTTTACACTTCTGCTCTGTTCCTCCACAGCCAAATCATTTCTCAGCTTCATGATAAAAGGTTTCTGATAACTTACACTCCTGTATCAGTGCTGAATTCCACATTAGGATTCTGCTTTTTCTTTGGCTCAAATTGTAGCTATGGAAGTGTTTCTGAGACTGGTGTGAATTTAAAATGAAGATATAGTTGTCTTATGATTTTATCATGTGTTTAATGAATAATTTTATGATTGGTTTTGAATGTCAAAAATGTGTTTCAAGCTGAGTGCTAATGAGTTATGCCTGTAATCTTAGCCTGGGCAATAAAGTCTATGAGACTTTATCTCATTAACTACCAGATAACCTGAAGTAGAGTTGAAAGTGGTTCAAAGTGGTAAAGCACTAGCCTTAATCAAAAGACCTTAGGGACAGCAGCCAAGCCCTGAGTTCAAGCTCCAAGAAGGACAAAAAAGAGAGAGATGTGAGATGTGTTTCAAGTTGGGTGCTGGGGGCTCATGACTGTAATCCTAGCTACATAAAATACTCAGAATGCTGAGATCTGAGGATTGCAGTTAGCAGCCAGCCTAGCCTTTAGCAAAAGAAACTCGGGGAGAGGTATTAGCTGCTAAGTTCAAAGACACACACAAATGTGCGTGCATGCACACACACACACACACACACACACACACACACCACAAATTTCAACAAATGATATTATATGACCTGACCTATACTTAGTTGAAAAAATGTAGTGTAGCTGGAGAGCTAAAATTAACAGCACTTTTAGATAAATTTTAAGTTAGTGGGGGAGGTATGGTATTAGATTTAGTATTTATTTATTTATTTATTTATTGAGGCAGAGTTTATCTACATAGCCCAGGCTGGCCTTTTACTCATCTCCCTCCTTTATCAGCCCCCAATTGATGAGATTACCATACCTGGCTAACACTTAAGTTTTAGATTTGTAGATCTGGTGTTGTAAGGGATATATTAGTTTTATTTTATAAAAAAAATATATTTAGGTACCAGTCAAATTTAATTGATAGGTGTTATGCTTGCAAGGAATTATTTTTTGGTTACTGTTAACCAAACTATTGATGTGGATAGATGTTCAGCAGAAGATTTAAACTACTCTCTGTCATTCTCTCTCTGTCTCTCTTCTCTTTGTCTCTCTCTCTCTCATCTCACTCATATTTCAGGATAGTTGTTTACTTTACAAAATCTAGACAAAATTTTTGTTCTCCTATCCATGATGGAAAAATTTTAAGAAATACTAAAAATTATTTTTCATTTTTAAAACTTTTTTTTCCATCATGAGACATTAAGCCCCAGTGTTGGGCTTAAACTCAAGGCTTGGGCACTGCCCTTGACCTTCTTTAGCTCAAGGCTAGTGCTCTACCACATAAGCCACAGCTCCATTTCCAGCTCTTGAGGGGTTAGTTTATTGGAGATAAGAGTCTCATGAACTTTCTTGCCCGGGCTTGCTTGGAACTGAAATCCTAAGATCTTAGCCTCCTGAGTAGGTAGGGTCATAAGCATAAGCCACAAGTGCATGGAAACATTTTCAAATCATCTTTAAGTAGTGTACAAAGGAGTTGCTATTCAACAAAGATGTTGAATCAATGCATCTTGATCAGTATTACCCCTTCATCATTCTCCCCATCCTTCCCAATTCCGTCCCTTCTCTGTTTTCTTAATTTTGTATATGCTTTGAATTTTATGACTGAATTCTCCCCCTTGATGGAATTTTTACAGTAGAATTGCATTTGGAATATTAAGAATTGAGAAATTTCAATCAAGTATATATGATGAAAAAGTCACTATATTTTATTTCTTAGAAACATGATGGTACCAAAAATGTAAAAAGTTAGAACTTTCTAAATCTTCAGTTTTGTTAGTAGACTTTGCTCTTTTCCCAGCCTTTAAACAGTTGAAGGAAAGAAACTTCTATTTAGTATTTAAAACTGCATGACTTTTATATCCCAGCTGTAGAAAGGTGGCTCCTTAACATTTCTTGAATATTTTTTAACATGGTCAAAGAAGATACATCGATTACACTTTCTCTCCAATTCTCTGGAATGTGACTAATATTTCTTCTCTTAGCCTTACTTACAAAATCTGTAAGATTGAGTTATTTTTACTTTCATGATGGACAGGAAATTTTGAGAAAATACCTGTTGAGGTTTTCTTAGACATGCTTCACCCACTAGTCATGTGTGAAGCAGAGTGACAAGCCTTCAGCCTACAAATTAAAGATGTAGGGAGAGGAGTTAGCAGTGGGAGCAGGATCTGGTTGAAGAACCTTACTGACAGCCTCTTTCTTTCTTGGGATAGTGAGAAGTGAGCTATTGGCTGCTCAGGACCCTTTCAAAGGTGAAGTTTGCTCTTCATTTTATTCTTTTGTAAAAAAAAAAAAAAAGGTAGTATCTCATCTGGAAGAACGAAGGGACAAACGGTACATGGTCTCCCTGATAAGTGGATGCTAAATCCAAAATGTTAGATGATACGACAAAATAACAGGACTTAAGAAACAAAGAACTCCCACTCATCTGGTTGAACCACTACTAAATATCCCCACGCTGCTGCTCACATATATGGTGTATAACATGTGAACACCGTTATATGTTACAGACTGTGATAGACAATTTGCTCCAGGAAAGTTAGAATGAACTTGTGACTTTAAATGAGCATCATTATTCCACAATACTGTGAAATTCTGGAAATTATGTAGTCACTTAATCACAATAAAAAAAAAAAAAAAGAACCTCGGGGAAGGGAGGGAGGGAGGGGATGGTAGGGGGAAAACAATGGAGGGGTTAACAATGTTCAAGAGGAAGTGTACTCATTACCTCACTCATGTAACTGTAACCCTCTGTATAGTATCTTTACAATAAAACAAAAAAGGTAGTATCTCATCTGGAAGAGGTTAGAAGTTTAATGAAAGCCAAATATTTACTGTGTGCCAAAAAATATTGTGCCATTATGCCAGCTAGCATACTGGATGGAGATGTCAAAAACTATAACTAAGTACAGAGCTGCAATCCCAGGTGCCTATGAGTTGGAAATAGAAGAATTGTGATTTGGGGCTATTCTGGCCATAAAAAGTTAGTGAGATTCTTTCTCATTAACAAGCCAAATATGGTACACAATATGGTACACCAAGAACAAGCCAAATATGGTACACCTCTTAACCCATCGATTCAGGATTGCAATTTCAGGTCACGTGGGTCAACGCATGAGACCTTATCTGAAAGTTTAAAGAAAAAAGCACTGAGTTTTGGCTCAAGTGTTAGACTGCCTGCTTGGCAGGCACAAGTCTTTGAATCAAACATAACCAATACAAGAGAGTGAGCCATCCAAAAAAAGCAAACCAAGTTTGGGTTAAAATAATAAGATGGCATAGTAAGTCTCCAAAGCATTTTAGCAAAGCCTGTATGATCATTGAGTAATTACAAATACTCTAAAACCTCCCCATTACACAGTCTCTCTTAATCTACAATATCCAAGAGCCAAACAAGTAAAATTGCTCATATGAAACATTCTTGGTCCCAAAAGCAAACAAAACATTTTCTAGCATTTTGAAGAATGACTGTATAATCACATATTAAGTATATATAATAGGCCAGACTTCATGCTTTGTGTTCGAAAATAAAACATATCTATGCCCAAAGACTGTAGAGATAAACAATGCATACCTTGGGTTAATGTGAATACTTGTATACATTACATTTATAATATTCTTTAATTATGGGCAGTGTAATTGGGAAAGTAAATTGGGACATAGTTTTCATGTTTTTACCACTTTAAAAATGGTAAATAGTCTCAAATTTAATTCAGATTTCTTTAGTTTGAATTGGTGTCTGCTTAATTTGTTTTTTTATGTTTTTTTAAATTTTTATTTTTTATTGTGAACATACTGTACAGAGGGGTTACAATTACATGGGCAAGATAATGAGTACATTTCTTATCAAGCATTGCAGCCTCCTCCTTTGTTTACCCTTCACATCCCTTCCCAGCCTCCTCCTGCCCCCTCCCAATCCTCCCCCCACCCCCCACCAAAGTTGTAAAGTTCGTTTTCGACATGACAACTTGTACTTCTCATTGTTGTAACGGGTCCACAGTTATCCTTAAACGACTTGTTATATTTGATGTCTGCTTAATTTGTGTAAGCAAGGTCTTAAACAAGTGATTGTGGAAAGGAAAGCAATTTATAATCTATATAAACATTTCTCTCAGTATTGTGATGAAGTTCTTTTAAGGAAGAGTTTGCTGTCTCTATATTTGTTTACATATGTGCTATTTCTGTCGGAAAAGAAGTTTAAAGGACTGGGAGGGGGTAATCCACTAACAAGATAGAAACTGTATAGATCTCTTGGTATTAGTCAATACCTAGATTAATCTAAACCTTGCATTTGTTTGGTAACACTTGAAAATCTTTTTGTTTTTTGAAAGACGGCTTTAGTATTTAGCTTGAGTTGGTATTGAATTCACAATCCTCCTGACAAGATATGGTTTCATTAAAATTTTGATCAAGAGAGTAAAAATGTAATTCAAAGGTATATATATATTTATATAATCATATATAAAAGCATATATGTATGCCATACATAAGCAACTGGTTTCATTATAGATGTATGCAAGTGCTGAAGATTCAGAGCAGTAAGAACTCACAGGGCTGGTGGGAAAGTAAATGGCATAGGTACTTGGAAAAACATTTGGAATTATCCCTTAAAGATTAATATGGGCATATCCTATGATTCAGATAATTCATGTGTATGCTTATGTACCAAGAGAAATACACAAGAATATCTCTCCAAAGTAAAGATAATGCACAAATGCTTGTCAATAATAGGCCCATACAATAGAATATGGTACAGTAATGTGCACAAGTGAACTACAACCAAATGGATGAAGTCTGATAAACATGTTGCATGGAATAAGCCAGATAAGCAAAAACATCCTATGTGTTTCCATTTATGTAATTTTTAATGAGACAAAACTAAAATACAGTGTTTAAAAGTGTGTGCTTAAGAGGTTGGGTGCTGGTGGCTTGAGACTGTAATTCTAGCTACTCAGGAAGCTGAGATTTTAGGATTGATGTTCAAAGCTAGCCTGTCTAAGAATGTCAATGAGACTCTTACCTCAATTAACAACCAAAATTTTCAGAAGTAATCTGTGGCTCAAGTGATACAACACCAGCCTTGTATGAAAAAAGTAAGGAATATTGCTTAGGGCCTGTGTTAAAGTCCCAGTATTGGCAAAAAATGCAAATATGTATGTATAAGTGACAAAACTAGAAAAGAGAATGAAAATGTTGTCATAATAGTTAGGTGAATAATCATCTTTGGCAAGGGGCATAGCCTACATTTTTTAAAAGTGGGCATGATATGTCTTTTACTTATAAGAAATGTTTTACTTTGTAGTGACTACATGGGAAATTTTCTTTATAATAAATGCTTGAGCTAAACTTTTTCATTGTGTGTATGTCCCTATATGTGTGCTATAGGTTATATTTACAGAGAAGATAGTGGGACAAAACCATATGGTGACCTAGGACAAGACACTTGTCCTAAACATTTAACTTGTTATATAGCTTAAATAAGTAAACTGTTAAGTGTTAATAGCTAACAACAGTTAATAAATAACTGTTGAACTGTTAAGTTAAATAAACTGCTCATAGCTTAAATAACACATTCACAGGACTGTAGTGATCAAATATTTTGAAGGCCTACTCAACTGTAGCAACTTTTCAGTTCCTTGGATAGTTCATATTTGTATAAGACATTCATCGTTATCAGAAAGCTTTGACTTAAAACTCTGCCTTGAGGGAAGAGATTTTGAAAAGCAAACACCTTGTAAAGGAGCCATGGTTTATAAGTATGCATCACAGAAGTAGGACAGTTGTTTATGCCTAGTAAAAATAAAAGAAATTTGGAACAAAATGATTTCAAATAACACTTTCTAAAATATTCATTAAGGTGAGTCTTCAGAGATATTTCCAGTAAGTCTTTCAAGTTATTGTAATGAATGTGAAAGATGGGTTTTGTTCCTGGTGTCAGTATATCCAAAACAAATCTACTCACACCCTATATTCTAGTATAGTGCTAAGCTACCATATTTTCCTTCAGTAAGTTACATCTTTTAAGTGCTGGCAATTGTAATGACAGGTTGGTTTGCTGCCAGTTCTGGCACTTGAACCGGGGGCCTGGGCATTGTCCCTGAGCTTCTTTTTGCTCCTGGCCTAAGGCTCTACACTTGATCTACAGCATCACTTCTTTTTCAGTAGTTTTAAGAGTCTCTTGGACTTTCCTGCCCTGGCTTGCTTCAAACTGTAATCCTCAGATGTCAGCCTTATGAAAAGCTACGATTACAGACTGAGCCACCAGTGACTTTTAATACTAGAGTTTATAAAGATTATTTCCTAGGGATAACAGATTGGTATCACATTGCCTTGATCTTACACAGTATTATGGATATATAAATTGCTACTATAAATCCAAAGCTCAATATACTTAAACTTGATTAAATTAATTGATAATTAATTGATAATGGCAGGTTGAATGAAACACTACTGATTATCCTAAACCTTATACATTTTGTAATTATTGTTCATTTAAAACTTAATAGAAGCTTTCAAATTTATAAATGGTAAATCTGGTAATAAGTAATAAGTCTGGTAATGCTGGTAATAAGTCTGGCAAATTTTAGGTATAGTGTTAGCACAGTATATATATGTTAACTTCAACCATGTTGACAAATATATCAGTGCTGGGGAATTCAACATTTATGAATGTAGTATACATTAAGAAACACACACACATATACACACACACAAACACACGCACACTGTGGCCATAGGTTGCTGTTCCCTTCTGTGCCAAGTACTACATACTCTTCTCTAATTCTTATTAATGACCTGCAAAGAGGCACTTGTTTTTATCTTTTTGTAGAGAGGTTAAGATACATGCCCAAAGTTTAAGAACTAACTGTAAATAGTAAAATAGAAATTTATTCTATGCTTTGCTGAAATATCAGGTGTGGGCATGTACATCCATCTTTAAGCTCAGGTGTTTCTTTGAAGAATCAATCTATTTGTGTATAAATAAGTAAATGTTATCTTCACAAATGGAAGTTAGAACCATATCTACTCTACCACAAATACTGTAATGACTTACAGCTTTTACAGGAAATAAAAATTTCCTAGAAGCAATGAACAAGTTTTATGAATAGAACAGGCTGAATCTGCTTCCTGGTGGCATTTTCTTTGAAATGCTGACAAAAGGAACTTAGTGGGGTAGTGGAAGGGAGAGAGGAGTTGGCATAGAGCTTTATAGGGATGACTAGAATGCACTCCTACCTTCTGATTCATTTTCATTGTCTCTTCAGTGTGGTTGAGGAGGAGTTTTTCCCAGGTTCACATATACTTGGAGGCAAGGGTACTGAGACAGTTTCCAACAGTGTGGACCACAGTTGAAGGAGCAATTAAAGGTTTCTGTAATGGACATATTTAGCAAGGTGCATTGACACTCTTCAGTTCACACACTGTAGAGAAAAGAGGAGAATAAGCACAAATCTAAGGGCTACATACAAGAAAGGGAGTAGTCATGGAGGTGGGAATCATTGTTCATTTCCTGGACCAGAGAAATCCTTTCCAATTTTGTATAAAGTTTAGATCCTAGAGAAGAGCAGCTTTAGGCAAACTCAACATACCATAGACAAACTTGGGCTTCTGAGAATTTTCTCAATGACATCATTAGATTATGATATTTACTCGTGCTCAATTAATTTTGTTTGCTTATAAAATCCACCGAAAAGCACAAAGCATGTTTTAAAATAACTTGTCCTTAAACTGTATTTCTACACTATTCAATACCTCCAAACTTTGTAGTAATAGCAATAATTATGTCTATTTTAACTCTAATTGGTGTTTTACCAAACATATCTTCTGTAGTCTTCTTAACAAGCTGGATATTCATTCTTTACAAAGGTGAGTGAATTCAGAAAGAGAGAGAGATTTGAGGTAACATATACAAAAATGTATTTCTGGTCACTGAAGGATACTGTGATTTCTTCCAATACAGTATTTCTGTAAGGCTTTGGATCATTCTACTATTGAGTGATGACTCCTCAGGAATGCAATGGGAAATAAAGCCTCATATTAGACTAATCAACTACTATTCTCCTAGGGCCTCACAACTGGAGGATTCCTGCTGTTCACTGGTAAAAGTACATTGTAAGATACCTTTAGTTTTTTGATGAGGATGAAAAGTTCTAATTAGGAAGTATCACAGGTAATCAATGCTTTGCTTCTGGATATACACTAATTACCATAGAGACAGGAAACCAAGAAGATTTTGTGCGGATTAATACCCTCTCTTTTTGATGAACATGTATTGATGGCTATTGTATTTGTGAGGCTTTATGCCACAAGTAGGTCATCCTGTACCCAACTCACTTTGTTGTGGCAAATTGTATTTTTCTGGATCATCTCATCTAATTTTATTAATATAAAGATGAGAATGTGTTATTTGTTTGTAATCAGATGTTTAACTCTAAAAGAGGTTTTCAAATGAGCTAAAGGCATCAGTGCTCTCATAGAGAAAGTGTACAGCTGAAGGCTGGTGGAAAATTAGCAGAGCAGTCGGGAATGTGAAAAGATGAGGCCTTAATTTTAGCAAATTACTGTATTTCAGCTAGATTTTGCTTCTCAAATGAAAGTATTAATTTGATAGTGAAATGAATGACACGGAAAACTGGTTTTCTTTTTGATTGAAGCTTCAATTTTTTATGTGAAAGGATCTTATTTCCTTAAGATGAACAACTGTCAGAATTAATAAATGCCAGGTACATCTGTGCTCTAAGGGTTAAATTTATGACCATTAGAGAGCCAGAGATGCTGCTGGCACTTACACATTTCATTCAGAAGGAAATTGTTTACATCCCTAATTGTTTACATCCCTATATATTCAGCAAATGTAGAGCAAATACCCAAAAAGGTTCCAAAATCTGGTATTTTAAAAGTCTGATGCCTAACAGTGCTTTTCAACCTTGAGAATATATTAGAATCATTTGGAAAACTTTGAAAGCTATGTCTGACTGGATTGCTATTTTAATCAACTTCATGTGACCATTTTGAGTAATGGAGGACTTAGGTGTTAGTATTTTCAAAGTTTCCGAGGAAGTTAGAATGAAAAATTGAGAACTTCTGACCTGAAGGGTGATGAAGGAGAGAGCTGGGGTGGGGTGGAAAAAGAATGAAGGTGGAATGCAGACAAAGGCATGATGTACCATGAATAGTGACTCAGGAACTTTTAGAATATGGGTTTGAATCTTAGGTAGGTCTACCACATCTAGAGCTGTGTTACATCAAATAACATCTCTTTTGAACCTTGGTTTTGCCATTTTATGAGTATATTAATACTTAAATATTTTATGGAGTGCCTATGAGAACGAAACAAATCATAGATGAAAAGTCTCTGGCACACTGTAGGCAATTTAAACATAAATCATCCTTACTTTTATTATTAGGCAACACCAAGTACACATACACCAGAAACTTTTTGGAAAAAGGAAAGAAGGTGAGAAAAATGACCTTAGGGTTGATAGAATGACGGAAGAGGATAGAGAATAAGGACACCTCCTGTTCCAGCCACCAACCTTACCTCTGCGTGTATGAGCTTAGGAGTGTGATTCCAAATAGAAAGTACATCATGATGATCAAACCATCATGGCTAGTTCCAAGAGAAAGGCCCGGTCTTCTCCAGCTGTAAGTGCTGTGACTGTTTTCCTTTTGTCCAGGAGGTCATGATCCCTGATTTTTTTGTTAGACATTTCAGAAGTTGAAAACAATAGACTCTTACATGAAGGTTTGTTAATCAGCATACTTTTCCCTTACAGGAAAGTTTCTGCCATTGCATTTCTAGGGCTGATAGATGTAGAGGCACTCTCTAAAAACAGCCTAAGTATAATCCCAATTGGTGGCAACTGCTTCCCAAAGCATATGAACACATGAATTCTTATATACCCACATACATATATGTATACACTCACGTGTAAGCACACACACATAACCACACATAAACACACCAACTGAATGGGAGCTTACCATTCTGTCTTTACCTTGGGGCTCATATCTTAACAGTCCATTAATTTTACTTCTTTCCAATTCTAGAGAAAGCAATCCCTTTTACTCTGAAAATAATACCTTGGATTTATTTGTTTTACCATCTATTAAGGTGATTATGATGGATAGATTTTAGAATTTTATCTACTTAAGCATGAATTCAAATAAATGGCAACATATATTATGAATCTATTAACTTAATCCCTATGTTTCCTCAGTAGAGATAGAAGTTATTATGGTTAATATTTGTCTCAAGCTTATGATAGCTTTGGGCTCTATTGACTTGAGATTTATAACCATACTTTTGTTTTTGTTTGTTTGTTTTGGAGCAGCAGTATAAGATGAATAAATGAGGTTGGAGTCCTAATTTTACCATCTACTGTCTGTGTATCAATAACAAGTTCCTTAATATTTCTGATCCCCAGTTTTCTACAGAGTTGAATTAATGTTTCAATGAGCTATTGCTGCATAAGACAGCAGAGGTCTATTATCCAAGAATAACTGACATGTAAGTACTTAATAAGTCTTTTTATTAGAAAATGGAATGGAGAGCAATGCATATGTTATAACTCTTAAAACTACTATCATTTTCCAAAGGATTTCTAAAAGACAAAATGGCAAGAAAATGAATATCACTTAATTCTTAGTAATGAGGGATTGGATTGGAAAAAATAGTATAAAAACATGAGAAATTCTGGGGTGTTGTGTTGGTTGTTCAGAGTGTTGTATACAAGTGTGGATTTGGAAGGCAATGCTCAAGAATTCCAGAAAGACTGGTCATCAAATTAAAAGTCTAATCTCTTTTTTTGTGTGTGCTTCAACTCAGGGCCTGTGCTGTCCCCTTAGCTTTATTGCTCAAAGGTGACATTCGACCCTTGAGCCAAAAGCTTCCAGCTTTTTGGTGGTTAATTGGAGATAAGAGTCTTATGAACTCTTCCAGGGCTGACTTCTAACCTTGATCCGCATATCTCAGTCTCCTGAGTAGAGGAACCACCAGTGCCTGGTAAGTCCACTCTCTTGATTTCTACTTAGATAATGATGTTTTTGGACATCAGGACATTGGTAGAGGAAATGTTTCTGGCCTTGTGTGTAGGAAACAGGAGAAAAAAAGTGAATGCCCCCAAAATGGAGAAAAAAGCCCTTTGTCATTTTTTTCAGCTTTAAACAAAAAGCAATATGACTTCAGTTTCCTTTGAGATTTTTACTCCTAATTACTAATATTTTTGGAGGAAGAAATGAGTAGAATCTAGCATTCAACTTTGTAGGCGATGAACAAGATGTTCATTGTTTGCACACCTGTATATAAGTAGCTTTGTGCTCCAGTGCACTTTCTGGTGCTTATGGAACCTTAAACACTGTTCTAATTGGCTGGTAGAATATGGAATGATTGTTAAATTAATATATGAGATTGGATCTATATTTAGTTACAGAAGTTTCTGGGGAAAACTGTTGATTAATTTGGTTACCAGTGTACAAACTTAGGTAATTAGCTTATTGTTACTGTTTAGAGTTTATTTGTGAGGTAGCTTATGTATATCTTACTCTTTCTTCAATGAGTGGAAAGAGCCCCATTGCAGGTAGAGAATCACAGCTAAATTATCTTTTTTTTCTAATTTTTTTTGGTGCCAATAGTGAGGTTGAACTCAATGTTGTAAGCTTTCACTTGTGTTGTTTTACTCAAATTTGGCACTTGAGCCACATCTTCATTTATTGTTATTTATTGGTTAATTGGAGATAAGTGTCTCACAGACCTTTCTACCCAAGATAGTCTCCTGACTGGCTAGCATTACAGATGTTAGCCTCAGTGCATATCTAAATTAGTTACATTTTTATGGCCCAAGAACTGCCAGGTTTTCCCCCCTCCCCCCTCATTCACAACTGGATACTCATTGCCAATGATCAGAGGCCTAAAATCATATTTTAAATTATTTTCCAGCTCCCAAGAAAAGTGTTCTTGGATTACCTATCCTTTCTTGCTTTTAATTTCCACAGACTGACAATCACTCACCCTCTAAGTTTCTGCAATACATTTTGAGATTTTATTTGGATATAGGATATATATAAAAGCTCTTCAAACTTGATCATTTACAAACCTGAAAATAAATTGGTGCCATTAGAAGATGAGAACAGTAAGCAGGAAATCTTCTGAAATAGGGAGACAAGGCTGAGGCCAAGTAGCTTCAAATACCTGCTGTACTCAAGGAACCACAAAACCGTCTTAATTGGCTAAACCTTAAAAATTACTTTTCTGAACTGAATCTTTACATATTTGGGTTATATGCTATGGGAATAATTGTTCTTATTGTTTCAGTCTTTCAAGTAATATGTGATGCTATATCCTGAACAGAACAGAATAGAATGAAGATGATCATACTGCTTTCTTCACAACAACAAATGGCTGTTTTAAAAATGAAAACAGGAGATATCTGTTACCCTCTATCCCCATGATAACTATGCTTGGGAGCAGGAAGTATGAATGCACAGTGTGCATGGAGTGTCCCTGATACCAGCAGGAAAGTACTGTTGGTATGAATGTTTATCCAGTGTCTGAGTAAAGACTCAAGATTCTTGCTGCCTATTTGATTTTCTGCCATAATCCTGCCAAAGGACAGGATAAATGCCTGAGTGTACTTATCTGACTACATCCTATATCCTGTTAACAGTCCTTTGGAATGAGACCTTTGATCTGCAACCAAGACCTTTCCCAAGAAAGTGTTTTAGCCCCTAAAAAAATGGGGGTGGAAAAGACTCCAGTTGGAACATGTCTCCTGATTAAACTTGTTTCTTCTGGGCAATATATTGTTTCATGAGTAATTCTTCATCCTTCATCACAGCATTCTATGGATAGAACCATCACTCTGGTGGAAAAGTGGACATATATTTAAATAATCCTATCATAGAAACAGACAAGAAATAAGCTTATTCTTCTTATCTGAGAATCTCAAATTAAATCAGAGCACCTGTTGGACTGAAGAAACTAAACAATACATACTCCAGAAACGGCTTTCCAGCAATGGGAGTCTCAGTTGTATACTGGTTTCGAACAGCAATGGCATTGACTAATAAAATTGAAGTTGGGCATACTTTTGAATCAACCATTTAAATGTTAGATCCATCTTCCTAACAAGTATACAAGAAGACGTGCAATGTGGCTGCATTATTGCTAAGGATAAAAGAACAGGAAATGATGTAAATATACAATAGGATGCATGAATACATGATGGTATATTTGTATACTTAGACAATGGAATATTACATAGCAGAGAAAATAATCTCTAGCCATTGAGATCACTATGATCAATGTTTAGTGATAAAAGCAAGTTGCAGAAAAGCATATTTGGTTTCATTCTATGTATATAAACTCTCCAAAGACATGAAGAAAAGCAAGGGAATGGGAAACATAATTCAGGATAATGATGATCTCTGGATTGTTGTTTGGGAGCTGTTGGGGTTGAGGCATATCCTCAAAGACTAAAAATTCTAGTTGCTTAATATTTATACTAAATGGTGAATATCAGATGCTCATGATACCATTTGTTACATGTTTTTATATGTGGTCCTTTATTAACTATTTTTAAAAACCCAAAGAATATTTGGTAAAAACTTTGCAATGTTTTTAGCTTAATAACTTCTGTCATTTGGAAAACTAGTTATTACTGCTATTTTATTTGACCACCTGCAATTTAGGGACAAAATTCTGGGTTAGAGGAAGAAATATTCCTACAGTGTTGGGCTTGTAAATGGAGGATGAGTAGAAACTAGCATTCTGCACATGGGAAATACTTGGAGAAGGGCTAATCGTAAGGTAAACAAGAATGAAGTTGACTTAAGTGTCTCCTGAGCAATGCCAAACTGCTAACTGATTCTCTATGAGCCACCATCATCTGCATTCTCACCATAACTAGTGCCACTGAAAGCATCTTGGAGACAACAGCAGTTTCTGTTCAAATTCAGTTCTAAAATCCCAAGTCATACCTGTCAAATCAAAAAAGTAAACCTTCCTCCATCAAGTTATCCTTTCAAGCATTTTTAACAGAAAACATTTAACTAATAAAAAGTATGTATATTGGACACATGGAATCATTGCTGTGACTACTTGATTAGGTGGTTCTCAAGTCTTTGTGACTCCTTTGCAGAAGTAATTTACAAGAGTTTGAAGATGTGGGTGAGAGAAACTTTAGAATTCCATAAACTCAGTTAAAATGACTAATTTTTAAAAACTCATGATCAGAATGCCAATACAAACATGTACAAGAAAGAACATATGCATGAGGTTTCAAGTGGCATGTTACATTATTGCAAAGAACTCTTGTACATTTTTTTCCATGACCTAACACTGTCCTTGGCAAGAGATTGTTTAAAGTCACAGAGTAATTAATATAGCATAATAATTACAAAGCAATTCAACATTCAGTAGGTGAGGTGGTTATTGCTTGCTGATTTTATCCAGGTATTTTAGTAAGAATGGAGAACAAAATGCAGAGACAAAAGTTTGGTTAGTAAAGCTAGTGGGAATTGGCATAGTTTTTGAGGAGATTATTGTCATTAAAAAGGAGGCAATATTTTGCATGAACTTAATAGGAAAGATGCTTTGGAGGATTTAGGAATTGACTAGACACCATCCATCACAGGCTAGGGGTTATGAAAGAGTAAATCATTTGTAAGACTCCCTTGAGAAATGAGAGGCTCTGGGGTATACAGCACACAAAGGCCATCTTTTTCCATTTACCATGTTCAGCTTCTCAGATCCTCAGAAGGCATAACAATGGAGGGTGAAAGGGCTTCAGGAATGCTAAGCTGACAGCAGACCCAGGTGTAGGACACGCAAGGAACAAGAGAGTCCTTGTATTTGCCAGCAGCAAGATCTTAGAGTAGTACTGCTGAAGACTTTTGAAGTTCACATCAGGTCACAGATACTGGACATGGTGGTATAGTTATAGCATTTGCTTTGCTGAGTTGTATCATGTCAATACTTGCTAGGAAAAGGTCCATTTCTGCAAAGTTCTCAAACTTCTTAGCATAAAGTTTTGAGAAGTATTCTCTTGTAATGTTCTGAATCTTGGTTGTTTCTGTGGTGATGTTTCCATTCTCATCTCTGAGTTTATTTATTTGGGTGTGTTCTCTTCTTTTTCTGATAAGATTTGCTAAGGGTCTGTCAATTTTGTTAATTTTTTTGAAGAACCAACTCTTTGTTTTGTTGATTCTTTCTATAGTTTTTTTTATTCTAATTCATTTAATTCTGATTTAATTTTAATTATTTCTTTCCATCTACTGGATTGGGACTTATCTTGCTGCTCTTTTTCAAGGAGGTTTAGCTGTGTCATTAAATTGTTGGTTTCAGATCTCTCCAATTTGTTGATGTAGGAGCTCAGAGCTATAAACTTGCCTCTGAGTACTGCTTTTGCTGTGTCCCAGAAGAGCTGGTAATTTGTGTGCTCATTTTTGTTGAATAGCATGAACATTTGAATTTCCTTTCTAATCTCTTCCATGACTCACTCGTGATTCAGCAGAGTGTTGTTCAGACTCCATGTGTTACCAGACTTTCTTTGGTGGCTTTTGGTGTTGCGTTCTAATTTTATTCCCTTGTGGTCAGAGAGAATGCAAGGTATAACTTCAATGTTTCTGAATTTGGACAAGTTTGCTTTGCGGCCTAAAATGTGGTCTATTTTAGAAAATGTTCCATGTGCTGCTGAGAAAATGTGTATGCTGATGCTGCTGGGTGAAATATTCGGTAGATGTCTGTTAAATCTAGTTGATCTATGCAGCTGTTTACATCTGTGGTTTCTCTGTTGAGTTTTTGCCGAGTTGATCTATCTAGTGGGGAGAGTGGTGTGTTAAAGTCCCCAACAATTAATGACTTTGGATCTATGTGGGATCTGAGGGAAAGTAGTGTTTCTTGGATAAATTTGGGTGTTCCATTGTTTGGTGAATAGATATTTAGAATTGTAATATCCTCCTGAAAGAGAGATCCCTTAATTAGTATGTAGTGACCTTCTTTATCTCTTCTCATGAATTTTAATTTGAAGTCTATTTTATCTGATATTAGGTTTGCAACTCCCGCCTGTTTATGGGGGCCGTTTGCTTGGTAGATTTTGTTCCAGCCTTTAACATTGAAAATGTGTTTGTTTTTACGGGCAAGATGTGACTCCTGAAGGCAGCAGATAGAAGGGTCTTGTTTTTTAATCCAATTAGACAGTCTATGTCGATTAATTGGAGAGTTAAGTCCGTTAATGTTAAGAGATAGGACTAAGAGGTATTTGGGAGTTCCTGCCATGTTATCCACCTTCGTGGGGGCTGCGAAAACTGGGTTCTTCCTATGGTTCTTGGATTCTCAGTTTGGGTGCAATTTCTTGGCCTTTATTGTGGTCTTGTTGGTTTTCTATGTGTAGGACATCTTTAAGAATCTTTTGTAGGGCTGGTTTGGTGGAGATGTATTATTTCCATTTTTCTTTGCTATGGAAGGTTTTTATTTGGCCTTCAGTTATGAAGGAGAGTTTAGCTGGGTATAGTATTCTTGGTTGATAGTTGTTTGTTTTTAGGGCTTGGCATACATCATTCCAGGCTCTTCTTGCTTTGATTGTCTCTGCTGAGAAATCTGAGGTGATTCTAATTGGTTTCCCTTTATAGGTTATTAATCTTTTCTCCTTGACAGCTTTAAGGATCTTTTCCTTGGTCTGAGTTGATCCTGTGTGGATTATAATGTGACGGTGGTATGTCCTATTCTGGTCTGGTCTATTTGGAGTTCTAAAAGCTTCTTGTATCTGAATAGGCCTATCTTTTTGCATGTTTGGGAAGTTCTCTGCTAGGATCCTGTTCAACAAATTTCCTAGGCCATTAACTTCTGTTTCTAGGTGCTCCTCTACACCCATTATCCTTAGATTAGGCCTTCTGATGGTGTCTTCCAAGTGTTGGATAGATCTATCATATTTCTTGGACTTGTCTTGGATGGTTGTATGTTCTTTCTCTATAATATCTAGGCTGTCTTCAATCCCTGAGATTCGATCTTCTGCATGGTCTAACCTGCTGTCAAGACTTTCTACTTTGTTTTTTATTTCTTTTCCTTCTAATTTGTCAGCTTTGATGGCTTCAAATTCTTTGTTGAAGTTTTGTTTTAGATCTTGTATGAACTTCTTTACTTCCTTAATTTTGGTGTTCAGTGTTTATTCTCAAATCACTTAGTTGATTGGTTATGGTTTCCTTGGACTCCCATTCCTTCTGTTGGGTTCCATTCAGCATTCCTTTTGTGGTCTCCCTGACTTCCTTCAGCTCTTTGTTAATGGATCCCATGAATGCTGTTAGTGATCTTTGTGTATTCTCATCCTGCTCTCAATTCCTGTATTGCTTAGCTTCCTCCCGTTCATGCCATTCCTGTAGTTCTCTTTGTGTGTTCTCAGCCTGTTCACGCCATTCCTGCCTTTCTCTTTGAGTATTCTCAAGCTGCTCACACAAATCTTGTATCAGATTTTGAGTAGCTTCCTCACGCTCATGATATTCCTGTATAAACCTTTGGATTGCCTCCTCTCTCTCCTTATCATGTTCATACAGAGTCCTTTGTAGGCTTTCAATCTTTTCCTGCATTGACCTTTTGTTTGCCTCCTCTCTCTCCCTATCACGCTCATACAGAATTCTTTGTATGTTTTCAATCTTTTCATTTATCATGTTTGCCAGCAGTGTTTGTAGAGCTATTTGGGAACTCTCCTCTGGGTTATTCATTATCTGTTCTGTCCTCTGATTATCATGAGTGGGAGTTGAGATACCCGGACTTGCCATTTTTCTTGTGTTTTTCCAGCTTACTCTGCCCATTTGGGATGAAAATAACACCAGTTTTGTGCTAGAACACTAACTTAAGGCACGCATCAACCAAAGTCTGAATTTGCACAGTCAATAGTCTGCAGATACAATCTAGTTCAAGAGATACATCTATTCAACATCAAACAACTATATATTAATGGGCTATGAACCGCAAAGAAGAATTTGGAAAACCAGAAATTACTAGGGTTAGGGAGAGATGTGGGTAAAATATAGGAATAGAGTGATGTGGGAAGGCACAGGGAGAGTTAACTAAGTCCTAATCTCAAAGCAGGAAATAGGTTGGATCAGATGAAAGTAGAGAGAGAGAAAAAAAGAAGAAAGAGAAATGGAAAAAAGACCAGAAAAAATAGAAAAGTAAAAATTAAAAAATATTATGCAGAATTGAAAACAAACTATTCAGAGCAGAATGTGAATATAGTGAGAGAAGGGGAGAGATATAAAAGAGATGTGAAAAACTTAAAAATAAAAATACTTAAAATATTATATAGGTATAAAGAGGTAGTACTGCTATTAAGGAATTTAAGTCTCAGAGGTTTTGAATTGAGTTATAAATTTCTGGATTAAGTGTGTACACAATGGGGGATAGGGTCTAATAGTCAACTATGTGTTTATCTGAGGATGTGCAGACCAACAATTAAGTCACATAAAGAAGAATGAAAGAGAAGAAAAGGTGAAAAGGATAAGAAAGAAAGAAAAAAAGATCAGAAGTTCAGTAGAGCTAAACAAAAAACAAAAAGAATTTTTTTTAAAAAGAAAGCAAAATGCACACACACCTGTACCCCTAAAATAAAAAATTATACGAAGAAAAAAAGTTACTAGAAAATATTTTTTTTCAAAGAAGGTAAAAATTAAAAATTTTAGAAAAGAAAAAAATATTTTTATAAAGGGTACAAAAAAACGGTACTCTACACGATCAATGAGATTTCTCTAGTAACGAACTATAGAACTGATCCCTGAAAGTATAGTCTTAAGGGTCTCATATCTAAAATATATGTGGAACTCAAAAAATTAAATCCCCCAATAACAAATCTTCAAAGAAACAACTGCCCAATCAATAAGTGGGCTAAAGACTTAAAGAGAAACTTCTCTGAAGAGGGAAGAAGGATGGCCAATAGACACATGAGGAAATGCTCAGCCTCTCTAACCATAAAAGAAATGCAAATCAGAACAAACTGAGGTACCACCTCACCCTAGTCAGAAGGACTATAATCAAGAACTCTAATAACAACAGATGCTGGATGGGATGTGGACTAAAGGGAATCATAGTGAATTGTTGGTGGGAGTGTAAACTTGTTCAACCACTTTGGAAAATAATATGGAGATTCCTCAGAAGACTCCACATAGAGCTCCCCTATGACCCAGCAACCCCACTTTTGGGCATTTACCCAAATGATCACAAACAAGACCATACTAAAGCTACCAGCACAACTATATTTATTGCAGCATTATTTAACATAGCTAAGATATGGAAGCAATCCAAATGCCCCTCAGTAGATGAATGGATCAAGAAAATGTGGTATAAATATATACAATGGATTTCTATGCCTCCATCAGAAAGAATGCCATTGCCCCATTTGTTAGGAAATGGAAAGACTTGGAAAAAATTATATACTAATGAAATAAGCCAGGTCCAAAGAAACATAGGTCCCATGGGGCTGGGAAGGTGGCTCAGTGGTAGAGTGCTTGCCTTGTATGCATGAAACCCTGGGTTGGATTCCTCAGCACCACATAAGCAAAAAGAAAAAAGCCAAAAGTGGTGCTTTGGCTCAAGTGATAGAGTGCTAGCCTTGAGCTGAAGAGCTGAGGGACAGCGCCCAAGCCCAGAGTTCAGGCCCCATGACCAGACCCCTCCCAAAAAAAAAGAAAAATAGGTCCCACAGTTTCCCTTATTTGCAATAACTAGTACATGTGTGGGACAAGCAGAAAAGATCAAAAGTGATGTACACATGACCATATAAGATGATGTTAAGTGAAATGAATCCCAAGATAGGGACACAAATTTTTTTCTTGCTTGCTATTGTTTCTAATATATTTATAATATACCCTGTTTATATGTTCCTCCCCCATGGTATAACCCCTGTTTTCACTATATTTGATGTGAGTGCCCTGCATTTTGTATATAAAATTCTCTAATTCAAGGAGGGTAAGGGAAAAACCAAAATGCTTCAATAGGGTAAAGGTGGACCTATTGTAACAATGAGATGTACAAGACAACTATGTTGAAAATGAACTTTACAACTTTGGTGGTAGGAGGGGGGCTAGTTGAGGTGGGAGGGAAGGAATGGTAGGGGAAAAACAAAGGAAGCAACAATGCTCAATAGGAAATGTACTCATTACCTTGCTCATGTAACTGTAACCCCTCTGTACAGTATTTTTACAATACACACTGTACAAAAAATAAAATCAAGCTTGTCTTTCTGAGTACGAGCTAACATAGGGATGACACCTTGTTAGGTATTATAATACCATAGTAAGTATGGTATTCATTACTAGGTTTCTTGTCTTTGAAGAAAGATGTAGCAGATTACTACTTAGTACTGTGTCTTAAGTGTGAAACTCTACAGCAGAATCTCCTAAGAAACATCAGCTCTCAAACTTTGGCAAAGTAGCAGGGAATAAAATTAACCCTCAAAAAGCAATGGCTTGGGGCTGGGAAGGTGGCTCAGTTGTAGAGCGCTTGCCTTGCATGCATGAGGCCCTGGGTTTGATTCCTCAGTACCACATAAGCAAAAAGAAAAAAACCGGAAGTGGCACTGTGGCTCAAGTGGTAGAGTTTTTTGCTAACCTTGAGCTGAATAGGTGAGGAATAGCACCCAGGCCCAGAGTTCAAGCCCCATGACCGGAACCCAAAAAAAATCAATGGCTTTTCTGTATGCCAACAATGCATGGCTGAAATCAGGAAAGCAACTCCACAAAAAATAAAACACCTAGGAATTAACTTAACCAAAGAAGTGAAGGACCTCTATGATGAAAACTTTAAAAATCTGAAAAAGGAAATCAAAATAGAACTTAGAAAGTGGAAAAAACTCCCATGCTTCTGGATTGGAAGGATCAACATCATGAAATGGGCAATGCTTCCAAAGGCTATCTATAAATTCAATGTGATATCTATCAATATTCCAACCTTATTCTTCAATGAAATAGAAGAAACAATCCAAAAATTCATATGAAACAATAATAGACCCTGAATAGAAAAAATGATTCTTTACAGAAAGAACAGTGCTGGAGGAACATCAATGCCAAATTTCAAACTCTATTACAAAGCCATAGTAATCAAAAGAGCTTGGTATTGGCATAAGAACAGACCCAGGGACCAATGGAATAGAATTGAAACCTGAGAAATGAACCCACAGATCTATCGCCACTTAATCTTCAATAAGGGAACTATTAAAATAGAATGGAAGATAGACAGCCTCTTTATTAAATGGTGCTGGCAAAATTGCTTAATCACTTTCAGAAAACTAAAGCTAGATCCTTATATATCACTCTGCACCAGAATCAACTCCAAATGGATCAAAGACCTCAGAGTCAAAGCAGACACCCTGAAAACATTACAAGACAGAATAGGAGAAATCCTAGGTCTCCTTGGCACAGGCCAAAATTTTCTTAATAGAGACCCAGAAACACAACAAATCAAAGAAAGCTTGGAAAAATGGGATTGCATGAAGTTGCAGAGCTTCTGCATGGCAAAGGACATAGCTAGCAAGATCAATAGAAAGCCCACGGATTGGAAGAAGATCTTCACTATCCATACAATGGACAAGGGTCTCATATCTAAGATATACCTGGAACTCAAAAAATTAAATCCCCCAACAACAAATCCTCAAAGAAACAACTGTCCAGTAAATAAGTGGGCTTCTTATAGAGAAACTTCTCTGAAGAGGATATTAGAATGGCCAATAGATACATGAGGAAATGCTCAACCTCCCTAGCCATAAAAGAAATGCAGATCAAAACAACATTGAGATACCACCTCACCCCAGTTAGAATGGCTATAATCAAGAACTCTAATGACAACAGATGCTGGAAGGGAAGTGGACAGAAGGGAACCTTACTGCATTGTGGTGGGAGTGTAAACTTGGTCAACCACTTTGGAAAGCAGTATGGAGGTTCCTAAGAAGACTCCACATAGAGCTCCCCTATAACCCAGCAATCCCACTTTTGGGCATTTACCCAAATCTTCCCAAAGAAGACCATACTAAAGGTACCCACGCAACTATGTTTATTGCAGCATTATTTACCATAACTAAGATATGGAACCAACCCAGATGACCTTCAGTAGATTAATGGATCAAGAAAATGTGTTATAAATATATACAATGGAATTCTATGCCTCCATCAGAAAGAATGCCATTGCCCCATTTGTTAGGAAATTGAAAGACTTGGAAAAAATTATAAGAAGTGAAGTAAGCCAGGGTCAAAGAAACATAGGTCCCATTGTTTCCCTTATTTTCAATAACTAGTCTATGTCTGAGATAGGCAGAAACAGTCAGATAAGTTATATTAGGCAAAATGAACCCCAAGATAAGGAAGGACACAAATGGTTTTTCTTTCTTGCATACTTATAAGATGATTCCTTTGTTGTTTTATATGTCCCTCCCCTTCGGTATAACCCCTGTTTTCACTGTATTTGATGTTGGTATAATTTGTGGAGGGGAAGGGAAAAAACAAATTGTTTAAATAGGGATGCAGGTGGACCCATTGCAAGAATGAAATGTACAAGTTGGTATGTCGAAAAATGAACTTTATAAGTTGCGGGGGGGGGGGGGGGGGAAGCAGAGGGGAGGGGGTGGAGTCAGATATGGTAAAGAGAAACAAAGGAGGAGGCAACAACGGTTGATAAGAATTGTACTCATTACCTTGTTCATATAATTGTAAATCCTCTGCACAGTATTTTCACAATGAAAAGAAACTCATTAATAATAAATCAAAAAAAGAAAAAGCTCCAAAACCACAAATTAGCCAATTATTAAACAAATGAATTTAACTGATAGCTCTCAGAAGAAATGGTAGTGGTAATACACCAAGAAATACCACATAGCTGTAAGGAAATACACGTCAAAACAACATTGAGATTTTCACCACAGTCATGGCAATTATCAAGGAAATACCCATGGGGAGGCAGGGCAAAAGTACTCTCATACACCATGTAAGCCAGTGAGTCGACTACAGAAATTCACATGCAAGTTTCTCAAACAAGTAAAATAAGATCTCATTTTTACCCTGGCACATGTCTAAATGTAAATCAATTTTCAAGACAGACACTTTCACATCTATGCTTGTCTTTGCACTTTTCATAATACAAATTAGGCTAAGTGCCCAGCAACTGATGAGTGGAGCTAGACAATGTGGTATATACTTCATGCGGTGTTATTCAGCCATAAAGAAGAACAAAAGTTTGTTATTTGAAGGAAAATGCATAGAATTGGAAAATCATCACAGTGAATGTGATAAACCAAGCTCCAAAATAAAATATCACATTTTCAATCATGAACATGACAATGATGATGGTTATTGAGTTGCTGCTGCTCATGATATGTGTGTAAAAAGGAAACTGGTAATGATAAGCAGGTTTGGAGAGGGGGAAGGAGAGTATACTGAAAGATGAAGAAGAGTCAAATACATCACACATATCCACATGAAGATAGCCTAATGAAACTCACAAAACAATTATAAAGTGGTATGTGAAGAAAAAAGGCTAAGGAAATATACCAGAGGGATGAACTTCTTCAAAGGACAATTCATGAAATGTACCTAAAGATTTATGTTATTTGTAGAATTATCTGAGTGAAACCCCCTAGCACTATTGATATATGATAAAAAAAAAAAACCCAAAAAGTAAAAATTAGAATTTTGTTTAATTTTAATAATTCTTATTTACTTCTGGCTTGCAGAAGGGTAAAAAAGCCCTGAAATACTTCTTAATTTTTAAAAGAGAATTTTGGACTAAACAACACTTTTTGTGTCCTATTCATCTCATAAGCAACATATGTCCAAATATTTTTTCATATACTAAGAATAGAGTCTTTCTTTAAATACATTTTGTTTATAGTAAAAATACTGTACAGAGGGGGTACAGTTACATGAGTAAGGTGAGTACATTTCCTGTTGAGTATTGTTGCCTCCTCCTTTGTTTTTCCCCTACCATCCCTTCCTTCCAACCTTCCCACTTATTCCCCCCCACAACCACCAAAGTTGTAAGGCTCGTTTCCAACATAGTGTCTTGTACATCTCATTGTTACAATGGGTCAACCTGTATCCCTATTTAAGCATTTTGTTTTTTCCCTTCCCTTCCCTGAATTAGAGAATTGTATATACAAGATACAGGGCACTGGAATCAAATACATTGAAAATAAGGATTATACCATGGGGGAGGAACATACCAAAGAAACAAAAAAAAAAAAAAATCACACTACATTATAAGTACATTAAAAACAGTACCAAGAAAGAAAAAACCACTTCTGTCCCTGTCTTGGAGTTCATTTCCCTTAACACCATCCTATATGGCCATATGTACATAGCTTTGGACTTTTCTGCTTGAACTAGACATATACTAGTTATTGCAAATAAGGGAAACCATGGGACCTAGGTTTATTTGCCCCTGGATTACTTCACTTAATATTTTTCAGGTCTTTACATTTCCTAACAAATGGGGCAATGTCATTCTTTCTGATGGAGGCATAGAATTCCATTGCATATATTTATACCACATTTTCTTGATCCATTCATCTACTGAGGGGCATCTGGGTTGCTTCCATATCTTAGCTATGGTAAATAATGCTGCAATAAACTTAGTTGTGCTAGTGGTTTTAGAGTAACCTTGTTTGTGATCATTTGGGTAAATACCCAAGAGTGGGATTGCTGGGTCACAGGGGAGCTCTATGTGGAGTCTTCTGAGGAACCTCCATACTGCTTTCCAAAATGGTTGAATACATTTACATTTTCATCAACAATGCAGTAGGGTTCCTTTCTGGCCACTTCCCCTCCAGCATCTGTTGTTATTATAGTTCTTGTTTATAGCCATTCTAACTGGGGTGAGGTGGTATCTCCACGTTGTTTTGATTTGCATTTCTTTTATGGCTATAGAAGTTGAGCAGTTCTTCATGTGTCTATTGGCCATTCTTACTCTTCAGAGAAGTTTCTCTTTAAATCTTTAGCCCACTTATTTATCAGGCAGTTGTTTCTTTGAGGATTTGTTTTTGGTGGATTTGAGAAATATAAAACTTACTTTTAATATATGAAATATTTAAAATGTTATCTAAAAATGATTTTGTAAATTGAAACAATAAGTTGTACTTAGCAATGCACACCTGATGTCCTAGTCCTTGGAAGCCTAAGGCTGAAGGATTGTGCATTCTAGGACTAGTGAGGCCCTGTCTCAAAAAGGAAACAAAAAATACAAACACATGTTCATATATATGTATGTATGTATGTATGCTATTTCAAATAATCTATACAAATATACACATTCATGTGGATGTACATAAACACATATATGCATATATATATGTAAATACGTCTATAGCTTTCTGTCATTCTTTGTGAGAGAAAACTCAGTTGAGATGAATGAAGCCAAAGCAACAAGATCCAATCTAGAGAATGCCATGTGTGTGTTTTTGAACGTTTCATATCCTGCTGATATTTACAGTTTGTACCACAATCATATATATTTCCCATACACTCCAAGAAAAAGATTCTTCTCTTTTTTTTTGGGGGGGGGGGGGGGGCGGGGTCCGGTTGTGGGGCCTGAACTCTGGGCCTGGGTGCTGTCCCTCAGCTCTTCAGCTCAAGGCTAGCGCTCTACCACTTGAGCCACACCGCCACTTCCGGCTTTTTTCTTTTTGCTTATGTGATGCTGGGGAATCAAACCCAGGGCCTCATGCATGCAAGGCAAGCGCTCTACCACCGAGCCACCTTCCCAGCCCAAAGATTCTTCTCTTGAGCACAGAAGTTTTATAGTTACATTAAAGGGACAGTAATGTTCAGTGAAGAGTCAACACAATGGGTTGTGATGTCTAAAGTATGTGGATTCTACGTTAGTCCAACACAGTATTCCACTCTGTGTTAGCAAATCAATAATGCATTTTATTTTTAGACACAATCCATGAAGACCAGAAACCTGGCTCCATATTCATATGGAATATGATGATACTGAATTTTTTCAGCACAAACCCAAATAGATCATATATAACTTTTGTGTAGCTGAATTCTTCTGACCAAACAAAATATATTCTGCAAGGTTCAATCCAAGAGTGACGGGAAATGAAGCTGCACTGACCATTGGTAACCCATCCCTCCTCAAGACCCTGGAATATGAGCCATTGACTTTTCCTGACTCCTCCAGACACTGCTTGAGCTCACTATAGATAAGAAATGGGGATGAGAGTCATGGACAGACTAGAGAAATGGGGATGGTAATCCAGGATGCTTTCATTGCAAGGAGAAAGATGGGTGTGGTAATCCAGGATGCTTTCATTGCAAGGAGAAAGATGGGTGCAGAGCATGACCCACTTATCCTGGGTCCAGAGTCTGGCTGGGCCACAAGCACCTGTGGGACCAGAAGAAGGATGTGGGACTTACATGTTACTTAACCTGTCTGCTACAAAAAGATGGGCATTGCAGCAGCCACTTGGCCTATGTCACACCGTCCTCTTCTCAGAACCAGAAACCCCAGAGGAGCAGATGCTTTCGTCCTGGGAGCAGTGCACCCAGTTCAAGGCCATTCTGTGCTTCTGGAAAGGTCTAAATATTGGTCAAACACAGGACCAGAGAATCACCTTTTGGTGTCAACACCTACAAGGGATATTGGGGAAGAACCCAGGAGTTATAGTCCCATGGATGGCCTTTGGCCTGCTGGCTTGAATGGCTTTCAGAGCATTTTTAATTGAACTGGCCTTGCTCCACAGAGAGCACGCACACCTATTCTATGGCATGTACCAGATGATGTCACAAAGGGCCATGCTGGGCAGTGCATCTATAGCTACCAAAGAATGGAAGAGGGATAGCTCTAATCACTTCTAGATTTTGCTGATCATTCTCACACAGTTTCCTGTAATGGAAAATGTTGGCAGTAAATACATTCATAGGGCCTTGCTGCCAAACCTTATCTAGGAGGCTTTACAGCACAGGCTGGCCTAGTTGCAGGATGGCCAACCCAGTTCTCAAGTAGTTGCCTACTTCAGCCAGTCACCACGGGGCCCATAAGAGGAGGTGCCCTCTTCCAGAGGCCACAGATGCCCCTCTATGGAATGTCTGTTTGGCATCTAGAGAGGACTCCCTATAACAACAATAACAACAACTCCAGCATATAATAACTGTACTGCCAGCTGGCTACTCAGATTTTGAAACCCCAGAATCATGAGGACCCCTTCTACTCCTTCTCAATGTAGTTCCACACTTCTGGTTTCAATATCTAAGCCCATTGCTCAAGTTTTAGAAATGAAGAAGTCATGTCATCCTGTTCTCACACAAAGGACACAGAGACCAAATGTTAAAAAGATCTCTAGGGGGAGTTGAAAATTTAGGAAGAGGTCATGGATAGGCCATTGAGAAGAGGGGTCAATTTAGCAATGGTGAAAAATCACCATGTAGTCTGGGAACATCAGGAAAGACTTTCTTTTCAAGGGATGCTGTCCTAGTCCCCAGTGGAATTTTTCTCCAAGGATGTCCATATGTCTCCTATAGGTGCCCTGTTGCATGTCCATGTCATCCCTCAAACACCACCATGGAAAGGAAATCTTAGACGCCTTGGAGGGTAGAACAGAGGTGATGACAGATGGCACTGGCACCAATACTGCCTTTGCCTTCACCTCATGCAGGGACCTGTCCCTGTCTATTTCAGGATTCCAGCAGGAAGAGCTGGCTGCTGGGGGACTGAGACCTTGTCAACACTCTCATCAAGCACTACACTTGCAATACCTAGTTCCCCTTTGCCTCCTCTTGCAGACTCTCTTCTTCCCTGTACCCCCTGCTTCTAACTTGAGGGGTTCTAAATTATACATTCATATATCCAGAGCTTATTCTCTCCTATTTCTCTCTTCCCCAAACAACCACTCTCTAAACATTTGCCTCCTTTACAAATGGATCCCCTACCTCTATGTGTGCAGATTTATCTTCACTTCTTTCCTTCCCTACAATCCTGTAGTCCAACAAATCAGGAATATTGTGAACACTGGCACCACCAGCATTGGATTCTTATATACCTTCCAGGGTATCCTCTCATGTGAGCAGGCAACCAGCTACAGATGATGAATTGTTGATGTGGATACCACACCATCTTCTGAGTTGACCATTTTCAGATCTTCCCCAGTCTCCAGCACTGACTCCTATCAGTTTCCCAGATCCCCTATAGCATGCAACAAGGACAAATTCTAAACAGACCAAGACCCACCAGCCCCCCTACCCCCTACCCTATTCACTTCTCCAGGTCCCCTATAACCTTCAGCAGGAGCAGCTTGTAATGGCACCAGTCCCTACCTATTCACCTCTAGCTTACCCTGCCCTTCCCTAGTTTTTAACCATTTGTCCCTCAAAACAGGTTTTGACCCCCAAACATCATCCTTGATATACAGCAGCACAGTGATTTTATCCCCATGTGTGCTGTTTGTTTGGTCCTTCCTAACATAGGGCCAGCCATTATCCCCATCCTGGAGTCCTACTTAACTAATTAAATCATGCATGAACAATTATAATGATATAGGTACACCACCACCATGAAAGGCTTCCTTCTTTCACTCTCCTCTGATCTTTCTGAGTTGAACCAGACACCACCTCCTGCTTCTGACCATCTGACACACAGTGCATTATTTCCACCTTGAAAGGCCCCAACAATCTCTGCCCATGCAGGGATCAGGCTCTAATACTGGCCATCCCTCAAGTTCAAGAGGAATTCCTCATCCCTCCTTAGGGGTCTTAAGTGAACAATAATCTGACAATTGCTTTCTGTGCCATAAAAAGACCAGCTGTTGGCCAGATTGGTCCTCCACTGCAACCACCTGGTGTGGTGTCATCATCATGCAACCAAGATACATGGCCATGACATCACCTTTGGCTGCAGTGAACCTAGCCATAAGTACCCAAAAGGGTTCTTATAGGGACTCAAAGACTGTTTTGTGTACTTCCACACCTATACATTTGCAGGTTTACAGGCTCTGTTGACACTAAATCATCAATTAACCAGGCCACTCCTACAACACTACATCAGACATAGTGGGAAATGGAGTTCCAACAAATGCAGGAGATTTTGGCTTTGAAATATCCATCAAATGCACATGTTCGAAATCAATAGCTTCCAATGTCCAATTTTCAAACGTAGAGAATTCATCTTCCTAACAGAGGTCTGTCAACATGATTCTCATCCCTAACTCAGACAAACAGCATGATTACTATAGTAGGAGGTTCCAGTGGACAGTGTGAGAGGGCTCTGTGCGACTCAGCAGTCACCCTCCCTGGCTTGAGGAACACCTTGGCTCAGCCAAGGGCTTGGCCACTTTTCTGTACCCCTAGAACTGCTAAGATGCCAAAATGATTCCTTATAGGTGCGACTTCTTGTTGTTGTTGATTTCAACATCCCTATTTTACCCTAGTTAAATACATAAAAACCTAGTCCTCATTAAAAGTAAAATCGATCTAATTTTGATGAGGAGAGTCAGCTTCTGGAAATCCTATATGTTTCTGATAATTTAATTGGCTTAATTCTTTGGAATATATTTTTATAACCACTAATGCTAAACACATGTGTACTGTAAGTCCTCATACATCCGTTTGGGTTAATGGATGCTTGGTGGTGCTTCTCTTGTGATGGCACCAAACTAAATAATCCAACACCAAGTGTCTGTTTCAAGGGGAGTGTATAAGTAAATTAATGTATATTTGTTTTGAGGATCTCTTCTCAATAATTCTAGAGACAAGGGAGAGAACTAGATAAAGTGTGTCAAGCCTCAATTCCATCTGTGCAGGAGGTAGAGATTATGTGACTGAAGTTCAAAGCCAGCAAGGGCATGAAAGTTCATAAGCCTCCATCCCAATTAAAATGTCTGGTCATAGTAGCAAACCTGAAGCTCCAGGTAAAAAGGAAGCATGATAACATGATGTGGTGGTACAGGTCTCTCATTTTCAGCAATACAAGTAAACACAAGAGGAACACAGCCCAGGAATAGATACATCTCTTGGAAGTACAAGGCCCTGAGTTCCGTCTCTAGCACTACCATTTAAAAAGAAGAAAAGAGAACTGATGCCCACAACATCATCAATGAATTGCAGAGATTTTACTAAGTGGCAGAAGGTGGACATGGGAGTATATACAGGATGACTCTGTGATTGCTGAGCTATAGTTTGAGCTGATGATGGAGTTCAAGTGAATGGGGTAGAAGGGAGGACTGTGGGGTTGGAAGGAGCAATGAAAATCTCAGTAACAGAAATTTTCAACATAGATACAAAGGTACTATATAGGTAAAAACTAGCATAAAATTTCATTCAGCAATAAGTTTATGTTTTGTGTACTTTATTATATGTATTGGGAAATTGCTTTCCAAAGTATTGGGGTAGATGTCGGGCCCCTCACCTGAGGATTATCATTGGACAGACCAGCCTGCGGTACCAAATGCATATTGCTATTTAATATTGTAAATATGTATGCATTTTAAAATAAAAATAGAATTATTTTTAAAGGAAAGGAGAAAAGACTGACATTGCAGACAAGATTAGCCACAAATATCTCTGGCCTGATTTCTTTACTAATTTTTTTTGGTTGGTTGTGGGGCTTGAACTCTGGGCTTGGGCACTGTCCCTCAGCACGTCAGCTCAAGGAAAACGCTCTACCGCTTGAGGCACTGCGCCACTTCCGGTTTTCTGGTGGCTTATTGGAAATAAGAGTCTCACTGATTTTCCTGCCCAGGCTGGCTTTGAACCCTGATCCTCAGATCTCAGACTCCTGAGTAGCTAGGATTACAGACTTGAGCCACTGGTGCCTGGCTTTACTAATTTTTTGCATGACTACAATGCATGGTGATCCAAACTCATGATCATACATTTGATAGATGTTGGTAGGGAAGAGCAAAAGAGATCTGCCATTCTGAATCTTAAGCAGACCTGAAAGTTACTGTATGGTGTGGGGGGGCGGGGGCGGGTCATGTGTGTAACAGGGGTTATGCTGCATGCACACCATATGTTATACTATATAAATACACAGAGAAGACAAGTCTCCCTCTTCATTTACCCTCTGCAAATCAGTTTTCACCCTAGCAGCACCTATTCCTACTCTCTTTCTTTCTCTCACAGAAATTTATGTGTGTGTGTGTGTGTGTGAGAGAGAGAGAGAGAGAGAGAGAGAGTGTATTGTGTGTGTGTAGATATATAGATATAGATAGATATAGATATATAGATATTATTCTGTGTCTTACTGTTTTCCCATACAGAATGGCCACAGAGTTTCATAGTGAATGCATGTCCTTTTGTAATTTATTATTTATATTTTTTGATTTGTGGTTATTTCACATCCTCCACTGCCACAAATTATACCAACATAAAGTTCCTCAGGCAAAAAAAATTGTGAACAAGTCATCAGTAAGAAAGGTCTGATGTATAAAACTGAGATAGAAAACGTGTACATTTTCCATGGAACAAATGTGTTAATGTCCACTTCTCCACTCCCCAGTAAATACATTATGTTACCAATTTTTTATGAATTTATTAGATAATATACTAATTCAATGGACTATACCTGTAATTTCTTTATTGAAACCAGGAAAGAAAACATTTAGAATAGATTATCACATCTCTCTTTGAGACATACTCCCTTGTCTTCTTTTTGTTGTTGGTGGTGGTGGTGGTCATGGGGCTTGAGCTCTGGGCCTCGATGCTGTCCTTCAGCTTTTCAGCTCAAGGATAGCACACCACCACTTGAGCCATAGTGTCACTTCCAGGTTTTTGGTGGTTTATTGGAGATAAGAGACTCATGGCCTTTCCTGCCCAGACTGATTTCACTTGGTATTTTTGCTGAGATAGAAGGTTCCACTAATTTTTTTCTTTTTGGATCTGGTCGTGGGGCCTGAACTCTGGGCCTGGGCACTGTCCCTCAGTTCTTCAGCTCAAGGCTAGTGCTCTACCACTTGAGCCACAGCACCACTTCTGGTTTTTTTCTCTTTTTGCTTATGTGGTGCTGAGGAATCGAACTCAGGGCCTCAGGCATGCAAGGCAAGCGCTCTACCACTGAGCCACCTTCCCAGCCCTCCACTAATATTTTGCCTAGGTTGGCTTCAAACCACAGTCCCCCTGATCTCACCTCCATATAGTTGGAATTACAGGTGTAAGCCACTGCACCAGACTCTCAGGGACCTTTGGCTCCTACATCTGCCTCCTATACTCTAGACACAACCAAACTGAAAGGTTATTCAGAATTTTGCTCAAAAAGAAAATAAGAACATTATTTTCAATCCTTGTTCTTGCCAGTTATGGGCTTCAAGAAAATGGTATATGACAAAAGTATGATTTGAATGATTTCACATCATCTTCTTGATCTCAAAATCTGTCATATTTGTGCCATGTTTAATAACAGCAGGGGAGAAATCACCTGTGTATATGTTTGATATTACATATCTGGACTAAGTTTTAGACACTCCAATGTAGTTCTCAGGTCATGGGATCTCACTTATGACTTAATGGATATTTTCTTTTTTTTTTTCTTAATACATATTTTCTTGAAAACCCTCCTGTTCCTTCAAACTATATGCACAAGCTATGGAGAACATTAAGAGAGACAAAAGGTTGAAAAAGAGAACTGGAAACCAGAGCATTATCAATAAGAACATAAGCCCTGTTAAAATACCAGTAGCCTCCAATCATGGTGGCACTCATCTGTTTTTCCTGCACTCAAAAGACGTAGGCAAGTTGTGTAAGATTTCTAGGTCAGCCCAGAGAATTTTTTCTTCTCTCATGTCTAAGAAATAAAGACTAGTAGTATTCAAGCTCTGTTAGCTTTTGACTCTCAAACTACATCATTAAATGTTTGTAGTCTCAAGTTAAAAGTATCTTCTTTTAAGGCAATCCAAAAATTCATATGGAACAATAAAAGACCCCGAATAGCAAAAACGCTCCTCAACGGAAAGAATACTGCTGGAGGAATATCAATACCAAATTTCAAACTCTACTATAAAGCCATAGTAATCAAAACAGCTTGGTATTGGCATAAGAACAGACCTCAGGACCAATGGAATAGAATTGAAAACCCAGAAATGAACCTACAGACCTATAGCCATCTAATCTTCGATAAGGGAGCTAAAACAATAGAATGGAAGACAGACAGCCTCTTCAGTAAATGGTGCTGGCAAAACTGGTTAGCTACATGTAGAAAACTAAAGCTAGATCCTTATATATCACCCTGCACCAGAATCAACTCCAAATGGATCAAAGACCTTGAACTCAAAGCAGACACTCTGAAAACATTACAGGATGGAATAGGAGAAACCCTGGGTCTCCTTGGCTCAGGCCGAAATTTTCTGAATAGAGACCCAGAAACACAACAAATCAAAGAAAGGCTGGACAAATGGGATTGTATAAGGTTGCAGAGCTTCTGCAGGGCAAATGACATAGCTAGCAAGATCAATAGAAAGCCCACGGACTGGGAGAAGATCTTTACTAGCCATACAACGGACAAGGGTCTCATATCTAAAATATACTTGGAACTCAAAAAATTAAACCACCCAACAACAAATCCTCAAAGAAACAACTGCCCAATAAGTAAGTGGGCGAAAGACTTAAAGAGAAGCTTCTCTGAAGAAGAAAGAAGGATGGCCAATAGACACATGAAGAAATGTTCAACATCCCTAGCCATAAAAGAAATGCAAATCAAAACAACATTGAGATATCACCTCACTCCAGTTAGAACAGCAAAAATCAAGAACTCTAACAACAACAGATGCTGGAGGGGATGTGGACAGAAAGGAACCTTACTTCATTGTTGGTGGGAATGTAAACTTGTTCAACCACTTTGGAAAGCAGTATGGAGGTTCCTCAAAAGACTCCACATAGAGCTCCCCAACGACCCAGCAATCCCACTTTTGGGCATTTACCCAAATGATCACAAACAAGGCCACACTAAAGCTACCAGCACAACTATGTTTATTGCAGCATTATTTACCATAGCTAAGACATGGAACCAACCCAGATGCCCCTCAGTAGATGAATGGATCAAGAAGATGTGGTATATATACACAATGGAATTCTATGCCTCCATCAGAAAGAATGACATTTCCCCATTTGTTAGGAAATGGAAAGGCTTGGAAAAAATTATATTAAGTGAAGTAAGCCAGGCCCAAAGAAACATAGGTCCCATGGTTTCCCTTATTTGCAATATCTAGTATAGGTATGAGTCAAGCGGAAAAAGTCAGATAATGTGATGTTAGGAAAACAAAACCTCAAATATGTATTTTAATGTTTTTGTTTCTTTCATGCATGTGTTTCTAATGCATTTATAAGATTATTTCTTTGTTGCTTTGTATGTCCCTCCCCCACAGTGTAACCCCTGCTTTCACTATATTTGATGTCAGTATAACATGTGGAGGAGACGGGGACAAACAAGTCGTTTAAGGATTCAGGTGGACCTGTTGCAACAATGAGAAGTACAAAATGTCATGTCAAAACCAGCTTTACAATGTCGGTGGGGGGGGGGGAGGGGGGGTATGATTGGGTGGGAGGGAGGGGGGAGGCTGGGAAGGGAGGTGAAGGGTAAACAAAGGAGGAGGATGCAATGCTTGGTAAGAAATGTATGCATTATCCTGCCCATGTAATTGTAACCCCTCTGTACAGTATGTTCTCAAATAAAATAAAATAAAATTAAAAAAAAAAAAAAAAAAAAAAGTATCTTCTTTTAGCAGTTTCATTGTATCAATGGCAGTTTATTTTCTGCATATGGTAGAACTACAGCTCTCATCAGTGGCCATTTGAATTCACTTCTGAGCAACCCACTACTACCAGACTAGAAGGTCTACTCAAAGGTCAGAGCAAAGCAGAAGGCATGCCTTCAGCTCAGATCTTGTTCATCACAGGTGGATGACAAGTCACCTTTGTAGCTAGCACCAGTGCCACCTCCATTGCACCTTCCTTAGTCTTGATTGCCCTTCCCACATATTTTGGTGTATTAAAATGACAGAATATGAACGTTAAGGACTCCATGAACCTGGGCTAATGGGAAAGTGTAGAGAAAATGAAAAAAAAAATCCACCGGAGGACATCTTGGGGATGGGGGGGGGAAGGGAACTTGGGGGGAGAAATGACTAATAGCCTAATTAGAATAAGTATTAAAATCTGATTTCTCTACGTATTAACAATTAGCAGGGTACTGGATGGGTTTTGTACCCTGTGTTTTATCTTAACAACAGTCTATTTGCTCTTTGTATATATTTGTGTTGTATGGAAACATGTTTCAGTAAAACAACATGAGATAAAGGAAAGAGATATAGCTTTTGTGATATTCTGTCACAAACACTTTCATTGTCTTTCTGTAAAGTACAATATATGTATGCATGTGGTTTTTGTACTAATGTTGCTATGTCCATGGCAAAGAATTTTTAAAGGAATGGGAAAAAAAACTCAGGCTCATTGTGGCTACTGTGTAGAAATCTCCTCCAACTTCTAATTTGCTTAATGAAGAAAAAAATATTTTATTTGTGATATTTTCATAGACATTTCCTCTAATATGGTATATTTAAATAATTTTTTAAACCTAAAAGAAAAAGAAAAAATAAAGTAGTATAAACTTCAATTGATACAGTAACTAGAAAATGAACATCACTAACATAAAATTGCCCCATTACATTATCAAATTATTCCCTTTTCTTAAATATTCACCTTTTTTTCTTCTTTGCCAGGCACTGGTGGCTCATGCCTGTAATTCTATCTATTCAGGAGGCTAAGATCTGAGGAACATATTTCAAAGCCAGCCCAGGCAGGAAAGTCCATTAGACTCTTATCTCCAATAAACCACTAGAAAACCAGATGTGACACTGTGGCTTAATTGGTAGAACGCTCGCCTTGAGCTGAAGAGCTCAGGGACAATGACCAGGCCCAGGTTCAAGCCCCACAACAGACAAAAAAATTAAAAAATAGAAATTTACTTTTTTTCTGCTAAAATTGGCAGTAGAGGGTTTAATAAGATAGAGGGGAAACCTTCAAATTGAAAGGAATTTAATGCATGCATTCAAAATTTGCGTTGAAGCTGCACACCAGTGCTCATACCTGTAATCCTAAGTACTTTGGAGGCTGAGATCTGAGGATTGAAGTTTGAAGCCAGCTCAAGCAGTAAAGTCCATGAGACTCATATGTCCAATAAACCACCAAAAATCTGGAAGTGGAGCTATACCTCAAGTGGTAGAGCAATAACCTTTAGCAAAAATTACCTCAGCCAGAGTGCCAAGATCCTGAGTTCAAGTCCCAGTATAGGCAGGCAGGCAAGCAGGCAGGCAGACAGACAGACAGACAGATAGACAGACAGACAGACTCACAAACACACACACACACAGATGGCTTTGAATTGAGAAAATGTTGTCATGAGTACATTATTACAATAGAACACTAGGTAGGCCTGAAAGTCCTGAAGGAGTCCATTTTCCTTTTTTATTATATATATTTTTTTATTGTAAAGATATGTGAAGAGAGGTTATAGTCACATGAGCAAAGTAATGCGTCCATTTCCTATCAAGCATTTTTACCCCCTCCTTTGTTTTTCCCTCCCGTCCTTTTCCTCCGCACCTCCCCAATTCCTCCCTTCCCCCCAAACTTGTAAAGTTCAACATTGTGTCTTGTACATTTCTTTGTTACAGTGGGTCATCCTGTCACCCTATTTCAACATTTTGTTATTTCCCTTCCCTTCCCCCAATTAGAAAAATGTATACACAAGATTCAGGACAATGGAATCAAATATGGTGACAACAGGGGTTATACCATAGGGGATGAACATACAAAAGAAACAAAAAAATATAGTACTTATAAGTACATTAAAAAGAACAGCAAGAAAAATAAAATCTCGTGTCCCTATCTTGGGGTTCATTTCACTTAGCATCAGTTTATCTGGTCATATGTACATAGCTTTCCACCTTTTCTGCTTGTCCCAGACATGTACTAGCTATTGAGATAAGGGAAACCGTGGGATATCTGTTACTTTAAATATTATTTTATTGTAAAGATGATATACAAAGGAGTTTCTGTTATATGAGTAAGGTAATAAGCACATTTCTTGTTGAACACTGAAGGAGTCCATTTTCTAATCAAATCATCTCACTCCTGGTCTCAACACTTTCAATCCTGGGCATTCATACACAAACCTACAAGGCCAGACTGCAAAACTGTCCTAGATTTATACATGAATGTTCCTTGCTCTCATTTCATTGGACAGTAGCAACCAGACGTAGGCCTCGTTCCACAGTCTTGGCTGTCATGTTCCCATTTCACTGCACCTTGGTAGCTAGATTCCTGTTTCCTACAGCTGTAGGTGACTGGTGAGGATCCATGGAAGCCACCTCCCTTCAGGACTCCATAGCTTCACCCACATGAGGCCAGGCCTCTTCTTCCAGTGTCTTCTCTGCTGCTACTTATGCCACCCAGAAAATGTCTCCCTTCTGTAATGATGAAGGAAATATTTAGGTGGAGAACATTTGAATCCAGAACTGTCAGCAATGCTCTGCTGAAAAAGTTCATGCAACATGGAAAAAAGGGTTTGATATTACTTATTTTTAAATTGTGAAAATTGTACAAGCCAAGTGATTTAACTCAGGGCTTCATGCTTGCTAGGTAAGGCATGTCTCTGCTGCTCATGCTACTCATGCTATGCCTCCAGCCGTGGAAGGCAAAGAATAATTTCCATTTGAACTCAGAAAACCATGTAGATTTTAGTTTATGAAGAAGGGATCTGGCCAGGTGTTAGTTTCTCACAGCAGTAATCCTAGCTACTCAGAAGACTGAGATTTGAGACTCTGAGTTCAAAGCTATCCTTGGCAGGAAAGTCCTATTAACCAAACTCCAATTAAATAAAAAGCCAGAAGTGGAGCTCTGGCTTCATCGGTAGACTAGCCTGGAGCAAAGAATCTAAAGGACAACATGCAGGAGGATGTGGGGACATCAAAACAGTACAACTTGTTGCTCTGGCCAGGCCAAGTCACTCAGGGCTTAACAAGTTTTTCTAGGTCAAGGGTCAGATCTCGCAAAGTGGAGAGGAAGGGAGACAGGACCTGAGTCCTAGTATCCAGAGGGTTTAGCTCTAACCAAACAGGCTGTTTGGCTAGAAGCTGACCCATGGAAGCTTCTAGAAATTCCTTATCACACAGTATCTCTGTTGGCCAGAATCCTTCTCCCCAAAAAGCGCTAGTATAGGAGCAGCTTCTCCACACTACAAAGGCACAGAGGCACAGACTGAGTGTCAGAGAGTTTAGCTAACTTTATCTAAACTGATTCATGTATCTCCTTACACATTTTTGTGAATCAAGAAAGAACTATCATTGGGATTCTGTCCTTCATAATGCTGACATTTCCATGGTTTGTAATTTATGAGTTTTCCTCTATGTTTTTGTTGTTTTATGTTAGGGTCTGGGCGCTGTCCCTTAGCTTTTTAGCCCAAGGCTAGCACTGTACCACTTGAGTCACAGTTTCAGTTCTTTAATTGGACATAAGAGATTCATAGGCTTTCTCTGTGCTGGCTGGCTTCAAACCATGATCCTCACGTCTCAGCTTCTTGATTAGTAAGGATTGCAGGCATAAGCCATCAATGCCCAGCTTATGTTATGTTTTTTCATCGTAGCTTTCTTAAACAAATGAGCCCCAAAAGATGGATTTTGTCAGTACTCTGACTAATTCGTTAATAAATTTCTTTCTTTTGTGAAGTATGCCACAATGTAAATAATATTAAGAAGTCTTTTTTTAATTCCGTGTTGGGGATCTTAACTTAGGGTCTGGCACTTGCTAGACAAGTGCTCTTCCATTTAGCTAAATCCTCTACCATAACAGGAAGATTTCTAACTCTGAAAAAAAAAAACAAGCTCCAAAAACTCATTGGAAGGTAGATTACTGAATAGAATGAAAAGATAAATCACAAGATGGAGGCGATGCAGGTGAAAATGTAGGCCTAGATAAATCCCCCTTCCCTCTTCTCTCAGATTCCTGTCTTCAGTTTTTGTTTTTGAGACAAGATTTCCCTCTTTAGCTCAAGCTGGCCTATGTCCCTTGTTTTTATCATTAATTTCCTGAGGAAGAATATGTAACTCACAGCTTGTGCCAATGTTGTCTGCCACCTATTTGCTTTTTGGTGTATGCCTTCAAGTTGGGTAATGTACAAGTTGTCAGGTATCTAAAGTTATGCATACTCACACTGGGTAGAATACTTGTACTGGTGGAAACCTATATGAAAAGAAAGAAACATTTTTAGTGACAGTGTGAGCTATAACAATGTCACAGCATCTGGCTTCTGAGTTACCTCTTTAGTGTTTTGATCTTTTTGGTTTTTCTGTTGGTCTTGAACTCTGGGCTTGGGTGCTGTCTCTCAGCTCTTCAGTCCAAGGTGAGCATTCTACCACTTGAACCACAGTGCCACTTCTGGTTTTCTGGCAGTTATTGGAGATAAGAGTCTCGTAGACTTTCCTGCCCGGGCTGGTATTTGAACTGCGATCCTCAGATCTCAGCTTCTTGAGTAGCTATGATTACAGGCATGAGACACTGGTACCTGACAGTGTTTTGATCTTAATAAGAAAACATATACTCTAGAGGTGAGATCTGAGGTTTGATGTTTGAATCCAGACTGGACAAGAAAGTCCATGAGACCCATCTCCAATTAACCACTAAAAAATGCTGGAAGTGGATCTGTGGTAGAGCATTAGCTTTGAGAAAAAAAGGTAAAGGGCAGTGCCAAGGCCCTGAGTTCAATCACCAACACAACACACACGTACGTGTGCTAATACACACATGTGCGCGCGCACACACACACACACACACACACACACACACACACACACACACACACACGAAAGGAAAGGAAAGGAAAGAACCATGCTAGGCTAAGTTTAATGCACCTGAGGGAATAAGCAACAGTTGAAAATTCAATATTAAAATGAGGAGAAAAATTACAATTTGAGAAATAAAGTAAAACCACTAATCTCTCAATGATACATATGCATGTTTTGAGGTTAGCTATTACATACTAGATCTAGTCCATTGGCATTCATTTAATATGGACAACTCACAAGTTAAAATCCAAGTCAAAGCTAGGGATAGAGTTACATCTTGATTTATTATTGAAAAACCAAATAAGCACTGAAAATAAGTCATGATCTCTGAGCTAATTCTTCCTCTAATTTGCAAACTAACAGAAAACCCCACAAAACAAGTCATTTGCCAGTCATTTACACCTGTAAACTTAGCTCTTCCCTGATACTGAGACATAGTTCAAAGTCAGTTGGAGCAGAAAAATCCCTGAGACTTTTATCTCAAAAATAGCTAGCAAAAACTAGGCTGGGGGTGTGATCCAGTCATAAAAACAGAAACAGCTGAGCAAGCAACAAGCCACAGCTTTAGGTCCTAAGTTCAAGTGCTGGTACTGGCAAAAAGAACAAAAGAAAAAGAAAAATAGGAATAAATGGTAGATATCTCTGCTTGGGAGAAAAATCATGGCATTAGGCATTTTGAAAGAGATGTATATATGTGTTTTATATTGCACATTAAGTAAGAAAACCAACACTAAAGTGAATAAGGTAGGTTCAACTTTGGTCAAAGAAGTTTCTCAGCCAAAAGAATGATCTGCCAAAACACACGATTGGAGAGGTCACAGTTGGTGACCTCTGCACAGGCAGCCTGAGTGCATAGCTGCATGAGGAAGCTGGGGTGCTGTGAGCAACTGTGCCATCCTGCTCACAGGCTCCCTGTTTGGAGAGAAAGGCAGCACTGGCCTGAATGAAGCAGGAAGTGTGAAACTGCACTGGAGTGAGTACTGCATGAGAGGGGCCCTAGGCAACGGCACTGTCACAGTATTTTTGTTTTGTTTTGTTCTATACCAGTACTAGGGCTTGAACTCAAAGCCTGGGTTCTGTCTTTTAACTTTTTGCTGAAGGCTGGTGCTCTACAACACCACTTATGTCTTTTTGTGGTTAATTGGAGATGAGAGTACCAGATTTTTATGTCTTGAGCTGGCTTTTTTTTCCTTTTCTTTTTTTTTTTTTTCTCAGTCATGGGGTTTGACCTCTGGGCTTGGGCACTGTCCAAGTGCTTTTCAGTTCAAGGCAAGCACTCTACTGCTTGAGTCAAGGCGCCACTTCCGGTTTTCTAGTGGTTTGTTGGAGACAAGAGTCTCATGGACTTTCCTGTCGGGACTGTCTCTGAACTGTGATCCTCAAATCTCAGCCTCTTGAATAGCTAGGATTACAGGCGTGAGCCACCGGCACCCAGCTTTTGGCTGGCTTTGAACCACAACTCTTTCAGATCTCAGCCTAAGTAACTAGGATTATAGGCCTGAGTCCCAAGTGCTTGGCAGAATCACAAATTTGAAAAATAAATAGAAAGTAAATATACACAATAAGCAGCTCCAATTGAAAAACAGAAATCAAACCTGACATTACAGTATGACTTAGGCTTTAAACACCTAGGCTAAAGTATGTAGTTCTTGAACGAACTGGAGAACAGATATTTGACAGATACATACCTGTACTACTGGCAGATCAGCAGCTTGGTCTGGTGACATATTCAGGGAGGAACTTAGCTGAATATTTAAGATGTTTTAAATTCTCTATTTCCTCATCACATTTATTAGTCATATGACTACCTGTAAAATAACAACCCCCCAAAAGAAATATTATCATAACCTAAACATTAGGTTAATGGAAATTTCCATTATGCTTGCCATAAATTCCAATCAAATGCAGAAAATAATCACCCACACATACTTCAGCAGGAATTACACAATGTTATTCTATCCTATCTTTGTACTCTATATTCTAGCCACATTCTAAACATAGTGTTTTCAAAATCTATCTATCTATCTAAAATACAGAGAAAGACATTTGCCAAGCTGGTGCTTAGCCTGTCTGTTCTAGTAGTACATGTATGTCTAATGAATCATCTTTTTCTATGGATGACCAATCAAGTGGGTTTGTTCTGGGAAGCACTATTGAGCATGTAAACATAAGCTTTTCAAGACCTGTGAAATTATTAATATGTCACATATACCATATATAAGCCATGTGGATTCTTTCACATAGTATAGGCTGAGGCACCTTGTAGAATCAATGATAGGATTAAAGTAAGATGAAAGTTAAGAAAACAGCCTTCCATACCAAGCCTGGATACTTCACTGGCATGTTTTATAAGAAGCAACAAGCCTTTTAGAATAATAGTTTTTGGCTGTTGTATAATTCTTCCTTGTATGTTCTCTAATATTTGGTCACTACTTTCTCTGCAGGCCAGGAATCATTAATTGTTTCCCTTGCACACCTGTTCCTTCTCTCCAGGATACACTATCTCCTGTCACTACCACCAAAGACAACTGTCAATTTCTGGCAAGTGGAGTCACTTGGCATAGTTAAGGAAGAATTCAAGGAAATATTCCATGATCTTCCTGACTTCAGGAGCTTTGAAACACAGGAAGGGCATCTGACATACCAACCCAACAATAGAAAATTTTACTACTTCAATTTAATATGGAATTTGAAAGAAAATAAAACGCTGACATTTATGATCTTAGGACCGCCTGTGGATAGGTTGGAATGAAGCACCCCCTGGCCAATGGTAAGGCAGGGCAGAGTCCCGACTTCTCTTCTCCAGTAGCACTCAAGTGCAGTGCATGTCCAGGCTGCTCTGGTGTTGATGGGCACATGCATGAGCCTCTCAACCCTCGTTCCCAGTCCCAGGAAGGGAAGTCCCACTTCTAAATAGGAGCATCCTGGGATGGCACCACACCCAGCCCAAGGTGACCAGTAAAATAAAGGTCCCTGAGATGAACCTGAAGCAGCTCCAGGGCACTGCATCACTGCTGCAGCAGGTTCAACACCGATTGTGGGACAGAGGCAGCCAAGAAGGCTCCAGCCACATGATTCAACCTAGAAACCCTGACTACAAGAACTAAAGCCAGGAGGGCGACAGTGCAGACCCCAAGTCCCGCCTTCCTTCTGGGTGGCCTCTACTGCTGGCTTGCAGACTCATGGCCCTTCACCCACACATCGGAGCCCAACTGGGTCAGGAGGTGAACACATTACCACGAAATGGGAGCGTCCATGGAATGGCACCCACAACTGGGCCCACATGGACTAGTAGAACGACAGAGGTCCTCACAGCAAAGCCAAAGAAACCCTGGGCACCACCTCGCTGCAGCGGGTGTGGTGTGCCTCCAGGCTCCTCTGGCACTAATGTAGGCACAGAGGTGTGCCCCCTCACCTGCACTTCTGCTCCCACCGGGGGACGTGAGGAGCACTTTCTTCCATGTGTGGGCCTCCCAGGGATGACACCACAACTGGCCCATGCAGTAAAATGGAGTTCTGCGGTGACTCTGAAGGGGCTCCAGGGAGCTGTCTCTTCCGTGGTCTCCATGTCAACCCCATAATCACTGACAGACACAGCAAAGAGGAGCAACCTAGCTACCCCAATAGGCAGAAAGGCAGAGGGTCTTGGTGGGAATATGAGTCCCTGTCTTTCTTGTAGGGTGACCACTACAGCTGGCACGTGCATATGCTTTCCCTCACCATTCATTCCAGTATGTGTTGGGGGGGGGGGGGAAATGTTACCTCAAAACAGGGAAGTCTCCGGCCTGCAGCCGCCCCATCCCACGTGGACCAGGTCTCAGGTCCCCAGCACTGGGTGGGTGAAGTACCTAAGGATAGACCGAAATGACAAACAAGGCTCCAGGCCCCCATGCAAACAGGATGAACCAGAGCTACCCTGAATCCCCACCTTCCTTCTCCCGTGGCCCCTCGGACGCATGTCCAGGCTCATCTGGCTGCATATGCACATGCGCATGTCCCCTCACCGCAAGTTTTGCTCCACTGGCTTCCACATGGTGAGGGGATGGCAGCTGTGCTGGTGCCCAAGTGAACCAGGAAAGTGGAGGTCCGTGGGGTGACATGGAAGAGGTTCAAGTACGCTACACTGCTGCAGTGGTTGTAGGCCATGGGGAGAGAGGTTTGCACACTCGAATCCAGCCCAGGGCCACCGTAGAGAACTGGTGAAAGGAGCAGCTCCAGGATGTCCAGGGAGAGGCGGCAGACTCCCTACCACACTTTCTTACCAAGGACTGTGCTGTGTGCAGTCTCCACTCACCACCATGCTCCCATGGGGGGCTGGACGGTGACCTCAAGAACGGGGCTCCCTGGATGGCGCTTGCACACTGGACTACACAGCCCAGGATGACCAATATCCCTGTCAGGTGTTGCTGCAGCCCCAGCTGGAGAAGGGTGGCAGTGGACTCTGCTCCAGCTGTATGTTCGCTGCTCCTGGGTGAAATCAAGCAGCGAGGCCTGGAGGGAAGTCAGGCAGGGTGCGCTAAAAGCCCCCACTGGCCTCTGCAGTGCTATCCTGGCTCATCTGCTGGTGCTCCTGAGTGTGTGTGTCCCTTAAACTGTGGTCTAGACCCAAAGGAAGGGGCTCCAGTTTCCACTGACACGACCTGGTGACCAGTGGAGTTCCGTGGGGCCACGAAGGGGTTCCATCTGGCTATACTGCTGCAGCGGCAGTGGTCCTACTTGGGAGAAGGTGGCAGAAAAATATAGGGCCAGCACCATAACCATCCACAGACATGGTGAAAAGCAGCAACCACGGGCCACAGAGTCGTCAGAGGTGGGCACCTGGAATCTGAGTACCTGCCTTCCTTCTTGGGCATCCACTACAGTGAGGCCATCCACTACAGTGAGGGCATCCATACTTTCCCAGACTCTCACTTCTAATCCCAGTGTGTGTGGGGGTGGGGACAATTACCTTCAAATAGGACTATCTCTTGAGTGGCACCTACACCCCTGCCCATGCAGACCAGAAGCAAAACGTCCCAGGAGGTTTCTGGTTTCTCCAGAAGCCCTGGAGAACTCTGGACCCTGCACTGCTGCAGTGCAGCTTAGCACCAGTTAGGGGAGGGCAACTGCAAAGGATCTAGTCTTATCAAAAACAAATAAATACATACATAAAGCTTTTATTCTTAGGCCAGAGAATGAACTATAGAGTACTACAGTTTGGATCTACCATAACTTGGTGGCCTTGTAAAAATTACATTTGAAGGATTTAAAAGTGAATATTGCAGTACCTACTGCACCTCTCAGAGTATTATGAGGATGAGATGATCTATATAAAGAGTTCAGAACAAAGCCAGGCATAAGGTGAACCATGATCATGGAGAACATGTTCTCTACCAATGCAAGTAAGTAACCAGAGAGGCAATTAGAAAAACTAGGTCATCCACATGAACTGGAAGAGGCACACTGTACAGATAGCATCAAAAGAGATTGGAGAAAACAGTTTTCAACAGCCTTTGAATTAATGGATAATCCTGATCCCTCAAGTTACAGGGTGCTATAGTAGAGACAATGGCTGTCTAATTTGCTTCTGTGGCCCTAAGAGCCTAAAGCCCAACCCTAAGAGCCTAAAACCATAAACTCGCAAAGCAAGGCTTCAGCCTGTGTGAAACTCATAGGCAAGAGAACCAGTTGGGGCCAGATGAACCTGCTGCACCTGAAACACTGGCTCACACCTGCAATCCTAGCTGCTCAGAAGGCTGACATGTGAAGATCAAGGTTCAAAGTTAGCCTGAGCAGGAAGTCCATATACTCTTATCTCTAATCAACTACCAAAAAGCCAGCAATGAAACTATGGCTCATATGGTAGAATGCAAGCTTTGGGCAGAAAAGGGACAGCACCCAGGCTCTGAGGACTAGTACCAAAGAAAAGCAAAGAATAAGAATAAAGTATTAAAAAACTCCTAATTCTCTTTGGTCTTTAAATTCCAACAAATGGATATATAATTTATGCAGTAGAGTGATAACTTTGAGCACAGAAGTTCAGGGACAGTGTCCAGGTCTGGATGAGAGAATGTCTATGCACGTATGCATGCAGCAATAGATTGTGTAGGATTAGGCTTCTGTACAGGAAATTACCCACATTGTCACTCACTGTTCTAGCTGTCACTCTGATTAGAAAATTATTCTGCCATGCACATGGAGGTCACCTTTGCAAAACGTTTCCCAAAAAATTCTTATTTATTTTAATATCAAGAATTCTTGTTTGCATTTCTCTTCCTCCTACTGTTACCTCTCCCTCTCCTCTCCCTTTTACTTCTTCATTCTTCCTTTCTCTCCTTCTCCCCTCTTCCTTCCTTTGTCCTCCTCCTCCTCCTCCTCATGCTCTTCCCTTCCTCCACTGTCTGACTTCACTTGCGACTAGTTCACAATGAGAGCATGAGTTCGCAGAAGGAGCTAGAAGTGCCAAAACTATGAATGTTCTAAGATGTTATGAGGTTGTACCAGGTTTTGAAAAAGTTTTGTGAAAACACAATCAGAGATTGATATCACAATGGCAAAGTGATGTCATAATATCATGTCATAAACATGTTTTGATGTAATAGTTGGTGACGGCATACTGGTGATGAGGTGACAATAGGTTTGTGATGTCACAATAGCATGCTGATTCTCAACTGTCATTAATTCTCCGTGATTATATGGGTTCTCAAAGGGACCCTGATGCCTCCAAAGGTATGTGTTGTCACAAATGTGATGAAGTCCTAACGAGTTTTTGATGTCACAATGTGACAAAGTGGTTATATCTGTCAGTGTAATGTCACAGTGGGCATGATGTCACAGTGGATTTCTGATATCACATGTCATACCTGAAATACGAAGTTTGGAGCTTTAGACATCATAATTTTTGTGATTGGTGGTTTGAAGACCATTAAAAAAGGGTGGGGATGCTCATTGGAGGTGAGAGGTTTGGTGGTTGAGGCTGCTCTTGGGTCTGGGTATCCAACCCAGGACAAGGTAGTTGCAGGACCCTTTCTACTGCAAATAAATGTTTATTAACTTAAATGTGTCTCCATGGATTGTCTCCCTCTTTATAGGTAGAAGTATACATGTTCAGAGAAGGAGCTTGAAGTCCCAAAGTTCATGAATTTTCTAAAATGTTATGAGGTCATACTAAGTTTGTGAAAACACTATGGGACAGTGATATCACAATGGCAATATTTTGCCACAATATCATGTCATAATAATGCATGGTTTCATAATAAGTTGGTGATGTCATAATGATGATGAAGTCACAATAGGTTTGTGGTGTCACAATGGGTTGGTGATGTCACAATGGCATGCCCAATCTCATTTGTCATTAATTCACAATAATTATACAAGTTCACAAAGGGACTGTGATGGCTCCAAAGGCATGTGTGTAACAAATGTGATGATGTCCTAACAAGTCTGTGATGTCACAATATGACACAACACTCATGATTTCTGTCACTTTGATATCACAGGGGTCATGATGTCCCAGTGAAATCTGTTATCACATGTCATACCTGAAAGATTATGAGGTCAAAAACAGATTATGAGCTCACAAATGGCCTCAGATATCACCATGGCAACATGTCACAAGAGTTATGAGGACAGCAGAGGCTTCTGATGTCACAGTGGGTTAATTACATCACAATGGCAATGTGTAATCACAATGGGATTGTAATGTCAAATGATGCTGAGGTTGCAATGGGTTTCTGATATCAACCCACATGCCACATTTTTAAATAGAATGAAATCACAGAATAGGCATTCAAGGTGGGCACCAGTGGCTCGTGCCTGTGATCCTAGCTACTAAGGAGGCTGTGATCTAAAGATTATTGTTCAAAGCCATCTTGGGCAGGAAAGTTTCTGAAACTCTTATCTCTAATTAACCATGAGAAAACTGGAAGTGGTAATGAGGCTCAAGTGGTAGAGAGCTAGCCTTGAACTGAAGATCTGAAGTACAGCACGTAGGCCCAGAGTTCAAGCCCCACAATCAACAACAACAAAAAAAAACAAAATAATAAGCATTCAAAATGTGTCTATGATGTCACAATAACAATGTGATGTCATAATGCAATGATATCATTGCAGGTTGGTGTCAAAATGAGCTTGTAGTGTCAACACGACAATGAGCTATCACACTTATGATGATGTCACTGTTTGTGATATTCCAATGGCATGTCTAACCTCAATTGTCCTTAGTGCAAAATAAAGTTATTGGTATACAAAGAGATTGTGATTTCACAAAGGCTATGTGTTTTTTCAAAGGTGGAAAGAGGTCAAAATACATTTGTGATGTCACAATGTGTTCATGAAGTCACAACTTCAATGTGATTTCACAATATATTTGTGAGGTGAAAGTGGTGATGACAATGTGTTGTCATAATGCTATGATGTCATAGTAGTTTAATGTCATGATGAGCTTATGGTGTCATAACAATGAGATGCCACATTTGTGATGACACAAAAGCTTTGTGATTTTACAATGGCTGGTTTGATATCAGTTGCGATTAGTTCACACTGAGGATATGGGTAGACATAGGGACTGTGATGCCCCAAGACCCTGTGTTTTTTTTAAAGGTGCTAAGAGGTCATAGTAGGTTTGAAATATCACCATGTGATCATGTTGTCACAAAGGCAATGTGACGTCACAATGGGTTTGTGACATCACGCTGGTAATGAGGTCACAGTGGGTTTGTCATGACACAAAGAGTTTGAAATATCAAAATGATATATCCAATTTCAATTGGTACTAGTCCGCAGTGAGTATACGAATTCACAGAAAGAGCTTGAAGTCTCAAGGGCCATGAAATTTCTAAAATATGAGGCTAAACAAGCTTTGTGAAAACACAGTAGGTAGTGACATCACAATGGTAATATATGCCACAATATCATGTCATTATAATGTTTTCATGTCGCAATTAGTGATGCCATAGTGGTGATGAAGTCACAATAGTTTTGTGATGTCACAATTGGTTTGTGCTGTCCATGTGATCATGCTGTCAGAATGACAATGTGGTGTCACATTGCTGATGATGTCCAAAGGGATTGTGATGTTAAACTGGCACGTCTGATCTCATTTTTTTTGTCAGTCATGAGGCTTGAACTCTGGGCCTCAGCGCTGTCCCTCAGCTCTTCAGCTCAAGGCTAGCATTCTACCACCTGAGCTCCAGTGCCACTTCCTTGATTTCAATTCTCATTAGTTCACAATGAGATTTTGGGTCCAGAAAGGGACTGTAATGTCACAAATGTTACATGTCTTTTCAAAGAGGCCATAATAGGTTTGAGATTTCACAATGTGATCACGATGTAACAAGGGCAATGTGAGGTCAAAGTATTATGTCATAATTTTTTGATGTCACAATTAGTTGGTGATGTGATAATCATGATGAGATCACAATAGGTTTGTGATGTCACAATGTATTGGTGATGTCACAATGGCATGCCAGATCTCAATTGTAATTAACTCAAAATGAGTATATGAGTTCACAAAGAGACTGTGATATCTCCACAGGCTTGTGTTGGTGAAGTCCTAACATTTATAACATCAGAAAGTGACACACTGATCATGACATCTGGCACTGTGATGTCACAGTGGTCATGATGTCACAGAGTATTATGAGGTTGAAACTGATTATGAGCTCACAAAGTGTCTCAGATATCATAATGCAGCATGTCACAAAATTGAGGACAGGACCAGTTTGTGATATCACAGTTGGTTAGTGATATCACAATGGCAATGTGAGGTCAAAAAAGGATTTCGATGTCACAATGATTAAGAAATCACAATGGGTTGGTGCTATCAAGCAATATGTCACATTTGAAATGGAATGAAATTACAGAATAGGCATTCACAATGTGTCTATAACATCACAATGATAATGTGATATAATAATATGATGATTTGGTGATGTCACAATGAGCTGATGGTGTCATAATGAGAATGTGATGTCACACTGGGGATGATGTCACAAAGAATTTGTGACATTAGAATTGCATGTCTGATCTCAATTGAAATTAGTTCACACTGAGGGTGTTGATACACAGAGTTTTTACATAGAGTTGATACACATGTTTTTTCAAAGTTGCTAAAAGGCCATAATAGAACAGTGATGTCACAATGTGTTCATGTTGTCACAATGGCAATGTGAAGTTACAATGGGTTCGTAAGGTCACAGTGCTGATGAAGTCAATGAATTTGTGACTTTACAGTGTTTGTAAATCACAATCACATACTCAATTTCAATTGGAGTTCACAGAAGGAGTTTGATTTCCCAAAGGCCAAGAATTTTCTAAAATGTTATGAGGTCCTAATGGGATTGTGAAAATACAATGGGACAGTGATATCATAATGGCAATGTGATGTCACAATATCATGTCATAATAGTGATTTGTTGTCACAATTAGTGTTGCCACATTGGTGATGAGGTCACAATAGGTTTGAGATGTCACAATGGGTTGCTGAGAATCACAATGGCATGCCGGATCTCAATTGTCATGAATTCACAATGAGTATATGAGTTCACAGGGACTCTGATGTCTCCAAAGGCATGTATCGTCACAAGTTTGATGAAGTCCTAACAGGTTTGTGATGTCACATTGTGACATGACAATGATCATGACATCTCAGTGTGATCTCAGTGTCCATGATGTCACAGTGGACTCTGATATCACATGTCATATCTGAAATATTATGAGGTTGAAAATAGATTATGAGCTCAGAGAAGGCCTAAAATATCCCAATGACAGCATATCACAAAAATTATGAGAGTACAGGTTTGCGATTTCACAGTGGGTTAGTGATATCACAATGGCAACAAAAAGGGTTTGTGATGCTGCAATGGCAGGTCAGATCTCAATTGTCATAATTTCACAATATGGGTACATATAAGGAGTGTGAAGCCATAAAGGTCATTTTTAAAAGGTGCTAGGTCCTAATAGGTTTGGGATGTCACAATGTGATCTGATGTCACAACAGCAGTGTGATGTCATGAGGGGTTTGTGATGCCACAGGTGATAAGGCCACAAGTGTTTGGGATGTCACAAATTTGTTATATCACAATGACATGTTCAATTTCAACTGCTACTATTTCACAATGAGGATACAAGTTTACAGAGCTGGAAATCCCAAAGATCATGAATATTGTAAAATATTATGATGTCATACTACATTTGTGACAATACAATGGCACAGTGATATCACAAGGGCAATTTGTTGTCACAATATGTTGTAATAATGTTTTATGTCACAATTGGTTATTGATGCTATAATGGGGATGAGGTCACGATAGTTTTGTGATGTCATAATCAGTTGATGATATCACAATGGCATTCCGGATCTCATTTGTCATCAATTCACAATGAGAATGAGTACACAACGGGACTGTCTCCAAAGGAATGTTGTCACACATGTGATGAAGTCTTAACGTTTGTGATGAAACAATTTGACACAATGGTCATGATGTCTGGCAGTGTGATGTCACAATGGTCAGGATGTCACAGGGGATTTCTGATATCACATGTCATACTTGAAATGTTATAAGGTCAAGGGCATAATATCTCACAATGGCAGCATGTCACAAAACTTATGAGGACAGGACAGGTTTCTAACCTCACAGTGACTTAGTGATGTCACAGTGTTATGGCAATGTGATGTCACAATGGTTATAAGGTCACAATGAGTTTCTAATATCAACCCACATGCCACATTTCAAAAAAAATGAAATCACAGAATAGGCATTCACAATGTTTCTATGACATCACAATGATAATGTGATGTCATAATGCTATGGTGTCATTGTAGATTTGTGATGGCACAATGAGCTGATGATGTCATACCAAAAGTGTAAAGTCATACTGATGATGGTGTCACAAAGGTTTTGTGATGTTACAATAGCATGTCTGATCTCAACTGTCATTAGTTTACAATGAGGATATGGGTATACAAAGGGACTGTGATATCACAAAGGCCATGTGTTTTTACAAAGGTGCTAAGTGGTCATAATAGGTTTGGGATGTCACAATGTGATTGTTATATCACAAGAGTAATGTGATGTAACAATATCAAACATTCCATTGTAAAATCAGGAACCCTTTGTGACATCATCACCAGTATGACATCACATTGTCATTATGACACTATCAGCTCATTACTACAATGAATTCACAGCATTATTACATCACATTGCATAGTGATATCATAGACACAGTGTGAATGCCTATTCTATGATTTCATTCTATTTCAAATGTGGCATATGGGTTGATATCAGAAACCCATTGTGCCATCATTACCATTGTGACATCACATTGCCATTGTGATATCAACAACCCATTATGATATTACAAACCTATCCTGTTCTCATATCTTTTGTGACATGCTGCCATTGTGATATCATAGGTCCTTTGTGAACCAATAAACTGTTTTCAACCTCTTAATACTGCAGGTATGACATGTGTTATCAGAAATCCACTGTGACCGTTGTAACATCACACTCCCAGATGTGATGATCATTGTATCACATTGTGACATCACAATCCTGTTAAGACTTCATCACATTTGTGACAACACATGCCTTTGGAGACTTCACAGTACCTTCACAATTGAGATCCAGTATGCCAATATGACATCAGCAACCCATTGTGACATCAGAAACCAATTGTGACCTCATCACCATTATGGCATCACCAACTTATTGTGACATCAAAACATTATTATGACATCGTATTTTGACAACTCATTACTATTGGGATATCACTGTTCAATTATGTTTTCACAAACCTATTATGACCTCATAATATTTTAGAAAATTTGGGGCTAGAAAGGTGGCTCAGTGGTAGAGCGCTTGCCTTGCATGCCTGAGGCCCTGAGTTCGATTCCTCAGCACCACATAAGCAAAAAGAAAAAAGCTGGAAGTGGCACTGTGGCTCAAGTGGTAGAGTGCTAGCCTTGAGCTGAAGAGCTGAGGGACAGTGCCCTGGCCCAGAGTTCAGGCCAATGACCAGACTCAAAAAAAAAAAAAGAACATTTATGGGTTTGGGGATTTCAAGCTCTTTCTATGCACTTGTATCCCCATGTGAATTAGTAGGAATTCAAATTGAATGTGTCCTTGTGATATTACAAAGGCGTTGTAACCACAAAACAATTGTGATCTATCAACCCATGTGACCTCATCATGACTGTGACATCTCAAACCCATTGTAACATCACATTGCCATTGTGATATCATGATCACATTGCCATTTTGGTATCACTGTCCCATTGTTTTCACCAACCTAGTAGGACCTCAAATCATTTTACAAAATTCATAATCTTTGGGACTTCAAGTTTCTTCTATGAACTCATCTCCCAATTGGGAACTTGTAGCAATTGAAATTGGACAGGTCATTGTGATATTACAAACTAGTTGTGAAGTCTAAAACCTATTGTAACCTCAACACCAGTGTGATATCATAAACCCGTTGTGATATCACCTTCCCATCATAAAATCACTATCACATTGTGACTTCCCAAACCTATTATAACCTATTAACACCTTTGAATAAACCCATGGCAGGAGATAGGAGGTAGGGAAAAAACAAAGGAGGGTATAACAATGCTCTATAGGAAATAGACTCATTACCTTGCTCAGGTAACTGTAAACCCTTTGTACAGTGTCTTTACAATAAAAATATATAACTAAAAAAAGAAAAAAAACCATGGCCTCTTGTGACATCATAGTCTGTGTACCTATATCCTCATCATGAACTGACAATTGAGATCAGACCTGCCATTGTAGCATCTCAAACCCTTTGTGATATCATCACAAGTGTGATATCTCATTATGACACAATGAACTCATTGTGATGTGACAAAACTATAATGACATCATAGCATTGTGACATCACACTCACATTGTGACATCATAGACATGTTGAGATTTCCTATTCTGATTTCACTCAATTGCAAATGTGGTGGGTGTGTTAATATAGAAACCCATTGTGACTTCATAACCATTGTGACATCAAAATTCCTTTGTGACATCACATTGCCATTGTGATATCACTAACCCTTGTGACATCACAAACCTGTTCTGTCCTCATAATTTTTGACATGCTGTCATTGTGAAATCTTAGGCCCTTTAGGAGCTAATTAATTCTTCGTGACCTCATTGTGTATATTCATTGTGAGCTATTGACAATTGAGTTGTGGCATGCCATTGTGATATCACAAACTATTATTATGACATGGAATATAGACATCACTATCCCCTTCTGTTTTGACAAACAAAATATGTGCATATAACATTTCACAAAATGCTTGGACCTTGGGAATTCAAGCTCCTTCTGTGAACTCCTATCCTCATTGTGGACTAGCAGCAATTGAAATTGGACTTGAGATCATATTACAAACTCATTGGACCTCACAAACACAATGTGGCCTCATCATCACTGATATCACAAACCCATTTTGACATCACATTGCCGTTGTGACATCAAGACCACATTGTGACATCCCAAAAATATTATGACTTCTTAACACCTTTCTAAAAACACATGGCCTTTGTGATATCATAGTCCCTTTGTGTACCCATATCCTCATTATGAACTAATGAAAATTGAGATCATACATTCCATTATAACATCACAAATCCTTAGTGACATCCTCACCAGTGTTACATTACATTGTCATTACATTACATTACACCAGCCCATTGTGAATCACCAAAGTACAATGACATTATAGCATTATGATATCACATTGTCATTGTGATATCATAGACACAGTCTGAATGTGTCTATTTCATTCTATTCCAAGCAGAAAGTCATTGTGTCTTTATCATCATTGTGACATTACTATACCACTGTGACTTCACATTGCCATTGTGATATCATTAACCCCCTGTAACATCACAAACCTGTCTGTCCCCATAACTTTTGTCACATAGTGCCATGTATTTTAGGCCCTTCATGAGCCATAATCTTTTTTCAACCTCATAATGTTTCAGATATGATGTGTAATATCAGAAATCCACTGTGACATCATGACCACTGTGACATCACACTGCCAGATGTTATGACCATTGTGTCACATTGTGACATCACAAACCTGTTAGGACTTAATCACATTTGTGACAACACATGAATTTGGAGACATCATAGTCCCTTTGTGGACTCACATACTCATTCTGATTCTGAGGTCCGGCATGCCATTGTGACATCAACAACCCATTGTGACATTGCATACTTATTGTAACCTCATCACCAGTAAGATATCACCAACAAATTGTGATATCAAAACATTATTATGACAGGATATTGGGTCATCATATTACCATTATGATATCACTGTCCCATTGTGTTTTCACAAACCTAGTATGACCTCATAACATTTTAGAAAATTCATAGCCTTTGGGACTTCAAGCTCCTTCTATGAACTCATATCCTCATTCAGAAGTAGTAGCAAGTGAAATTGGATGTGTCGGGATATTCCAACCTCACTGTAACATCCCAAACCCATTGTGACCTCATCACCAATGTGATATCACAAACCCATTTTGACATCACATTGCTGTTGACATCATGATGACTTTATGACATCCCAAACTTATGACTTCTTCAAACTGTTGGAAAAACACATGGCCTTTTTGACATCATAGTTCATTTGTGTACCCATGTCCTCATTGTGAACTTATGACAACTGTGGTCAGACATGCCATTGTAACATCACAAACGCCTTGTGACATCATCACAAGTGTGATATTTCATTGCCATTATGACACAGTTAGCTCATTGTGACATCCCTAAGCTAAAATGATATCTTGGCATTATCATATATTGCCATTGACAGGTCATATTCATATTGTGAATGCCTATTCTGTGATTTCATTCTATTTCAAAAGTGGCATGTGGCTTGATAACAGAAACCCATTTTGAACTCATAACCATTGTGACATCACTATCACTTTGTGACATTACACTGTCATTGCAATATCACTAACCCATTGTGACATCAAAAACCTGTCCTGTCCTCATAAATTTTACAACATGCTGCTATTATGACATCTAAAGCCCTTTATGAGCTAATATTCTGGTATTAGCCTAATATTTCAAGTATGACATGTGATATCAAAAATCCTCTGTGACATCATGACCATTATTGCATCACACTGCCAGATATCATGACCATGTCACATTATGAAATCACAAACGTTAGGAACATTTGAGACAACACATGCCTTTGGAGACACCACAGCCCCTTTGTGAACTCATATACTCATTGTGAATTAATGAAAATTGAGACCCATCATGCCATTGTGACATCACCAACCCGTTGTGACATTATAGTGACAGTTGTGACATTATAGTGACATTATAAACCTATTATGACCAGTATGGCCTCACCAATTAATTGTGACATCAAATCAATATTTTGACATGATATTTTGACATCACACTGCCATTGTGATATCACTGTTCAATAGTTTTTAACATAGTTTCTCTCTCTCTCTATATATATATATATGTATATATAGAGATACATATTAGAGAGACATATATACACATATATGTATCTCTATATATATAGAGAGAGATACATACAATGGAATTCTATACCTCCATCAGAAAGAATGACTCAGCCCCATGTTAGGAAATGGAAAGGCTTGGAATAATTTATATTAAGGGAAGTAAGATAGGCCCAAATAAACAGAGGTCCCATGGTTTCCCTTATTTGCAATAACTAGTTTGTGTCTAGAACAAGCAGAAAAGGTCAAAAGGTATGTACATATGACCATATAAGATGATGCTAAGCAAAGTGAACCCAAAGATAAGGACACAAGTTGTTTTCTCTTTCTTGCTGTTGTTTTTAATGTGTTTATAATGTACTGTTTGTTTCTCATGAATATTTTCCCCCATGGAATATCCACTGTTTTCAATATTTTCAGTGCCCTGCATATTGTATATTTTTCTAATTTGGGGAGGGAAAGGGAAATAAAATGCTTAAATAAGATTAAACAAGGATACAAGTTGACCCATTGTAACAATAATCTGTACAAGACACTGTTGAAAAGGAACTTAGGGCAGATGGAGGAGTTGAGGAGGTGGGGAGGGAAGGGATAGTAGGGAAAAAATAAAGGAGGAGCTAACAATGTTCAATAGGAAATGTACTCATTACCTTACTCATGTGACTGTAACCCCTCTGTACATTATCTTTACAATAAACACATATACAATAAAAGAAAAAACAAAACAATGATTTATATAATTTCTAACTCTTAAAATAATCTCATCAACCCCCCCCCCCACACAAAATGATCTCTCAGGGAAAAGGGGTAGGGGCTGATCATTTGCTGCCTTTACTACCTGGGCCTAGTAAAAGGTCACCTGAGACAGTAGCCAGCACTTCTCACTTCCTCTAACCTGGTGAGATGGGGACTTGCCTGTCCCCTTTCTGGCAATAAACCTTTGTTCTTCTGAAAAAATTGAGATTCCACCTCACCCTTGTGAGAATGGCTACAATCAAGAAATCTGGGAGCTGGAAGGTGGCTCAGTGGTAGAGTGTTTGCCTTGTATGCATGAGGCTCTGAGTTCAATTCCTCAGCACCACATAAACAGAAAAAGTTGGAAGTGGCACTGTGGCTCAAGTGGTAGAGCGTTAGCCTTCAGCTGAAGAGCTGAGGAACAGCACCCAGTCCAATGGTTCAGGCCCCACGACTAACAAAATAATCTAATAACAAGAGATGCTGGTGGGGATGTGTCCAAAAGGGAGCTGTACTCAAAAGATCCACATAGAGCTCCCCTTTTACCCAGCATTCCCACTTTTGGGCATTTACCCAAAGGATCACAAGCAAGGCCATAAGAAATCTACCAGCACAACTTTGATTTATTGCAGCATTTTTCACCATAGCTAATATATACAGCCAACCCAGATGCCCCTCTGAAGATGAATTGTTCAAGAAAATGTCACAAAACTACAGTTATATCATAGCATTATGATATCACCTTATCATTGTGACATCCTAGAAACATTGTGAATACCTATTCTGTCATTCCATTCTCTCAAATGTGGCATGTTGGTTGATGTCAGAAACCTATTGTGACCCCATAAGCTTTGTGACATCACAATCTCTTTGTCACATCACATTGCTATTATGATATCAATAACCCACTCTGACATCACAAATCTGTCCTGTCCTCATAATTTTTGTGTCATGCATTCACTGTGGTATCTTAGGAATTTTGTGAACTCATAATCTGTGTTTGACCTCATGATACTTTTAAGTATGACATGTGATATCAGAAATCAACAGTGACCTCAGACCACTGCGACATCACACTGCCAGATGTCATAACCACTGTATCACATTGTGACATCACAAACCTTTTAAGACTTCACATTTGTCACAACATATGCCTATGGAAACATCACAGCCCCTTCGTGAACTCATATACTCATTGTGAGTTAATGAAAATTCAGATCCAGAATGTAATTGTGATATCACCAGAAAATTGTGATATACACCTATTTTTACCACACTGATACTATGATATCAAGTAATTGTGACATCAAAATATTATGTCTTGATATAGTGACATCACATTGTATTGTGATACCACTGTCCCATTTTTTTTTCAAAAATGTATAATAGGACCTCTTAACATTTTAGTAAATTCATGATCCATGGGACTTGAAACTCATACAGTGAACCTGTGTATTCATTGTGAACTAGTAGCAATTGAATATTGACGTGAGTGTGATATTACAATTGTGACATTACAAATCAAAAGTAACCTCATCACCACTGTGACATAACAAACCAATTGGGACATGACATTGCCATTGTGACATCATGATCACATTGTGACATGCCAAATCTATTATGCCCTGTTAGCACAGTTAAAAAAGAACACAGGGTTTTTGTGACATCCCACTTCCTTTGTGTACCCATATCCTCATTGTGAACGAATAATTGAGGTGCACATGAAAATGTAACCACACATCCCTTGGGACATCAGCTCGAGTGTCATCCCATTGTCTTTATGACACAATAAGCTCATTGTGACATCACCAAACTACAATGACATCATCGCCATTTGACATCACATTGTCATTGTGATGTCTTAGACCCATTGTGAATTCCTATTCTGTGATTTCAATCTATTTCAAAAGTGGCATGCATTTTGACATCAGAAACCCATTGTCACCTCATATCCATTTTGACATCCCATTGCCATTGTGATATCACTAACCCACTGTAACATCACAAACCTTTCCTGTCCTCATGTATTTTGTGACCTGCTGCCATTGTTATATCTTAGGCCTTTGTAAGCTCATGATCTGTTTTTGATTTCATTGTATTTCAGGTATGATGTGATATCAGAAACTGTGACATCATGACCATTGTGACATCACACTGCTAGGTGTCATGACTATAGTCACACTGTGACATTCCCACCTGTAAGGACTTCATCACTTTTATGATAACACATGCCTTTGGAGACTTCACAGTCTCTTTTTGAACTCATATACTCATTGTGAATTAATGTAATTGAGTTCTGCCATTCCATTGTGACATCACCAACTGATTGTGATTTCACAAACAAATTGTGACTCACCACCAGTATGGCATAACCAACTAATTGTGATATCAAAACATTATTATGGCATATTTTGACATCACATTGCCACTGTGATATCGCTGTCCCATTGGGTTTTCACAAACCAATTATGACTTCAAAACATTTTAGAAAATTTATTGCCTTTGGGATTTCAAGTTCTTACTGTGAACTCCTATCCTCATTGTGAAATACTAGCACTTGAATTTGGATGTGATTGTGATATTACCAACCCATTGTGACATCAATAATCCATTGTGATCTCATAACCACCATGACATCACAAACCTACTGTGACATCACATTGCCATTGTTATATCACTAAAGTACTGTGACATGACAAACCTGTTAAGACTACAGAACATTTGTGATAACACATGCCTTTGGAGATATCACAGTCCCCTTGTGATTTCATATACTCATTAAAACAATGAAAATTGAGATTTTGCATGCCATAGTGACATCACCAATCCATTGTGACATCACAGAACCATTATGAACTCATTACCAGGAAGGCATCACCACCCAATTGTGACAACAAAACATTGTTAATACATGATATTGTGACATCACATTACCATTGTGATATCACTGTCCCATTGAGTTTTCACAATCTGATTATGATCTCATAACATTTTAGAAAATTCATGGCCTTTGGGATTTCAAGCTCTTTGTGAAATCATATCCTCATAGTGAACTAGTAGCAATTGATATTGGACATGTCCTTGTGATATTAAAACAGTGAACTGAGGGGGGACCAAGATGGCGATGGGGCAGTAGGGAAATGCCACAGCTCTCTCCAACCAAAAAGAGAGTTCGAGTTCCAATGCTTAATCTCCGCAAGAGACTGACAACAAAAAGACGAACACTCAGAGAAAAACCAGAGGTGGAAAATAACAAAACAAGAAAGAAAGGAAAAGAAGAATTTCAGAGCAGAGAAGAGCGAAGACCCCTCCCCCAACCTTTACTGGTCACGCAGCAGTGCACCAAGCCGCCGGCCAGCTGGCCCGGCAGGGGCTGCCGGAGTCCCAGAGACACAGGGGGTCGCTTGCAGATCACCAGGTACTGGTTTGCAGAACAGCGGATCGCCAGGAACAGAGAAACCTACCAGCCGGGAGTCTCCACGAGGATCTCACCCCCACCCCTCACTTTCCACCGGAGCAGAGAGGCTCCATCCCGCCAAAGCCACCCGGCACCAGCAGCGCAACAAAGGGACCTGTCGGCAGAGCACCCGCCCGATCGCGATCGCAACGACCCGGGTCCCAGAGACACAGGGGGCTGCCTGCAGATCACCTGCGCACTCAGACCCACCGGATCTCTACAACCCGTGAAGAAGCCGCCTGAGCGTGGACACTGTTGACCCGACAGCTTCGATAGAGGCAGAGACAGAAAAGAATCACACAGAGCCACCACCGCCCAACCCAACCCGCAACCACCCCAACTGAACTCGGATTGCAACAACAACTGACGACCTACACCACACAGAAACAACCAGCTCCAGGGTGAGTACCCCACAGGGGACAGTGTATCCCTCAAGGGAGACCAGAGCTGGAGGGAATCCCCAGACCCTGACCGAGACTCCCTACCCCAACACCCAGACCACAGGACCCACTAAAACTGGGAACTGTCCGAGAGCTCCACCAGCCCGTGGAGCACACTCTGCTGGCCAGGCCAGAGCAAGAGTGCCCCTGGAAGGGAGCTTAAATGCCCAAGCCAGGAACAGCGCCCCTGGGTCAAGACTACCAACAGTAGAAGAAATTTGAACTGTGTCCTCCAGGCTGCATAACCTAGGTGGTATACACATCAGCATAGGCCTAACAAGCGCGCTCCAGGCTGGGGCCAGAACCAGGCCCAGGGATCCGGCGCCTGAACAATACAACCAACTCCTCCCAACTGAAGTAAAAAGCTGAGCATACGCCTCAACAGAGGGGAGAAAATCAGGAAACAACACTCCCCGGGAAGCATGCCTGTGACAACAAAAGACCTGGAGGCTCAGGACAAGAGAAGCCCAAACCCCACCAAAACTCCACCCATATACCCTAGGCTGGGAATTGGGCAACACAGGCTGCTAGCACCTGATAGTAAGCAGGAGCTCAGGCTGATAAGGCGGCTCAGCAATAGAGTGATAGTCTTGGATGTATGAGGCCCTGGATCTGATTCCTCAGCATCACAAAAGCAAAAAGGGTCAGAAGTGGTGCTATGGCTCAAATGGTAGGGTGACAGCCTTGAGCTGAAGAGCTGAGGGACAGCACCCAAACCTAGAGTTCAAGCCCACAACCAGCCCAAAACAAACAAACAAAAACACATCAGGAGCCCATAGCAGGCTCCAGTATTTGGGAGAGTGCATCCAAAGCATTTGATCTTCCCAAGAGCACCCGTAGGAGCAAACACAAGCAGTCGAGGCTGCTCAACCCTTCCAAAGGCGGGAATTGCCAGCAATCTACAGCAGAGAGCTGAGAATCCTAAGTAAGTCAGAATAGCAGCTGGAAATAGGCTCCCAACAGAACCCAGATCAGGCACAGACTCTCTCTACCAATACAGAATCAGCAACCAAGCAAAGACAGACACACCAAAACAAAATTGAAGAGCAGTCTCCTGAACCCCCATGCGAAAATCACAGAGAAAAATCACAAGGTTTATCACCACCCAGGACAGCAAGTAACCTCAAAAGCCAGCAGCCACGCAGTGGAGAGCCCCAATGGGAGCAAAGCAGGAATGGAAGACAAAAGCTACATCCAAGGGTTGCTGGAGGCAATGATTCAAGAAATAAAGCAAGAAATGGATCAGAAATTGAAAGAGCACAAGGATGAACTATCAAAAGATATACAGGATATCAAACAAAAGTTGGATGCAAAAATAGAAGCTGCACAAACCTCAGTAAGAAGTGAGATAAATGCCAAATTAGAGGTAATGCATACCTCATTAAGAGGTGAGATCAGTACTCTGAGAACGAACATTGAATCCATAAAGGGATCCATTTCCACGATGCAAACCACAATAGAAGCCACGGTCAACAGAGTGAATGAAATGGAAGGTAGAGTGTCAGATACAGAAGACAGAATACACCAACTGGACCAAAAAGTGACAGATATGGAAAAATCACTCAAATTAAACCAAAGGGAAATTCAAGAGCAAGCAGATAATGCCAAGAAATTTAATCTTCGCATAATCGGAGTGGACGAAGGTGAGGAATTCCAGAGCAAGGGAATGCAACACCTATTTAACAAGATAGTCAATGAAAATTTTCCCCACCTCAAAAACGACCATCTTAACTACATTACAAAAGCTTATAGAACACCCAACAAGCAAGATCCCAGGAGAAACACTTCTAGACACATTATAGTAAAAATGATAGATCTGAATAATAAGGAAACAATCCTGCATGCAGCAAAAATGAAGAAGGAGCTATACTACAACAGGAAAAAAATTAGAATCATTGCAGATCTCTCCACACAAACAATGAATGCAAGAAAAGCCTGGGAAAGCACCATACGAGCCCTGAGAGCCAATAACTGCCAACCCAGACTAATATACCCAGCAAAGCTACCATTCACATTCGATGGAGAACTGAAAACTTTTTTTTTTAATTTAATTTTATTTTATTTGTGAACATACTGTACAGAGGAGTTACAAACTGTACAGAGGAGTTACAGAAAACTTTTAATAGCAAAGAAAAACTAAATGAATATATAAACATTAAGCCAGCATTACAAAGAATTCTAAGAGGGGGGACACAACCTGAAGAAAGCAACCAGGAACTGGGACCTGCCCTAAACAGGCATTACTCAAAGTCTAACTGAGCAGGCACAGGAGGAAAGGAAAGAATAAAAACTTAGGAAAACAGAATGGCAGGGACAACAATGCATCTCTCTATACTTTCTCTTAATATAAATGGGCTGAATTCGCCAATTAAAAGACAACGAACTGAGGACTGGATCAGAAAACAAGACCCATCCATCTGTTGCCTTCAGGAGACCCACCTCTCAGCCAAACATACAAACAAACTCAGAGTGAAGGGGTGGAAAAGGATCTACCAATCAAATGCCCCCAGTAAGAAAGCAGGTGTAGCTATCCTGATATCTGACAAAATAAACTTTTTATTAAAATCAGTACAGAAAGACAAGGACGGACACTACATATTAATAAAGGGAACAATCCAAGAGGAGGATATAACCATCATCAACTTATATGCCCCAAATATTGGTGCACCTAGATATGTCAAACAAATACTTGCAAACTTACAGAATAAAATAGATCCCAATACGATAATACTAGGAGACTTTAACACACCACTCTCACCAAAGAACAGGTCTACCAATCAGAGGATTGGCAAAGAAGCTACTGAATTAAGTAAGGCCATACTTCAAGCGGAATTAACTGACATCTACCGAGTATTTCACCCTAAAACAACACAGTACACATTCTTCTCAGCAGCTCATGGAACATTCCCCAAAATAGACCATATCATAGTTCATGCAAGGAACTTAAGCAAATACAAAGGGATTGACATAATCCCCTGTATCCTATCTGACCACAGTGGAATCAAGCTAGCTCTCAATAACAAAGCATACCGCAGAAATTTCTCTAATACATGGAAATTGAACAGCACACTCCTTAACAATGCCTGGGTAACAGAAGAGATCAGAGAAGAAATAAAGGATTTCCTACAACTCAATGAAAATTAAAACACATCACAAAGAAACTTGTGGGACACAGCAAAAGCAGTCCTGAGGGGCAAATTTATTGCCCTCAGTGCCCACATCAAGAGAATGGAGACAGACCAAGTAAATAATCCCATGTTGCAAGTAAAACAGCTAGAAAAACAAGAAAAAATGGGACCTAAAGCTACTAGACGAAGCCAGATAACCAAATTAAGAGCAGAGATTAACCAATTAGAAAATCAGAAAACCATAACCAAAATAAACCAAACAAAAAGCTGGTTCTTTGAAAAAATAAAATTGATGGCCCGTTGGCAAGATTAATTAAAAAAAAGAAGAGAGGAAACTCATATTAATAGGATTAGGGATGCCACGGGAAACATCACAACACATACCCAAGATATCCAAACAATTCTAACAGACTACTTTCAAAAGCTATACTCTCTAAAGGAAGAAAATCTGGCGGAAATGGATGCATTTTTAGAGAAATACAAATTACCCAAACTGAGCAAAGAAGAAGTTAACCAATTAAATAAGCCAATATCCTATAATGAGATACAGGAAGCTATCAAAAGTCTTCCAACAAAAAAAGCCCAGGACCAGATGGATTCACAGCAGAATTCTATAAGACCTTTAAACAAGAACTAATACCCATACTCCTCAAGCTCTTCAGAGAAACAGAGAAGGAGGGAGCTATCCCAAACTCATTCTACGAAGCCAATATCACACTCATCCCCAAACCAGGCAAAGACCCAACCAAAAAGGAGAATTACAGGCCAATCTCCTTGATGAACACAGATGCAAAGATCCTTAACAAGATTCTAGCTAACAGAATCCAGAAACACATAAAAAAAATAATACACTATGATCAGGTAGGCTTCATCCCAGAGACACAGGGATGGTTTAACATACGTAAGTCAATAAATGTAATCCAACATATCAACAGAGCCAAGGTCAAGAATCACATGATTATCGCCACAGATGCAGAAAAGGCCTTTGATAAAATTCAACATTCATTCATGCTAAAAGCTCTGGAGAAAATAGGAATAGAAGGAACATTTCTAAAAACAATAAAAGCCATTTATGACAGACCAATAGCCAATATTATACTTAATGGGGAAAAGCTACAACCAATCCTCCTAAAAACAGGAACAAGGCAAGGATGCCCACTGTCTCCACTCCTCTTCAACATAGTCCTAGAACCCTTAGCCAGGGCAATAAGGCAAGAAAAAGACATTAAAGGGATCCGCATAGGGAAAGAAGAAGTGAAACTATCCCTTTTTGCAGACGACATGATACTATACCTCCACGATCCCAAAAACTCCATCCCCAAACTTTTAGAAATCATAAGTCACTTCGGCAAAATAGCAGGATACAAAATAAACACACAAAAATCAGTTGCCTTCCTATACACTGATAACGCACAGGAAGAGAGGGAAATAAAGGGAGCAACCCCATTCACAATAACCTCCCAAAAAATAAAATATTTAGGAATTAACCTAACCAAAGATGTAAAAGAACTATTTAATGAGAACTATAAAAAGTTAAAGAAAGAAATTGCAGAAGACACTAGGAAATGGAAAGACCTCCCATGCTCCTGGATAGGCCGACTTAATATAGTAAAGATGGTGATACTTCCAAAACTAATATACAAATTCAATGCAATTCCTATTAAAATCCCAATGATGGACATCACTGAAATACAGAAAACAGTCCAAAAATTTATATGGAACAACAAAAGACCTAGAATAGCCAAAACAATTCTAGGGGATAAAGACAATATGGGAGGGCTATCCATGCCGAACTTCAAACTCTACTACAGAGCTATAATCACAAAGACAGCATGGTACTGGCACAAAAACAGACCCGAAGACCAATGGAACAGAATAGAAGATCCAGAAATAAATCCACAGGCCTACAGCCAGCTGATATTCGACAAAGGAGCCAAAGACATACAATGGAAGAAACACAGCCTCTTCAACCGCTGGTGCTGGGAAAACTGGGCAGCCACATGCAGAAAACTAAAAGTGGACCCCAGCCTATCACCATGCACCAACATCAACTCAAAATGGATTAAAGACCTTAACATTAAACCTGAATCTCTGAAACTACTGCAGGACAGAGTAGGAGAGACACTTGAACTAATAGGCACAGGAAGGAACTTCCTGAACAGAGTCCCAGGGTCACAACAAGTTGGAGAGAGACTCGACAAATGGGACTACCTTAAAATAAAAAGCTTTTGCACAGCTAAACCTATCGCAACTAAGCTAGAAAGACAACCAACTAATTGGGAAAAAATATTTACCAGCAATATATCAGACAAGGGGTTAACATCCTGTATATACAGGGAACTCAAGAAACTAATCCCTCCCAAACCTAACAAACCAATTACTAAATGGGCAAGGGAACTAAAGAGGGACTTCTCAAATGAAGAAATAAAAATGGCAAAGAAACACATGAGGAAATGTTCATCATCCCTGGTGGTGAAGGAAATGCAAATAAAGACAACCCTGAGATACCACCTTACCCCAGTCAGAATGTCCCACATCCACAAATCAGCCAACGACAAATGCTGGAGGGGATGTGGAGAAAGAGGAACCCTATTACACTGCTGGTGGGAATGTACACTTATACAACCACTTTGGAAAGCAGTCTGGAGGGTCCTTAGAAAGCTAAAGATTGACCTCCCTTACGACCCAGTCATACCACTTCTAGGCATCTACCCTGAACAACAGGAACCAATATACAAGGACACGTGCACCTCCATGCTTATTGCAGCACTGTTCGCAATAGCTAGGATATGGAAACAACCTAAGTGCCCCACCACAGATGAATGGATCCAAAAATTGTGGTATCTATACACAATGGAATATTATGCAGCCATTAGAAATGACAAAATAATGGCATTTGCAGGGAAATGGATGGAGCTAGAAGGAATCATGTTGAGCGAGGTAAGCCAAGAACGAAGAGACATCCCTCATAAGTGGATGCTAAATCCAAAAGGTTAGGTGATATGACAAAACTAACAGGACTTAAGAAACAAAGAACTCCCGCTCATCTGGTTGAACCACTACTAAATATCCTCATGCTGCTGATCACAAATATGCTATATAACATGTGAACACTGTTATATATTACAGACTGTGGTAGACAATTTGCTCCAGGAAAGTTAGAATGAACTTGTGACTTTGAAATTATGTAATCATTTAATCACAATCAAAAAAAAAAAAAAAAAAAAAAGAACCTCGGGGAAGGGAGGGAGGGAGGGGATGGTAGGGGGAAAACAATGGAGGGGGTAACAATGTTCAAGAGGAAGTGTACTCATAACCTCACTCATGTAACTGTAACCCTCTGTATAGTAGCTTTACAATAAAAAAAAAAAAAACATGAAAACTCAACACCATCTCTTGGACTGAGGCATTTCCTGTCTCCCTATGAATAGATGTTATTTAAGAGGCTTCCTGACAGGTGCCAGTGCCTCACTCCTTTAATACTAGCTACTCAGGAGGCTGAGATCTGAAGATCACAGTTGAAGCCTGCCTGGGTAGAAGAGTGCATCAGACTCTCATCTCCAACCAACTACCAAAATAGCCAGAAGTGGAGCTGTGGCTGAAATGGTAGAGCACTAGCCTGGAGCAAAAATGCATAAGGGCAGGCAGCACCCAGCCTGAGCCTGAGCCCCAGATTAGACTTCACACACACGCACACACACATACACACACACACAAACACACACACACACACACACACACACACCACACACACACGTGGCTTCCTGCCAAACTTGTCCATGTGCTCCCATGAAATGGTTGGTGACCTCTCTCTTCAAATGGACTTGCCCTTGTATTCACTCCAGCAATGTGGAAATTGCCTCTCAGTCACCTATAGGTCCATTGGTTCAGGTTGTGTATTTGCATCCCACTTCCTCTGCTTGTTTTCTGAGGTGAGTCTTATAGCTCAATACAGCTGCCCATACACTTCAAGATGCTGCTTACGGTCTCAGGGCCTGCATTCACACTCCAAATGGAAAAATAAAACATGACCTGAGACCCTCTGCTTAATTTGAGGACCAGCTATCCAGGCAATGGCAGCTCCCTATGAATGGCAAACTGGAAGCCAGGCTCAGGGTGTTCACAACAGACAGAAGTGAGGTGTGGAGGGCTTGAGTTGTTCAAAGGAAAAGCAGAGAATGGAGGAAGACAGAGGAACTGGAAAAAGACAATCTACCTTCCCATGTTTCCTTGCAGTTCCTGATCCACAGTATAACTTTTGCTAATTGCTTTACTGTGTGTGTTTGTGTGTGTGTGTGTGTGTGTGTGTGTGTGTATGGGGGGGGTGAATGTTCTCATGTGCACAGTGGTTCTCAGCCTCGAATTCAGGGGCTGGGCACTGTCCCTGAGCTTTTCTGTTCAAGGCTAGTGCTCTACCACTTCTGGCCTTTTAGATAATTAAATGGAGAGAAGAGTTTCAGGGACTTTCCTGTACAGGCTGGCTTCAAACCACAAACCTCAGATCTCAGCTTCCTGGGTAGATGGGATTCATAGATGCCTGGCTATCTTGTTTGTTTTAACCCATTGCTTTAGCAGCAACAATCAAAATGCTCAAATACTGCCTTTTTTCTTGTGGTGAACAGTCTCAAAAGTTGCATATGAATAGCCTCCTGAGAAGCTAGGATCACAGGTGTAGCCACCAGGACCAGGCTGCTGTGCTGTATTTTCATTTGGTCTCTGCCTGCCTTGGCCTCCCTGGTAGCCTCACTGGAGACTGCAGGGAGGACAGGTTTCCATTTCTATTTCTAGGTCTGACTGGTTTGGGGATTCAGATGGGCAGGTTCCATCTTCTTTTTCAGAGAGCAGTGCAACTCTGGGGAGTCCAACTCCAGGGCTTCCTGCCTCTGTCTGAGATGACAACAGCCTAGCCCAGAGTCAGAGCCTCCTGGGTCAGAATCTGTTGTTTCCCCACTGGGAGCCCAGATGCTGGGGTGGGACTGGCCAGCCCTGGGCAATGCTGACATTTTGATGGAGTGCAGCCAGACCCCTCACATAGCTTCAGATAGGAATCACAGTGTTGTGCTAGATGTTCCTGCATATTGGCTCACTTGCTCCTCCTGCATACTTATCTCAGACACAGATGTTTCCTCCACTAAGGAGCGCTTCTACCCTGTCCCCACAAAGCCTTCAGACTCCAGTTCTGAAGGTGTTCTGGGCTCTTCCCGGCTGCAGCCCATGTCACATGTCACAGACAGACCAGCAAAGGACCCTGGGAACTCTGAGGCCACAGGCACAAGACAGCAGAGAATGCTGGTGTGCACAGTGTCAGAAAACTGACTCAGACTTCTGACCCAGCACTTGCAACAAGCCCATCAGTGTTCAGTCTAAGACTCAACTGACTGAACAACTCCCTTGTTTGAGGACCCTGTCCAGAGTAGAGTTCTAGCTTACTCCACTGTGAATAGAAGCAAAGATGGGGAGCAAACCCTCTGGGTTCTGGTGGGAGATCAGCCAGCAGATTCAACCAGAGAGGGGCAGGCAGGCCTACAAAGAACTGAATCCTGTGAGCAGTTTCTTTGGAGTCTTCTGACAGCTATCCACAGTAAAAGAGGAATTTCTATAGGGTGCAGGTGGCTCATTCCTATAATCCTATCTGCTCAAGGAAGCTGAGATCTGAGGATTGTGGTTCAAAGTCAGCTTAGGCAAGAAAGTCTGTAAGATTCTTATTTCTAATTAACTCCAATTAACCAGCAAAAACCCAGAAGTAGAGCTGTGGCGTAAGTGGTGGAGCACTAGCATTAAGCTAAAAAGTTCAGGGACAGTGCCCAGGCCCTAAGTGTAAGTTGCAAGACCAGTATCAAGAAATCTAAAAGAAACAATTCCCCCCAAAAAAACTTGATAGTCCTGAGATTCCTCATCTCTCTAGGTGGTCCAGATAAGCAACTATTGAGCTTTCTGTAATTCCAGAATATTCCAAGCATTGTGGCCATTTCTGATCCTGAGAATTTGTTCACAGGTCAAAAACAAAAAATATTCCAGCGTACACTCCATGTGCATGGGGCAGCATATCCCACTCTCTTTTTCCAAGTTTGGATTTCATTGGAAGAGTAATAATATCAGGTGTATGTAGATAAGAGACTGCTGCCATAAATACTGCAGCTGCTGCCTCTCTGTGGATGAAGGTGAGCTGGGCTTCCTGGCTTTGAGGGCTCACTAGCCTTTTATTCTCAGTTCATATTCATGAACTTCGTTCCCAGAGTACTCCTGTGGTCTAACCGTGGGGCAAAGCACTAACATTCTAGAATGCCATGCTATTAATTGCCATCTCTTTCTGATCTCAGGTTTTTCAGAATTCAAGAGACTCAGTTACTGGCGTAACCTCTTCCTCTCCACATTAATTGACTTTATCCTTGGTGATATCTATTTAGAGACGTTGTCTAGCCTACCGATGTCTCTGAGCAGAAAGTAATGTGGCTACTGAGACTGTATCATTAGTTCACAGGATGGCTAGAACAATTTTGTTGTTACCAAGACAGGCAGTATGGTTACCAGACTAAAAGTAGACTTATATCAACTATGAAGTGTTGAGCCTAGTACCAGTGGCTTATGCTTATTATCCTAGCCACTTGAGCAGAGTCTGAGGATTATGTTTCAAAGCCAGCCCAGATAAAAAATTTTACTAGACCCTTATCTACAACTACTGAAGAAAATGCCAGAAGCAGAGGTATGTTTCAAGTAGTAGCATGCTAGCCTTGAGCAAAAAAAAAAAAAAAGTAAAGAAAAAAATAAAAAGCTCATGGACAGCACTAAGGCCCTGAGTTTAAGCCTCAGGGGCTGGCACAAAAATAGAAAAGTAAAACAAAAATAAAACCATCTGAAGCCTTGGAGGTATGCTGTGGGTCATATGTGGCACAGCTGATCTGACTGTGCTAGACTTCCTGTTCCTAGAGACTCTCAGTCTCTAGGCTATCGAGTGTTCCTCCTATATCTCCACTCAGCCTTCCCACTATTAGAAGAACCATTCCCATAGCTGCCAGACAGACCCTCCCCTTTAGCCCTCAGCCTGGGAGGCCTCCATGAGAAAGCTTCCCTCTTTGAGGAACCTGTTAGCTACTCTGTGGATGCCAAATTCCTCCTTGTGACTGCTTCAGTAGATTTTCCAATGTGATCTGCCCTAGGAAGCAGGCTCAGAAATTCCTGTACCACACCTGTCAGCTCACTTTTATTCACAGATCTTGGATGAATACAGTGCTGCCTGAGCCACCAAAAAAACATGCACAGTGGTGCCATTCTTGGTAGCAATTTAATATCTCATGTATCCCATATATCTTTATTCTAATGTTCTTGCAGCAAATGGATCCGCATAACAGATATTATAGAAATATATTCATGAATCAGATTAATTAGACAATAATTATGATGAGTTAATAATTCCAACTTTTTGTGTATGCCTGTCCAGGGACTTGGGCCTGGGCTCTGTCCCTAAGCTTTTTGCTCAAGAGTAGTGCTCTACCACTGGAGCCATTGCTCTACTTCCAAATTTTGGATGGTTAATTGGAGATAAAATTGAATGGATTTCCCTGATCAGGCTGTTTAAACTGCAATCCTTGTATCTCATTCTTAACAGCTAGGATTACAAGTACTAGCCACCAGCACCTGGCTATATACTTCAGTTTCCCAACATAAACATCCTCATAGTCAGTGAAGGAAAGGTGCCACTCATATATAGTAATAAATCCCTTGAATTGACTTGGTTTAATCAAATGTCTACATGCCATGTTTAATTGCATTGTACAAATACTTAGTACTATGTATCTACTAGCCATGGAGATTCATGGATTAAATGAGATAAATCAAAATTAGTTGAGATATCATGATGTTTATTTCCACAATGACATGTAGGTTTCTCTCTCTTAGGCCAGAGAAGCAGGATTTTTGGAGGCTGCCCTTGGCACCAGCCTTGCCCACAAGATAACTCTGTCCTGATATGCTGAGGGCAAGTATGGTTCCTCTGCTCACTGAGGTGAGCCTAAATAATTCGTCCTTTTGAATGAAAAGCTGCTATGTTCTCTATGGAGATAAACAGGAAACCAAAAACTGACTGATTTCTTCTTACTGTTGTAACAAACTGCTATAAATTCAGTGGCATCAAACAACACAGCTCCAGTTCAGGCTACAGAATGAGACATAATATAAACCCTGGGATGCATGGCTTGGTGGAGCTTTCTAGGTGATGAAGGCACAAATATGACTGGAAGGGTACATCCTACAGGCCCTACCTTCTCTGTGTCCCTTGTATTAAAACCACAGTTGTCAACATAGCATTTGGAAAATTATTGAACCTGAGTCCACGGATTTATGTATGCCCACAGATTTATGTATGCATGCTTCATGTATGAATGTATTTTTGTGCTGGTCCTGGACTTGAAATGAAGGCCTAGGAACTTTCACAGATCTTCTTTTTCTAAAGATTAGCACTCTACCACTTGAGCTACAGCTCCACTTCTGGTTTTGTGGGAATTTATTGTAAGTAAAAGTCTCAAGGACTTTCTGCCAGGGCTGGCTTCAAACTGTGATCCTCAAATCTCAGCTTCCTGAGTAACGAGGTAGTACAGGTATGAGACACCACTGTCTGTCTCTCTGTTTTATTTTTTTCCTTACTATATACAATCTCAAGATTTGCTACAAGCCCACATTGTCCAGCACTATGGAAATCAGCAAGGAAGTTCCTAAATGCCATTTTGATACAATAGAGCCATATAACTATGGCTATATACCTAGTAGAATAAAAACTTATTACAGAGCTATCCCATTTATTGCAGTACTATGCAAATAGTCAAATCATGAATACAGCTTCAGAGCCCATCATCAGAAAAAAGAGTTATTATATATATACATATAATACAAACTAATGTATATTAACACATAATTATATTGAATTAATACAATTAATTACTATGTATATATGATATACAGTATATATTATATAGCCCAGAGTATTACTTAGCCACAGAACAAGATTATTTCCCTTTACTTGAAAATGGATGAAACTTGAGATTATGACATTAATTGAAATAGGCTAGTTCCACTAAAGCAAATATCACATTTTTCCTCTCATTTTAAAAGCTTGAAGGACTTTGGTGGGAGGGGGGGGGTTAGATGGGAAGGGATGGGAAACAAAGGAGGAGGCAACAATGCTTGATAAGAAATCTACTCATTATCTTGCCCATGTAATTGTAACCCCTTTGTATGGTATTTTCACACACACACACACACACACACACACATACACAATAAAACAGGTACCAGTAGTTCACACATGTAATCCTAGCTACTCAGGAGGCTGAGATCTGAGAATGCTGGTTCTAAAGCAAATAAATAAATAAATAATATAAAAGCTTGAAGAGAAAAAGGACAACAAAACTAAACAGAAAAAAATCATGTACAAGGGAAGGTTATGTAAATGAAGGGAGGGCTGCTTGGGTGGCGGGGGTGACTGGGAGAGGAGGTGGAGGGTGGCTAGGGAACATAGGATAAGGCAGGGTGAATGTGAGCAAGTGCATCATATGCACATGTTGAATTAACTCCATCAAATATCTCGGTGTGTGCAACTAGTATATACTAATCAAAGTGAAAAATGATTAAGCAATGCTCAAACTCCTTCACAAGCTATTTAGAGATAACTTTAAAAAAGTATCAGAGGGGCTGGGAAGGTGGCTCAGTGGTAGAGCGCTTGCCTTGCATGCCTGAGGCCCTGGGTTTGATTCCTCAGCACCACATAAGCGAAAAGAAAAAAGCCAGAAGTGGCGCTGTGGCTCAAGTGGTAGAGCACTAGCCTTGAGCTGAAGAGCTGAGGGACAGTGCCCAGGCCTAGCGTTCAGGCCCCACGACCAACCCAAAAAAAAATAAAATAAAATAAAAAAGTATCAGAAAGCATTGTTGGTAGGGGATATGAAAACAGCTGTAGTTAAACTATGGGATTATTCAAGCCAGGTGCTGGTGCCTCATGCTTATACGCTCAGCTACTCAGGAGGCTGAGATCTAAGGATCATTATTTGAAACCTGCCTATGCTGGAAAGTTATGACTCTCTTTATATACATATGACACTCAGAAAAAGCTCCAAGTGATGCTATGGGACTCAAGTGGTAGAGTGCCCAAAGTTCAAACCACAGGAATGACAGAAGAAAAAAAAAAGAAATAGTCCAAACTTAAGATGTCTAGGGTGTTTTAGACTAAATGTCCTATAAAAACAAGTTACTATATCTTGGGGTTCATTTGTTGTTGTTGTTGATTCAGATGTATTATGTAAGTTTTTGGTTTCCTTAGTTTATTCTTCCCCCTATGCTATATCCCCTGTTGTCACTGTACTTGACTTTGATACCCTACATCTTGTATATACATTTTTCTAATTTGGGGATGGGAAGGGAAATAACAAAATGCTGAAACAAGGACACAGGATGAACAGTTGCAACAATGGTACCCATAAGACAGTATGTTGGAAATGAACTTTACAATTTCGGGCAGCGGGGTTGGGGGAGGGGGGAGTGCCAGAGGTGGAGGAGGGAAGGGATAGGGGTAGAACAACAAGGGAAGGGGTAACATTGCTTGACCAGAAATGTACTCATTGCCTTATTCATGTAAATGTAACCCCTCTATAGAATCTTTACAATAAAATAAAATTTAAAAATGAAAAATAACTAGTTACAGTTAAAGTAGGAAAGGAAAAAACCTTTCACCCATTGGCCTGTGGCAACAGTAATTAGAAATACACAGTCAATAGAAATAAATTGCAAAACCCCCACAGATTCATGCCATGGCTACTTCACCCTCCCTGTCCCCAGGGGACAGTCAGGAGAAATCAGTACAAGCTTTCTATCCTATGTCTACTCAGTTCCTGTACCAAGACTGCCATCTGTAGGACATCAAATGGAAAAAGCTAACATTCCTTCCAAAAGGATTTCAAATGAGTCTTCTAAACCATAGCCTCTTACTATCCTGATTTAAATCTTATTTCCCTCCCCAAGCTACAAATACATATAAATTTGCAGAGGGCTTTAAAGAGATTATCAAAGACTTATAAAATCACATAAAACATATACTATGTTTCACACTTGTAGAAAACTAAAACTAGATCCTTATATAGCACCCTGTACCAGAATCAACTCCAAATGATCAAAGACCTCGGAGTCAAAGCAGATACCCTGAAAACATTAGAGAACAGAATAGGAGAAACTCTAGGGCTTCTTGGCACATGCTGAAATTTTCTTAATGAAGACCCAGAAACACAACAAAGAAAGGTTGGACAAATGGGATTGCATGAAGCAGAGCTTCTGCTTGGCAAAGGACATAGCTATCAAGATCAATAGAAAGCCCACAGATTGGGAGAAGATCTTCACTAGCCATACAGTAGACAAGGGTCTCATATCTAAAATATACCTGGAACTCAAAAAATTAAATCCCCCAACAACAAATCCTCAAAGAAACAACTGCCCAATAAATAAGTGAGCTAGAGACTTAAAGAGAAAGGTCTCTGAAGAGGAAATAGGAATGGCCGGCCAATAAACACATGAAAAAATGCTCAACTTTCTCTAGCCATAAAAGAAATGTAAATCAAGACAATGTTGAGATTCCACCTCACCCCTGGCTATAATCAAGAAATCTAATAATAACAGATGCTGGAAACCTACTGCACTGTTGGTGGGAGTGTAAACTTGTTCAACCACTTTGGAAAGCAGTATGGATATTCTTCAAAGGACTCCACATAGAGGGGCTGGGAAGGTGGCTCAGTGGTAGAGCGCTTGCCTTGCATGCATGAGGCCCTGGGTTCAATTCCTCAGCACCACATAAGCAAAAAAAGCCGGAAGTGGTGCTGTGGCTCAAGTGGTAGAGCACTAGCCTTGAACTGAAGAGCTGAGGGAAAGCGCCCAGGCCCAGAGTTCAGGCCCCATGACCGGACCCACCCCCCCAAAAAAAAGAGCTTCCCTATGACCCAGCAATCCCACTTTTGGGCATTTACCCAAATGATCACAAATAAGGCTATATTAAAGCCACCAGCACAACTATGTTTATTGCAGCATTATTTACCATAGCTAAAATATGGAACCAACCCAGATGCCTCTCAGTAGATGAATGGATCAAGAAAATGTGAGATCTATCTATCTATCTATATCTTCCACTATGTGTATGTATGTGTGGATATGTATGTATGTGTGTGTGTGTGTGTGTGTGTGTGTGTGTGTGTGTATGGAATTCTATGCCTCCATCAGGAAGAATTACATCATCCCACTTGTTAGGAAATGGAAAAAAATGATATTAAGTGAAGTAAGCCAGGCCCCCAAAAACCTAGGTCCTATAGTTTCCTCTTTTTGCAATAACTAGTATATGTCTAGGACAAGCAGAAAAGGTGAAAAGCTATTTACATATGATCATACTAGATGATGTTAAGCAAAATGAACCCCAAAATAGGGACTCAAGTGGTTTTTTCTTTATTGCTATTGTTTTTAACATATTTCTAATGTACTATGTGATTTTTTGTTTCTCTCATATGTTCTTCCCCCATGGTATTACTCTCATTTTCACTGTATTTGTTTCCAGTGCCCTGCATCTTGTATGTACATTTTTTCTAACTTGTGGAGGAGAAGGGAAATAACAAAATGCTTAAATAAGGATGCAGTTTAACCCATTGAAACAATGAGATGTACAAGACACTATGTTGAAAATGAACTTTATAACATTGGAGGGGGAGTGGGAGGAGTTAGGGAGGTGGGGAGGGAAGGGATGGTAGGGAAAAAAGAAAGGAGGTAACAATGCTCACTAGGAAATGTACTCATTACCTTACTCATGTAACTGTAACCTCTCTGTACAATATTTTTACAATAAAAAATTTTAAAAACAGCTTAAAGAACATATACTATGTTTCAATAAATTGACGAGAAATCATAAAAGGCTGGGAAGGTGGCTCAGGGGTACAGTACTTGGCTTGCATGCATGAGTCCCTGAGTTTGATTCCTCAGCACCACATAAGCAGGAAAAAGCCAGAAGTGGTGCTGTGGCTGAAATGGTAGAGCACTATCTTTCAGCTGAAGAGCTGAGGGACAGCACCCAGGCCAAGAGTTCAGGCCCCATGTCCAACAGAAAGAAAGAGAGAGGGGGGGAGAAAGAGAGAAAGAAAGAAAGAGAGAGAGAGGGAGGGAGGGAGAGGGGGAGGGAGGGAGGGAGGAAAGATATAGAGAGAATATGAAAACATGTACACTGAGTCTGAACACATTAGGGATTGAGTGGTGCTTTGGTTGCTGAGCTATTGGACTGGCTTCAACTTGATCCTCAGATTTCAGCCTCCTGAGTAGGTAGGATTCCTGGGTGTGGAAGCCCACTGTCTTGGGTGCCTCAGGTGGGGGTGGGGGTGGAGGTGGGGGTCCCCCTCACAGCTTCAAAACAATGGCCATATATTACTTCATTTTGCCAGACTTGGGACTTGAACTCAGTGTGTGGGCACTGTCCCTGTGCTTGATTTGCTCAAGGCTAGCTCTCTACCACTTGAGCCACAGTGACCCTTTTGGGTTTTGCTAGTTTATGTACTACTGAAGAATCAAACTTAGGGTTTTATGCATGGTAGGCAAGCAGTCTACCACTAAGCCAAATTCCCAGCCCAGGCCATTAACTTCTATGATGTCACAGCCACCTTTGTCATGGCAGCAAATAGGTGTTAGGCACTGATCTGGCCCAGAGGTGACTCAGCTACCCAGAGAGGCAAAAAGAATGAGAGGAAATGACAGCTAGCCACCAGGCTACAGCTTGATGAGCTGTCCTGACTGGATTCTAAGATTACCAGATCTGAAGCAGGCTTAATTGCACACAAGGCAATTTAGATCACAGGGAGTACTGCTGTCTTTAGAGAGACAGAAGTGAGTGCAGCCGCCTCCATGCAGCTTTCACACTGGAGAAGAAAACCAGAAATCACAATGATATTTTCTATAAATCAGAGGCATGAGGTTGATGACGAGGTGGGAACAACTTCACAGTGGGATGAGAGGAGACATCCCTGAGGAGGAGACATTTGGTCTGAGAGCAGGGCACCATCCATGCAACTGTCTAGGAGCAGGTTCTCCAGGCAGTGGGGACAGCAAGTAAAACCCCAATGAGGGGAATGGACCTGACTTGCTTCACAAAAGGCAAACAGCACTGACATGCTGAAGCCCACAAAGCAAGAAAGGAATGGTACAATGAGGAAGAAATTGAACAGAGGTGAAGACAGGAATAAATTAGATAGATATTGTATGCTACAGGTTACAAGGAGAAACAATTGATTTTATCCTAATTGGGATGTGACCCACTGCAGCCAAAGTGTCCAAATGGTAGCCACACATATCAGAATAACCTAGAGAACACTTTTAAAATGTGATGCTAGCCAAGGTATGGTGGCTCACACCTGGAATCCCACCTACTCAGGAGGCTGATATCTGAGGTTCAAATTTGAGGTTCAGCCCAAACAGGAAATTCTATGAGACTCGATCTACAATTAAACACCCAAAATCTTGAAGTGGAGTTGTGGTTCAAGTAGTAGAGAACTAGCCTCAAGCAAAACAAAGTCAGGGACAGTTCCCAGGCTCTGAGTTCAAGTTCCAGGATAGGCATGAACAAACGCGACTCGAGTCCTCATGCTTGGGGTTTCTAGTGAACGAGCCTTGAAAATGATATCCCTACCAAATGCTGTCCTCCCAAATCCTGCCACTTTTCAAAGCTCCAGCATCACCACTGTCTCCTTCCAGTTAGCATAGCAGTCTACCACTGAAAACAAATCTTTTTAGTAATCATGAGAATTCTGATCATCTGCCCACATACAACAAATCAGTAGTAGTCACCTTCTACTATTGTCTGAGTGTATTTAATCCCCCTTTGAGTTAATGATCCTTAAGGAGTAAAACCTGTAGAATAATTATCAACCTAATCCAACAGTCATCATTCTTCCACCCAATATTGTAAGATTATAAAAGTAAGGACTATACTGAAGTGTGAACATAATACCTTCTAACTATAATGCCCTCTCATGAAGTAGGATTTAACAGAAACATCCTGCTTGCTTTCCCAAAGTGATGTGATTGAAGTAAGCTACCTCACATCTCAGAAGGAAAATGCTACCTGCCTTAGAACAATCTTGTTCACCAAGCACTGAGAAGATGAATTTCAGAAAAGCCAGAGGCAAAGAGGCATTATACAAAACACTTACCATGACACACAACCAGGCCACTTATTTGACCTTTCAGGAAACAAAACGGAAAGAATGAAAAGCAAGGCTTCTAAAATGAGCTGGGCTTTGGTGGTTCCTGCATGTAATCCTAGCTACTCAAAAGCCTGAGATCAGAGGATATGGGTTCAAACCTGCTCAAGAAGGAAACCTTCCTCCCTGCAACCAGCAGACAGAAAACATCAGCTCTGTGCCTGCAGCCCAGCTTGACACTCTCTGCCCCCTGAAGCTCCAGATACCCAAGACCTCCAAAATTTTACCCAATAACAGTTTTTCCTCTTGAACTGGAGTTCATTATGGAAAAGTAGTGATGGCCTGTTCTGTGAGAAAGCTGAGACCTTATACTCCTGCTTAACTGACTGTAAGACAATAATAACTGCACATTTTTTCCTCTCTAAGAAGACTAAAAGCCAGGAATGTGCTCTGTGTAAGTTCGTGAGACTTGGCAATTCCTTCTAGAGTGGTAGTTCCCAAGGTCACCATTTATAAGGAACAGTGGTTCATATAGATGGGGCTGAAGATGTCAAACAGCTAAGACTATTTCCATGAAGAGATTATGTACACACTATCTTTATTGCACCTTTTCCCATGGTCTTACTCTTCCCAGTTCTTTTTTTTTTTAAGAAAACGTCACTATTTCCACTTCAATAATCCACCAAACCTCTTTTAACCCTCTAAGAGTATTTATTTTAGAGAAATAAAGTTTTAAGGAAAATTAATATGATTTCCTATAATGAAAGACATGAGCTAAGTTAAGAAGTTGGGAAATCAGACAGGTGAGATGGAGAAGTTTGAGTAAGGACCTAGCTTGGTTTCCTAACCATGACAAAATCCTTAGATTCAGTGAGTGGACACATGATTCTGCACATACAGAAGTGAGGCCACAGAGTGACAATGGCTCCTGGGCTACTTCTTTGCTCTTCTGGTCTGACACCCGATTCTCTGTGGGCACTGAGTTCTTTATGCTGTCTTCAATCCCCTCAAGTGACTACTGCTTTATAGGCATGCACAAGGTAGGCTTTTTTCTTGACCTTTGCTTTAGGTTGAAAGAGCCTTATTTTTATTCCATAATTCAATACTTTTTTGCCTACAAATAAAAATCACAAGAAAAAGTCATCTAAAAGAGGCATTCTTGGTTAAAGGCATCTTAGATGGTAATCTTCAAACTCTGATAACATATTTGACTCTTGGTTTTGACATCCTTTTGCCTTCTTCCCCAATCATTTTTTTTTTTGGGGGGGGGGGGGGTGTCAGGTCGTGAGGCCTGAACTCTGGGCCTGGGCCCTGTCCCTCAGCTCTTCAGCTCAAGGCTAGCGCTCTACCCCTTGAGCCACAGCGCACTTCCGGCTTTTTTCTTTTTTGCTTATGTGGTGCTGAGGATCGAACCCAGGGCCTTTGGCATGCAAGGCAAGCGCTCTACCACTGAGCCACCTTCCCAGCCCCTTCCCCAATCATTTTTTTAATTGAACTCAGGGCTTTGGATCTGTCTCTATTTTCTTATTTTCCTCCTCAAAGTTAGTGCTTTACCACTTGAGTCACAGCTCCTCTTCTAGATTTTTTGGTGGTTAGTTGGAGACAATTAAACCATGATCCTCAGATCTCACCTTCTGAGTAGCTAGGATTACCCAATGAAGTTTTAGTCAAAGCCATCACAGTGTCAATACCCTTGAAGACCTAACATACATCCTATGAATAAGGACAGTCTCAACATCATTACAGTACAACCAATGAAGTCAGAGATTTTAAAAAGTAATACATTACTACTGTCCATGTTTCCCTCAAACCATAGTATCACATACTTCATCTGGCTGTTAGGGTTCACTGGTTGCCTAGAACTGCCTACAGCAGTTTCTGCTTTCCTTTTACTTTGACTTGAAATGTGAAGACGAGGACTTACTTTGTTCAATTTCCCCCAATTTGAATCTCCTAGATGTTTTGCCTTATTTCCTGTTCATCTATTTTTAACTTGAAGTAATAGTGTGCTCATGTCAGAGCAACCTTAGAAGTAGTATATACTTTTTATTTCTCTCTTTGCTTGGTTGACTTTATCCATTTGATTAAGAAAGCTGTTATACAACAACAGATGCTGGAGGGGATGTGGACAGAAAGGAACCTTACTTCATTGTTGGTGGGAATGTAAACTTGTTCAACCACTTTGGAAAGCAGTATGGAGGTTCCTCAAAAGACTCCACATAGAGCTCCCCAACGACCCAGCAATCCCACTTTTGGGCATTTACCCAAATGATCACAAACAAGGCCACACTAAAGCTACCAGCACAACTATGTTTATTGCAGCATTATTTACCATAGCTAAGACATGGAACCAACCCAGATGCCCCTCAGTAGATGAATGGATCAAGAAGATGTGGTATATATACACAATGGAATTCTATGCCTCCATCAGAAAGAATGACATTTCCCCATTTGTTAGGAAATGGAAAGGCTTGGAAAAAATTATATTAAGTGAAGTAAGCCAGGCCCAAAGAAACATAGGTCTCATGGTTTCCCTTATTTGCAATATCTAGTATAGGTATGAGTCAAGCGGAAAAAGTCAGATAATGTGATGTTAGGAAAACAAAACCTCAAATATGTATTTTAATGTTTTTGTCTCTTTCATGCATGTGTTTCTAACGCATTTATAAGATTATTTCCTTGTTGCTTTGTATGTCCCTCCCCCACAGTGTAACCCCCGCTTTCACTATATTTGATGTCAGTATAACATGTGGAGGAGATGGGGACAAACAAGTCGTTTAAGGATTCAGGTGGACCTGTTGCAACAATGAGAAGTACAAAATGTCATGTCAAAACCAGCTTTACAATGTCGGTGGGGGGGGGGGGGGGGTACGATTGGTTGGGAGGGAGGGGGGAGGCCGGGAAGGGAGGTGAAGGGTAAACAAAGGAGGAGGCTGCAATGCTTGGTAAGAAATGTATGCATTATCCTGCCCATGTAATTGTAACCCCTCTGTACAGTATGTTCTCAAATAAAATAAAATAAAATTTAAAAAAAAAAAAAAAAAAAGAAAGCTGTTATATGGCTATTAGGGGGTAGTAGTGAGAGGGGAAGGCTAAGTAGACAAGCTAAATGTAGTCAACATACTTTATATGCACATATAAAAATGAAAAATGAGACAAGGGTTGGTGGCCCAAGCCTGTAATCTTAGCTACTCAGGAGGCTGAGATCTGAGGATCATGGTTCAAAGCCAGCCAGGACAGGAAAGTCCATAAGACTCTTATCTCCAATTAACCACCAGAAAACCAGAAGTGGCACTGTGACTCAAATGATAGAGCACTGGCCTTGAGCTGAAGAGCTCAAGTACAATGCCCAGGACCATAGCTAAGGCCTCAGGACAAAAAAAAATGAAGCTGGAAAAATTGGCTGACAACTGTAATTCTAGTTAACTAGGAAGCTGAGATTTGAGGATCCTATTTCAAGGCCAATTCAAGCAGGAAATGTCCATGACAGTCTTACCTTCAGTACACTACCAATAAAAAAGAAAGTGGAGCTGTGGCTTACTTGGTAGCATGCTAGCCTTGAGCAAAAGAAGCATAGGCATAGTACCCAGGCCCTGATTTCAAGACCCAGGACCTGCACAGAAAATTAAAACTTACTAAAATTGCTTTAAGAAGGGAGTGTGAGAAAAAAATGGATACTTTTGATTTGAGTACATTTTATGTCTGTATGAAAATGTCACTGTATATGCTAATAAAAACTCAAAAGTTGTTGGTTACTCCTGAAAAAGTATTCCTCATTACATTTGGCAATATTTGGATTCATTATTTCAGTGTGTACTGATGTTTCTCCTCTAATAATTATTATTGAGAAGGCTGGCAATGGTGGCTCATAGCTATAATCCTAGCTACTCAGAAGGCTGAGGGCTAAGGATTGCTGTTTTGAAGCCAGCCTGGGAATGAAAATCCATGACACTTATCTCCAAAAACCATTCAAAAATAACCAGAAGTGGTGCTATGGCTCCATTGGTAGGACACTAGCCTTGAGCAAAAGGAGCTCAGGATCGGTGTCTACGCCTCAGTTCAAGCCCCAGGATTGGCATACACACACAAATAAGTCTTATGACTTGTAAAATAAGGACTTGTACATTTTTCCCATGAATTCAATTTCAGACAGCACTATGTACTGTGGGAGGTTTGATTATATGGAAGGGGCATCTACACAAAATTCCCTCATTCAATTTATATTGATCAGTTAGCATTCTATCATGAAAAAGAACTGCATTTCCCATTTATTTAATACTCACTTACTTGTCAGTATAGACATGGATTCCTACCTAAATTATTTTCTATTTTTATTAACTTACTTGCTCTTTTAAAGTTCCTATCCTTTGCCTAGTTTTAAATCACCTTCATAAACTATGAGTTAATGCTATAAAGTATATCTACTCTTGAATATTTTGAATTCACACAGATCCACAGTCACCACAAACAAAATATAAAGCATTTCTTTGACCCCTTAAAAGTTCTCTTGTGTCTTTCTGTAGTAAAATTCAACTCCAGCCTGAGTCCCATGTTGTATAATTGATTGGCCATCACTACAGCTTATTTTGCCTTTTCTTGAATCTCATGTAAACAGAATTATATAGTAATATATCATTTTGTGACTGGCTTCTCTTGTTCAGCTTATTTTTTGAGACTTATAATTTTATTGTGTTAATATTCACTCTTTCATGTGTCATGCTCGACTATAGTTTTTCCCTTTCTCTAATTTCTGGTTCTATGCATTCAAACGAGTGCCATGCACGAGTGCCCACACACACACTTGCACACTCACACACACACTATATATATGTATAGCACATATTAATATACAGTATATTAGTATATAATATATTATATATCATATATTATATAATATATACTAGAGTGTATATAGTATGTACTATATATAATACATATGTATATTATATATGCATTGTTATATAATATGCTATATTATATATACTAACTATATATGAAATATTACATACACTATTATACAATATCATATATCATATAATATGCATATTACACATATGATTTATAATATATACAACATATAATATAAAATATAATACATATTATAATATATAATATACATAATATACATATACAAGAGTTTTACAATGTCTTGTACTGGTGGTTCACACCTGTAGCCATAGCTACTCAGGAGGCTAAGATCTGAGGATTGTGGTTCAAAGCCAGCCTGGGGAGGAAAGTCCATGAGATTCTTATTTCCAATTAACCACTAGAAAATTGGAAGTGAAGCTGTGGTTCAAAGAGGTACAGTGATTGCATTGGGAAAAATGTTTATGAACAGTGCCAAGGCCCAGAATTCAAGCCCGACAAACAAAGGAAGGACAAACATCTCACAGTTTTTCCTGCCTGGGCTAGTTTCAAATCACTATCCTCTGTTCTCAGCCTCCTGAGTAATTAGTTTTACAAGATTGAGCCACCAAGTCTGGATTCTGGTTGTTTTTTTATATTCTAATTATCTCCTGTTATATATGGCTGTAGTCAGGTTAGCTATCAGTGTTTTGCAGTCAGAAATGAGTTTTTTCTATACCTTATTTTCAAGTCCAAATAATCCCAGATCTATCAGTAGCAGCAGCCACTTCCAGCTAGTTTCTGTGTCCTTAGTTCTGCTTGGCTCTTTGATGATGTCATTCCTTTCTGGCTTAACAAAATATCCCTGATCCTTCCATTTCCCAAAAATTCCCTGGACCTTTTCAATGAAGAATGATACTTAGCGATCAAACTCTGGGTGATAGGCAGTGTTTTCCTACAGCCCTGCCTCCTTTCTGGGGCCCTATGTGAACATTTCTTGCATGGCTCTGCTCAACTCAACTACTAATGGCAAGAGAAAGGATATTCAGCACACATTTTAGGGGCTCCATGTTTTGAGTCTGGAATGATCTTGCTTGGACATCAGCCATTTGTACATGCACAAGTCATCTACCCCTAAGTAGATGCAATTTAGACCCAATGGGGGCCCTGCTACACAGAGCACTCAACCTCCATGTACTCAGGAGTTGCACAGAGGCTATTTCTATTTCTGGAGAGTATCCTACACTTGCATCCAATACTAGGCGACACAAGATTCACTGACAATGTGTAGTTACTTTGTTATTCTCAGAGGCTAAAATGCTATTCTAAACAACTGTAGACCTTTATTTCCTAATGTCACATTGTGGGTAGCTAAGTGGCAGACATTACTATTTCCTGTACACAGCAATATGCTACAGGATGGGCAGGCATTCCCATAGCATGTTTTTGTTGGGGCGGGGGGGGGGGGGGGGGGGGGGGGGGGGGGGGGGGACCCGCAGTGCTGGTACTAGGGCTTCAATTCAGGGACTAGGTAATTAACTTTTTACCAAAGCTGTCAATCTACCACTTGAGCTCCCCCTCCAAATCTGGCTTTTTAGTGGATTAATGGAGATAAAACTGGGAAGGAGGTAAAGGAGGTGATGGAGGATGTGAGACTGTGATACATCCTTCTCTGGAAAGGTCACAACCTTCCTCTTGTACAACTAATGTGTGCTATTATATGGAACGCAACTAGAGGTCTAATTACCCAACCATATTCTCTTATTTTTGAGTTCCTAGAAAAATGACCATGTCCCTTGTTCTGCCCCCCTCCCCCGCCCCTGCTTTTTGGTGTTAGGACTGGGACTTAAACTCAGAGCCTGGTTCCCGACCCTTAACACTCCCTTATGGCTAGTTCTCTACTGCTTGAGACACAGCTTCACTTCCAGCTTTTCACTAGTTAACTGGAAGAAAGAGTCTCTCCAATTTTCCTACCCAGGCTGAATCTGAACCCCAATACTCAGATGTCAGCATCTTGAGTAGCTAGGATTACAAATGTGCACCACTCAGATCCTTGTTAACTCCCAATAACAAGGGTTATCTTTCAATAACAAGGGTTTCACACAATGCAGCCTTTCTTCATGGCTCCCAGGTTTGTGCAAAGAGGTCAATTAAAATTCAACACAAAGTCACACATCCACCACAGATGCTAATTCCCAATCTGCTAAGATCAATCTGGCTCTGACATCTAGAACTTCTACTTGGCAGCCCTGGTTTGGCATATCATATTTATTTTTGAGAATGTGGAAGTTTCTGATTTACCAATTTGTTATTAAAAATTGTTTCTGAAAGTAGTGCTGTGGGTCAATTGGTAAAATGCTCGCCTTGAGCTGATGAGCTCAGGGAAAGCACCCAAGCCCACAGTTCAAGACCCACCACTGACCAAAAAAAAAAGAAAAAAAATAGTTTAGGCAAAAAATTGTTTCTGTGCCAGGCATGACAGTACATGTTTGTAATCAAAGCATGCAGAAAGCTGAAGTCAGGAAGATCTAGAGTTTGACATCAGCCTAGGGGGACAGAGTGAGAGATTTGTGCAAAAAACAAAAACAAAAAAAAACAATAAAAACATAACTCCCCAAACAAAAACAGTAATTTTTGCAATCAACCAACATTTCTGTGTTGAAGTTAAGACAAGTGCTTTGCGTCAGTGTATGTGGTTCATGTCAGAATCCTACCTACTCAGGAGACTGAGATCTGAGGATCAATGTTTCAAGCCAGCTGGGGCGGAAAAGCCCGTCAGACACATCTCCCATTAATCACAGAACGCCAGCCTTCTGTGAAAAGACCAAGTTAGAGCATGAGTTCATAAATTTAAGCTCTTCTAATGGCAAAAAGAAAGTTAAAACCAAGACAACTGTTCACATGAATCCTGTCCAGCTCACTCCCAGAATGAGGGCTAGGAATATGGCTTAGTGGTAGAGTGCATGCTTAGCATGTATGAAGCCCTGGGTTCTATTCCTCAGTACCACATAAACAGAAAAGGCTGGGAATGGTGCTGGGGCTCACATGGTAGAGTGCTAACCTTGAGCAAAAGAAGCTCAGGGATAGTGCCCAGGCCCCAAGTTCAAGTCCCAAGACTGACAAAAAAGAAACAAGAAAATCAGAATGAAATGTGTAAAATGTTTTATCACTGCATTTCTTTTTATGAGAATATAAAAAAGAAACAATTAAAGTTTATGTATCCAGGTGATTTGAAGCATCTGTACCTGGTAGTGGAACCTTTAAAAAAAATTTATTGTCAAGGTGATTTACAGAGGGGTTATAGTTACCACTACATTTCTTTTTGTCTAAGTATAAAATCCACACTGACCCTAAGGGTTTTGAATAAGCAAAATGGCCTCTAGAGCTCAGATCAGATGATACCAGGGGACAAAGAACATGTCCATAACTTGCAGAAGAAAGACAGAATTTGATGTCTCCTTAGTTCTTAGGTTTTAATGTATAGGGAGGAACCCTCAGGGTTGAGGACAGGTTAAGGACAAAACAGTTTCTGTGCTATTCCATCATATGAAGCAGATTATTCTCTTACATTAGTACACAGAAATGCAAAAGCACGTATTAATACCTGAAAAATTTGGAGAAAATGGGTGTTGAGTTTATAGCATTGATTACTCCTAAAGGACGAGATTATATAAGAGAAATATGTTTTGTGTGTTTCTGTACGGGAGTGTGTGTGTGTGTGTGTGTGTGTGCGTGTGTGTGTTTCTGTATGGGAGTGTGTGTGTGTATGTGTGTGTGTGTGTGTGTGTGTAGGTGTAGGTGTGTGCCACAAGTGAGTAATGGAGTTTGAACTAGACCTCTCAGTCATTTGTAGTATTTAGAAAGAAGCAGGAAGTTGAGCTGTGGCTCAATCTCTGAGACAGTGGCTAGTCCCTACATGTAGAAAAAAAAAAAACATAAAAACTTTCAAAAATAAATAATAGTAATTGTAATACAGAAAAAAAAAACAAAAAATGCTTAATATGATACAAAGGAAAACTATGTTTCTTTTCAATGCAGCAAACAAGAACATACTACAAAGTTTCAAAATGACATACTGAGAGTAAGGGGAAATGGAAAATTTTAAAAATTCATGTAACTATTAAATCCAAACTGACATGACCAAAGTCTAATGTGATCAGAAACTTATCTCTCACTTGTAATTGCTTACAAACAATTGTCCCTGGAGTTTCAGCACTCTCATGGGGATTTAGAAATACAACCTTGAATGAATAGGGAATCTTCCTGCTTTAGCCTCTTGAGTTAGAACTACATGCATTGCCCTCATTTTAATACATAAACTATCCTTTAAAACTCAACATCAATATTCAAATAATGGATTATGTGTAAAATCATGAATAAACATCAGAGATCCACCAGAGATCCTCTGAGTATACAATCATAACAGTAGAAGAGCATTTACCACTCAAGGTATGTAAGAGAAGGAAGATTTAGCATTTTTTTGGATGTGCAGGAGGTTGAACGAAGGGCCTCATGCTTGCTAGGCAGGTATAAAATTCAGTGACATTAATTATATCCAACCTGCTTTGTAACCATTACCTCTGCTTGTGAACTTTCTTTTCAATACTGATGGAATCCACACAATCATTGAGTAATAATCACCCCCAATGACATGCCCCAGAAGCTTTTAATATTCCATTTTCTCTTGAAATGGTTTAGTCAATATATTTCACATAGATTATTTTTCTGTCCATCCATGACAGACATATATTAATTGCAGCCTTTTATGGATGAGTCATAATTTATGTATACTTCACATTTTATAAACCTAATCATCTGATAGACACTCCAGGTGTTTCCAACTCCTGACTATTGTGAACATTGCTGATGTTATCATTGGCATATCAGCTATTAGCTTTTGTTTTCAGTTCCTTTGAGTATGCAATGAGCAATGGAATTGTTGGGTCATGTGGTAATGCTATGCTATGTTAGAAAAATGTGTCAAATTCTGCCATAACTACTATATCACTTTTCATCCGCACAGAAATGTACAAATGGGGCTGGGAAGGTGGCTCAGTGGTAGAGCGCTTGCCTTGTATGCTCAAGGTCCTGGGTTTGATTCCTCAGCACCACATAAGCAAAAAGGAAAAAGCCGGAAGTGGCGCTGTGGCTCAAGTGGTAGAGCGCTAGCCTTGAGCTGAAGAGCTGAGGGACAGCGCCCAGGCCCAGAGTTCAGGCCCACGACCGGACCCAAAAAAAAAAAAAAAAAAAGAAATGTACAAATGGTCAATAAAATGTACAAAAGTATTTCAAATCTTCCACAGCTGTGCCCTAAAGGATCTTTTTTACTTTTTACCTGTTTTTATTTAGGCCATGCAAGCCTGGAACTATGTAGCATTGTCTAGAGCTGAAGTGAGAACAATACCAAATGCCACTGATCCACCCTCCAAAAACTTTCATTCTGGTAGTCATTTTTTTCTAGAGATAAATTTTAGTGATTATATGCATGTCCACTCTTTTAAAATAAGATTTTGAATTTTAAAATGACATATAACTGTAACAACTCTGTGTACCATCTTTATAATAAGAAAAAGATTTAAAAAATATAAAAAGGGTTTGAACTACCTAAGGTAGGTGCCAGCTTCCCAGCAGAAAAAATACATTACAATCACAGTCCGATAATGACCCAAGCAAAATAATACAATAAGAGCTCATCTAAAGTAAAATAAAGAGCAAGGGCTGGGGGAAGGGGTCAAGGGGTAGAGCACTTGCTTGCCCAGCACCAGCCTCTGAATCAAAACCTCAGTACTGCCAAGGGATAAAATAAAGTATTAAAATTTAAGGAAAGGTGCAGATAATAGTATGATGGATGACATGGAGGTACACACGTGTAATCCCAACACTTGGGAGACTAGGCAGTAGAATTATCAAGTTAAGATCAGACTTAGCTACATAATGAGACTGCATCTTAAAGAATAACAGAATAAAATAAATCAAACTATATTTTTAAAGACTAGGGTGTAGTTCAAATGTAATTCAAGTCGTTTTGCATGTGCAAGGAACTGATGCAATGCACAAAAATCACAAGCTTTAATAACTACAATGCCAGTTTATCAGTGCCGTACTAGGTGCTCCTTGGCTGGAATCCCTCCTGAGGAAACCTAAGGCAGTTGGTGCACCTGTCTTCTGGGATGGATTGAGGGTTTTGCTGAGCAAACAGTATTTTGATCTCCATTCTTGGATCCTACTAACAACTTTTTTTAGTAGACCCCCTACAAATCTCAATAACAGGGCCTTCTGGCTTTCAAGTGAGGTTATCTTTGATATCTCTTAGGGCTCTCTACTCCTTTGTCTGGAACTGCTCTGTTCCTGGGCCCACATTCAGCAGCTTGTTCTGAGAAGAGTGGTAACTATTTTGCTAGCCACCTCTATCCTCTGCCATCTCCTCCTTAAATTAGTCTTTGGTATCAGTATGAGTCTGCTCAGAGGATAGAGCCAGCCTGGGCTGGCTTTGAACCGTGATCCTCAGATCGCAGTCCCCTGAATAGCTAGGATTATAGCTGTGAGCCACCGGCACCCAGCCATCATTTCTTTCTTCAAGGAGCATTCATTAGCAATTGCTCCAGGGTGAACCAGATGCTCAGACCAAAACCACTGACCTTGATATTGCCTTTGGTGTCCAACAGGATGTTGTTGGACTTAAGGTCTCGGTGTGTAATTCTGTCTGGTGTAGGTAGTGAACAGCACTTACAATTTGTGTGATGAGCCTCCTGGCTTCATCCTCATACAGGCGGCACCATATTCAGATCCACCCCAGGAGGTATCCCCTAGTGGCCAGTTCCATAATGAGATACACATACTCTTCCTTCTCCATCTTCTGGTACAGCCTGATGATGTGTTTGTGCCGTACCGTCTTAAAAATGTCCCCCTCATTCTTTATCTGATGACGAGGACTCTCCCTTCTGTAGTATTTTAAGTACCACTTCCATGTGTGTGAGGTGGGGATGGGCTAGCTTACTAGTCCATGGTACCTTTGTTGATGAGCTCCTTCATCTGGTATCGTTTGATGATCTCCTTCAAGGAGTTTTGAGGATGATTCTTTGTATTCTTCCATCCTTCTGTTACGATGGCAGGTAGCAAGTCTACCTAAAATAAACTAAATAAAATAATGGAAAACCCAGAAAATAAACTAAATAAAATAATGGTAAACCCAGAAAAAGTAAAAATAAATACCAAAATCCAAATGACAACCCGCCCTCGCAACCAAAAAACCCATCAATTTAGCTTTGAATCAGTCCAGCGGGTCACCAAGCAAGAGCTCCCAGCTCTGTTAACTGACATAGGTTGGAGCACAGTGGCTTCCTATAAACCCTGCATGACCTCACACAATGGAGCCATCACCACTGGGCATAGTGATATCATGGAGGAAATGGACCAATCAGAGTCTGGGCCAGTGAGGTCAGAGAAAAAGTGGACCAATCACAGCCTGTCACCATTGACACTCTAGCTCTTAGGCCTCAAAGACTGTTGTTAAGGACTCCAGGTGGGCTTGAAGTTGCTATCGTCATTATCATGGCGTTTCTGAAACCACTAAGACAGTGGTGAAAGTCCTCTGACTTTTTAGAGGACTTCTGCATCTTATAAATTGCTTCTCTGGAGACACTAGCTAATGGCCTCCATTCTTGATGGCCACCTTATCCTATGTCTTGTTCCCGTAATGACATGGCACAAAGGCCTCTCTCTTTCTCAAGGACAGCTGTTTCCTACAACTTCCTCCTGAGGGGACAAGTTCCAGGCTGGCTTTGAGCCACAATCCTCACAATTCACCTTCCTGAGTAGTTAGGATTATAGGCTTGAGCCATCGGTAGGTACTTAGCTCATCTCTCACATTTGGAGGAAGTATATTCATTAGAAAAGTGGGTTTTAGATATGTCCTTTTAGCACTTTAAATTTGTTGCCCTTGCTGTCTAATAGTTAATCTAGCTTCTGATGAGAAATTTGTCATAATATTATTGAAGATCACTTGTGTATGATGAGTTGTGTCTCTGCTCTTTGGGAGGTTTTCTGTCTTTGACTGTTTAGAATGTGTCTTAGGGTGGACCTGTGTGATTATGTTAATTGACGTTTTTGAGCTGCTAGATTCCTGCATATAAGAGTTCATGCTTTCAATCAAAATTAGGAAGCTTTTGGTTATTATTCCTTTAAATACTATGGATTTCTTTTTTTCCCTCTGTACATTATATATATATATATATATATATATATCCATTATACATACATTACATATTCACACTGTATATATGAATATACATATATATGCCTACATATTTATATTATATATACATTTATGTACATATATTTATTTTCACATAGCTTCCACTTTTGTGATTATTTATGGTAGGAAGTCTAGATTGATCGCAGCTACTCCATCAGAGTTAGAAGTCTTCCTCTTTATTTCTTGATAAAAATATGCATTTCTCGGCAAGAATACTGAAACAGGTACAAAGCAGAGCTAGCCTCTCTCTCTCTCTCTCTGTCTCTCTCTCTCAATTCCTGCTTGTGTCAGGTCTCTGAGCACAGGACCATTGCTTATCAGGTTCTTCTAGTGTGTGCTGTGATCTTTTGCAATGTCATGTTCAGCTTCAAAGGCCACCAGGCCTGCACCTGGAAGAGGGGCTGCTCCAAAATCAGCTTGCATGAGTGCACCTGCCTGCCTCTGGCTTGATTTCAGAGCCTCCACAGCTACTGGGGTGGCCTTAGCAGATACCCCTGTTCCAGGACTGCTGATTGATGACTGTGGGCTGCACAAGCACAGCCTCTTCTTTTACCCAAGTTGGAGGTTTGCGGTGGATCCCGGGGGCACTTCCCTGTCAGTGTCTGTGCTTGGAGCAAGGATGGGGCTGCAGAAGCCTCACTGTGGCCTGACTTCTGGGGCACAACAGATGCCAAAGGCTTCTCTGGGCTCTTTTCAGAATACATGGGCAAGTTCAGGAGCAGAAGCTGAGCTGAGGGGGCCCCTAAACACAGGGCTGCCAGGTTGGCAGGGGACAGGTGATGAACCTATACTTATTAATAGTCTGCCAGCTTCCAAATGAAAAGATAGACTCGCTTGCTACCCAGAAATATACCTCTAAAACTGGTTGCACCAGAGAGTCCCATGCTGCTGGGGGCCCAAACTGCCAAAGACTGCAGTAGATGGACCAGGAGCACTTGGTGCTCTTCGTGAGCAATTCAGTGCTGGCTCTGGCAGGGCGATCTGAAGGTTCCCTAACACTGCAGATCCAGGGAAGCCAGAGCCCAACCAGACACCAGAATTGGCCAGCTGCAAACTAGACAGGCTGGTGGGTGAAACCTTGCTTGATGGCTTTGCAGAGTCCTCAACCTGACCCACCTGCCGGCACAAGAAGCTGCCTAGTATCTCCTCAGCCATTGAACTTGGGGACAGCAGCTCTCCAAACTTGGACATGGAGTGTCCAGCTGGCTAGAGGCTGCTGTGGTCAGTGTGGATCTGGGAGGAGTGGCAGACCTGCTGCTGGAGAGAGCAGATACCCCTTCCAAGGCTTCTGGGGGAAGGATAGCCCCCAGAAATGGGCTTATAGAAAGGCTGGTCTACCCTGCCCAATGAGAACACCTCCAGCTTGTTTGACTGTTTGGTTGGGTGGGGAGTCGTCCCTTGGGGTCAGTGATATTAGGAGACAGTTTTGGTGAGATTATCCACCCCTGAGGGAGCAAAAGAAAAAGGCTGGCTGAACTGCGCATGGCAGGTGGAGTTGAGATCATGGCTGCTTCTGTCTTGAATGAACATGAGGCTTTGTCACCAGAGGACAAGTGACCGGATGCTGGCCCATGCCAGCCCGATGATTTTAGGGAATTTATCAGAGAACCCTACTTGCCTTGCATTTCACTCAACAGGGCTAACACTGGGTGGGGAGTTTGTGCTGTAGAGCTAGGCACAGCTTGATTTTTTTTGAAGGGCTGGGGACACCATCTGGCAGCTGTTAGAAATTTAGGAGGTCTGAGTACATTATGTGATTAAGTGTGGTCCTCTGAGCTGCATGCTTGGGTGACTACAAGGCTGAGCCCTCCCTCCCTGCCAGAAAGTGCAAGGGCTTACTGTAGGTCTCACAATGGTTAATAGTGGGCTTTATTGACTCCCTAATCTTTCCTCAAGGCAGTGTAGCCTCTGATCTAGGATACTCACAATCCTCCCTTAGAAAAATAATCTAGTAGTGTCAGAAAGAAGCAATTAAAAAATCTATAGGCAATGTTAATTTTCATTCTTGAATTACTAAAATACATGCAGAACATGTCAATTCAAGCAGCATAAAATGGCAAACGGCATGAGCTTGACCTCTGTCCCTTGACTGTGGCTCTCTTGCTCCACCCTGGGGTGACCACTGCTACTAGTTATGTATCCCTGCATCTAAACCAAATGTGCACAAAGGACAGGCTATTAAAAGGAGACTTCTTGTCCATAGCCACTCGAGGTTCCCCAAACTGCTAGCTTAGTACGAGGCCAAATTTCTATTCATGCTATAGAGATTCAAACTCCTACACTCAGGTTCACAGACCCAAGCCAAAGCTGTACTGGAACCACATGACTGAAGGTGGTAGCTCATAGTTCACCAAGGAAGAAGTCTGCAATAGCTGGAAGTCTGCCCTCTGCCTTTCCCACTAAGTCACAGTATCAGGTATGAGAACTAAGGAGTTACACAGGCCTTTTAGAGGTTACTAGACATTGGGTTCTAACTTTTGTAATTTCAAGTTTTGCTTCAGCTCAAATATTTGGCCTGCACAGCAGCAGCTCAAGTGGAAACGATGTCCAGAACTTGTGTAAGTGTGTCAGACCATTTGAATTTGACTTCACTGAATTGTCTTTTTTCCACACCTGTGGCCAAATGGGGGCTTTCTTATAGCTAGCTGACAGAAGACACAACACAGGATCTAGTTTATACCTAGTTCTGCAAACTTGTTCTGGGATATGGCTGCTGCAGTCTTAGATTTAGAAGTCTCCTCTCTATCCCCCTCTTCTCTTTCTCTTCCCTCTCTGTCCCTCAGTTAACAAAACAGTCCTTTGTTTAAAAGAATGTTGGGAAAATTGGCATAACATTAAACAGTAGTGCCCACCTTCCAAGCCTGGAAATACTCAACACAGGTGGAGAAGCAAGGTAAGAAGTAAATACACATACAGATGCACACACCTACACTCACGCATACACCAGATAGACACATACATATGCACAGAGACACAAAATAATCACAGGACATTTAAGCCTGCTTTCTTAAACAGTTATTTTTAATACTTCAAATACACCAAAGTATTTGATGCAGTCAGGAAATCACTAGATGAATGCATGCACATGCACATGCACACACACACACACACACACACACACACACACACACACACAACGCTGCTAGTACTGGAGCTTGAATGCAGGACATGGGTAATGTCCCTAAGATTTTTTTTGGGGTGGGGGGAGGGTCCGGTCGTGGAGCCTGAACTCTGGGCCTGGGCACTGTCCTTCAGCTCTTCAGCTCAAGGCTAGCACTCTACCACTTGAGCCACAGCGTCACTTCCGGCTTTTTTCTTTTTGCTGAGGAATTGAACCCAGGGCCTCAGGCGTGCAAGGCAAGCGCTCTACCACTGAGCCACCATCCCAGCCCCTGTCCCTAAGATTTTTAAATCAAAGCTACAAGTCTATCCACTTGAGCCACAGCTCTACTGGTGGCTTTTTGGTGGCCAATTGGAGATGATAAACACATGGACTTTTCTGTCAAGTTGACTTCAAACCACAATACTCACATCTCACCCTCCAGACTGGTTGAACAATTTACATTCCCACCAGCAAATCCATAACAGCATTTGTTACTGTTTTTTTTTTTAATTATTGGCCTTCCTAACTAGAGTGAGGTGGAATTAGTGTTGCTTTACATTTCCTTTATGTTCAGAGATGTTGAACATTTCTTCATGTGTCTATTGGCCTTTCTTACTTCTTCTGAGAAGTCTCTTTAGGTCATTACCTCATTTATTAATTGGGGTGTTATTTCTTTGAGGGCTTATGGGGGTAATTTTTTGTGCTCTGCGTATATTTTTCCTATTAGGCCCTTGTCTGATGCATAGCTAATAAAATTCTTCTCCCATTCAGTGTGCTTTCTATTTAGCTTGTTATGACCTTTGCCATGCAGAAACTTCTAAGTTTCATGCAATCCCAAATCTTTGATTTGTTGTGATTTTGGATCTTTACTTAGAAAGTTTTCACCTGTATTCTAGGAGCCATGGTGTTTCCCCTACCACTTCCTGTAGTATTCATGGTTTCTGGCCTTATATTGATGGCTTGGGATATGTGGGCAGCATTACTTTGATCTGCCTACAATTCCTTGGTTCACAGAGATAGCAACGTGGTACCCTTTCTAAGTAAGATGAGGTGGTTCATGGTGGTTTGGAAGGGGGATGGCTTCCCAGACATGTGAATATGGAAATCATAGGTGATAAGCTCAGGCATTATTATTTTAATTACATATTTATTTGTAAGTACAGTGAATCCTGATCAATGACACTCTTTTCATTATCTCCCCATCCCTGAAACTCAACCCCATCCCCTCAATTTTCCTAGTTTCATTGGATATGCATTGAAAATTATTACTTCATTCACTTCCTCCCCTCCTTTCAATTGCCATTTTCTTCATATTCATTTTATTGTAGTGTTAGTTTTTTCTAAGGAATTACACCATTTAAGGTCCTTCTTACATATACTGTACTTGCTCAATATGTTTATGTATATGTGCACAAAGCTGTGTATATGTTTACTTGTATGTTTATAAGGGAGCCCTACCTTCAACATATGAGAGAAAACATGCATCCTGACTTCAAAAAAAATTTTTCAGGTCCATCCATTTCTTTTCAAATGATGTAATATTCTAATGGATGAGAAAAATTCCTCTGTGTATATATACTATATTTTCTTGATCTATTCATTTATTGAAGGCATTTGTGCTATATCTATGCCTTGCCAATGAACATATATAGTTGGCCTTACTTTATCCTGATTTGTAGTCTTTTGGATAAATGCCCAACACTGGTAGTTCTGGACCACAAGGTAATCATAGTTGTTTTTTTCAGTGTGGTTGAACAAGTTTACATTCCCACCCACATTGTTTTATGTTCCTTTGCCTGCACATCTGTGGCAACATCTGTGGTATTTTTGTTGTGTGTATTGTTGGTAAATGATCACTCTAAAGTGAGATGGAACCTCAAGTGTTTTGATTTGCATTGCCTTTATGGCCAGAGAGGTTGAAAACTACTTTATGTAACTACTGGCCAATTTTATTTCTTCTGATAAGTCTCTACTTAGCTTGTTTGCCCTTTTTTTTTTTAATTTTTTTATTGTAAAGATACTATACAGAGGGTTACAGTTACATGAGTGAGGTAATGAGTACACTTCCTCTTGAACATTGTTACCCCCTCCATTGTTTTCCCCCTACCATCCCCTCCCTCCCTCCCTTCCCCGAGGTTCTTTTTTTTTTTTTTTTTGATTGTGATTAAGTGTTTACATAATTTCCGGAAATTCACAGTATTGTGGAATAATGATGCTCATTTAAAGTCACAAGTTCATTCTAACTTTCCTGGAGCAAATTGTCTATCACAGTCTGTAATATATAACGGTGCTCACATGTTATATACCATATATGTGATCAGCAGCATGGGGATATTTAGTAGTGGTTCAACCAGATGAGTGGGAGTTCTTTGTTTCTTAAGTCCTGTTAGTTTTGTCATATCACCTAACATTTTGGATTTAGCATCCACTTATCAGGGAGACCATGTACCGTTTGTCTCTTCGTTCTTGGATTACCTCGCTCAACATGATTCCTTCTAGCTCCATGCATTTCCCTGCAAATGCCATTATTTTGTCATTTCTAATGGCTGCATAATATTCCATTGTGTATAGATACCACAATTTTTGGATCCATTCATCTGTGGTGGGGCATCTAGGTTGTTTCCATATCCTAGCTATTGCGAACAGTGCTGCAATATTGTTTGCCCATTTTTTAATTGGGTTGTTTATTCTTTGCTAGTTTAGTTTATTGAGCTCTTTGTAAAAGATCTCTCCTTCCATAGGTTCTTTTAAGCTTGCTAATGATGTCCTTTGCTATGCAAAAACTTCTTAGTTTGGTGCAATGCCATTTGTGAATTCTCTATTTGAGTCTAGGAATTATTGATGGGGAACTCCATATTCCTGTTCAGCAGGAGCCTAGGTTAGCAAGGCTTATTCTCTTGGAACAGTCCTTTCTAGTTTTCAATCCTAGTGATGGACAGGTATGGTTGTCCTCATTTTATAGGTAACATGGTCAAAATCTAATATTTCCCTGATTCTTTAAGCCACACATCTAGTCAAAAGACTAGATTATTCTTGTGTAGTCTCAAGATAGGTAATCCTAGTAACTTTCTTTACATTTCCTCCTTACCTCTGTACATCTGGAGTACAATATGATGGCTACTGACCACATGGGGTTGCTAAGCACTGTAAATTGTGGTTTGTTGTATTGGTTTGTTGTAAGGATAATGTGCACCATGGAGTTAGAACACTACATACAAAATAATGGGAGGAGCTACTTTTTGTTTGTTTTTCCAGTCCTGGGGCTTAAACTCAGGGCTTGGGCACTATCCCTGAGGGTCTTTTGCTCAAGGCTAACCAGCACTATACCACTTAAACCACAGGGCTAGTTTCAGATTTTTCTGTTTAAGGGGCACTGAGGAATCAAACATACTTTCATGCATGCTAGGCAAGCACACTACCATTAAGCCACATTCCCAGCCTTTGGGTTATTTTTTAAATGCCGATATGATTTTCCCACTTTCTTGCCCAGGCTGGCTTCGAACTGTGATCCTCAGATCGTAGTGATTACAATCATGAGATATTGATGCCTGGCAAATAGTGATTTTAACCTACTCTTAATTTTTCTCATTAATGGAACAGCTGAGTAGATAACATGAAGAAAGGAGAAAGGCAAAAACAAAAGCAAAAGTAGTGGGTACTAGAAAAGGAAAGGGAAGTAGTACAAAAATTGGCAAAATGAATTGGGGGGGCAAGGGGAGGCTGGGAAGGGATGTGAAGGGTAAACAAAGGAGGAGGCTACAATGCTTGATAGGAATGTACTCATTATCTTGCCCATGTAATTGTAACCCCTCTGTACAGTATGTTCACCATAAAAAAAATAAAATAAAATAATTGGCAAAATGAAGTAAAGGTTACAATTTAGTTAAGAGCAAAAGACCAATGTTGGTATGGGCTGGGAAGGAGGCTCAGTGGTAGAGTGCTTGCCTTGCATGCCCGAGGCCCTGGGTTCGATTCCTCAGCACCACATAAGCAAAAAGAAAAAAGCCGGAAGTGGTGCTGTGGCTCAAGTGGTAGAGCGCTAGCCTTGAGCTGAAGAGCTGAGGGACAGCGCCCAGGCCCAGAGTTCAGGCCCCATGACCGGACCCAAAAAAAAAAAATTTTTTTTAAAAAGACCAATGTTGCTTTTGTATTTTACAAACATACAGTGGTAACATACTGGTACATTCCATTAACAGTAGGGAAATGAGGGGACATACAAAATGTTTACTATATTTAAACTTTTCTGTATATTAACTATGCCAACACTATTGTACAAAATGCCAATAAGGCCAGGTGTGATAACATATGCTTGTAGTCTCAACTCTTAAGAGGCTAAATTGGGAAGATTGAAAGTTGTTAAATACGTTATAGAAAAACTATGTCTCCCAAATAAAAGAAAGAAAAAGAAAAAGACAAAAAGGGGGGGAACAACTCTAACCAAATATTTCATGGGCAATTTTGTCAAAGAAAATACCTTCTTTTTTTCCCCTTATTGTTAGGTGTCAAACCCAGAAAATTGCCCATTGTAACCAAGTCCTTTCCTTCTTGAGTAATGGCACAAGCCTTTTTATTCACATGGTGTTTGTTAGTTTAGTGGTTGGGAGTTGTTGTTTTTGTTTTTGTTTTTGTTTTGGTGGGATAGGCCATGCTTAGCCCAGGTTAGCCTTCAACTTGTGATCCTCCTGTTTTCGCCTCCTGAGTATATGCCACCTCATCCAACGTACCTCTTATTTCACTGCTCCAGAAATTTTTAAAAAGGAAGAAACACTTCCTAATTAACTTCATAAGCCCATGACAAAATGAGAATGTATTTATAGTAATTTTACTTATGAAGAGAAAGGCAAGAAATGAAGGACAGTTTACATTTATTCTTTTTCCCTTTTTCCTATGCGTGTGTTTGCCTGAAAACATAACACAGGCTTCACACATGGTAATCAAGTTATTCTAACAGTGAGCAGCAACCCCATCTACATAGTTAAAATTTAGAAAATCTAATGCAATTTATCACACTGAGCAAAGAAGGAATCCCATATATTCATCTCAAAAGATGTGGGCACAAAAGCATTTAATAATATTTTTAATATTACTGAAAACTCTGAAACTGAAGGAAAATAGATTTAGCTTATATAGAATATCTAACAAACACAATTTTCTTTAAAAATTGCTGAGGCATTTCTGATGCAATCAAGAGAGAAATTTGTTATCAGTGATGGCATTCAACAACACAACTGCTTTAACTGAAAAGAAGAACAACAACAACAACGAGGAAGAGGAGGAGGAGGAGGAAAATAGCAATGGAAGGAAAACACTGTAATTTGTGAGCAAGATGACATGGTAGTCTACATAAAAATTCAAACATGTTGACAGGCATGCACTAAAAACAATTCATTAAGTTGGTTAAACATGAAGTCAACCAATAAAGAAATAAAAAAAAATCTATGCAAGGAATCTGTAGCTCAGTAGTAGAGTATTTGCCTATTATCTATGAAATGTCCATGTTAAATCTGCAAAATGCAAAACAGACCAAAACCTAAAAAAAAAAAAAAATTTATACAGGAAGGATAATAAAGCACAGAGTTTGGGGCAACTAAGTGGTTTACTTCCAAATTAGAAGTAGCAGGAGACAATTTTGGTGGTACATACGTGGAATCCAAACATCCATTCTTTGGTGGTTCAAGTGTTCAAGGCCAGTCAATTAAAAAAGCACAACAAAAAATCAAGAGGAGGAGGAACATAAGAGAAGGAAAATAGAGATCTATAGCAAATTAAACTTCATCTGAATGCTGGGAAGAAGTCTGTCAGCTATATTATTTTCTTTAAAACAAGTTTCTAGCCTTTCCACCATGTGAGGGCGCAGCAATAAGGGAGCACATTAAAGCCCTGGTGAAGCTGACCTCTCTGTACATTGAATTTTCTGGGTTCTAGATCTTGTCCTTCAGAATTTCTGTTGAGTACAAATAACTTGCTCTAAGCTACTAGGGCCTGGTCTTAAGGAGTTTTGTTATAGCATCACAATGGAATTGAAACACCCAGATATATCTCTTTCTCTAAAGGAAGGACTCTTTCTCTGGCTGTAGGAAAGACTGATGGATTTGGCAATAGGAGAGTTCAAGCTGAGGGCCTCCAATTTTCGGGGGGAGGAGGGGGAGAGGGGTCCGATCGTGAGGCCTGAACTCTGAGCCTGGGTGCTGTCCCTTAGCTCTTCAGCTCAAGGCTAGCGCTCTACCACTTGAGCTACAGCGCCACTTCCAGCTTTTTTCTGTTTTTGCTTATGTGGTGCAGAGAAATCGAACCCAGGGCCTCATGCATGCAAGGCAAGCCCTCTACCACTGAGCCACCTTCCCAGACCGGGCCTCCAATTTTCTAGGCAGGGGTTCTACCACATAAGTCCCCTACTCCAGCCCTTGTCCTTCAGTTTGAACATATCAAAACACTGCCTTATGGATTTCAAGATTTCTGATGTAAACTATCTGATAAGAAACTATCATGGAAAATGATGATGCTCTCTTTTCTCTCACTCCTATAGCTGTTAATAGCCTGCTCCATGATGCTGTATGGCATAGGGTATTTTGCTACAGTATCAGATGATTCTGAAGCCAAGCCACTATTATTTTGACACCAGTCACTCCAAGTTTAAAGAAAAATCATTGACTATCTTGAGTAAATTGATCAGGTCTTTAAAAGCCAAAAGTTAGAGCAGCTTTTCAGATTATGAATGCCATGAAGCATCCTACTGGATTTAATTTCTAAGTGAGAAAACAGCAGCTTCCATGATCCACCGAAGCAAAAAAAAGTTCTTGGTCTTAGTTTCTTTGCATTTTAATGTAAATGACAAAAGTGCCAGTTTATTGACTTTATAAGGGGACTTAGCATTACATAATTAGTTGTCAAAATTCACTGAGTTGAATAGAAAACATGCTTAATTTATATTGAAGTAGTAATGTGTTATTAATACACGGATGTATTTTATTAGTAAATACTGAAAAGGAAAAAATATTTCTACAGAGGATTCATCCTGACAATAGTCACTTTACAGTAGGCTGATACTACTTGCCTTCTTTCAACCACATGATATTGTTGAGTATAATACTGTTTTAGCTCTACTCCAGATCCATGGGGCTCATCTTGGATTCCATTAAGAAAACACCAGAGTGCATACTGATATTACAACTTTTCCAAGACCAAAAATGATCTATTGTATGGTCCCAACAATAACTTAAGTCCATAACAAATAAGGACTTTAATATTACTTTAAGCAGTTGTGCAAGAGGGGGTTATAATTCAAGAAATAGGGACACCTCATATGCCTTAACTACTTCTTTGAATTTTCTCTTTATTGTCAAGTTAAAAAATCCAGATCCACTTTAGTGAGAATTTCCAACTGAACTCTTTGGCATGCACCCCTTGTACCTAGAAATACATAGAAATCCACTTTTTTTTTAATTGTTGGAGCAAGTTCCAAGACCTGCACATGTGGTGAATGGAAGCCACTGGTGGGTATATGTTTGGCTCCTGTACATGGCCAGGTTTGTAGCAAGAGCAGGCCTAAGGACATGGATGGTACTCAAGGACAAAGCCTACTGCCTGATTTCCCCATGGGAGCAAACACTAGGACCTGGCAGCCACCAAGGACAGAAAACAATGGCTGATGCCCTGGCAGTTTTGCAACACTGCCATGGCAGCAGCAGTGGTATTCTCTTGTGCCCCCTGTAGAAACCTTGGCAACAGTCCTCCAGGCTCAAGACCAAAAGAGCCAGTGTGCAAATGCCAAGCTGTGATTGGTTCACTAGAGCCACTGTGAGCAGTCTCTGCAGTCCATTACAGTGCTGGAAGTTCCTGGTAACCTGCTGGCTCAGTGCTACGTTGGCAATTGTCGGGGGAGGGGGCAGGGGGAGGAACTTTGTGTCGTTTGCTTATTATTCTGGGGTTTTTGTTTTCTTAGCTAACTTTACTCCTTGCCATCCTAGCAGAAAGATGGAAGAACACAGTGAATTATCCTCAAGCTCTTCAGAGCAAGAGACCTTCATTGGACTATTGTCCAATGTGTGAAGGAGATCATTGGCTATGGTAGCTATAGATATGTAAAGTTGGCCTAGCACCACCTCATAAACACCCAGGTGGTAGTGAAAATACTCCTGAAAGGAGAGTTGAACAATTGTCAGATCAAAAATGAGATGGACAGGGCTGGAAAGATGGCTCAGTGGTAGATGCTTGCCTTGCATGCATGAGGCCCTGGGTTCAATTCCTCAACACCATATAAACAGAAAAGGCCAGAAGTGGAACTGTGGTTCAAGTGGTAGAGCACTAGCCTTTAGCTGAAGAGCTCAGGGACAAAGCCTAGTCCCAGAGTTCAAGCCCCATGACCAACAAAAAATATTTTAAAAATGAGATGGACTTTCCATCACCCACACATGATACCAGGTGTGGGAGAAGGTTGAGCACCAATACCTGGTAGTGGAACTGGCCACTCAGAGACCTCCTGAGATAAATGTGAAAATCCTACCACCTACTCAAGAATGAAGTTAGGAGATTGTGCAAACAGATTGCGAAGACTGTGCATTACTTTAACTAAAACAGAAATGGAAACAGTCCTTCAACCCAATAACATCCTGTTGGATGATAAAGGCAATGTGAAAGTCAATGACTTTGGCATGAGCATAAGGATTACACAAGGGTAGTTGCTGAAGGACATATTTGGTACCTTGATTTTGTCCCTATAAAATATCCCTGCATGAAAATTACAATGGTTGCAAAGTAGACATATAGTGCTTGGGAGTCCTCTTTTGTATTTTATGAGGATGGCAAATTTCCCATTTGAATATATGAATTTTATCCAAATACAGGTAACTGTCTTGGAAGTCACGTACATTGCTCTATTCACCTGTTTACAAAAGGACAAAATATCATCTTGAAACTGTAAAGTGCAGACCCAAAGCAGAGGCACAGTATAGAACAAATAATGGAGATTGGCTCAACCAAGTTGAGGAATATTTCCTATGTCCTGATGATTCACTATGTAATAAGCTAAACCCTATTATTCTTGCACTCATGTGTGACATGAGGTAACTCGATATTGGACAGGACATCCAATGAAATCATGGCCATCTATTTTTTTATTTTAAAAAAATGACCTGAAGTAGAATGCCAGCAGTGAAATTAAGTCAGTGCCTTCAATTGTTCCAGTGTGCCCATTTCCTGCAGAACTTTCCACCTTTCCCGTTCTCTACAATGGAGAACCCGTTTTCCTGCCTGTCATCTGAATTTTAATTGTCCTATGATTACAAAATATCAATATATTCTCCCCTGCTTCCTGCAGAAGAACCCCTGTTCCAGCATGATCACACATCATGAATCTATGGTTTCCTTTAGTTACTCTTTCTTTCTGAGGAGCAATGAGAGATTCTGGTAAGAGGACACAGTCCTTCCCTCTAGGTAGCTGGACAATAAGATCATAAATTCTATCTCAAATAAGACAATATTGGAGGAGGGAAGCTAGCAGGATAGCTACCACTATTTGCAGAATGTGATGCTGTGTGCAGGCCTAAAAATAACATCCACAGGTTACAAAGAAAGCTTTTCCAGAGAAGATACAGAGCCCTTCACCATAACAAAACAACAGTACCATTCAATTTCAAGCTGGGGAATTCCAGCTTGCATCCTTACCTCCAGATGTGGACACTTCAACTAACAATCCTTCATCATTTTGGATGACATGGACAATACCCATTGTCCAGGTAGGTGTTTTAGTATTGTAAATCTTGGAGACAAAAGTTCTAGGATGGGCCAAAACATTTAGGGTTTTCCTTTTTGGTCAAGGATTTACCTTTTCAGACTACAATCCACTTAATATTGAAAGAAAGGATGGATATGGGAGGAAATCTTGCAGTTCTTAGTGGTTTTCAAGTTTACTTACTGAATCTTTCAGTTACTGAACCTGGCTTAATTTGTGAGGTATATACATATACACATATATATATATATATATATACATACTATGTATATATAATACATAGTATGTATATACCTCACAAGTATATTACATATTAAATATAATTATACATGCATAAATATACATAATTTGGGAGATGGAGTTTCATGAAATTCTCTGCTTCTGCTTCAAGCCAACATTCTCCTCATCTCAGCCTCCTCAGAAGCTAGGATTATAGACTGAGGCCAGCCAAAAGATTTCCTAATAAATGCTACAGGGAGGCGGTCTTTAACTTCCAAGAAACACTAGAAACTTGAAGATAATACAGTGATGAAGGTAACATAGAACACGTCACTCAGTGGAAAACTTCCAAAACTTATTTTAGACAAAAATTAGAGGACAGTGTTATTAGATCTATTCTTGAAAAAGAAGATTAATAAAAAATTAAAGACAGATATAGATCCCAGTTGGAAGTGTGGAAGTAAGTGGAAGGCCCATAAGTTCAAGGCATAGTACTGGCCCTTATCATACATTAAATGAAAATTAATTTTGTAGGCCAGAAGTTTTTTTTTTATCTTTTGTGTTCAGAGGAGTACTATCTTATGTGTAAACAGACTGCTATACAAGGTATCTTTCTGGGTCATACAGTAGTTATTACATGGCTGTATGTAAGTATTATATAATGACATAAAGCTTTCTAATGACTTACCTACATAATATATTAATGTTAATTAAGCACCATGAAGAATGCCAAACCTCCATTTTTGTGCCATCTCCATCTTTGTTCTCCCTATTGTCTAGCAGTTTATATCACAGTCAATATAGCTGGAGCTGGCACATGAAACAGACATGGACTCGATGGATTCTAGCTGTGAGACGGCCCCAAATACACAAATACCAGAATCAATGAGATCGAAGCAGGTGCCCAAGGTACCTAGTTGTATGAATGTCCTCGGCTTCCAATGGTCTCACCTGCCTCTGTCAGAAGCCTGTTGATGGTCTGTCACTATCAAAGCTCACACTGAAGCTTAACTTCTCAATGTAGCAGTGTCAGGAGGTGGAACCTTTAAGAGAGGATTCAGTCATAAATGGATTAATGCTATCTCATCAACTCTCAAGGAACTAACATTATCACTGGTAACAGTTGTTAAAAGCAACCTAGGCCCTTACTCCCTGTCATTCAAGCACAATGATGCCGAGATACTCTGTGATATGCATCTAGGGGGCCTTGTCCCATGTGCTACCATGCCATTTAGAATTTTCAGCTACCACTATTGTGAGTGAAATAGACTCTTATTCCTTATGAAGTATACAGCTTCAAGGTTTTTGTTAAACCATGACAAAATGGACTGAGATGCTATGCTTTTTGTGTTTTCCATAGAACTAAGGATTAAACTGAGGGTCTTTCACTTACTATGCGGATATTTTACCACTTGAGCCCTATATGCTTCCAACCTTTTTTTCTTTTTCAGTTTGATTTTCATATAGGGTCTTGGGCTAACTTCACTCAAGCCAGCCTCAGTACCCAATCCTCCTATATCTCTGCCTCACAGTAGCTGGGATTACAGGCCTGTGCCACCACACTTTGCCACTTAGAAGACACTATTCTTTTGGGAAAGATGATACAGACCACTGAGGTGTGTGTGTGTGTGTGTGTGTGTGTGCGTGCGTGCATGCGTGCATGTGTGTGTGTTTACAAGAACTGGTCCTGGTGATTTATTTAGTACTGAGTGTGAATCTTCTTGAAGAATCTGTATTCTTAATTCCTTTCACCCAAAAAAAAAATGCTTCTTTGGGTGCTAATGGCTCAGCTACAATGCTACCTCTTCATAATGCTGAGATTTGAGGATCACATTGTGAAGCCAGACAAGCCAGGAAAAGTCCATGACACTCTTACCTCCTTTTAACCACCAAAAAAGTCAGAAGTGGACCTGTGGCTTAAGAAATAGAGTACTGGCCTTGAGGGGAAAAAAACTAGGAATACCACCTAGGCTTTGATAAAGTCTCAGGACCAGCACCCACATAAAATCTCCAGATAGCACTTGTGCTATTACAATGAGCTCTTGTGCTATTGCAAGTCACAATTATGCCTAATGGTTTATCTCTACAGGAGTTGCACTACAAAAAATCTAGTTCTACTTCATAAGGTATGTTCTTTCTGGACCTCTTTTTGCCCAATTTTTCTCTCTAGAATGATGTCTTGATCTTGAATGGAGGAAGAAAATTTCAGTGATCAATTTGGTCTCTGGATCCCTCCCTCATCCATTATTAACATGCTCTCTCTTTTTATTTTTTTGCCATTCCTGGGTCATGAACTCAGGGCCTGGGCACTGTCACTGACCTTTTTTGCTCAAGGCTAGCACCCTACCACTTGAGCCACAGCTCCACTTCTGGCTTTTTCTGTTTATTTGGAACTGAGTAATTGAACCCAGGGCTTCACACATGCTAGGCAAGCAATCTACCACTAAGCCTCATTCCCAGTCACATGTTCTCTTTTTAAAATACGCCTAACATGTTTAATTCTGTCCCATCTCTGAAGCTACTGCCAGTGCTCTTGAATCTATCCTGTTTAACCCCTAACTGCCTTTCATTCACTACAACTGGGAAATTATTTTCCATTCCACCGAAGGAATTAGCTTTCATTTTCTTAAACTGCACACTTCATCGGCTACAATCAAACAACAACTCAACACTACCAGTGTCTGAAATTGAGGACACTTAGAATAATAGTTTTTTTTATGATTCAACTCATTCCTTCTTAAACCTAAGTCAATAGGCTGAATTCTCAGGTGATACACAACAACTCAGACCCTTGGGAAGACATCCTTTACTCTGGGCAGGATCTAACCCCACAATATGCTCTGGTAGATGCCAAATTAAAGAGATTCTATAGACATCATTAGTTCCCACAAGAGATGGTTAGGAATTACTTCCATGGAGTGATCACAAATTAAGGCCTTTCTACAAGTCAATAATGCCAAGAGAGTGAATCAAACAGTGAGAATATATTTGTCAAGGAAGTATGGGGGTATCTAGGAGCTGACAGCAGTGGCTGGATGATAGGTTACCAGAAAGCAAAAAACAGAGCCTCAGATCCACAGGAACTAAACCCTACCAGGCATGTGTTAAGGTTGGAAGAGGTGCCCACATTCCATGTGAGACTATAGCCTGGTAGCCCCCTGCAGTTGCGGGGCTGGGAAGGTGGCTCAGTGGTAGAGCGCATCCCTTGCATGCCAGAGGCCCTGGGTTGGATTCCTCAGCACCACATAAGCAAAAAGAAAAAAGCCAGAAGTGGCACTGTGGCTCAAGTGGTAGAGCGCTAGCCTTGAGCTGAAGAGCTGAGGGACAGCGCCCAGGCCCAGAGTTCAGGTCCCATGACCAGACCCAAAAAAAAAAAAAAAAAAAGAGATTGAGCAGTTGCTACAGACAAGCCACACCCAAACTACCAGCCCAAACTTCTAGTCTACAATAGTTGGTATTCAGTGGCCAAAAAACTAAACTTGTGATAATTTGCCACACAGCATGACAAAATAAATGTATCTCTCAGAGTGCTGATGCCTCACACCTGTAATCCCAGACACGTAGGATCCATATTCAAAGGGATTTCAAGCAGCAACGTTTGTGATATTCACATTGTCAATAAATAGCATAAACCTAGAAACGGTGGTATGCCTTAAGTAGTAGGGCACCAGTTTAAGGGAAAAGCTAAGTAACAGCACAAGACCCTAAGTTGAAGGCACAGTACAAGCACATACACATACACACACACACACACACACACAAATCAAAAATGAACTTTACAATCCCATCTAAATTGTAAAAGGGGGGTGGAGTGTAGTTGAGGAGGTGGGAGGACAGGGATAGTAGGAGAAAAACAAAGGAGGAAGAAACAATGCTTGATAAGAAATGTACTCTTTACCTTGCTCATGTAACTGTAACCACTCTGATACAGTATTTTCACAATAAAAAACTTATTTAAAAAAGAATAGAAAAATGAAAGCATCTGTTAAAGACCGCCTGGTATTTTAGCTGCTCTGAGTAAAACTCTAAGATACCTCAAACTTTTTCCTTGTGCTTGCAGAAATTTATTAAAATTCTATAACATTACCATAAAGATATGTAACTACACAACTACATAAATGTGTTAGCCACACCCTTTTCTATATATCACATTGTAATTGTTACTGAAAGCAGAATACCTTTCCCACTAATTTAATATACTTAATGGCAGAAACTGGATCTCATATGTTGGTATTTCTCACAATATCTTAGTTGAAAATAAGGCCCAAAGAAAGAAACATAGGTCCCATGGTTTCCCTTATTTGCAATAACTAGTATATGTCTGAGACAAGCAGAAATGGTCAGATAAGTTGATGTTAGGTGAAATGAACCCCAAGATAAGGACTCAAATGTTTTTTCTTTCTTGCTATTGTTTCTAACATATTTATAAGAAGATTTCTTTGTTGCTTTGTATGTCCCTCCCCCACAGTATAACCCGTTTTCACTGTATTTGATGTTGGTATAATTTGTGGAGGGGAAGGGAAAAAACAAATTGTTTAAATAGAGATATAGGTTGACCTATTGCAACAACAACTTTGGCGGGGGGGGGGGGGGGGGAGAGAAGGGATGGGAAGGAGAAACAAAGGAAGAAGCAGCAACAATGCTTAATAAGAAATATATTTATTACCTTGCTCATGTAATTGAAACCCCTCTGTACGGTATTTTCACAATAAAAAAGAAAAGAAAAGAAACTTCTTAGCTATCCAAAAGGGAAAATTTACACTATATGTCCATGCACATTCCTTTCTGTCATCTTTCCTACAAATAAAATGAATTTTATACAGCAGTTAAAAAACATATGCCAAATTAATACAAGATTCTGATTAAAACAAAAAAATTAAAGTGCTCTCAATTTGTTTCAGTTGGACAAAGTACTTAAAAGATGTCTTTGGTTTTCCATAAAGATATCATATCCAAAAATTCACCTAGGGAGTTCGGAGGAAGATGGCGGAGAAGCTGGAGGCTAAACAAGCTCTCACATAGAAAGCAGCTTTAGTGTTCCAGTGAACAGTCCTAGCCTAGAGAATTGCACCAAGTGTGCCATCACAGTACAGAGTTTGGCCAGAGAGGGAAAATCCAGGCAAGGAGACAGATCTGAGCATTTGCTGGTAGCTACAGCTGCAGTGGCAGCAGCAGCAGAGGTGGCAACCATAGCTGCCATACCTACAGAGAGTGTCCAGGACAAAGAAGCCAGACTCAGCGGGTGAGTGGATTCCACTCAACACCAGCAAGAACTAACAAGGAGCAGATATATCTTCATCCTGCAGAGCCCAGACCAGAGACGCCCAGGAACCAAGACTCTGGAGTAGAACCCTGACATCCTCACTCCTTCCCAGGGAGCAGAGAAGAGAAGGCTGCCCCTCCCCCACCACTGGAACTCTCCATCTTTGATACTAACAAAGGCCTGGCTGAGCAGCTAGCTCCAACTCAGGCCTTGGAAGGAAACAAGAGAGTCATTTAGCAGGTCACAGGAACCTGACCTGATGTGCCAGGCTCAGCTCCACCAAGGGGAAAGTCACCCAGCCCAAGCTCAGCTCCACCAAGGGGAAAGTCACCCAGCCCAAGCAGAGGAAACTCTGCCCCCTCCCCCCAGGAGTGCCTTTCTTCACAGGGTAAACAGAGCCAGAGGCTGCCCCTCCCTACAGCAGCCTAGACAATCAACTGAAATTCAGTAAACATAAACCCTGAGAATGGCTCCAGGCTGTGCTAGCCCCTCAGGGAAAAGCTACCATTTGCTGAAAGGCCTCAACCCTACCCAGAACCTAGCCTCATCACAGCATCTCCAAACTAGAGGAAACAGTCATCTCCCTCTTCAGTGGGGTACTCAAAGCAGATCTCCCTCCCACTGAACTAGCCTGGGAGGAGGCTCACAAAATCCTGGGTAAAGCAGAGCATTTTTCTGCCTGCCCAAACAAACTGACTTAAGAAACCAATCAAGCCACAAGAAAACCAAACACCACAAGCAGACCAGAGACTCCACCAAGAGACTGGTTACAGACACAGGGGAGATACAGGATCTTTCCATACCGCCCCCCCTCCAAAAAAAAAAAATCAAAGAACTCTTTTTTGTACCTTTTTTCAAATTTTTATTTTTTTTAATTGTGTTATTGATCTTTTTTTTTCCTCTTATAATTTTTATTTTAGGTGTATATGTGTGTGTGTTTTTAAATCTCTTCTGACTTTTTGGTCTTTTTTTCATTCTTTTCATTTTTTTCTTTCTTTCTTTCTTGACTTAATTGTTGTTCTGCTCAATACCAGATATATACCCGTCGGTGATTATTAGACCTTATCCCTGAAAGACCCCAGACTCCTGGGATACTTTCGTCAACGGGAGGGCGCCTCAGAAACTCAGACTCCAGGCCGGGAGATGCAATAAGCAAGAGGAGTTTATTTGACGTTTGCGCAAACGGACTCTCTGCCCCGGTCAGTCAGAGAGCCCCGAGCAGCGGTTACAAGCCCTTTTTAAAAGGCAAAAACCACAAGATTAACGCATAACACAAAGCATCCCATGATTGGTCCAACAATCACTTTGCCACGCGGGAAATTTTGTAACACTCTTTGTTGGTTGGTCTAAGGGGGGTTTACATGGTTACAGGCCTATGATTGGTTGACATTTGGCTTAGCTTGTAGTCTTGCCAGGTGGTCGTTATCTCAAGGTCCTTTCTGGGGAATTTCTAAATGGGAACTGAGGAACACGGTCTGTTTTTTATCTACGACCACTGACCTTGTCCTGGGGCTGGCATCTGGTCCCCGAAACTTCTTAACTCATTTCTGGGAAGGGAAGGGTCAATGCTAGCGTAAGCAAGTTTACAGAAGCAGAATCAGCAGTTAGCAAGTTAGTAACGGTAATGGTCAATTTTTAATCTTTCAATCCCCATTGTGTACATACATAATCCAGAAATTACTCAATTCACAACCTGCTTAGGCTTAACTTCTTTAATAGCAGTATTATCTCTTTATACCTATATAATTTTCAAGAAACTAATTTCAAGAATTTTTATTTTTTAGTTTTTCATGTCTCCTTTCTATCCTTCCCTTCCTCTGAACCTATCCTTTCTTCTCTCAATATCATTTCTTTAACTTACATAATTTTTAAGTGTTTCACTTTTTAAATTTAAATTTTTGTTTTTCCATTTTTTCTTTTTTTTTTTAATCTCTCTCCTATCATTCTATACAATCCATTTGTCTTTCTGAGATTAGGACATGGTTAAATTCGCTCTCTTTTTACCTCTCCTCATCCCTCTAATCCTATTTTTCCACACATTTCTCCCTAAACCTAATAATTTCTGGTTTGCCAAATTCTTCTTTGCTGTTCTTAGCCCATTAATCCTTAGTTGTTTGATGCTGGATAGTCTGTATCTGTTGAACTAGATTGTATCTGCAGTCATTTTGACTGTGCAACTATAGGACTCTGGTTGATGCTTGCCTGAAAATAGTGTTCTAGGACAAAATTTGTGTTATTTTCATACCAAATGGGCAGAACAAGCTGGAAAAACACAAGAAAAATGGCAAATCCGGGTATCTCAACTCCCACTCATGATAATCAGGTGACAGAATAGTTAATGAATAATCCAGAGGACAGTTCCCAAAAAGCTCTACAAACATTACTGTAAACAAGGTGAATGAAAAAATTGAAAACCTACAAAGGACTCAGTGAGTGCATGATAGGGAGAGAGAGGAGGCAAACCAAAGATTAATACAGGAATCTCGTAACCATGAGGAAGCCACTCAAAGATTAATACAGAAATTGCATGAGCAGGTTGACACCAATCAAAGAGAAAGTCAGGAATTATGTGAGCAGGCTGAGAACAGTTCAAGAGAAAGTCAGGAATTGCATGAATGGGAGGAGGCTAATCAAAGAGTAATACAGGAATTGAAAGAGTGAGATGAGAATAGACAAAGATCAATAGAGGCATTCATGGAATCCATAACAGACAGCTGAAAGAATTCAGGGAGACTACAAAGAGAATGTTGAATGGAGCCCAACAGAAGGAATGGCAGTCCAGGGAAACCATAAACAATCAAGTAAGTGATTTTAGAACAAATACGAAACACCAAATTAAGGAAGTAAAGAAGTTCATACAAGATCTAAAACAAAGCTCCAACAAAGAATTGTAAGCCATCAAAGCTGACCAATTAGAAGGAAAATAAATAAAAAAACAAAGTAGAAAGTCTTGACAGTAGGTTAGACCATGCAGAAGATCGAATGTCGGAGATTGAAGACAGCCTAGATATTATAGAGAAAGAACATACAACCATCCAAGACAAATCCAAGAAATATGATAAGATGTATTCAACATTTGGAAGACACCATCAGAAGGTCTAATCTGAGGATAATGGGTGTAGAGGAGCACCTAGAGACAGAAGTTAATGGTCCAGGAAATTTGTTTAACAGGATTCTAGCAGAGAACTTCCCAAACATGCAAAAAGATAGGCTTACTTAGATACAAGAAGCTTTTAGAACCCCAAATACACCAGACCAGAACAGGACATCCCACCATCACATTATAATCCACATAAGATCAATTCAGACCAAGGAAAATATCCTTAAAGTGGTCAAGGAGAAATGATCAATGACTATAAAGGGAAACCAATTAAAATCACATTAGATTTCTCAGCAGAGACAATTAACGCAAGAAGAGCCTGGAATGATGTATGTCATGCCCCAAAGACAAACAACTATCAACCAAGAATACTGTACCCAGCTAAACTCTCCTTCATAACCGAAGGTCAAATAAAAACCTTCCATAGCAAACAAAAATTGAAACAATATATCTCAACCCAGCCCTACAAAAGATACTTAAAGATGTGCTACACATAGAAAACCAACAAGACCACAATAAAGGCGAAGAAACCACACCCACACTGAGAATCCAAGAACCACAGGAAGACCCCAGTTGTTGCAGCCCCCAAGGTGGATAACATGGCAGGAACTACCAAATGCCTCTCAGTCCTAACTCTCAACTTTAACAGACTTAACACTCCAATTGAGCGACATAGACTGTCTAGTTGGATTAAAAAGCAAGATCTATTTGCTGCTTCAGGAGTCACACTTGCCCATAAAAACAAATACATTTTGAAAGTGAAACGCTGGAACAAAATCTACCAAGCAAATGGCCCACATAAAAAGGCAGGAGTTGCAATCCTAATATCAGATAAAATAGACTTCAAATTAAAATTAGTTAGAAGAGATAAAGAAGGTCCCTACATACTAATTAAGGGATCTCTCCTTTGGGAGGATATTACAATTCTAAATATCTATTCGTCAAACAACAGCACCCACATTTGTCTAAGAAACACTACTTTCCCTCAAATTTCACATAGATCCAAAGACATTAATTGTTGGGGACTTTAACACACCACTATCCACACTAGATAGAGCAACTCACTCAACAGAGAAACCGCAGACATAAACAACTGCATAGATCAACTAGATTTAACAGACGTCTACCGAATATTTCAACCAGCAGCATCAGAATACACATTTTTCTCAGCAGCACATGGAACATTTTCCAAAATAGACCACATTTTAGGTCACAAAGCAAATTTGTCCAAATTCAGAAACACTGAAATTATACCTTGCATTCTCTCAGACCACAAGGGAATAAAATTAGAACTCAACAGCAAAAGCAACCAAAGGAAGTCCTGTAACACATGGAGGCTGAACAACAGACTGTTGAATCACCAATGGATCATGGAACAGATTAGAAATGAAATTCAAGTATTCATAATATTCAACAAAAATGAACACACAAATTAACAGCTCCTCTGGGACACGGCAAAGGCAGTACTCAGAGGCAAGTTTATAGCTCTGAGTTCCTACATCAACAAATTGAAGAGATCTCAAACCAACAATTTAATGAGACACCTGAACCTCCTTGAAAAAGAGCAGCAAGATAAACCCCAATCCAGTAGATGGAAAAAAAATAATTAAAATTAAATCAGAATTAAATGAATTAGAATCCAAAAAAAAAAAAAAAAAAACAGAAAGAATCAACAAAACAAAGAGCTGGTTCTTTGAAAAAATTAACAAAATTGACAGACCCTTAGCAAATCTTATCAGAAAAAGAAAGAACACACCCAAATAAATAAACTCAGAGATGATCATGGAAACATCACCACAGAAACAACCAATATTCAGAACATTATAAGGGAATACTTCTCAAACCTTTATGCTAATAAGTTTGAGAACTTGGCAGAAATGGACCTTTTCCTAGCAAATATCAACATGCCGAAACTAAACCAAAATGAGTTAGACCAGCTTAACAGGCCCATATCAAGCATTGAAATAGAAACAGCCATAAGAGACCTCCCATCTAAGAAAAGCCCAGGACCAGATCGATTTACAATGGAATTCTGTAAGGCCTTCAAAGCAGAGTTCACACCAATACTCCTCCAACTCTTCAATGAAATTGAAAGAGAAAGTTCACTACCGAACTCATTCCATGAAGCCATCAAAACCAGGCAGGGACTCATCAAAGAAAGAAAACTAGAGACCCATTTCTTTGATGAACATTGATGCAAAAACTTCTCAACAAAATTTTGGCCAATCGACTTCAACAATTCATCCAAAAAATCATATACCACAATCAAACAGGATTCATTTCAGGGATGCAAAGCTGGTTCAATATACCCAAACTGATTAATATAATTCATCACATCAACAAGAGCAAGGATAAGAACCACATAGTTATCTCAATAGATGCAGAAAAGGAATTTGACAAGATCCAACACCCCTTTATGATGAAGGTTCTGCAAAAATTAGGAATCCATGGAACATTCCTCAATACAATAAAGGCTGTATATGACAAACCTTTAGCCAGCATCATACTCAATGGTGAAAAACTAAAGCTATTTCCTCTTAACTCAGGAATGAGACAAGGATGTCCACTCTCTCCACTGCTCTTCAATCTAGTATTAGAATGCCTAGCTACAGCAATAAGACAAGATGCAATAGGAAAAGAAGAAGTAAAACTCTCCCTCTTTGCAGATGACATGATCTTGTATTTAAAGAATCCCATGGACTCCACTCCCAAATTACTCAAGGTGATTCAAAACTTTGGCAAAGTAGCAGGGTATAAAATTAACCCTCAAAAATCAATGGCTTTTCTGTATGCCAACAATGAGAAAAGTGTGGCTGAAATGAGGAAAGCAACTCCATTTGTAATAGCCCCACAAAAAATAAAATACCTAGGAATTAAGAAGCTCTATGATGAAAATTTTTAAAACTTGAAAAAGGAAATCAAAACAGAACTTAGAAAGTGGCAAAAACTCCCATGCTCCTGGATTAGAAAGATCAACATCGTGAAAATGGCAATACTGGGGCTGGGAAGGTGGCTCATTGGTAGAGCGCTTGCCTTGCATGCCTGAAGCCCTGGGTTCGATTCCTCAGCACCACATAAGAAAAAAGAAAAAAGCCAGAAGTGGTGCTGTGGCTCAAGTGGTAGAGCGCTAGCCTTGAGCTGAAGAGCTGAGGGACAGCGCCCAGGTCCAGAGTTCAGGCCCCATGACCGGATCCCCTATCCCCCCCCACACACCAAAAAAAAAGAAAAAAAAAAGAAATAGAGAAAATGACAATACTTCCCAAGGCTATCTACAAATTCAATGCGATACCTATCAATATTCCAACCTCATTCTTCAAAGAAATAGAAGAGGCAATCCAACAATTCATATGGAACAATAAAAGACCCCGAATAGCAAAAACAATCCTTAACAGAAAGAACAGTGCTGGAAGAATATCAATACCAAATTTCAAACTCTACAAAGCCATAGCAATCAAAACAGCTTGGTACTGGCACAAGAACAGACCTCAGGACCAATGGAATAGAATTGAAAACCCAGAAATTGACCTACAGACATACAGCCATCTAATCTTCAATAAGGGAGCTTAAAAAAAAAATAGAATGAAAGAATGACAGCCTCTTCAGTAAATGGTGCTGGCAAAATTGGTTAATCACTTGTAGAAAACTAAAGCTAGATCCTTATATATCACCCTGCACCAGAATCAACTCCAAATGAATCAAAGACCTCAGAGTCAAAGCAGACACTCTAAAAAACATTACAGCATGGAATAGGAGAAACCTTAGGCCTTCTTGACACAGGCCGAAATTTTCTTAATAGAGACCCAGAAACACAACAAACCAAAGAAAGGTTGGACAAATGGGATTGTATGAAATTGCAGAGCTTCTGCATGGCAAAGGACATAGCTAGTAAGATCAATAGAAAGCCCACACAGATTGGGAGAAGATCTTCACTAGCCATACAACAGACAAGGGTCTCATATCTAAAATACACCTGGAACTCACAAAATTAAATCCCCCAACAACAAATCCGCAAAGAAACAACGGCCCAATAAATAAGTGGGCTAAAGACTTAAAGAGAAACTTCTCTGAAGAGGAAAGAAGGATGGCCAATAGACACATGAAAAACTGCTCAACCTCTCTAGCCATAAAAGAAATGCAAATCAAAACAACATGGAGATACCACCTCACCCCAGTTAGAATGGCTAAAATCAAGAACTCTAATAACAACAGATGCTGAAGGGATGTGGACAGAAGGGAACCCTACTGCATTGTTGGTGGGAATGTAAACTTGGAAAGTAGTATGGAGGTTCCTCAAAAGACTCCACATAGAGTTCCCCTATGACCCAGCAATCCCACTTTTGGGCATTTACTCAAATGATCACAAACAAGACCATACTAAAGCTACCAGCACAACTATGTTTATTGCAGCAGTATTTATCATAGCTAAGATATGGAACCAACCCAGATGCCCCTCAGTAGATGAATGGATCAAGAAAATGTGGCATATAAACACAATGGAATTCTATTTCTCCATTAGAAAGAATGACATTGTCCCATTTGTTAGGAAGTGGAAATTTAGAGTTGAGTGCTGGTTGCTACATAAGGATCTACCTTCAGTTTTCTGCATGTGGATAGCCAAATTTACCAGCACCATTTGTTGAAGAGGATTTCTTCCAATCTGTATTTTTTGCTACCTTATCAACTATTAGGTGGTTATATGCCTGTGAGTTCATTTCTGGGTTTTCTGTTCTGTTCCACTGATCCTTGGGCCTGTTCTTGTGCCTGCATCAAGCTGTTTTTTATTATTACAGCTCTGTGATAGAGCTTGAAGTTTGGTATTGATAGTCCTCCGACACTATTCTTCCTGCTTAAAGATTGTTTTTGCTATTCGGGGTTTTTTATTATTCCAAATGAATTTTTTATTCCTTTATTTCATTGAAGAAAGATGGGATTTTGATGGGCATTGCATTGAATTTGTAAATTGTTCTGGGCAGTACTGCCATTTTTATGGCAATTCTGCCAATGCAGGAGCATGGAAGGTTTTCCATTTCTTTGAACTTGCTTCAATTATAGGCCTTTCATATCTTGGTTAGTTCCTAGGTATTTCTTGGATTATTACAAATAGCACTGCTTTCCTCATGTCACTCTCAGTCTTCCGATTGCTGGCATACAGAATAGGTAGATTTCTGTGGGCAATTCCTACAACTGTCATGTCTCCCATTAGGCAGTTCCCATGTGTATCCTGTCTACTGGTGGGCACTTCCCCCACGTGTATTTTCCACTGGTATGAAGTTCCCATGTATGTTCAATCCCCTGGTGGAAATTTCCCATGTATGTCCTCTCCCCTGACGGGCACTTTACACCCTTGTCCTTCACGTCTTGTCCTCTAGTGAGTAGTTGCCATGGTGTCCTGTCAGATGCCTACAATGTCCTTGCATGCACTGCCTGATGGGCAATGTCCTGCTTTGTCCTCTCCCCTAGTGGGCAGTTTCCATGCATGTTATAGCCCCTGGTGAGCAGTTCATGTGCCTGTCCTTTACCAAGATATTCCCATGTGTGCCCATCCCCTGACGGGCAGTTTCCATGCATGTCCTGTCCTCTCGTGGGCAGTTTACACACATGGCCTATCCACTGTTGGATAATTGCCATGCCTTTCCTGTTCCCTGGTGGGAAGTCGCCACACATTTCCTGTACCCTCGTGGGCACTTTCAACCCATGAACAGTCCCTTGGTGGGCAGTTCTCATGTGTGTCTTGTCTCCTGGTAGCTAATTCCCATGATTGCCAGGTCCCCTGGTGAGCAGTTTCCACATATGCCCTGTGCCCTGCTGGGTAGTTCCCATGCATGTCCTGTCCACTGGTGGGACTAATTCAACAACAATAAATCACAATGTTTTCTAATGAAATAAGCTTTGCGATTATTAGTGTTTGTAACTGAGCAAATGACACTACTCAGTATTAATCAAAATTCTTAGAAGATTACATTTTACTTAGGTCACAAGATTTAAGATCAGGCAAAATATGACTTACAATAAAGCTTTTCCTGCTTATTTCTTTATCTGGAAAAATATATTCAACTTAGTAGATATGTTGTTAATATAAACCCGAAATTTAAAAAAAAAACCATAAGTTCCTTAAGTATCCATTAAGTGCTGACAAATACCAATTTTATTTATTCTATTTTTAAGGTTGATTTTAAAGGTGAAATTTTTGTTGTAAAGCCAAGTATCTCTGTAAGTGAAAAACAAATGATAAACTTTTAAAACCACTATTTATATTAATTACCATATTTCTACTCAACATACCTATAGCATTTGCACATAAAAAATGCTGAGAAAGCTGCCTACTTTCAAGGAACTTAATATTTTCACCCTTTTCAGGAGGATTTATTAATATTTTAAGAGAACTTATAAGTGCCAATAGAAAATTCTACTGTATCACCTTTGTATTATCTGTTGTATACAGAAGACCTCGCAAAAAGAAGAGAATGTTAATTCCAGGATTAATAAACCTGAGAAAGGACTAACACTGTGTTTCACATTTAAACGTATGTGAATAAGCAACATTTTCACATACAATCTTTTTTTTTTTTTTTTTGTAGGTCATGGGGCTTGAACTCTGGGCCTGGACACTGTCCCTCAGCTCTTCAGCTCAAGACTAGGGAGGGCTCTACTACTTGAGCTACAGCACCACTTCCGGTTTTCTGGTGGGTTATTTGAGATAAGAGTCTCACAGACTTTCCTACCCGAACTGGCTTTGAACTACTATCCTCAGATCTCAGCCACCTGAATAGCTAGGATTACAGGCATGAGCCACCGGCACCCGGCTTCATATACAATCTATAAATATTTTCCACAATAATATGAAATTCCATGTTTCTATTTTTAACCAAAGGAATGTTATCAGGGAATTTATTGTATTGTGAAAATATGGACTGGATGGAGTATATAAGCAAAAAGTTCAAGTTTATTTCACTAACAATACTTTCCTTCATTACCAGATCTAATGTAATATTACCTTTTCTCAATTTGTTACGTTGTTTGTCTGTTTTGAATGTTCTCCTGTGTGTAATGATCACAGACATACAAACCATTGTTATTCATATTGTTTCTGTTTCAAATGCTGTCTTGTATATAATGCGCACCATCATAGAAACCATTGGCACATTGTTTCTGTTTCAAATGCTCACTTGTGTATAATGCTTACCTGACAGACCATTATTCTCTGAAATGGGAATGATGATTTAACTAAAGATAGCTTGGAAGTTTCTCACTGAATAGGCATCAAAAAAATGTGATCTCACAGAGACCCGAGCATAGCTCTGGGGCCAGGCTCCAGGGGTGTGTACACTATTGTCAAAGAAACCATAAAGCCTGGCGCCAGTGGCTCATGCCCATAATAATCCTAGCTACTCAGAAGGCTGAGGATCGCAGTTTGAAGCCAGCCCAGGCAAGAAAGTCAGTGAGACTCTTATCTCCAATGAACAACCAGAAAACCAGAAGTGGGACTGTGGCTCAAGTGGCAGAGTGCTAGCTTTGAGTGAAAAAGTTCAGGGACAGTGCCCAGACCCTGAGTTCAAGCCCCATAGTACACACATACACATACATAGATACACATACACATGCACCACACATGCATGCATGCACACATGCACACACACACACACACACACCATAGACTTTAGTAAGAACAGATGAAACAAGACCTGCAAATATTTTTCTGAAAATGTCAGAAGCTAACCAATTTGCATCTTGAAGCATAGTGAGCACATGTGAACACATATATAAAAATGTCATTTTAAGTGAAAGTCAGAGATAAGATGTCTTACTTTTCCTTATATCAGAGTCTTGTTCAGTCTTCTCTTCAGCAGCAGAATTGAGATGGCATCCATGACAGCTGTCAAGACTGTGTGTGGGGTTTCTTCCCTCAGCCTGATTTCCCTCTTGGCTAACAAAACTAGAATCATAGCATAGATTTACTGTGGACACCTCTTGGGGACTTCTCTGTTAAGAATGTTCTTGACTGTTGTATATCTGGAAATTAGGGTAGGAAAGGAAAAAAACCTCCTTATGGAGGAGGGAGGATAATGAAGAGTTTGATATTGATCAAGATGCACTGCATACTTAAATGGGTGTGTGGAGTAGAAACCTCTTTGTGAAATTAAAGATAATTTAAAATTTTAAATAAAGTGCTAAGTTTAATTTTTTTTCTTTAGTTAGCAAAGAGAACTAAGATAATGTATTCTGAAGGACAAATTGCATCCTGTACTACCAAAAGCGCCTGAAAAGCACAGGGCAACCTAATGCATAGCATGCGCTTCCAAATAGATATCTTTCATCATCTAAACATTAAATCATTAAGATATCCTTAGAATTGTAATCTTTATGTTTATTTATCCTCCCTCCCTCTTTCCTCCTTTCCTTTCTTTTTGCCTTTCTTTCCTTTCTTTTTGTAAAACAAGTATCCTAAATTCATGATTCTCCTACCTCAGTCTCCTAAGTGTTAGGATTACAAGTTCTACAGCACTATGACTGGCTCTTCTTACAATTTTCGTAAAGACATTGACAACTGCTCAAAATATGTGTACTGTTACCATTTAGGTTTTAAAATGATTATATTACCAGGTGCCAGTGGCTCACACCTGTAATCCCAGATACTCAGGAGGCTGAGATATGAAGATCATGGTTCAAAGCCAGCCTGGGCAAGAAAGTCACTGAGATTCATCTCCAATTAATCACCAAGAAACATGAAGTGGTGCTGTGGCTCAAGTGGTAGAGCACTCGCCTTGAGCTGAAGAGCTCAGGGACAGCGCCCAGGCCCAGAGTTCAAGCCCCACGACTAACCAAAAAAAAAAAGATTATATTGAAATTGACTTGCAATTAGCTGTGCACATTTGAATTTTAAATTTTTTTAAGTTTTGAATATGTATACAGCCATGAGAAGACCATCATAGTCAAAACAGCAAACATTCCCAATCCTCAAAAAGTTTACTTGTCCCCTGGTAGCCACTCTATCTTGTCCTTCCATAAGTATTCCTTCCCCACAAGATAATATGTGTGTATTATTCATTGTTAATATCACTTCCTAAGTATACATATATTTATGGGGGGTATATAAACACACATATATGGAAAATTCAGGATTTCATACATGTGTACAATGAACAAATTGATCAAATTCACATCCTACCACCCTTTATTTCCTTTTGATCTTTTCCCAATCATCTCCCTTCTTTACTCATGACTTTGTCTTTCTCCTTTGTTTTTGTTTGGTTTGGTTTGGTTTGGTTGGTCATGGGGCCTGAACTCTGGTCCTGGGTGCTGTCCCTCAGCTCTTCAGCTCAAGGCTAGTGCTCTACCACTTGAGCCACAGTGCCACTTCTGGCTTTTTTCTGCTTATGTGGTGCTGAGGAATCGAATTCAGGGCCTCATGCATGCAAGGCAAGCACTCTACCACTGAGCCACCTTTCCAGCCCCTGCTCCTTTGTTTTTTGTTTTGTTTTGTTTTTTGGTCGTTCATGGGGCTTGAAATCTGGGCTTGGGTGCTGTCCCTGCACTGTTCAGCTCAAGGCGAGCGCTCTACCGCTTGAGCCACAGCGCCACTTGCAGTTTTCTAGTGGTTTATTGGAGATAAGAGTCACATGGACTTTCCTGCCTGGGCTGGCTTTGAACTGCAGTCCTCAGATCTCAGCCTCCTGAGTAGCTAGGATTACAGGCATGAGCCACTGTCGCCCAATTTGCTCCTTTTTTTTTAATATCCATATTCTACCTAGTAGATAAAATAGGCAATATCTGCATTTTGAGTCTGGCTTATTTTACTTAAAATAATGATTTCAAGTTTCATTCATTTTCCTACAAATTATATAATTGCATTCTTTTTGGCTGAATAGTACTCCAATTATAGTTTAAAATTTTTAATTAACTGATGTACACCTGTCTAACCAGCTGTGGTAAAAACTACAGCTCTCTACTGCATGCCTGCATGCTGATAAATTTTGGTGGGATATGATCAAATAATCCATACTGGTTTCCATAGTGACTGAATTAATTCACCTTCCCATCACCAGAATGTAAGAGTTCTTTTTTCTCTCCATCTTCCTAATATTTGTTGTTTTTTTTTATTTCCTTGATATTGCAATTCTGACTGTGGAAAGATGGAATTTCAATAGTTTTTATTTAAATTTCAATTATGACTGAGGATACTGAAAATGTTTTTATGTATTATCCATTTGTACTTCACTTAAAAACTATTCCTCTCCCATTTACTGTTTGGGTTTTTATATTTAGGATTTGGTGCTCTAGTTCTTTGTATATTCTGGATATCCCCTGTGAGATGAATAACAAAGGATTTCTTTCTTTTGTTCTATTTGAGAGATTTCAGAGACACATACATAGTGTCATATTTGAGGGCTGTATCTTGATGCATTTACATAAATTTTATATACACAACATAATACAAGTTATTTATGCACAGAGAAATAATGTTCAAACTCAGCCTTGTCCAACACTCTACTATATGAGCCAAGCCTCCAGCACTTTTGCTTCTGTTTTATTTATTTAGTTAGTTAGTTAGTTATTTAGTCAGTCAGTCATAGGGCCTGAACTGTAGGCCTGGGCACTGTCACTCAGGTCTTCAGCTCATGGCTAGCACTCTACCATTTGAGCCATACCACCACTTCCAGCTTTTTTCTGTTTATGTGGTTTTGAGGAATCAAACCCAGGGCCTCATACATGTAAGGCAAGCACTCTACCATTGAGCCACCTTACCAGCCCTGCTTCTGTTATTTTTGAGACTAGGTCTCACTTTTCGCACTAGATCCTACTTAGCTGAAATTTCAGGTTATGTGTATCATGCCTAACTTGCTTGTTGAGGTACAGTCTTTATTGGACTAGATTGGTCTCAATCTATTTTCTTCCAAGATCAGCCTACCAAGTAACTGAGATTACACATGTGAGAAGCTATGGCCATACCAGAGTTTGATGTGTTGTATTTCTGTTTTGGTTTTCTAAAATATTATTTCTCTTTTATTTTTAACTCACAGGTTATTCCAGGGTATGTCATTTAATTTCCATATTATTGTGAATCATCCAATTTTACTCATGTCATTAGCATTTGAAACCCATTGTGTTGAAAAGATGCATGATGTGGGGGGTGCGGGGAGGATGGGAAGGGATGGGAAGGAGGAGGCTACAATGCTTGATAAGAAATGTACTCATTATCTTGCCCATGTAATTGTAACCCCTCTGTACAGTATTTTCACAATTAAAAAATAATAATTTTTTTTAAAAAGATGCATGATGTAATTTCAATCTTCTTAAAATTGTTAGACTTTGATTTGTATCTATCTACAAGTCTATTCTGACCCCCTGGGAAGTTGCAAAGAATATGTATACTGTTGCCCTTTAGAAACATGGTTTATATAGGTCTGTGATGTACATTTGGTCTAAAATTGCAGTTTACTATTTCTTTGTTGATTTTGCATCTGGATGAACTCTTAATAAAAAATTAAATATAAAGGCCTTGTACATTATTATTGCTATCTCTGCCTTCATATGTTAGTCATTGTCATTTTTTTTTTGGTCTGTCGTGGGGCCTGAACTCTGGGCCTGGGCACTGTCCCTCAGCTCTTCAGCTGAAGGCTAGCACTCTACCACTTGAGCATCAGCCCCATTTCCGGCTTTTTCTGCTTATGTGGTGCTGAGGAATCGAACCCAGGGACTCATGCATGTAAGGCAAGCACTCTACCACTGAGCCACCTTCCTAGCCCAATCATTGTCATTTGTTTAGATCTTCTAATGCTAGGTGCATTTATATTTACAAGTATGACAAGGTCTTGGGGACAAGGTCTCAGGATTTCATATGGTCTTATAATGATTAGACTCACTATCAGACTATTAGACTCACTATATAATGACTTTCTTTGACTCTTTGGGCCATTTTATTTTTAATCTATAATGTCTAGTGTATTGTATTAATCAGATGTGTATTTAAACAAAATACTCAACAAAATTGATTATAATAGGCAAAGGTTAATTTTGCTCACTGTTCTGGAGATTCAAGGTTTAGATAATGTGGCCATATTACCTTGGTCCTCTATTGAAGGAAACACATAGCAATCATATAATGTTGGAACAACACTGTATCACGTGTTAAATCACCAATACCTAGAGCCAGAGAGAGACCAAACTATTGTGCTCCCATAATCTTTTTTCATAGCTTATCCCTTATGCTCTAAACATTATTTGTAAAACCCAATAGCTTAATGGTCCACAGCACCAACTAATAATTTCATACTAGTGACCAAGCCTTTAAGACATTGGCCTTTGAAAGATACTATACATATTCATAGATTATAAATACAGCTATCTTGTGTCTTTTAATATTCACTTGCATTATGTATTTTCCTCTCTTAATTTTCACTCTCATGTGTCTTTAAATGCAGATTATTTGACCACTTTACATCTTCTGATTGGAAATTTTAGTTCATTTCTAGTTAAGGTAATTAGAACAGATTAGAAATTAGAACTACCATTTGATTGTGATTTTTAGAGCAGTATGACTATGTATATATTTATATGTACATATACAATGATGTGTGTGTGTGTGTGTGTGTGTGTGTGTGTGTGTGTGTGTGTGTATGGTCAATGTTCATCAGAGATAAGTCCTCATTTGGTTTTGGATTGAGGGTTGTGCTGGCTTTATAGAATGAGTTTGGTAATGATCTATTTCAATTTTATTGTTTGAGGAATATTAGAGTGAGTTCTTTATTAAAGGCCTTATAGAATTCAGCTGTGAATCCATCAGGTCCTGAGCTCTTTTTAGATAGGAGGTCTTTTATTGTCATTTCAATTTCATTACTTGTTATGGGTCTATTTAGCTGGTTTAAATCTTACAATTAGTCATTTTTGCTGTTGTAGCAGAAAACAGTCACAACAGGACACTAGAGTCAATTTGTTTGCCTGGGGTTCAAGGGTCAAGTTTCTTTGTCACAGGTAAACTCCTGCTGCTTTGAAGGAAAAGGAACATTGGGGTTTGATAGCTGGAGTCTGGATGGCCTAAACCATGGACGGGGACAGACTAATCTGTTTCTGAGCCGTAGCTAGATCTGAACGTTTTGCTTTTTTGTTGTTGCATTTTGTTTTTGTTGTTGTTTGTACAGCTGAGGAATGAACTCAAACCTTTTACCTGCCAGGCAAGTGCTCTTCCACTGGACTAAATCCCCAACCCCTGTTCTTTCTCTTTTCAAGACAAAGTCTCCAAGTTGGCCTAGAACTCAGGATCTTACCTCCATTTCTGTAGGTCTGGAAATGCAGGTATGCAAAATCACAACTAGCTCTGGTTTTAGGATCTCAAAGGCCAAGATCCTTCCAGAACACCAGGTTTATTGCCACTGCCCTAGAGTGTTTCCATGTGAGCAGGGCTAAGAGCCCACATGTGCTCTCAGTGGTAGGCAGGTGACCTATCAGATCACAAGGCTGGAGTCCCTCCCACTGAACTCACTTTCACACCTGGAAGCCAACCAAACATTACCTGTCCTCTCATGCTGAAAGTACAAAACCACTGTAGGCAGTGTCTAGAGCTTCAGGAAGGTTCTAGGCCTTGGTGACACTTATGATGTTCCTTAGGAGCCTGTGTTCTGTAAGGACTGGAGTGAATTGAGGCTCAGTGAAAGGAGGAGACACAGAAAGGAGCACTGCAGGTTAGGATGCCTCCTTGCTGGCTGTGATCTGACTGGGCGGCCTTTCTATGAAACCACTTCTGAAGAGGATGTCAGCCCTTACCCCAGGTAAACCCACACCTCCTCAGTGTTAAAGGCTGCCATGTCACAGCCCCTCAGGCCTGGTTTCCTGGAGAAGAGTTCACCTGGCTCCTTATACTCTGACTAGGTCATAATTCTGTCCACGCCTACACAGGGTTAAAAATGATTGGCTGGGCTCTGGGCCAGATGGCATTCCCCTGTAACAGGAGTTCTGTGGATCCTGTGTGTGAGCCTACTTGGACTCCATGGTGGCCCGGGCTTAGAACTGTAATTAGAGAAGTAACCCAGTTGTGCAATTCCAGCCCAGCTCCCATCTGGAGGTGTGCAAGCCCCAAGCACTTAAGACTTTGAACATACTTCAATTTTATTTGGTCTTCCTCACAAACCCTAATACCTTTATTTCTTGGTACCGCAGAACTTCTTGGACTTCAATGTAGTGTGCAAAGTACTGAAGGTCCTGAGAACCAGGTTTGATTAGGGCAGTAAACAATTGGAGTGCTTTCTCTATAGAATGTATAGAGGATGTATTGCAGGGGCAATTTTGAGGGAAATAATTAAATTGTGTTATCTGTTTACATGTGAGATGTTTTAAAATGTGCCAATGGCTGTGTCATGTAGGCAGTGGGTGTAAATTCTTCTTGTGTGTAAATTACCTTCGTCTTTCTCTTTGTTTACCTCAAGGATGTGACCTAAATCTACTTGAAGGGCATTGCTCAAAGAAGTGACTATTTTCTTCTGTAACCTGAATTTCTACAGCTTAAACAATCTCAGTGCTCAGAGGGACATGTCAGAGCAAGAGAGCAACCCTGGGCTGTTCACAAGGAGCCACAGGCTGTCCACTGAGCCAGTGTTCTGAAGCCTCATCTTTATTTCCAGCCTGTCCTCCCTTGCTTCTCATCACATTTCTGAGTACAAGCCAGGTCAATGTGAGATGTATCCACATGGGTGGTCTGATTTCAGTTTCTTGGCCCTTTAGCACCTAGACTTTGTTGTCAAACACAGCAATCAGGTGTTTAACGGCCACTTTATATTACAGAAGGTGTAGAAGCAGATGGTGGTGAGGAAGGAAGGCTTACCCCTGACATTAGTTACTCTCCTGGAAAGACATCTGGGTGGCTACTTCCTATGGCGAAAGTACATTAGAGGATTCTAGGACACTGCCTACTCCAAGATGACCCAATAAAGGAATAGTCCCCTCCTCTGTCCTCTTGGCTAGCTGCATATCTAGATGAATATGCATATTGCAGAGCTCAGCAGTATTTTGTTGCTTTTCAAAATCACTTTAGAGGTACCTATAGATGTGCCCTCATGGGGTATAACATGTGCTTGCTTTATAGGAATTTTAGAAACTTTGTTCCATGGTATGACCTCGACTGTCTGCATGGTCTACAACTGCTTGATGATTTCCTTTACCTTGCTTTCTGCAGGAACTTTTTATGAAAGTGGCTGTGGAAATTTCCAGTGTATCCTTCAGAATGCTCTGGCTCAGGATGAATAGAAGTTGACAAAGTTGGAAAGAGGACAGGTATCATTTGTGGCTGTGTTAGGACTGAGGAATTGGTGGACTATTTGACATTATCTAAACTAACATTTTTGCCTTGTGAAAGGAGTCTGGGTGCCAGGCCTTGGTGCCTCCTTTTCCATCCATTTCTCTGTTCAGGCATAGTCAGCACTGCATACCATCATGTAATGTTCAGTGGTAGTCTCAAACCTGAAAGCAGCATTACATGGTTCATCTTATTCCTGAGAGTTATATCTTGATTTTAGATTCCCTCTAAGAGAGATACCCAATGAGAGCAGCACCCTGGTCCTAACATTTATGGGAGTTACGGAACTTTTTTCTCCTGGTGGGATAACTCAAAGACATAAGGGCATCAGAAACTTCCTTAACATGAAGTAAACCACATCTATCCCCTAAGACTCATCTCTGAGTTGCATTTTTCAAAAACAGGGAAATTTTATTCAGAAATGCTTAAAAAGAAATATTTTTCTTTGTAATGTGGCCTAACTTGTTCACAAACTGAAAGATGGAGAAATGTGGCTTCAACCCAGCACTTTAATTCATAACAACACTTCTCCACTTCATATTTTCTGCCATGGTTCCTCTAAAAGGGCTTAGTTTCCTTACCTCCAGACCTTTATATATCTCAGTTCAAGACCTCCAAGATGGATGTCAAATATTCCTAGTCTTATTCCCTAAAACAAAGGATTCCCTTGATATTCTCAATGATCCCCAGATTTACTCCACCCAATATTCATGATCCAAGCTGGTTTCTAGCCATCCTCCTTCCATTTCCTCAGAGGTAACCACCATTCCCCAGAATCCTCCCCCAGCCTTCGGTTACTCACAGGTGCTTACATTTCCTTTAAGCTCTATTCATTTGTCCAGCATTTCAGAGCCATTCTACCCCATTTCCCTGCATGGGTAACTTTGGCCTTCCATAGATTTCACATCAGCCCGGAACAAACATTTAATGTCCAGGTTTAAAACTCCACAAAAGGTGATACGACAAAACTAACAGGACTTAAGAAACAAAGAACTCCCGCTCATCTGGTTGAACCACTACTAAATATCCCCATGCTGCTGATCACAAACATGGTATATAACATGTGAACACTGTTATATATTACAGACTGTGGTAGACAATTTGCTCCAGGGAAGTTATATTAAAAAAAAAAAAAAAACTCCACAAAGTTTCAGCATATGTTCCCCTGACTTTCTGATATAATTCAATTCCCAAGGAATTAAACACCTCTCCTTTCCCCTGGAAAGCACTAACTCTGCCTCTGTATTGATGTGACCATCTTGCACTCTGACCCAAAGGAAAGTATTTAACTTTCCCAAGACATTTGGGGCTGCTGGCTAAAGACATGGTTGAGAAAGATAATTTATCTCTCTCCTAAATCTAACACAAATTTAATTAAGTGATCTCGTTTTGTGAGAGAGACCTCATATGGACATTCATATTAAGAACAGAAACACACTAATGTAAATAAGCCTCAAGTTTATATTTTCTGTTTTTACATATTCATATTTTTTTCTCTTTAATCTATAAAAACCCATCTCTTCAAATAGCATTTGCTTTCAGTACACTAGCTCAAACACTCACTGGTAAAAAACCTATCGACTCTTGTTGAAGTCTTAGAAATGGAAGAGTTCTAGATATGGCAACTGTCACCCAGGAAACCTGTGCTATGCTTGGGAAAGACTGGTGCTTTGGGGTTAAATTTCAGGACAAGCTCAAGGCAACACTGATAAATTAACCTATCAATTCTCAGATGAATCTCAAAGGAAAAAACCTGGTCATGGAGATCCTGGCCTCACTTCTTCACAGTACTGACCTCCCAACTACTTTATTCCTTTCTTACACTAGAACTCACTTTATTAACTTCCTACCCAGTGTTCTTTCTACACGCATTAGGCTAAAGGTTTAGTGACCAGGGTACAGCATACTGTCTGACCCTCCAGTGCTTCTCTGTTCCATGGAGCATGATGCCATAAAATTCTATTCCAAAATCAACTTGATCTTGACATGGCTCAGTGGATTGCTAAGATAATGTATAGGTAGGTTAGGACATATTTAGGACCCTACCAGCTCCATGCAAATCTAAGATGAGATAATCACAGCACTAAACCCAAGATTGGATTTGTTCTTTTCTTCAGGAAGAAGATAAGTAAGACTGTCTCCCCTTAAGGAGATATAGCAGACAGATACCCATAGCCAAGGTGGAATGTGGAGGCAACACAAGCACATGAAATGGGCCCCATGAAATGCAGAAAAGCCAAACTATTCTCCAAGAAAAAAAAAATGACCAATGAGCAAGACTCCTCCAAAGAGATACAAACAGAAAACAGTAACTCTATAAAAGCCTGTTGCCAACCCCACATTGGCACCTTCATATCAGCAGCAAAAGGAGCAGCACAAACACCAGCAATAATGCTCTTGGCCTCGCTGCCACCATTGTCCTTTTAATAGTGTCCTAATAAATATGTTTCTGCCAATCATTTCTCAGCAAATTTCTTTTGTCAACCCTTGACTTTAAAATATATCCAACTTCTAAGTTACAGAAGCAGGTTTATATATCACACAGTATACCAAATAATTTATATTAAGGTTCCTTTAATTGTGGCTATTTCTTTACATTCATCCATGTAGGTGCAGTTCTTATACATTGCTCTACCCATCTAAAACTTCAGATTCTCATTTGTAACTCTTTAGAATATTTTTGACAATAACCACACTACCCCAAGTCAATATCTAAATTCTATCCCTGATCATCTTTCCTTTTCCTGCTTACCATGAGTAGTTCTTTGTAACTGTTGCTTCTGTGATTTGTGGGTTTCAGTGTCCACATGCCCTCAATAAAGCTGTGGACATGGCCACTTACCTGTGCAGACACTACCAAGGCATGGGCCACAGGTCACTGAAGGGCCACTCACGATGAGGACAGGGTTTGCCACTGAGCCACTCCATGTCTGACCGCCCCAACTCTTGTAGCATTTGCATCAGCTTGGCGTGTAGGGTGGCAAGCAACCCATCTCCAACATGCTCATAAAACTCCAATGGGGCAGGATATCGCACATGCCTTAACTTGGTCAGCCCAATGGTGTGGCGCAGGACACGCAACAGCACGTTTATGGAGATGGGGTTCCCAGAAAAGCTAAAGGTTGTGAGCTGGGAACAGTGTCTCAGGGCAGGCAGAATGGCAGTGAGTTGAAGGTTCATGATCCCACATTCCTCTAGGCTCAGGACCTGGAGGGTGCTTGAGACATTCTCTAGCAGTGCTTCCAGGGTCTCAGAACTTATATCCATCAGGAGAACCCTATTTAGACATAGTCCCCTTAGCTGTCTTGTACTGGGGCACTTGGACAGATTCATCAAGTCTGATTCCAGAAGCAGACAATTGGTGAGAGAGAGAATCTTCAAGGGGCTCTTCAGACACCTATAGACAGAGAGAAGAATCAGTTCTGAGGACTGGTGGTAATGGAGCCATTGGGGAAAACTCAGGACTCAATACAGCCAATGGAGCAAAGAAAAATCCAAGTTTTCCTGATGTCAAACCTTCAGGATATCATACTATAAAAAGGTCTACCAACAAGACCAATTTACAAGAAGTACTTTCTACACTGTTAACCTTGCTGTGGAACTGGTTCAAATATACAAGATCTCACATATTCCCTTTCCTTATCTATTGAGTGGAGCAAAGCATCGTTAAATAAGAGGACCACAGAAAGGACTCAGAAAAAAACCTGAGCCTAGGTGTCAAGAAAAGAAGGATATTAGATTATTTTAGTTTCAGAGACACAAATATAAATACCTTTAATTAATAACCTAGGGGAAAATGAGTATTTTTTTTTGGTAGGTAATGGGACTTGAACTCTGGGCCTGGGCGCTGTCCCTCAACTCTTCAGCTCAAGGTAAGCACCCTACCACTTTGGCCACAGCGCCACTTCCAGTTTTCTGATGGTTTATTGGAGATAAGAGTCTCACGGACTTTCCTGCCTGGGCTGGCTTTGAACAGCGATTCTCAGATCTCAGCCTCCTGAGTAGCTAGGATTATGGGTGTGTGCCCCTGGCACCAAGTGAAAATTAATTTCTTTTTTTTTTTTTTGTCGGTCGTGGGGCTTGAACTCTGGGCCTGGGCGCTGTCCCTCAGCTCTTCAGCTCAAGGCGAGCGCTCTACCACTTGAGCTACAGCGCCACTTCCGGTTTTCTGTGGTTTATTGGAGATAGGAGTCTCACAGTCTCTCCTGCCCGGGCTGGCTTTGAACCGCGATCCTCAGATCTCAGCCTCCTGAGTAGCTAGGATTGCAGGCGTGAGCCACCAGCGCCCGGCTAAAATTAATTTCTTTTTTTTTTTTTTTTGGTCCAGTCATGGGGCCTGAACTCTGGGCCTGGGCGCTGTCCCTCAGCTCTTCAGCTCAAGGCGAGCGCTCTACCACTTGAGCCACAGCGCCACTTCTGGCTTTTTCTTTTTGCTTATGTGGTGCTGAGGAATCGAACCCAGGGCCTCAGGCATGCAAGGCAAGCGCTCTACCACTGAGCCACCTTCCCAGCCCTAAAATTAATTTCTTAAGGCGCAGAAGCAGCATCAGAAGACAAAGCAGCAGCAGCAGCTAAACAACAAAGAGGAGAAGAGCAGCAACAGAAACAACAACTAAAACTAACCAGGGTTTCTTCCAGAAATTGTTAGCCAAGTCACCTGTATTACCTTGTATATGAGGCTAAATATCCTTCATAGAGTACAAACAAAGGAGGTAAACAGCGCTCAAAATGTCTGCTAGCAGCAGGGACCAACTTTAGACTTTTGTATTATCACTTAACCACCTATCAGTAGTTCCAATTCCTCATTCCCCCTCATTTCTAGAATGATATGTTTCATTATATACTCCCTCACATGAAGTACAAATTCATATTGACACTGAATCTCCATTATGATCAAATAAAAGGGATTAGGGAGAACTGTTAAGAGAGGGTTAAGCATGTACTGTTATAATCACTGGATCAATATATCAATGGGCTGTCTAAAGTATAAATCCTTTATAAAATCTAGTTTATTTAATTCTCTATGTCTAACTCTTGAGTGTATGAATGTGTGTGTATTGTGTTCTTTTTTAATTTCTAGGCAGAATTTCACTATGTAGCATAAGTTTATCTCAAAGACAAAATTCTCCTGCCAAATGCTTGAATTACAGGTGTAAACTACCACACCCAGTGTCCTTACATTGCTTGAGCATATACAGTCTCTGAGCCATGAAACCCTCTACTCTGGTATTCTACCAGAACAGCAGCATTCACCAGATGTTTTTCCCCTTGGTCCTCAGATCTGTGAGACAAAATGTATTTTTTTCTATATAACTTGAGATGATTGTATCCAGTCTTTGCAATTGTACTATTCCAATCCAAAGAGGGACAAAGATTGCCTCCAAACTGTTTGTACAGATGCCATACTTGGGAACAAGATAAATGTTAACATCCAGGGACACACTGATGGTGGCTGTCACAGAACAGAGATGCTTTATTTTTCCTGAAATAAGTAGACTTGTCCCATTCTACAGAAGAAAACTTAATATTCCCTCACCTGAGCAGGTTGCACAAGGAGCCTTCAAGGGAGCTGATAGATTCCAAATGAAGCTCTTGGAGGTGATGCAGACTGAGCAACTGAGAGCTGAATGTCTCCACAAACTGCTCCTCCTCCTCCCAGGAACTACACTGGGACATCTGTGTCTGAGACAGGAAGAGTCTGTGCAATTTACCCATGTATGGCAGAAGAGAAAGAAGCTTCCCCAGGACGGACAATTTCCAGTTACAGATCAGTTCCAAGTCCTGGACAGAATACAGCCTCACAACTTTCAAGACCTTCATATTCTGCATGGACAATGCAAAAATACTCAACTTGTTACAGTATAAGTGTAGTAAACCTTTCCACTGCTTGGCCTTTTCAATAAGAGATGTGAGCCATTCATCATGGCTGCCAATACTGAGGTAGAGATCTATGAACACCTTCAGAGGAGCCCTGGGCTCTTTTGCCCCCATACTGGATCCATCCACCTTTACCTTCATCAATGGCAGGATGGCTTGGGACAGTGAGCACATACCATTCCTACTACAAGACCATGTAGTTTTTTGACACAGATCCAGCACTTGCAGTTTCTGCTGCCTGTGAATAAAACAGATTATTAACTTAAAGTAAAAGGAGGAGATTCTGAATGAAGGTAAAGGTCAAAAATAAACATGAACTCTAAAACCTTGGTATCAGCTGCTGTCCACTTCTCTCCTGGGATCTTGCTTTTTCTCTGAATTCTTCTCTCTTAAGGTTATTGTTGTCTATCTATCACTTGTTATCATATGTTATCTACTCATATATTTAACTTTGTATTAATGAGTACTGAACATAGGGCCACAGAAATGCTAGACCAGGGCTCTACCACTGAGATTATACCCTACAAGTGATTTCCCACACCTTTAAGTGATACTGGGAAGGAATGCTGACATGCTTCTTCAGTCACATGTACATTATATGGTGGCCCATTCTTTGAAGGAGACACCAACAATTGTTTCCATACTGGCACCACCCAAGCCCCTGCTCTAAAGGCCTCTGTCCCCAACGACTTCCAGGCTGCTGGGTCTTCCTCACCTAGGGCAAATGTCTTCAGCAAGCAGGGCATCAAGCCCATTGAGCACAGCTTGGAAGTTCTCCTGGTGTGTCTGTCCTCCCTTCACCAGGGACCCCAGAGGGAGGCAGGGAAAGGGCCAGGCCTGCACAATCCTCTTCACACTCTCATTGTGTTTCCCAGTATAGGCTGCCATGAACAGAGGTGGGAAGAGCTCTACAGGCAGCTCTTCCAGAGCAGCAATGACCAAAGCATCATCCTTCAGCAGATTCTGTATAGCCAGCTCCAGGAGGCTTGGTGGGCCACACGTACTCATCCTGATGAATCTGTTGGGGAAAAAATGCTGGGGAAATATGCAGGCATGTTGGTAACAGTCTCAGGCTAAGCATGAGCAACTACATTTTCTTCTGCCTTTCAGATAGATCAATCCAGGGCCAATGTCATTTGTCTGGAAACAAGACAGAAAATTCAGTCTGCCAAAACTATCTTCTAAATTCTGTGGCTACAAAACCACATCTGTGCCTCTACCGACACCAGGATAAACATCTGACCTAGAGCTGAATGAAACAGAATGACCGCTGCCCCTACCTCATAATCCACTTTTTTCTCACTAATTGCATCCTTCCTGAAAAGTGAATACAAAGGAGCTTAAAAGCAGACACAACTTTTTGTAGGGAAAAGGTTGAGACTGTACTTCTCAAAAATGCCTGGCACCCGAAAGGTTCGGGCTTTATATATTTCTCAATTTTGAAATATCTGCCTTATGTATAGTTGGTATTCTGATTAGTATGATTCCTGCAATGTCAAACACATGTATGTTTTAGGTACAATTTACATACAGATATTCAGGGTCTTTTACATATTTAAAGTTTTATAACAAATTACCTGTGTAAATGCAGTCCATTTAGTTTATTTGATATTTTAAATAATTCTAGGTATAAACAAAAATTCACATGTAGAATTTCCTAGTTTGATATCAAGTTAGCTATTGAGATATTTCCAATTTCAATGCTTATTACATTTTAGGTTTTCTTTTTTTTTTTTTCAGGTAAGGGGTCGGTTTATTCAGTAGACCTGCTGGGACCAGGCAAGGTTGGCACTCCACGTGGCTGGGAAAGGCCTGGGAATGAGAGAGAGCTGGGAAAGAGAGGAAAGAGCTAGAAAAGAGCAGAGAGAGCAGAGAGAGCAGAGAGGAACAGAGAGCACATTTTAGGTTTTCTAAACTGGAGTGTTCTCCTGAATTTGCCACAGACAACAGAATTGGGATGTCACATGGCCAATACGGTTTCCTTATCTGCTACTGCAAACATTAAGACTTTATCACAAGAAAAGAATAGTGCATAACCAGGCTCAGCAGACGACCTGTCTGGCAAGCACAAGCCCAAGATCAAGCCCCAATACTTCCAAAGCAGAAAGAAAACAAAGAATTCTAGCCAGACATTATACTTTACACTTGTATTCCAAGCTGCTTAAGAGGTGGATATGGACGTATCATGGGCCAAGGCTATCTCAGGCAAAACTACAACACTATCTGAAAAATATGAGGGCAAGACTCTACTGTAAAACAACTTACCTAGTGAGCAACAGACCCTAAGTTCCACTACTATTAATTAATGTTTAAAAAAAACATAGGAACCAACAACAATGTCAAAATAGCAATTGTATATGATGTAAATTTAGGCAGGGAGTTAAAAACTCTGATGGCAGAGAGTGATGGCACCGATGTTGATAAGCAATCACCTTTGGACTTCAATCATTGACAAAACAACTTGTTACATAGAAGAGGGATTTGCCAACCTACAGCCCCCATAATTCATGGAAAAGGATGGCAAGACCTGACCATGCAAAGCCAAGAACTGCCATACCTGACATGCCAGGAATCGATGATGCATAATCTGAAAATTAATGATACATTAACCCAGTTTCCGGAACTGAAAACCTATGTCCCCAGACCCCCCTAATAGTCAGCTCTTGAGTGCTTGACATCCCTGAGCACATGTTGTGAAAATGACCTCATTCTGGGAGTAGGGTCTCCAATATAACTAGGATACTTCTTATAAAGGAGAACCTGGAAAGATTTGCACAAAATACTCTTTGGAGGAAATGCAGCATGTAAGAAACTAAGACTGCTATTTCTGGAAGTGGCGCTGTAACTCAAGGGGTAGAGCACTCGCCTTGAGCTGAAGAGCTGAGGGACAGCGCCCAGGCCCAGAGTTCAAGCCCCACGACCGACAAAAAAAAAAAAAAAAAAATTAAAATTAAAAAAAAAAAAAAGACTGCTATTTCTTCTTCCCCTACTAAGTGAGTAAGAATTCAGAGTTCTTCAAGCTCTTCAGTACCAAGGGCAGTGGTGAACCAGAAATGATTAGGGGACATCTTACCTGATGCTGTCATCCATACACACTGGCCAGACTGACTGGAATCAAGTTTTACAACACTTCCTTTCCCAGATGCCCTGTCCTGTCAGTCCACAGCTTCAACACAAGTGTAAGAGTAGTAATCAGAAAACAAGGAGACATAGCTGTTCACCAGCGGCTCACACTTGTACTCCAGCTACTCAGAAGGCTGAAATCTAAGGATCCTGGTTTGAAGCCAGACAACGCAGGAAAATGACTCTGATCAACCTAAATGTGAAACTATAGCTCAAGTGGGCTAGCCTTGAGCAAAAATGTTCAGGGACAGCACCCAGGCCCTGAGTTAAGGCCCAGGAGCCAGCCACACACACACACACACACACACACACACACACACACACACCACACACACACACACACACACTCACACACACACACTCACACACACACTCACACACACACACTCACACACACACACACACACACACACTCACACACACTCACACACACACACACACACACACACACACTCACACACACACACTTTTTTTTTAAAGGAAGGGAGACTGGGTTTTAACACGTTTTGAGTTTTGAAGCAATACCCTTGGAGAATTGTTACAGAAATTGAGTACTTACTGTAGACATCATTTTGTCCTCAGCAGGACACTCTTCTTCGTTTATTTTCATTTTGATATTTTATATGATCAGGAGCACATGGGCATTTCGCCTTTGTGTTCCTCCCCTTGGAGTGAGTATCCTCTTTCGTTCTCACAGTGTATGAATGCATAGTCTATTTGTTTTGGATTAGTGTGTGTGTGTCCCCTACCCTTGAAAGTGAGTCGTGGGCATCTTACTTGAGATTTTTTTTTTGCTCAGGGCTGATGTTCCACCAGTTAAGCCACAGTTCCGCTTCCAGATTTCTGTTGGTTCACTGGAGATAAAAAAAAATCTCAAGACTTTTCTGCCAGGTGTTGGCTTCCAACTGTGATCCTCAGATCTCAGCCCACAAGTAGGTGGGATGACAGGCGTGAGCCCCGCCTCCCTTCTTGTTTGGTTTTGTGAGTTAAGATCTCTGTCCCCCGGGGCTGGGAAGGTGGCTCAGTGGTAGAGCGCTTGCCTTGCATGCCTGAGACCCTGGGTTCGATTCCTCAGCACTACATAAGCAAAAAGAAAAAAAAGCCGGAAGTGGCGCTGTGGCTCAAGTGGTAGAGCGCTAGCCTTGAGCTGAAGAGCTGAGGGACAGCGCCCAGACCCAGAGTTCAGGCCCCACGACTGGACCAAAAAAAAAAAAAATTTCTGTCCCAGCCGCGCCTGTAATCCTAGCTACTCAGGAGGCTGAGATCTGAGGATCGCGGTTCCAAGCCAGCCTGGGCAGGAAAGTCTGTGAAACTCTTCTCTCCCATAAACCCCCAGAAAACCGGAAGTGGCGCTGTGGCTCAAGTGGCAGAGCGCTACCCTTGAGCTGAAGAGCTGAGGGACAGCGCCCAGACCCAGAGTTCAAGCCCCATGCCCGACAAAAAAAAAAAACAACTCTGCCTTCCAACCCCTCAAGTCCTAAAAGAGAGGAGTCTCGACCACACCCACTCCATCTCGACTTTTTGTCTGGTACCTAAATCGTCGCTGCTTCTCACAAGCCCTGGGGCCCCGTAGGCAACGCTCCTGTAGGCCTGGTCGCGCCCTCCACGGCGCCGTCCACCCCCCGCACCCCCCCCACCCCTCGCACCCCCGCACCCCCCGCACCCCCGCACCCCCCGCACCCCCCCACCCCCCCCCACCCCCGGCTCCGGGACAGCAGGCCCGGACACCCGGGGTCTGTGCGCGCCTCCCAGAAGCCCAGCCGCCAAGGCCCCTCCGCGCCCCGGTGACCCGCCCGGCTCGCACCGCCCCGGGGCCCGCACCGCGCTGGGCCCGCACCCTGGTGGGACCTGGGCGGCGCCCGGCGGCCCCCTGCGGCCCCGGTCCCCACTTCCAGGGAGGGGAGGGGGGGACCCGGAGCCACCCCGCCTGCGGTGAGTGGTTACCTTTCCTCCCGCCCGCCGCGCCCGCGTCCTCGCCCAGCGCCGCTCACCGCGTCTGCCACGCGCAGCGAGGCCGCGGCCCAGCGAGGAGGCGCTCGCGACGACTCGGCGACTTCCCCGCCGTGACTCAGCGATTTCCCCGCCGCCGATTCCCGCCTCTCCAACTTCTCGTGTGAAATCTCGCGATATCCAGGCCTGGGACCAGTCCCGCTGTAGGATGAGGCTGGAAGTCGGGGTGTGAGGTGTAAGTCGTTTATATTATTAAAAGTATGAGTAAAGAAGGTGCCGGTGCTCACGCCTGTCATCCCAGCTACTCAGGAGGCTGAGAAAGGAGGATCACGGTTCAAAGCCAGCCCAGGCAGGAAACTCCGTGAGACTCTTCAATAAACCAGACATGGCGCTGTGGCTCAAGTGGTAGAGCGCTCGCCTTGAGCCGAATAGCTGAGGGACAGCGCCCAGGCCCAGAGTTCAGACCCCACGGCTCACCAAAAATTAAATACTATAAATAAGTATATTTAATACGAATATATTGTAAGGTCCATTCCTGGATGGCAGCAGACCCCGCCCAGTACCTGCGTTACCTAGGCAACTGGGACACCTGGAAGAGGTCACATCTGCACCCCCTGAGGTCACAGCTGAATCTGATGTGACCACACCTTGCTTCCACCTGGTCCCACCTCTTACCTGGTCCCACTTCCCTTTACCTGGACACACCTTTCCCCCCCCCCCCCCCCCCACCCTCTATAAGGCCTAATCCAGGGCCAGACGCTCCCTTTTGCCAGCCGCATGGAGTGCCAACCTTGCCTGGTCGCAGCAGGTCTACTGAATAAACCTACCCCTTACCTGAATACCATGTGCATGGTGCTGTTCTTACTCGGCTACCTCTTTTTAAAAACCTAACATATATATGAATGAAATTCCTGGTGCCATTGGCTCATACCTGTAATCCTACCAAGTTAGGTGACAGAACTGAGGAGCAAGGTTCGAAGCCAGTCTGGGCAGGAAAACCTGCCAGTCTAGTCAACTGCCAAAACTCCAGAAGGAGAGCTGTGGCACAGGTGGTAGAGGGCCACTGTTGAACAAAAAACAGGCTCAGGGACATCTCCCAGGCCTTGAGTTCAAGCCCCAAGACAGGCAAAAACCTGAGATTAGATCTGGGCTAGAAGCTCAATATCCCACATGAGAGAAAGTGATGATAACAGCAGTGTATTTGTCAAGCAAATTTGCCACCAAAGGCCTGCAAACCCAGCCTTCTGCATCTCCTGCCCTCCTGTTTTCCATCATGGGTGAGTCAACAGGAAGGCCATCCCCAGATGGACACATGGGTATTAGACTTCCTGTACTCTTGATGTAAAATAACTAATGTGTTCCCACTGTTAGTAATGTCTCTGATGTTCTGTTGCAGCAGAAAAAAAGCAAATTAAGATAAAACCCTGAGCAAAAGTTTCAAAAGTCCTTAGAAGAAAAAAAGAATCTTGCAGAATTTTGAGAGATTTCTTTATACAACCCAAATACATTAGGAATCTCAAAAATAGTCTACGAAGCAAGTATTTTTGGTGTTCATTTAATACATTAGAAGTGTTAGCATATCAAAAACGTACTTTCACTTATTATAATGTTTATGCGAATTTTGTATTATGTCATGAAAACTTTGTATTGAATTGATATATTTGAAAGCAATGTCATTGTTAGCAAATGAAGAATCACAATCTTAACAATTTATTATTTTTGAGAAGGAACTTTTGCTTTTTTAAACATCTACTAGAAATGTTAGTGCTATTTCTTAGTTATGACAACACTGAAGAATTTTTTGACTTTCTAAGGCATGCATTTTATTATGCTTATGTCTGAAGATTCCTGTTAGAAACATTTTCTAAACTAACTCTCAAAAAATAATTTATGAATGTTTAGATTCAATTTAAAAGTTCTGAATCTTAATTAGTTCAGGTTGACCCATTAAAGTATATATTTTGAAGGAGTACTCTGTGCTTTGCTATACACACACATGTTGAAATGTTTACCATCATCAAGCCAATGCACACAACAATGCAAACATTTACGTAGTGTATACCAAGAATACTTTGCATGTGCTCTCAGAAAATCCTAAGTATCTGATTTCTGGGACTCATACATATTAGGAGACAGCAATAAAACATGCTATTTTCTTCACTATCTCTTGAACTGGGGTTGGATTTGGAATGTGGTATCCTGGCTACCTGGGTTCTAAGTTCTGTTTGGTCTTGTGTCAAGAGATAAAGTCAACACCTAGTTCCCATTCCTGAATTCTTCTGATGGAACCTGTCAATATTTGAGAACTGAACACAGTTCCATGAACACACAGCACTATACCCTGGGTAGGCCTACATGAAGCCAGTCTCAGACTTTCAAGGAAGCCGAAGAACATTCAGACCCACCCCAACTGCCTTAGCAGGTGAAGTCATCTTGCCCTCAAAGCTCCCCCAGAGCTTCACCTTTTCCCTGTGATATGTCATGCCCAGAAACACTGTATTAGCTGTGAACTCCAGAAGCTGATATCACTTGTCACTAATGCAAAATATTAGACAACCAAAGGATGTGATGAAAATTACACCTCAGTACCACACAGATATTCATAGGAAAATATAAACACATGCAGAGATATACACATTGAGACATACATGTCCACACAGATCCATACAAAGTGTATGTGAAAGGAACCATAACTCCATGGCTTGAAGACCTGTATTCCCCCACACTGCCTATGTACTTTTTCCATTAAAGATTTGCATGGCCACCATTGTGGACCTTATCTTTCTCACATGAATTATTTGTTGGAGCAGACAAGGAAGTTGTGTGGGCCATGTAACATTCCCATTGTCCTTGACTAATACATGTGAGTATGCCTCATGTGAATACATGAAATTCAAACTGCTTCTGAAACTTTCTGAATACCCACATGATGCCACAGTTGGGAAAATCTATATCATGAGCTTTCCTCTCAAGCTGCAATTATTAAAATCACATAAAATTACATTCAGCCTAGATGTATAAGGTTTCTATAAAATGAGCAGGAGTTTTTAGACTTGAGTCACATTCCCAAGTTATCTTATGGTGTAGAATCATATATTCTAACATCCAAAATGCCCAGCATCTCTTGTACCAATCATTATAAAGTGTATTCTCAAACCATCCCCCCTAAAAGAGCAGAATCAGCATTGAATCTGCACATGACTCACTTTCCGGAGAGGCTAGAATTAAATGGGGTAATGAGTATATGTGTGGGAGCCTCTCAGACTCTGGGCCAGGTGTTGACAAAACACAGCTGTGGAGTTGTCTCCACTGAGTAGCAAATGGGATTCAGGTAAACTGAGGAAGGACTCTGCTGCTGTTGGAAGACTAGTTGTGTTGGCTTTGGGTAGATCCCTGTGGAAGGTAGGCATAAATGAAGTTGTTCATGCTTCGTTTTTGTTTTTTAGGTTTTTTTTTTGGGGGGGGGGGTTGTGGTTGTTGTTTTTGGTGGTGGTCCTGAGGCTTGAACTCAGGGCCTGGGCACTGTTCCTGAACTCTTTTTGCTCAAAGCTAGTACTCTACCACTTTGAGCCACATCACCACTTCCAATTTTCTGATGACTAATTGGAAATGAGTCTCACACACTTTCCTACCCAGACTGACTTTGAGCTGTGAGCCTCAGGTCTCAGCTTCCTGAGTAGCTACATGCCTGTTTTTAGAAGATATTCCCTGCATGTTTCCTCAGCATCATTTTCAGAGAAGATTCATCAGAATGAGCATGTACAAACCAAGATTACAGGAGTTGGCCATGCAGAGCCTGCTGAAGGACAAGGCTTAGGCCGTGGCCACTCTAAAGTTATCCATGGAGATTTTCCAATCTTTGTCCATCATTGCCTATGCTGGGAGACACAGTGGAGCCTTGAAGACCAAGGTGAAGGAATGTCTGTGTGTCTGCTCCTGTTGGGTCTTCGTCCGTCCCACGAAAGACGGACGGGGTCCGAGGAAAGGTAAGTGCAGCGCTCGCCCGTTCCCTAGCCTCCCTCAGCCCAGGAGACAATCAGACACAGCGGGGAGCCAAATCCAGCAGGTAGAAAAACTCTTTTATTAACAGAGAGCAGCCCCTTTTAAAGACAACAAGGGTGGGTGGTATGGTAAGGGAGGAAGAGGAACCAATCACTGTCATTCACCTGAGCCCTCACGGGCTGGTTAGGCACTGATCAGAAGATCAATTGGGGTCTGCCCACTCAACCCCTCCCAGAGCCATCTTGGCTGGCCATGTGCTCTCCAGTAAATTAGGCTCTGCCCACTCAACCCCCTCCCAGCGCCATCTTTGCTGCCCATGTGCTCCACAGATTCCCCCTTTTATTTTTGTTTTAATGGCAGACCCACCTAGCACAGTAATAAATATCAGTCCCACCACAGTTAGAAATGTCCGAAGCAGTTCAACTAATTCCTGGGCACCTGGTGTCTTTTAAGTACGCCAGTTCCTTGTATGTGCCTTTAAGCTAGCACAGGAGTCAAGATGACCTTTGAGCTTTACTGTCAGCTCCCAATTGCTCCCAACATCATCTCCCCCTGTCTTTGCTTAAAGAAGTGAACCCGCCTGTCTTAGGTTGGGTGGATCGCCTGGTCTGCCTTACCCGTCATCGGGAACTTCTTCAGAGCGAAGCTGAAGGCCCTGTCTTAGGTTGGTCAGACTGACACCCCCTCTTACCCGTCTCTGGCTGCGATTCCTCTCGTGGGGGAAATTCATTCATTTGGAGCTTGATAACTGGCTGGCTAAGCTCATAAGAGTTTTGCAGTGCACGTATAATGCAAGGAAGGCATAGAAAAACCATCAGCAAAAGCATTCCCAGGCCAGGAAATGTCACTACTAGTCCTTTAACCTTAGTGAAGGATGGGATAGCAGTCTTTGCCACTTCAGAGTCCAGAGGTGGGGATTGTTCTAATCCAGCTATTTGCCTGTGGGGTTGGACAAAATCTAAACTGGAAGCATAACAAAAGGTGGTTGTTTAACAATAAGTATGGATTCAATGCTGCTATACAAGCAATTAGTAGAAGAACAATTAAAGCAGGTAACATTAAAATAATTAACTCCTACAAAAATATTAAACAGTCCATAGGGTGGTGATCAAAATGAAGGTCAGGCCACCAGCTCGAAGGGACAGCTTCTCTTGTGGTGCTCCTGACGATTTCTGCATTGCCAGCATTGATCACTGCCCAGGTCACCCGTTGAGGTTGATGCAGGTTCCGTAGGGATTCGGAGAGTCAGGACAGCCAACAGCTGAAGTATCACCATCTGCAATTGTTAGAGAACACAAGAGCTTCTCAAGGCTGGTTGCCCTTGGGGATGGTTAATAATTGTCTTTCTGGCTTTTGTCTTTAAAACACAAGCCTTGGCCATGCTTTTTGTTGTTGTTGTTGTTGGTTAGCTTATTAACTAGGGGGTCAGGTAAAGGGTTTTTGAATGTCCTGAAGAGCCATAATTACGGCCAGCATTTCCTTATATTGTAATTGTAGGGACAGAAACCCATGGCAACAGCCAATTGATTTCCCCTAAAAGACTCTGAAGTTGGGTTAAGGTTAGAGAGGCTGGAATATCCAGCAAAGGCTTAAGGGGGCTGGCCTGAGTCAAGGTAAGGTGGGTCCCGAGCACCTTAAAAGGAGCTACCTTTTGAATTTTATTAAGGGCTATGGTAAAACCCCCCTTTTTTAGTATGTCGAGGACCTGGGCCAGAAGGCCCTCCAGGCAGCTTGGGTCTCGGTGCCCCAGAATTATATCATCCACGTAGGCATAGGCAAGGGAGGTATCTGAACCCAGCACAGGCCCTAAAAGTGTGGCCAAGTATTGTTGGCAGAAGGCAGGGCTATTGGCCATACCCTGTGGCAGTACCGTCCATTCAAACCTCCGGTCAGGCTGGGAGAAATTAAAAGAAGGTATAGAGAAAGCAAACTTCTCGCAGTCATCTGGATACAGAGGGATAGAAAAAAAACAATCTTTAATATCAATCACAACCAAAGTGTATTCTGAAGGTATAGCAGGAGTCCAGGGCATGCCTCTTAGGGGCGTTCCTACTAGCTTTCATTTACCTTCCATAGATCTTGGAGCATCTGCCAAGCCCCAGAGGCTTTTTGAATAACAAATACGGGTGTGTTCCAAGGACTTATACAAGGGCGGTTATGCCCGAGGCTTATCTGTTCCTCCACCAGAAGGTGGAGGGCGGCTTCAAGTTTAGGTTTGGTCAATGGCCACTGCTCCACCCAGATTGGGCTTAGGGCGGAGTCCGTCCACCAGGGGGACGGTCCAATGGGCCTGGGTCACCCTGCCACGAGGCTGCCTGGGCCTCACAGCAGGGGGGGGTTCCTCCTAGCGTTAAAGGGGCTAGAGGATGCCCCTCCCCAAGTTTAAAGACTTCCCATCTAAATCAAATTTGTATCCCTCCCTGCCCCTGGGGTAGGGTATAGGGGGCGGTTTGCCCACGGGCCAGTTGGCAGGGGATTGTTGTAAACAATCCCTCTTAAAGTGCCCTTCCTGCCCCCATTTAAAACAAGTCCCTCTCCCCGATGACCTTGGGGTTCCTTGGCCCTGGGCTGCCAGCGCCTGAGTAATGGCCTCAGTCATTGTAGATGCCTGAGCCTGTAAAGCTAAAGCTAGTGATTGGGACTGGTGCTGTTGCGTTCCCACATCCTGTGAGGCCACCACCCATCTGCTCAGGGAACTCTCTCTCAATCCCGTGCAGGCCATGCGGCAGTCTGCATTCCCTTCCCAGACCAGCAGCTTTACAAACTGATCTCGGAGGTTCCCTGTCGGCAGCTTGAGGTGAACACTCTGTTGGACTCGGTCTATGAAATCAGGTCGAGGCTCACCCAGTTTTTGTCTCACTTCTGCCATGGGGGACTCAGTAGGCCCATCATCTAGTTTGTACCACACGGCAAGTCCTGCCTGCCTCACCTGGTCACGGTACGGGCCAGGTATTGCGGCCTGTTGGATGCCGGTGGAGTACCCTTCCCCCTTCCCTGCTAGCATGGCATAAGTAATAGGTTTTGCTGGTTGAGCCTGCCGGTTACTCTCCGCTTGCACTCTGCATTCCTCCTTAAAGAAAGCACACCATTTAATAAACTGAGAACTAGTGGTCTGGGCCCAGGGAGAGTTTGGGCCATCCTCCGCCACCGCCTTGTGGAGCTCTTTAAGATCCTTAGCTTCCCATGGATACCATTCCAAGGGCCTGTTAGCCCCTGATGCCACATTGACCGGATACGCTTGGGGAAGCGAATCCTGTGGCCCAGAGTCTGGGCTCTTGGGTGGCCCTTCCTTTCCAGAGGAGGTCTCCGAGTAGGTTACTTCCTCAGCCCTTGGTCCCTCCATGTGGTAGGGGTCTGGGCTTTGCAAGTCCCTCTCGCAGGTCTCGTAGGGCGCCGTACCTCCCGTCCAATCAGGGGAATAGGGAGGGGGCCTAGGACCGTCCGGGGCACCTGAGTAGCTGCCTCCGCCCCTGCATGCACAGATAGTGCGTTCCCGGTTGAATTTGACCTTTTCCTTTTCCTTTTTACTTCCCAAGTTCTCCTGTACTCCTTCTAGGCCTAATGTTGCCTCCTCCTCCTTCTTCTGTGATATAGCATTACCCATATTTAGGGTTTCACTTACCCCGAGAGACCGCTTAGCCTCGGCCGGTATCTTTTCCTTTCGTGCCCCACGTTGGGCGCCAGATGTTGGGTCTTCGTCCGTCCCACGAAAGACGGACGGGGTCCGAGGAAAGGTAAGTGCGGCTCGCCCGTTCCCTAGCCTCCCTCAGCCCAGGAGACAATCAGACACAGCAGGGAGCCAAATCCAGCAGGTAGAAAAACTCGTTTATTAACAGAGAGCAGCCCCTTTTAAAGACAACAAGGGTGGGTGGCATGGTAAGGGAGGAAGAGGAACCAATCACTGTCAAGGTCACACCCTGTCATTCACCTGAGCCCTCACGGGCTGGTTAGGCACTGATCAGAAGATCAATTGGGGTCTGCCCACTCAACCCCTCCCAGAGCCATCTTGGCTGGCCATGTGCTCTCCAGTAAATTAGGCTCTGCCCACTCAACCCCCTCCCAGCGCCATCTTTGCTGCCCATGTGCTCCACATGCTCCCTTCTGCATCCTGATAAGAAGAAGACCCCTGGATCTGTATTGAACACCTGAAGCACTGCTTGCTCTTGAGATTCTCCCAGGTGAGGGAAAGCAACAGCCTGAAAGAGTTGGGAGTCTTACAGGACATGGTTGAAGTGAAGGACACTGTGATCAAGGGCTAGGTGGTACTGGTGAGGAAGCCGTGCTGGCATAACTCTGGGGATGGATTACTGGACAATGTATTGGTGACTGAACCAACATGTGCCCATTCTTTCTTCATGGTGCTTAAAGGTATATGAAGCAGAGGCCAGAAGTATATCTCCATAATAGAGCAGGTACCAAGGATGTGGGGGCTCTGAACTCAATCCTGAGTGCTGCAAAATAAAATAAGAAAATTTTGAAAAATAATAATGTAAAATAACAAGGGGATAAGAGAGACCAGCATGTACCAGAGGGACTATGAGGTGAGAAGGAATCTTCTAGAAGTATAGGAAAGCAGGATTGCATTGGTGAACAGAACGGCTACCTGAAATTTGTAGTAAAGGTTCAAATCAGACATTTGTTGATCTCCTGTATTCTGAGACTCCTACTTTGAGGGGTTTCTTATTTGTATGAATGTCAAGGTGTTCACTTTTTAAATTTTTTATTGTTATTGTAAAGGTGATACACAGAATCATTATGGTTACATAGGTCAGGTTGAGCATGCTGGTACTCAATGAAATCCTGGGTCTCAGTAAATAGAGACGAGAGAACCTGAAGTTTGAAACCAGCCTGAAATTCATAGTAAGACCTTGCTTTTAACAAACAACAACAACATCAGGAAAGGGTCAATTTCTCAATTTCTGTCTTCAGCACTACTGGGACTTAACATATTAGCCATCTTGCCAGCTCTTTTTGCTTATGTATTTCACCTGATAGAGTAACAATTTTGTGTAGGGCTATCATCAATTGGTGCTCATCTTATTTATTACTTTAATGTAACTGGGATAATGGTTGAAGTCCTAATGTCCAGCTTAACTGTTGATATGAGGTCTCACTAACTTTCTACCCAGGCTGGTCAGGATGTGATCCTTGCCATCTCAGCTCCTCAGTTAGGTGAGTGCTTGTCCTAATCCCTGATTTAAACACTCCATTCGTGCACTGTAAAAAGTAGACTGCATGCTGGGTGCTGGTGGCTCATCCCTGTCATGCTAGCTACTCAGGAGACTGAGATCTGAAGATCACATTTTAAAGCCAGCCCAGGCAGGAAAGTCGATGAGACTCTTACCTCCAATTAACTACTAGAAAACCAGAAGTGGAACTGTGGCTCAAAGTGTTAATAGTGCTAGTCATGAACAGAAAAGCTCAGCAAGCACCCAGACCCTCAGCTCAAGCCCACAGCCAACAAGAAGAAAAAAGAAAGGAAGGGTAAAGTGGGCTACAATCTACTTACAAAATGGAAGAAAATCTATTTTGGTTTGCTTCTCTTTTTGTTTTTAGATCAATCTTTGCTGCTAAAGCCCAAATTGGCCTCTAACTGCCACTCACTCCTCCTGCTTCATCCTCCTAGGTGCTAAAATTTTAGACAAAGGCCTTATCCAGAAATTCTCCCTGACTCTACAATGCTATCTATTGTAAAATATCTTGTTTATGATATGCTATTTTGATCCCAGTAAAAAAAAAAAACTCTCTTAGATAGGTAGGTAGATATTAAGATGAGATGTAATCTAATTTCAGAAACTTTAAAATGGAAATATAAGTGTGCAGCATAGAACTCCATGAAATGATTAGTTGAGTTATATATATTTACTTCACTACTTATTATATATATTTATATCGAGTTATATATATTGATGGATTTGGGGGCTGATTCTTTGGCTAGTTTGAATAAAGGTGCTATGAGTTAGTGGATGTGTTCTGGTAGATGTAGGCAGGACTTAGTAACTTTCCCAAAAAATAGAGAATGAAAGGGGGGGGGGGGGAGATATGGTTGTTAAGGAAAAATCAGTAATAAGTCTAGCTGACAGCATGCCTAGCTTCTGTATTTCCCAGAGGTATGAAAGTACTTTCCACAAGTGAAAAGAAGAAAAAAGTTCCAGTCCGAAAGTTAATTCTGCCTGATGTTGTATGAAACTGACTTCTGAGAGGTAATAAGTTCATTTCTTCTTGGTCATTCCATGAACCTATGGTATGTTTCCAGGGAGTATGTAAGTATTGTACTCAAAGCAGCTACAGAACAAGGTAGAGATTGTGACACTCTTCTATTACACAACTTAAGTCTGTGGTTGATGCCTTGTGAAATTGGCCTCGATTCATTTGTTGTTTGTATTTTTTGTTTTGTTTTGTTTTTGCCAGTCCTGGAACTTGAACTTTGGGCCTGGGCAGTGTTCCTGAGCTCCTTTGTACTCAAGGCTAGTGCTTTACCAATTGAGCCATAGCACCACTTCTGGCTTTTTCAGTGATTAACTGAAGGTAAGAGTCTCACAGACTTTCCTGCCTGGGCTCGCTTCGAACCCCTGATCCTCAGATCTCAGCTTCCTGAGCAGCTAGGATGATAGGCGTGAGCCACCACCGCCCAGCTATCTCAATAGTTTTTGTGTCACAAATACATGTTCCTTCCTACTCATGTAGACTACATTTCACAGATGTATATAACTGCCTTTCTTCCTTCTTCCTTTCTTCCTTGTTTGCTTGCTTTCTTGCTTTTAGGTAGTTGTACAAAGGGGTTTCAGTCAACATGCCATTTTGTGAGCACAATGTATCTCAATCAAATGCCACACCTCCCATCATTTCCCCCATTCTCCCAACCCATCCCTCCCCTCAGTCTTTCTAGTTTCATTTCACATATGTACATTTTATACTATGGCTGCATTCACCCGTCTTTCCTCTCCTCATTTGTCAGTCCCCCTCTCCTCCCCTCTCTGACACCAAGTTCCATCTTCCTTGTGGTTATGAAACTTTAAGTTAGTTGTTCAGAAGTATTACACTATTAGCATTCCCCCCTGAAGAGAACCATAGTTTAGTAAATATATACATATGAACATATGCATATGACCCAGTTTATTTACATTTTTATAATTTAGATTTGCTTCCACATGAGAGAAAATATATTCCCTGTGTCTTCCTGAACCTTACTTCACCCAACATAATGTTTTCTAGGTCCATCCATTTCTTTGCACATTATATAATATTTTTCCTAACACACACACACACACATACACACATACACACACACACACACACATACACACACATCCATTCAATTATCACACATTCTTGATCTGATTTCCACTGAAAGGTATGTGGGCTGTTTCTATAATTTGGCTATGGTGAATGTGCTGATTGTAATCCTATACACTGTGCTTAAAAGGATAATTGTCATTTTAAATGCAGCATCAAGGCAAGAATGTTAAGAGTATTGAATTTAAAGAGCTAAACTTTGTGTGTGAAGCTTTACAAAACTGATTTTTAGCATCTTGCTTCACCAAGCATGTGATTTTTAATGCATGTGATATATAAAGCATGTGATTATTAATTTGTGCGTCTATATGATAGATAAAAGAGTATGGCAAAGTGTTCCAAGAGTTGACTCTGTTTGGAATGTTTTGTGAAATTGGTTTTAAGCATTTTGATTGACAAGCAGTTGTTCCTTAATGTTTGTTGTAAGCCTGGTCCACTTCGGAAGGGGGGAGCAAATCCACCAGGGAGCCTATCCCTGTACGGGCCACCATAAATGAAGGATCCCACACATGCATCCCAGGGGACCATGCAGAGGCAGGTAAGCACAGGAGAAAGATTATTATGAGGTTTATTAGAGGAACCATATTTCCCCTAAGAGGGAGTACATGGCACCCTTACCATCCAAGTAGCAGGAGGGTCTGAGGGTAGGAAGTGAGGTAGATGGGATTTCCAGTGGGTCTGGGTGGAGAAAGGGAGGGGCCAGCTGTGTGGTGGTAACTCCAGGGATGGGAGGGGCTCAGGTCTGGGTGGGGCTGAGGACCAAAGTTGAGCACAATACTAACAACACTGAGATTGATTCTTTCATCAAAATATCTTCAAGCTAAAGTAGAGGTATGGCAGAGTGCCAGCCTTGAAAAAAAAAAAGTCATGAGGCTGAGTTCAAGCTCCAGGAGCAGCTCGCACATGCGTGCACACACACACACACACAGAAACACTCACACACACCTTCAAGTATTTGCCTTCTCACCGATTCTTGCATAGATGTATGCATAGTTTCTACAAATAATAGCTTAGGAACAAGCTTGGAGACCATGGTACAATATAATGTCCATTGTAAGTGATGCTGGTTGCTGCTTCATGAACTTGGCTTCAAATATTTTGTTTTGAAAGGACACGTTTCTTGTAGGCCTAGAGGCTATATTTCAAAAAATAGATACTTGTCAGAGGCATTGACTGACATGATCCCATCTGAGCAAATGTGTGCCATGAGGGTGCATGCTGGCATGCATTCCTCTGGGGGAAGAAGGGGGAATGTCCCTTCCTCCATGCGGGGCAAAGGTCCTGCACCTGGTGCCAGACTCAGGTGATGGTTTGTGAGAAGTGCCATTCATGCTCCTCCTAGTTAATTTGTAGAACAATGCCTGGAGATTCCCTTTGTGTTCTCACCTTGTTGACCTACTTTTACAACCGTTCATTACTGGAACTGCTTCACACTTGTTGACAAGGATTAGCCTTTTCTGCTTACTAACTTAAACTCTCATTGTCTGTGCTCTAGTAAAACTGCCCTCTGACTGAAGATTTACTTCTCCTGCCTGTGTGCTATATAGAAGCAAATGATGTTTCAATACACTTTGTCTATACCCACATGGTATGAGCCCTTTCTGCCTACCAAACACTGGGTTCCTGATCTCGCTGTGCGAACAGCAACAGATACTTGCTATGTTAAAAGTAGCTTTGTGTAGGTACCAGTGGTTCAGGCCTGGCATCCTACCACTCAGGAAACTGCGATCTGAGGATCTGTGGAGTTTTAAAGCCAGCCCAGGCAGTAAAATCTGTGAAATTCATGTCCACTTAAACATCAAAAATGCCAGAAGTGAAGTTGTGGTTCGAGTGGTAGAGCACTACCTTCAGCTCTTTTGCTCAGGCCCAAGCCCTGAGTCCAAGCTTCCGGACCAGAACACTTAAAAGGTAGCTTGGAAGCAATGTACAGAATGTGGTACAGTGTTCCATTATGAAAGGTGATATGAGGGAAAGGGAGAAAGAGAGGGAAAAGGAGAGGAAGTGGAAGTAAAAAGGGAAGGAGGAAGAGGAAGGAAAAAAGGAAGGAGAGGAAAGAAGGGCAGAAGTGGAGAGGAGGGGAGAGAAAGGGAGAAGGAAAGGGAAGGGACTGGGAAGGTGGCTTGGTGGTAGAGTGCTTGCCCAGCATGCATGAGGCTCTGGGTTCAATTCCTCAGTACCACATAAACAATAAACAAATTTAATTTTTAAAAAAGAAAAGAGGGGAGGAGATGAGAGAGGAGGGAAGAGAAAAAGGAGAGGACTGAGAAGAGCAGAGGAAGAAGGTGAAGGAAAGGCAGGGGAAGGAAGGAGAAGAGACAAGGAGGGGAAAGAAAGAAGAGAAAGGTAAGGGAGGGCTCAGGAGGAGAGAAGGTAACAGGAAAAGGAAGAAAAGCAGGAGACCATCTCTTCAAACTTGTAGTCCCAATGCCCTTCTTCTCTAAGTCTTTGTTTCCTGATGCTGCTCCTGCCTGCCAATAATCTCAGTAAGTCAGGAGTCCATCCAAGGGTTACTTTGTTGACCATAATCCTGTCACCTGACTTTAGAACAGTGCTGTGTTCAGGTCCAAAGCTTTAGGGAACATTTACGATGGTGGGCAGTTGAGCCTCTGGATCAAAAACTCTGTCAAGTATTCTCTTTCTATTCTAAAAGATACATAATCAATACACTTTGTTGCATGGTACAAACAGCTGAGTAAAATTTTCTACTGCTTACAACCTGAATGAGAACAAAAAGCAAGTATCTATGTATTATGGTCATCCCTCTTTTAATGATGAAGAAATTAAAGAAACAGAGGCCAATCTGACATCATGCACCATATGCCACATGTCAAAGTCTCTAACTCTCTACCGTCTTCCATTGAGTGTTAGAGGTTAATTAAAAAAAACAAAAAAATAAAACAAATGAGAGGTAACTGTGTTTGATGCCTTATGAAACTAGCTTCTAGAGTTTGACAAATGTTTTCCTCTGTTGTTGTTTTTTAAGTAAACAGACTAAGTTTATTTGAAAGTGAAAGAAAAGCTGCAAAAAGCAAGCTGCAAGACTCCCTGCATGAGGGACCGCAGGAAGAGTCCATGGGGTTCTCCCAGGGCCCCTGTCACAGCATGGGCTCCCCACACTCTCCCGGGACTGTGCTGACTGCTTGATGGCTCCTGAGTGGCCCCATACCCAGGGCATTGTGGGAAGAAGCGTTGGAGCAAGAACTAAGCATATGGGAAGAAGAAGCATTTAAGCGGGAGCCTGAGGTCCTGTGGCATGATGCAACACATATCATCTGCCACGTGTTATGTCTGCCATTTCTTATCCCTGTCTACCAACAGCCTCTCTCTCTCTCTCAATCTCTCTCTTTCTCTATCTCTCTCTCTCTCTCTCTCTCTCTCTCTCTCTCTCTCTCTCTCTCTCTCGCCCCCCCCCCCCCTTTTCAGATGGAAACTCTGACTGCCATTTGGAGCAGGGGTCATACCCAGGCCAGGCTACTTGCTGCTGAGAAAGAGCAGAGTGGGTAGCCGCAGTTCTGGAGCCTTTGGGAAGTGTCTTTTAGGCTGACCAGATGCCGTCTGTATACTGTGCCCGAGAGGCCACAGTAACACCCTAAGCCAGTGGATGTGAAGCCTCACATGTGCCCATGTGGTTGCCTAGAAGAAACAAAACAAGCAGGTTGAGAACACAGCAGTCAAATATTAGCAGAAATATTCTACCAGTTAGGGGGCCCAGGAAAGATAACAGTCCAAATTACCGAGGCCAGGAGTCTCCCATAAGAGCCATCCTTGTGTAGCCTGTGTCAATTGAGAGACTAGAAGAGACTAACCACGACTCTATGGCAGTGTTTCTGACTGCGTAATGAAGGCGTGTGGGCTGTAATTGTATGAAAATATCATTGCAGCTCCAACTTTGGCCACAAGATGGTGCATGTGGCACAGTGTTCCATGCCAAGCATGAGCCCAGCTGGGTTAACCCTCGTGCCTCAGTTTTCTAATGGCCCTGAATTGCCAGATGTGACTCTGGGTGCCCAGTCCCACTCAATATTTCACTTTTTCTGCTGTTGTTTTCGTGTGTGTGTGTGTGTGTGTGTGTGTGTGTACAAGCACAAGCGCGCGCACACGCAGGCACACCTATCCTGATGCTTGAACTCAGGGCTTGGGTACAGTCTTTGACCTTTTTATTCTGTTTTTCTCAAAGCTAGCCTTCTACCATTTGAGCTACAGCTCCACTTCTGGCTTTTTGGTGGTTAATTGGAGATAAGAATTTCATGGAGGGCTGGGAAGGTGGCTCAGTGGTAGAGCGCTTGCCTTGCATGCCTGAGGCCCTGGGTTCGATTCCTCAGCACCACATAAGCAAAAAGAAAAAAGCCAGAAGTGGCGCTGTGGCTCAAGTGGTAGAGTGCTAGCCTTGAGCTGAAGAACTGAGGGACAGCGCCCAGGCCCAGAGTTCAGGCCCCACAACCAGACCCCAAAAAAAAGAAAGAATTTCATGGACTTTCCTCCCCAAGCTGGCTTCTAACCATGATTCTCAGATCTCAGTCTACTGAGTAGTTAGAATTACAAGCATGAGCCACCAGTACACATTCTTACCCATTGCTTTGATGCTGAAGGAATTTGACTCAAACTTGAAGCTTCCAAAATGAAGTCCGCTCATCTATTTTGTCTTCATCTTAAGGGATAAAGAAACCCAGGAGACCCAAGCCTTGTATGCTAGTTGAGTGCCATGGCTCACACCTTTACAAAATGTTAAATTCTATTAAATCAAGAAAGGAACTTGTGTGTTACTAATGTAAAGCTTTCAGGGTAGACATACTTGATCACAGTAAACGGCCCAGATACATCATAACTGTGTGCTTTATACTGCAAAATTTCTCTTTGAAGGGAAGTGCCTATTTACTTTATCTTTTTTGACAAATGGATTTAACCTTCCTTTGGTAAACTTAAAAAATGTTCCTGTGGTTCCAAGTAAATCAATTCTGATGAGTGCAGCACAAAAGCCACAAGTATAAGAGAAAGTTTGGTTGATTTATTTACCTATTTATATTTGGTGCTTGTCCTGGAGCTTGAACTCAAGGCCTGGGTAGTGTCCCTGAACTTGTTCACTCAAGGCTAGCACTCTACCACTTAAGCCATAGCTGCACTTTTTTGCTGATTCATTGGAGATAAGAGTCTCAGACTTTTCCTTCCCCCTCAAGCTGGTTTGGAATCAGGATCCTCATCTTAGCCTCCTGAGTAGCTGGGACTACAGGCGTGTGCCACCAGCACCAGGTTCCTCTGCTGCATTGGAGTTTTGCATTTTCAGTTTTATTTCGGCTGTGCACTATTAATTAATACTGGGTTCCTTGCAGGTTTTAGAATAGGGCTGACCCTCGGCTTACATTTTCAGTGGGTAGGCAGCACCAAAGTCTTTGCTTCTGTAAGTGTTTTGGAGACAAAGTCACCCTGATAGCCGATTCCTGGACTCCAGGGTGCGTGCTTTCCGAGGCTGTACCCCATAATATGTGAATGCAGCCCTCAGCAGGAAGAACATCAGCTTGGGGTGTGCTATCTCTCTTAGTACCGGGCTTTGCTACTTGTGCCTGGTAGTTAAGGGTACAAAGGAGCTCATTAATTTTTGTGGCTGAGACGGTATTCCCTCTCTCTCAGGTACTTGCTGCACATTTGTTTGTTGCTTCATGATAAAGCACCCCACATCTTAGTGACCTCAAACAAGGATTTAGTATTCCTTATTACAGAGCAGGCAGGCTGGACACCACATTTTTTTTTTTTTTTTGTCAGCCGTGGGGCTTGAACTCTGGGCCTGGGCGCTGTCCCTCAGCTCTTCAGCTCAAGGCGAGCGCTCTACCACTTGAGCTACAGCGCCACTTCCAGTTTTCTGGTGGTTTATTGGAGATAGGAGTCTCACGGTCTCTCCTGCCCGGGCTGGCTTTGAACCGAGATCCTCAGATCTCAGCCTCCTGAGTAGCTAGGATTACAGGCGTGAGCCACCAGCACCCCGCACCACATTTTTTTAATTTTTTTTTATTGTGAAAATACTGTACAGAGGGGTTACAATTACATGGCAAGATAATGAGTACATATCTTTTTTGTTTGAGTTTTTTTTTTAACTGTATTTTTTTGGTCATTTCTTTTTTGGTACTGGGGATCGAACCCAGGACGTTGCACTTGCTAGGCAAGCACTTTGCCACTGAGCTACATCCCAGCCCATGAGTACATTTCTTATCAAGCATTGTAGCCTCCTCCTTTGTTTCCCCTTCCCTTCCTATCCTCCCCCCACCCCCCACCCCCGCACCAAAGTTGTAAAGTTCGTTTTCGACATAACGACTTGTACATCTCATTGTTGCAATGGGTCCACCTGTATCCCTATTTAAATTATTTGTTTTTTCCCCTTCCCCTCCACAAATTATACCAACATCAAATACAGGGGTTATACTGTGGGGGGAGGGACATACAAAGCAAAAAAGAAATAATCTTATAAATGTGTTAGAAACAATCGCATGAAAGAAAAAAAACATTTGAATACATATCTTAGGGTTCATTTCCCTAACATCACCTTATCTGACCTTTTCTGCTTGACTCAGACATATACTAGATATTGCAAATAAGGGAAACCATGGGACCTATGTTTCTTTGGGCCTGGCTTACTTCACTTAATATAATTTTTTCCAAGCCTTTCCATTTCCTAACAAATGGGGCAATTCTTTCTGATGGAGGCATAGAATTCCATTGTGTATATATACCACATTTTCTTGATCCATTCATCTAGTGAGGGGCATCTGGATTGGTTCCATATCTTAGCTATAGTAAATAATGCCGCAATAAACATAGTCGTGCTGGTAGCTTTAGTGTGGTCTTGTTTGTAAGCATTTGGGTAAATGCCCAAAAGTGGGATTGCTGGGTCATAGGGGAGCTCTATGTGGAGTCTTTTGAGGAACCTCCATACTGCTTTCTGGGCACCACATTTTGAGGCAGCAGCAGGGTGGCCAGAAGGGGCCGGGACAAGGGACAATATATGGATGCTCCACTCTCTGTCTCTCTCTCTGTCTCTCTGTCTGTCTGTCTCTCTGTGTGTCTCTCTCTCATACACACACATTTCTGTGCTCTCTCTGTCTCTATCTTTCTCATTTTTTGCTGTTGTTGTTTGTCAGTAGTGGGGATTGAACTCAGGGCCTGGGCTCTGTCCCTGAGCTTTTTTGCTCAAGGCTAGTGCTCTACCACTTGAGCCACAGCTCTACTTCTGGTTTTTGAGTGGTTCATTGGAGATAAGAGTTTCACAGGTACTTTTCTGCCCAGGCTGGCTTTTTTGTTGTTGGTGATAGTGGTTGTGAGGCCTGAACTCTGGGCCTGGGCGCTGTCCCTCAGCTCTTCAGTTCAAAGCTAGTGCTCTACCACTTGAGCCACAGTGCCACTTCTGGGTTTTCCCGCTTATGTGGTGCTGAGGAATTGAACCCAGGGCCTCATGCATGTAAGGCAAGCGCTCTACCACTGAGCTACCTTCCCAGCCCCACCAGGTTGGCTTTGAACTGCGATCCTCATATTGCAGCCTCCTGAGTAGCTAAGGTGACAGGTGTGAGCCACCTTCTCTCTGTCTGTGTCTTTTGTGTGTATTTGTCTCTCTGTCTCTGTGTCTCCAGAACTCCTCCAAGGACAAACTCTGAGCTCATGCTCAACCAGGCCACACCTGTAGCCTCGGACTGTGTTCATCATGCATTCATTTCTCACTTGCAGCCCAGAATTCTTCCGTTTAACCTGCGCCTCTGGGATGTGGACACCATCCTGTGGTGCTCCTTCCATGGCTGCCACGGAACCCATCTTTCTATTTTGCTATTTGACATATGGGAGCAAGTGGCCGGATCTAGCTTGAGACTCCTGGTGCCTCAAGGAACCACTGGGAGCCCTGCGGGGGAGGAAGGGCAGCTGCTGCCCTCAGTCCTGGGCAGGTGTGAGCAGCCAAGTGGGCAAGAGAACCCCAGGCAGCGAACTCCTGATACCAGCAGAAAACTGAAGCAAGAGGGGCAGGTGAAGGGCAAGGATGTACTCAGAATTCAACATGATGTCCACCCTAGGAAGCAGGCTCTTCAGAGCACTAGTCAGGCCCACCTTGGCAAGGATGAGGCTCAGCCCTACCATCAGGAGCTCTGCCACCAGGAGTCACCTGGCTGGATTTAGTCCATAAGGATTGAATATGCACAGATTTATATCTGTGCATGTTTACTTGGCAGACAGAAGTCAGGGGCCTGAGTGCGAATCCTCTGCTAATGATTCTCCAGTGAGCATCCTGAAGTAATCAGCCTCCACCTGACCTCTTCACTCCCCGTTCGAGAAGAGAGGGTAGGTGGACTGCAGGCTACCTCCGCATCGGGCAGGGTGCACTGGGTGCCAGTGGCTCACATCTGTAATCCCGGACAATCAAGAGGCTTAGAGCCCAGGAAGGAGTTGAAGGCTAGCCAACATAGAAAAGTCCGTAGGACTCTTACCTCTAATTAAAGCTGGAAGTGGAACTGTGGTTCAAGTAGAAGAGCATCAGTCTTGACCAAAACTAGCTAAGGTCCAGGCCCTGAGTCCAAATCCTACTACCAGTGCATACAGAGAGAGAGAGAGAGAGTGAGAAAGAGAGAAAGAGAGAGAGAGAGCGAGAGAGAGGTGTGCTGAGAGTGTGGTTGGAGCATGTGATGTGGACTAGGCAGCTCCCACCTGGACAAACCCATAAACATTTTGGGGAGACCCTAAAATATATTTGGTTTACAACAGCTCCAGGATCACGGAAACTCAGAAGAGAAATTGCCTGACAGAGCAATGACAAGTTGTATCATTTAGATGAAACTTAAAACAACAGGGACCCAGATGGAGAGGAAATTGTTTTTTAAAAGATTAAAATGTCTGATTTGCATACCCTGTATTTCTTGTTCTATGGGTACCCAGTGGGTGTTATGTGAACATCTGAATAAATACTTAATGACAGATTAATATGATAATACAATTTGTCAGAGCCTCTCCTTGTAGAGAAGGGTTTGAACCACCTGATTTAAGCTGTCAGGAGATGTTTCTTTAAAAAAATAATAATAATAAAATTAAAAAGTTAGTTGAGCACCAGTGGCTCATACCTGCAATCCTAGCAACACAGGAGATCTGAGGATCATGATTCAAAGCCAGCCCAGGTAGGAAAGTCCATGAGATTCTTGTGTCCAATGAACCACCAGAAAGCCAGAAGTAGAGCTATAACTCAAAGAGCGCTAGCTTTGAGCAAAACTGCTCAGGGACAGCACCCAGGTCCTGAGTTCAAGCCCAATGACTGACCAAAAAAGAAACCCCACCAAAAACAACAACAACAAAAAAAAAAACAGGGCTGGGCACCAGTGACTCATGCCTGTAATCCTAGATACTAAGGAGGCTGAGATCTAAGGATCATGGTTGGAAGCCAGCCAGGACAGAAAAGGCCGTGAGACTCTTATCTCTAATAAACTACTCAGAAAAAGCTAGAAGTGGCACTGTGGCTCAAGTGGCAGAGCATTAGCCTTGAGCACATAGGGGCTCAGGGACAGTGCCCAGGCCCTGAGTTCAAACCTCAGGACTGGCCAACAACAACAAAAATGGAGCCTCCCAGCCACATGAGGCCCTGGTACCTTGGTAACAATTCCTACCCCATGTGGAACAGAAATTCTGCACTTAGGTATCCATTCACCCAGACATTGTGCAGTCACCTCTGTGTAAGGTGGGAGACTGAACTCAGGCAGAGGTTAGGCAGCTGGGCTTCAGACAGCCAATCCCAGCTAGCTGGACACGACCAGCTGGGCCAAGATTCAGCCACACATGACCCTTGACCCTCCACAATGCCCCTGTGGAGAAGAGACAGCTTCCCCATGCTCCCTTCCTCATGCAGTGCCTCCCCAGCCCAGCCTTCCTCCTGCAGTGCAGGGAGAAATCACCTGGGATAGACGAAAAAGCCTGAGGGTCTCCCAAGCCATGGTCATAGCCCACCCTGAGGGCAAAGGGGCCTTCAGCAGCCACAGTCTCTGAGGTTGGACTTCCATGGAGACTAAGCTTACACCATCAGTCCATGGGGTTCGGAAACATGAGAGACCTCTCTAACTCGCTGAGCCCATCAGAGACACACTGTAGGAATCAGAGTCTCTGTGGAAAGGGTGAACATCCAGACTTTGAGAAGGACAGGTGCGCTCGGACCTGGCAGCCCAGGACTCTGGTCAATGTCATGGGGAGACATGGCCTGTGGTTTTTCTGTGCCTCAGAGAAGAGAGAACTGGACATCCCAGCTGGGGTCAATGGTGATCACACAATCATCAACTAGTGACTGGAAGAACAGATCCACAAGAACAGCACAACTACTGTGATCCTCATGTATAAAAGGCTGTGAAGCCAACCACTTGTCCGATGGTGTCAACAGGAGGGAGGAACTGAGAGATGACACATTTTCTTAGGACTATGACAAGGCAAGTCATTTCTCAGTCCCTTCAGCTGAGAACATGGCAGATGGCGCAAAGGGCAAGGCAAGGAAGCTATTTGGTTCTCTGAACACAGATGCCACCAGAGCCTCATCTCAGATACTTAGTCACCACCAAGATGCTCCCCATCTCCTCTCATTCCTCCTCTCATTCCAACTCCCCCCAACCCCTGCACCACCTGCAAAGGCCATCAACTGGGACCCAGAGCCATTGTCACTGTCACCTAAAGATTCCCACACCCCACCTGTAGGCTCAGCCACACCTTCCTACTGTCCTAATGGTGCAATCAGAGTGGCGACCTGATTCACACCTCACTAATCACCCTTTTGAAAATACCTTTCTGTGGTTTCCAGTCAACCCAAGGCCACACAGCCATTGCAAATGTGTGATTTCACCATATTTAAATTCTGCTCCCCAAAAGATCATAGCCATTAACAATCATTCTCCAGCCCCACAATGCATAGAAAGCACCAAGGGCTGGGTACCAGTGGCTCACACCTGTCCTCCTAGATACTCAGGAGGCTGAGATCTGAGGATTGCAGTTCAAAGCCAGCTCAAGCAGGAAAGTCTATAAGACTCTTATTTCCAATGAACCACCAGGAAAAAAAAAAAAAAAAGGAAGTGGTGCTGTGGCTAGAAGTGGTAGAGTGCTAGCCTTGAGCTAGCTCAGAGACAGCTCCCAGACCCTAAGTTCAAGTCCCACGAGCAACCAAAACAAGGAGGGGAGGGGAGAAAGCACTAAGGTACATTCTGTATCTACAGAACCTTACATATCTTGATGTAAATGGAATTATACAGTACATGGCTTTCTATGACCAACCTCTGTGTGTGCGTGTATGTGTTAAATTGTTTATCAATTTATTGATTGGATTGTCCTTTTGTTGCTGAATTGTCAGTGGTTTCTGTGTGTCCTTCCTAGAAAAGGAGGGGGAAATAGAGCCAGTGAGGGATCCCTTGTTAGATGAAGAGATATTTAGGAGCCCTGATACCTTCGGCAAGAAAAGCTTTGGGAATGGTATGAGAAGGAAGTTTCAGTGACTTGCATATGGAGTGGAAGGTACAGAAACAGATTCAAGAATGAATCAGGCACTGGAGGCTAATGCTTGTCAGCTACCCAGAAATCTGAAGATTGTAGTTTGAAGTCAGCCTGGGCAGGAAAATCTGTGAAACTCTTATCTCCAATGAACCACCAGAAATCAGAAAGTGGTGCTGTGGCTCAATGTAGTAGAACACTAGTTTTAAGCAAAAGAGATCAAGGACAGAAACAGGCCCTATGTTCAAACAACCCACAGACAAAAAAAGAAAGAAAGAAAGAAAGAAAAGAAAATAATGAGAACAGGAGGTGGAAGGAGCTGCAGAGAACCATAGCTAGGGAAGCAGCAGTGAACGGCTCTGTCTGCTTGGTTGTCCAGAATTTAATGCTTTGCTGTTAAATTTATTTTATCTCATGTCTCCTTCCCAAACTGATCCCTTACCACCTTAAATCTGTGTCCTATGTGGTATCTAGCACATAAGACAAAGGAGGACAAATGTGCAGGCCCTGGGACTTAAACTCGGAATCTGGGCACTGTCCCTCAGTCTTTTGCTCAAGCCTAGTGCTCTACCACTTGAGATACACCTCCATTTCTGGCATTTTGCCCTTTAATTGGAGATAAGAATCTCATGGTTTCCGGGCGCTGGTGGCTCACACCTGTAATCCTAGCTACTCAGGAGGCTGAGATCTGAGGATCACAGTTCAAAGCCAGCCCCAGCAAGAAAGTCTGTGAAACTCTTATCTCCAATAAACCATCAGAAAACCGGAAGTGGTGCTGTAGCTCAAGTGGTAGAGTGCTCGTCTTGAGCTGAAGAGCTGAGGGAAAGCGCTCAGGCCCAGAGTTCAAGCCCCACTACCAAAAAAAAAAAAAAAAGAATCTCATGGTCCTTCTGCCTGAAATGACTTTGAACCTCAACCCTCAGATCTTAGCCTCTTGAGTGCTAGGATTACAGACATTAGCCACAGGCACCTAGCTCCAGTTTATATCTAAAAAATAACTAGATGGTTTACTCTCAGCTGTGAAGTCATTCCACATTTGTATTTATTAATTTATTTTATTTAGCGTGCTGTAAGTAGCACTTGACTCAGGGCCTCACACTCTTCCTCATCTTTTTCCACTCAAGGCTGGCACTGTACTACTTGAGCCACAGCTCTACTTCCTGGGTTTATTTGTGTGTTGTTATTGTTATTTTTGTTGGGGCTTGAACTCAGGGCATGGGCACTGTCCCTGAACTTTTCTTGCTCAAGACTGATGCGCAACCACTTGGGCCACAACTCTACTTCCAGATTTTGGTGGCTTAACTGGAAATAAGAATCTCACAGGCTTTCCTACCAGGGCTGGCTTTAAACCATTGGCCTCCAGAGTAGCTAGGATTACAGGCGTGAGCCACCAGAACCCAACTGTAGCTCTTAATTATACCTATCTCAATCTGTGACAACTTCCATCTTCTTTGGGTGGTATGGTAGAGAAAGAATGAGGTATTGGTCTAGGAGCCAGACCAACATGTCCAGCTCCTAACTGAGCTCAAATAATACCCACGAAGGCCTGAACAATGTATCTCTCTGAAATGAATCCTCAGTATGGCAGAACCCAGAGAATTCACCCTTGAGGCTCTGTTACCCTAGCAACACAGGTGTTTGAGGAGCCTTCTATCTCTCTGCCATGTGAGAACACACAAGAAGATGCTATAGCATCTTCTGCCAGTGGCTCACACCTGTAATCCCAGCTACTCAGGAGGCTGAGATCTGAGGCTCACCGTTCAAAGCCAGCCTGGGCAGGAAAGTCCATGAGACTCTTATCTCCAATTAACCATTAGAAAATCAGAAGGGGTGATGTGGCTCAAAGTGGTGGAGCTCAGGTGCTGAATTCAAGTCCCATGACCAACCAAAAACAAAGGCCAAGCACTGCTGTCTCACACCTGTAATTGTAGCAACTCAGAAGGCTGAGGTCTGAGGATTGCAGTTCAAAGCCAGCCCAGGGAAGAAAAGTCCCTGTGAGACTCATCTCCAAATAACTACTCAAAAACCAGAAGTAGTGCTATGGCTCAAGTTGTAGAGCACTAGCCTTGAACACAAAGAGGATCAGGGACAGAGTCCAGGCCCCAAGTTCAAGTTCTAGGACTGGCATACACAAACAAAAAGATGGTAACAATATTTTTTTAATAATAGAAAAAGGAATACCAAGCTAGGTGCTGGTGGCTCGCACCTGTAATCCTAGCTACTCAGGAGGCTGAGATTTGAGGATCACAGTTCAAAGCTAGCCAGGAAAGGAAAGTCTATGAAACTCTTATCTCCAAATAACCACCAGAAAACCAGAAGTGGCTCTGTGGCTCAAGTGGTAGAGTACTTGCCTTGAGCTGAAGAGCTCAGGGACAGCACCCAGGCCCAGAGTTCAAGCCCCACAACTCACACACAAACACACACACACACACACACACACACACACACACAAAATACCTGAACATAATAAAAGCCATATTATAAAAATAGAAGAGGAGAAAAATCAGGCAGCAAGGAACCAATACTTCCTGGGACAGAAGTTAAGCATCTTAAGCACACTGTTAAATATTGTGGATGTTATTATTAATAAGTATGGTAAGCATCCTTTTATTAAAAGAGAGAGAGAGAGCGCGCTTTGGCTCCCCAGCAGACCAGCTGCCATAATAGCCATTTCCACGCAGGTGAGGCTGAGGGAGATTGATGTTGGCTTAACTTGTGATAGAAGTTGAGCGTCAGTAGCTCATATCTGCAATTCTAGCTAGGAACCTAGGACACTGAGTCTGAGGATCCTGTATTGAAGTCGACCTGGCAGGAAAGTCCATGAGACTTATCTCCAATTAACAACCAAAAGGCCAGAAGTAGATGTTTAACACTGTCAAAGACGTTACCTGTTCTGTCTGTCTAAAACTGTGTATTTCACTCGAGAACCAAGTGAAAAGACGGGGGTGGGGTGGGGGGGGGAGAGAACTTAGAAGTCAGCAGAAGATCTATTTTTAGGGGTGAGGGATAAACAGGCAGAAGTGCAGTTCAGCTGGTCATGCATGGTGGGACACGCCCTGGGAGGAGTCCACACATGGTGAAAGAGGGCAAGCTGGCACAAATGCAGTTCATCTTAACTCTAAAGAGTCGGACGGGGCGCATGCCCATTCCATAGGAGGGGCCAAGTGGCCCATCGTTGTTCTGTCCCTTTTCCCTGCAGATAGACACTGGAAACAAGATAGTTAAAATGAGTGATGTGATGATCTGACTGATATTGCTAAAACTGCCCCTTGGATGTGTTAAAATTAAAATTAAGAAGGCCTTAAAAAGAGGGTTAAAAAGTTTATTTGTATAATGTGACTTACTTTCAATGCTGTTTTACAAGTAGGATACATTTTTAAAAGTCATAAAGGTGTTAAGTCTAGCTTCTTGGTACAGTGATGGTGATTGTAATTCTTGCATTAAGAAAAAATTGGCATTTGCATTTAAAAGTTTTAACGTATATCTGTTTTAAAACAAGCAGCCAAGAGACAATGAGTGACAGCCTCAAGATTTCAAGGGATCTTTTCAAAACACAAATAATAACTAAAGTATAAAGTATTAAATGAGATTAATAAGAGGCTTTTAAAAATTAGGAATGGATTTTTGGATATAAAATTTAAAAGTAAAATTGTTCTTAACATTTGCCTCAAAGTGCACAAAGAAAAAAAATTAGGATTACCAAAATAATTTCTATTCCAGTTTGCTCTTATAGGTTTTTTTTTTTAACAGTTTCCAGCAAGCTCAGAGCAAAGCACAGAGGATTCTTACAAGTTTGTCAGATGTAACTTTGGCTCTTAATAAGTTTCAGGTAAGAGCATGCTTAAAAGCTACTTCTATGTTGACCACCTTGTTGCTTTTAATTGGAGTAAAGTGGCCTTTTATAAGACTCATTGATCTGCAAACTTGTTCAAAGCCAGCCTGGACAGAAAAAGGTCCCTGTGATACTGTCACCTCTACTCAGCCAGCAGAGTGCTGAAAGAGTGAGCAGAGTTGCTTCGGGACTCAAAGTGGCAGAGTGCTAGCCTTGAGCTGTAGAGCTGAAGGACAGCACTCAGGCCCTGAGTTCAAGTCCAGCGACCAGCTAAGGAAAATGCCAATGAGGCATTCTTCCCAATGTGGAGAAGACACTCCTGGGACAAGAGCAATGGAGAAGCATCCAGAGACAGTAAGCCACTGCTTGGATGGCAGAAATAATGTCAGATCCTAGAGTCATTTGTGCATGGCCCTTCAAAAATTGGTTAGAGCCAGGAGGTCATGGGAAGATAGTTTGTAAGCATGCCTAATGTCCATGACTATCTACCTAGTAAGGGACAGGAACCTGCCATCCTCTGTCATAGTAGTAAAAAGCTAAAGTTATAAAATATGGGGGTTAGTTTAAATCCCAACCCTTATATGTGCCAAAAATTCTAATTGGCAGTACCTTTTGAGCTGACACCAGCTGCATGAAATTCATCTGCTCAGGAAAAAAGTTTGTAAACCTGAGAGTATATTTCTACTGATATCTGCCTGAAGGCCTACATAGGTTAACTAGGCATTGTTAGGATCATTAGAGATCACATTCCTAAGCCATCCAGAAAGATGCTTTTGCAAACCAGAGTGCTAAACAAGCTACACTCTTGTAGCCGGAGAAAAGGTCTGTGCAGTTGTCAAAAGTTAAAATATTGTTCTTAATGACATTTAACCCTGGTAACCTCTCTTTGTAAAATAGGATAGGGTTATAGGTTCCTGGCTAGGTAGGATCAACACCCCTGAGCCAGCTTGAAGAAGTTACAGAAGAGGGCTGGGAAGGTGGCTCAGTGGTAGAGCACTTGCCTTGCATGCCTGAGGCCCTGGGTTCGATTCCTCAGCACCACATAAGCAAAAAAGAAAAAAGCCGGAAGTGGCACTGTGGCTCAAGTGGTAGACTGCTAGCCATGAGCTGAAGAGCTGAGGGACAGCGCCCAGGCCCAGAGTTCAGGCCCCATGACCAGACCCCCCCCCCCAAAAAAAAAAGAAGTTACAGAAGATAAATCTTCGCCCGTCTTCCCTGTGTAAGAACAAGGGACCAGAGTCACTTTTTAAAAAATGTGGCAAAATAGACAGAAGAAAAAGGCATGGAAAATAGTAGTACAGGCCTGAGCCCTTTGTATCTGCCTGAAAAATCCTAGCCTTATTAAAAGAACTATCTAGTTCAAAAAGTTGTCATCTTGGTAAATTGTCCTGGGCTATTGTCTAAATAGTCTTAAAAACTAGTGGGGTCACAGACTGCCAAGCCTACGTATTACTCATATCCTTAACCAGTCTGTGTAGGAATTTGCAGCCCAGCATGAGGTGTGACAGTCCCTTGGAGCCACTGAGAGACGCTGCTGCTGCTGCTGCTGCTGCTGCTGCTGCTGCTGCTGCTGCTACAGCTGCACACCCTAATGGGTAAAGCTCAACAACAGCCTGACAAGTCACCTGGAGGAAATCTACATCATCACCAAGACCACCTTCACTGTGGTAAAAGTAGACTAAACTGCCAGATTCCATCACCCAAGTCTGCTTCCCCGTTGAAAGCTGCTTAAACTAGGATCTTGTGGGACATTCTTTTGGTGATATCCAGAAACCCTCCCTGCTCCCACAGTGGATATTGGGGGCAAGAATATCACTGGCCTGCCTTAGGCACTTCAGGGTCACAGCCTAGTTTGGCTCTGGTCTGGTAATAACCTGCTTCCTCCAGGTGCGGGTTAAAGATAAAGGAGAGATTTTTTTTTTTTTTTTTTTTATCAATGGAGGTAGTATATGAGACCCAGCCCTACTCTTAGCCTTAAAATCTAGCAAGCTTCTACATCCCAGTGGGGCCTTAAGGCTGTTCTGAGATAACTTGGTTCCACAAGCCAAAGGAAAATTGGGCAGTTCTAAACTCTAGCCACAAAGAAGCTCAAGGAATGTAAAGAAGAGGAGGGTAGCAAAGAAAACCTTGGGAAAGGAATTGGGGAAAAAAGGATTGTCTTAAAATGTTTTTAAAAAAGACAAACCTCAGAAAGTTTAAGTATGTAGCAAATGGTATGAGTATGTCTTGAAATTAAAGCTTACGAGTACAGCTGGTATAAAATGAAGTTAGCTGTGAGTCAGGACTGGTGGAAAAAATGTAAGGGCCTTCGGTACTGTTAATTTTGTTACTCACAATCGGACCTTGTATACTCAACAGACTGGTGTCCTTTGTAAAAGAAAAAGATCAGCACAGTCCATCTATTAGTTCTGAGATCCCAATACCAAACTATAAATATAAAAGACTATGCCAATTAGGGGACCATGATTGGTTCCTGATGCTCTAGAAGAGGAAGGAATGAGGAACCTAAGCAACTCCATTTCACTTAAGACCCCCATCTCAGTTCTGCAACTTAACCCTTGACCCACTTCAGTCCTAATGCTAGGAATTAGGACAGCAAGCCTTGCACAGATGGTGTTTTCTCAAGACAGTATGTCAAGGTATCTGAAATTCCAGAACTGCCCCTCCTGGGGTCTGGTGACCATGATCTAAACCAGACACCCTGCAGTTTAGCACCTATCCTCTTAAGACTCCCCTGTGGTGCAAGCCAACCAGTTTAAAGTATGTCAGCCCCCTTGATCTAACCAACAACTTGTTTCTGGTCCTTTCCCACCTTGTAGTACGCCAATCATACTATAGAGTTGTTTTATGATTTTCCCACAGTTTGTAGTCATTTGTTACAAGAAGTTATGATGTATGCAAAGCCCCTGCCTTCCCTAAAAAATGTCTAAAAAGTGCTGTGACCCTGGGCTCAGGGCCTGTCAGCGTCATGGGCTGCTGCCATGTACGCGGGGGGGGGGGGGGGGGGGGGGGGGGGGAAACAAGCTCAAGCTTGCAATAAAGCCTCCTTTGCTTTTACATTGGTGAAGGTCTCTGGTGGTCTTTTGGGTAAGGATTTCCAAATTCGGCTTTACAGTAGAAGTAGCTTTTAAGTATGCTCTTACCTGAGACTTATTAAGAGCCAAAGTTACATCTGACAAACTTGTAAGAATCCTCTGTGCTTTGCTCTGGGCTTGCTGGAAACTAGAATAGCAATTATTTTGGTAATCCTAATTTTTATTTTGTGCACTTTGAGGCAAATGCTAAGAACAATTTTACTTTTAAATTTTATATCCAAAAATCCATTCCTAATTTTTTTTTTTTGGGTCCGGTCATGGGGCTTGAACTCTGGGCCTGGCACTGTCCCTCAGCTCTTTAGCTCAAGGCTGGCACTCTACCACTTGAGCCACAGCGCCACTTCCGGCTTTTTTCTTTTTGCTTATGTGGTGCTGAGGAATCAAACCCAGGGCCTCAGGCATGCAAGGCAAGCACTCTACCACTGAGCCAACTTCCCAGCCCTCCATTCCTAATTTTTAAAGCCTCTTATTAATCTCTTTTAATACTTTATACTTTAGTTTTTATTTGTGTTTTGAAAAGATCCCTTGAAATCTTGAGGCCAAGTGTCACTCATTGTCTCTTGGCTGCTTGTTTTAAAACAGATATACATTAAAACTTTTAAATGCAAATGACAATTTTTTCTTAATGCAAGAATTACAATCACCATCACTGTACCAAGAAGCTAGACAACACCTTTATGACTTTTAAAAACATATCCTACTTGTAGAACAGCATTGAAAGCAAGTCACATTATACAAATAAACTTTTTAACCCTCTTTTTAAGGCCTTCTTAATTTTAATTTTAACACATCCAAGGGGCAGTTTTAGCAATACCAGTCAGATCATCACATCACTAATTTTAACCACCATGGTTCCAGTGTCTATCTGCAGGGAAAAGGGACAGAACAACGATGGGCCACTCGGCCCCTCCTATGGAATGGGCATGCACCCAATCTGACTCTTTAGGGTTAGATGAACTGCATTTGTGCCAGCTTGCCCTCTTTCACCATGTGTGGACTCCTCCCAGGGCCTGTCCCACCATGCATGACCAGCTGAACTGCACTTCTGCCTGTTCACCCCTCACCCTTAAACATAGGTCTTCTGTTGGCTTCTAAGTTTTTTTCCCTTTCTTTTCTCTTGGTTCTCGAGTGAAATACACAGTTTTAGACAGACAGAACAGGTAACATCTTTGACAGTGTTAAACTAACCTTTACACTTAAATTTCTAATATTTATCCCCAAATTTTAGCCGAGGGAACTAAATCCCAGTCAGTGCATTTTTGTTAAGCCAGATAACCTGATTACAGTATAAACAGCCTTATGCATTTTAAAATATGAGATTTTAAAATACCAGATTTTCTAATTTTTAAGTTAAAGAATCCGTAAAAAGCCTTTTAAAACAATGTGAAAATTCTTTAAAAATTTTTTGGTAATGTCCAAACCTCAGAACCTTTTAAATTTGACACTTAAACTCACCCTATTGTTACAGTATGCTGACAATTCTTATCTTGAACATGTTCACAAATACATACAAAACACTCATACAGATCTTAAAACGCGCAAAAATCAAAATCAGTTGTACATACATTTTCTAAAGCTTTTAAACAAAATTTAGGACAGTATTTCTTTTAAACAAAGTACCTTTGTTGAGCTTCATTTTCCCAGAGCTTGATTGTTTAGCAAGGCAATTCACCAATGGGTCTTTTGAATTCCTTCTGTTGGAGGAGGGCTGGGGGAGAGGGTCACCTGAAACTAAACTGGCCTGATTTTTTATCCAATTTTAGACAAGAGCACTTTACAAATTGCTACATTGTCAGGACTAGCTGCAAAGTCCAAACCAGGCATACAGCCTCACCACCAGCAGCCTCCACAAGGAGAAAATGCAGCCTGAGGCTTGAAGGGAACCAAACTAGTCCAGCAACCTTCCAGGCCTCACAGGGAGGGGGGCATAGCAGGTCTGTGGCTGAGCCCAGCCAGAGGCTGGAACTTTTATTCCCACAGAGATGTTCAAATAAAAACACAAACAAAAACACAAATAAACACATAAACACAAAAACCAAGGATCCACATTTAAAACTGGTACCAATTCTAAAGCAGAACTAGACAAGACAACAACCAAAAGCTGAGTTGGGGACTAATGGGCCCCCAGTTTATCTCTACCAGAACTCTGTGCTGTTTTCACTCAGCAAGCTGAATCCAGAGTCTGTTGAGTGAGCCTGCCACTCTCACTCAGACCTTCCCTACCTCAGAAAACATAGAACAGAAAACACACCGCAGTAAACAAGACAGACAAGTGGCCACAAAGACAAAATCAAGTCTCAGTGAATGGGGCGACATCTCAAATCCACTTACCAGGGGACTCAAACCCCCTCTGCTCATTCCAGAGGATTTTTCTTTTAGATTCCTGCAACGTTGACCCAGGGACCTTCCAAGGCAGAGGAGAATTCCCAGTTATCTTGGGGCAAGGGAAATAAGTCCCTAGCGGCCGTCCCCTCAGACTGACAGGTTCTCCCCCCACGCTCAGACCCCCTGAGCCAAGGCCTGAGGCTAAGATCTTTCTGGGGCCACTTGCAGGTGGTCAGTCACAGTTTCATAATTGACAAAGAAGCAAGTTACAAAAGCAGAACCAGCAGGGTGTTAGAAGAATTTCACCAAGTCTCCCCAGCCCTTCTTTACATGCACTTGCAGTCAACTGGCCAACTAAAATGTCCAGCACTAATCTAGCAAACAGACAGGAATAAGCAATTTATAAAATCAAGGTTATGACACACACAAAAAAAAAAAACAGTCAGCAAATGCCATGCGTTATTAACCTTCAAGAGTCCGGGGAGGGAGAGGACAGGACAATGGAAACAAGCACACATTTTCCGGGGGGAGACTGGTCTGGTTAGTTTCCTGCGGAAAATCAAAAGTAAATATCATGAACAGTGGTCTCAGGGCAAGGAAGAAACATAATTACGACCAATAGACGACACGAAATGAAAGCGCTGCACGGTGTGGAAAGTCTAGCAGGTGCTGGAGAAAATCTATCTCCAGCAGACAACAATCCAGTCAGATGTGGCCACTCCGGTTCAGGTGTGGAAAGTCTAGCAGGTGCCAGAGAAAATCTATCTCCAGCAGACAACAATCCACTCAGATGAGGGAATGGGGACGTCTCCCACAGACCCCCGTCGGCGGCCTTATAGTGCGTCCACCAAGACCCTTTGCCGACCAGACAGACACCTAGGTTTTCAGATTCAGACAAAGACAGAATGGCAATGCCTCCGATTTACAGGCCAGGTTTCTCATGACTCCTTGGTTAAGGCGTCTGAGTGGGCTTGGGGGGGGTATTCCCGGCCAACGCACCAAATGTAAAGCCGAATTCGGAAATCCTTACCCAAAAGACCACCAGAGACCTTCCCCAATGTAAAAGCAAAGGAGGCTTTATTGCAAGCTCAAGCTCGGTCCCCCCCACGTACATGACAGCAGACCATGACGCTGAGAGGCCCCGAGCCCAGGGTCACAGCACTTTTTAGACATTTTTTAGGGAAGGCAGGGGCTTTGCATACATCATAACTACTTGTAACAAATGACTACAAACTGCGGGGAAATCATAAAACAACTCTATAGTATGATTGGCGCACTACAAAGCAGGAAAGGACCAGAAACAAGTTGTTGGTTAGATCAAGGGGGCTGACGTTCTTTAAACTGGTTGGCTTGCACCACAGGGGAGTCTCAAGAGGATAGGTGCTAAACTGCAGGGTGTCTGGTTTAGATAATGGTCACCAGACCCCAGGAGGGGCAGTTCTGGAATTTCAGATACTTTGACATACTGTCTTGAGAAAACACCATCTGTGGTTCTGAGAATTGTTTGTGCAAGGCTTGCTGACCTAATTCCTAGCATTGGGGCTGAAGTGGGTCAAGGGTTAAGTTGCAGAACTGAGATGGGGGTCTTAAGTGAAATGGAGTTGCTTAGGTTCCTCACTGCTAAACTGGCCACTGACTCAATTCCTCATTTGTAAAACAGGCATAAATGACTACCCTCCTATAAAGTAGCGGTTGGGAGTACAGAGGGTCTAGTGCCAGTGTTGGTGGCTTATGACTGTCATCCTAGCTAGTCAGGAGGCTGAGATCTGGGGATCATGGTTCAAAGCCAGCAGGGACAGGAAACTATGTGAGACTCCCATCTCCAGATGAGGAGGTGTGGACCAAATGGTAGAATGCTAGCATTGAGTGGAAAAGTCAGAGAGAGTACCCAGGCCCAAGTTTAAACCCTGTACCTGTGTGTGAATGCACACACACACATACACACATGTGCATACACAGGTAATTAAGGTACTAGACTAAAGAGTAGGAAAGATCAGTAAACCATTCACAAAAGAAGAAATCACAGAGCTGACAAAGCCACCATCCTCTCTGGCTGTGACATGCACATACAAAAAAAAAAAAAAATAGGTTCAGAAAATAGATACCCTTTTAAATACTGGCTGATAAAATTTTAAATATTGACAAAATTCGGTGCTGCCAAGGAGTTTGGAGACACGGGCATTTTTCTCTCACTGTGAGAATGTGAAACAAGGCAGTATTTCTAGAAATATTTTGAAAACAATGACCAAGCTGAAAATGTTTTTATCTTTTTTATTTATTAATTTATTTTTGGTGCTAGTACTAGGGTTTGAACTCATGGCCTAGATACTGTCTCTTAGTTTTTCACTGAAGACTGACATTCTACCACTTGAGTCACACCTCCAACCTTCAGCATTTTTGCTAGTTATCTGGAGAGAAGAGTCTCACAGACTTTCTTGCCCAGGCTGCAATCCTCAGATCCCAGCCTCTTGAAACTAGCTGGGATTACAGGCGTGAGCCACAACCTCTGGATCTGAATACTTTCTGTTTATAGCTATAAACCACAGAGATCATTTGGTAAATATAAGATGCACACAGCAAGTGTTTCATGTTTTCCAAAGATCATTTATAAAAGTGAAAAAAAAAAAATCAGATCCAATCTATAGAGCTATCCAGTGGGGACTAGTTAACAATATAATTAAATAGTCCTATATATTGAGACTTTATCATGATGCAGATACCTTTATCAGAATTCCAAAGGCAGCAAAAGCCCTCTGGCTTGATACCATGCCCAGACAGAGCCAGTCCGATGGCCCACAGTAAGTCACACACCAGACATAGAAGGAAGACAGTGTGGTGGATGCTGTGGTGGATGCATAGCCAGCCATGGTAAGGCAAGAAGTCTGGCATGGGGCTCCTTTGGCTTTTCGGGTCCATGGAGGGGTGGCCAGGAGGCCACCTGGAGGCAGACCTGGGATACAGACGCTGGGCAGGGACTTCTAGGGACTTCAGTTCTGCATGGAAAGAAAACAAGAGAAGGGACCATTTTCCCAGGCAGACCTAACAGATAAGATAACCACGGCCAGCCAGGCATTCAACCATCTTGCCGGTAATGAAGTACTGAGAACTAGTCTTGAAGCGTGGCTGTAGCGATCAAATGCAGTATCAAGTGCCAGCACTCCAGCAGAACAATATAGGGTGGACTCAGCCCTTGTAGCTAAGCTTTATAAAAGAACGGGCCCTAGTGGCTCATGCCTATAATCTCAGCCACTTGGGAGATTGAGATCTGAGGACCATGGTTTGAAGCCAGCCCTGGCTGGAAAGTCCACAAGATTCTTTATCTCCAATGAATGGGGGGGGGGGGCGGGGTCAGGGAGGAGGGATGGGATGGAAGAGAAGAGCCCAAAGTGAAGTTGTGGCTCAAGTGGTAAAGTGCAAGCCTTAGCAGAAAGAAAGAAAGAAAGAAAGAAAGAAAGAAAGAAAGAAAGAAAAGAAAGAAAGAAAGAAAGAAAGAAAGAAAAGAAAGAAAGAAAGAAAGAAAGAAAGAAAGAAAGTGTTGGGTTTTTAAAAAGAGGTACCCGAGTAAGAACAGCAGCAGACAAGTGGTATTCAGGTCAGGGGTAGGTTTATTCAGTAGACCTGCTGGGACCAGGCAAGGTTGGCACTCCACGCGGCTGGGAAAGGCCTAGGAAAGAGAGAGAGCTGGGTAAGAGAGAGAGGAAAGAGAGAGAAAAGAGCTTGAGAAGAGCTTGACAAGAGCAGAGAGAGCGGTAGCCGAGTAAGAACTGCAGCACGCACGTGGTATTCAGGTAAGGGGTAGGTTTATTCAGTAGACCTGCTGGGACCAGGCAAGGTTGGCACTCCACGTGGCTGGGAAAGGCCTGGGAATGAGAGAGAGCTGAGAAAGAGAGGAAAGAGCTAGAAAAGAGCAGAGAGAGCAGAGAGAGTTAGAAAAGAGCAGCGAAAGAGGGCCTCTGGGCCTGAGCTAGGCCTTATGTAGGGTATGGGTGGAGAAAGGTATGGCCACATCAAATTCAGATGTGACCTCAGCTGATGCAGATGTGACCTCTTCCAGGTGTCTCAGTTGCCTAGGTAACGCAGGTACTGGGTGGAGACTTTGCTGCGAGGAGGGTGGAGTCTGCTGGCCATCCAGGAGCGGACCTTACAGAAAGAAAGAAAGAAAGAAAGAAAGAAAGAAAGAAAGAAAGAAAGAAAAGAAAGAAAGAAAGAAAGAAAGAAAGAAAGAAAGAAAGAAAGAAAGAAAGAAAGAAAGAAAGAAAGAAAGAAAGAAAGAAAAGCAAGGAAGTAAGCAAGCAAGCAAGAAGCTCAGGGACAGTGCCCAAGACTTGTGTTCAAGCTCCAGGACAGGCAGACACACACACACACACACACACACACACACACACACACACACACACACACACACACACACACACACACAGTGTAATCCCTGGCTAAGAAATAGCCAATTTATTTCCCTCCTTCCCTCTTTCCCTCCTTCACTCCTTTCCTTTTTTTCTTTCTTTTGGTACCGAGGTTTGAGCTAAGAGTCTTGCAACTTCTGCTTGACTTATTCTGTCACTCAAGGCTGGTGCTCTACCCCTTGAACAATACCTCTACTTCTGGTGGTGTCAGCCTCTCCAATTTGTCTGCCTGGGCTGGCTTTGAACCAATCCGCAGGTCCCAGCATCCTGACAGTACTTGGTGTGGAAGGCCTGAGCCATTAATCACCCTACTGTAGTCCTGGTTCTTGATGTGGTTAATAAATCATCAGATCAGGAGGCCCTGCTTGGCATAGTGGATATTAGCTCTCCTGGCGGACAGTCTTCAGGCTTCTTCCTAGTCCACTTTGCTCCAGCTCAGCACAGGGCCAGGAACAGGGTAGCCAAAGCCTCTCAGGAAAAAAACAAAACAAAACAAAAAAACACTGTTTGGCAGCTTGGGAAAAGCACCCCTCAGGAAAATTCAGCCCCCCTCGGGAAAATTCCGCCCCCTCCCCCTCCCCACCAGGACTTGGATCAAAAAAGCCCCCTGCGGTCTCTGCTCTCCTTTTCTGCTCTGGAGAAGGGCAGGAGGCAGTCTTAGCTTCCTGTGTGTGCTGACATTTCCTGTCCCATCCTGGGCTTTGGGGGAAGCTTTGGAAAATTCCCAGCTGTTGGTGGTTGTTTGCATCCAGGTGCTGTTTATCCCTGCGCTCTGGGCTCTCTGCCCCTGCTGGATGACACAGCACGGTCAGCGGTCAGCACAAGGGGCAGGCTCTCCTGCCCACTCCATGGCAAGGCCTGAGCTCCCCCCCCCCCCAGCCTCCTGGCTGATCCATGCCCTCAGGACCTGAGAAGACAGGCAGCAGATATTGGTGACAGCTGTCCCTCTGCTTTGTGTTTTGAGAGGGCTGATGGATGAGCTGGTCTGAAATGGAAGACACTCAAGGCGGGAGATGATTGCTTCCTTCTTCCAGCTGGATCAGTCTGAGAGCCTGCAAGGGTCTTTCTCCTGTGTCCTCTGCATTGTGTGTGCTTGTGTGTGCGCACACAAGCGCGTACACACACACACACACACACACACACGTGTGGGCTAGGCTTGGATCCAAGGCCTCACAGTCTCATTTGGCTTTTTTGCTTAAGATTGGCTCTCTACCACTTGAGCCATACCTCCACTTCTGGCTTTTTGATGGTTAAAGAGAGATCATAGTTTCGTGGACTTTTTTCTTTGCCAGGTCTGGCTTTAAACTGAGATGCTGAGATCTTATAGACGTGAGCCAACCAGTACCCAGCTTGTTCTTGTTTGTTTTCATCTTTCAAATTCAGATTTAGAATCCTCATTTTAAAAGGAAAAAAAAAATCTTACTTGAAATTACTTGGGGATTACATTCTATATGTAGATAAAGAGGACACTGGTGGCTCATATGCATGTCATCCTAGCTACTCAGGAGGCTGAGATCTGAGAGTCATGATTCAAAGCCAGCCCAGGCAGAAAAGTCTGTGATTTGCTTATCTTCAATGAACCACCAAAAAAGTTGGGAGTAGGGCTGTGGTTCAAGTGGTGCAAATCAGTAGCACAAAAGCTCATGGACAGGCTGTAAGGAATCCTTCACATCTATCCCAGGGACCACAAGGAGATAGGCAGACATCCAGGTAAGGAATTCAGGGATTCCCTGATGCCCCCAGGCCAGCAGGAAGTAGCCAAAATTGCCCGTGACACCCATTGACTGTGATACCTTTAAATATCTCTGCTACTTCCTCCTCAGGTTACTGTGATCCTAAAAATGGGAAAAGTCTCACTCCCCCTTCCGGGATGCTGGGAGTCAGGTACTACGCTATGTCTCCAATCTGAGACAGAAAAGGCAGAAAAGCTCCTTCTGGGAATCATTCCCTCCCTGTCTTATTCTTCTCTTGGGGCTGCTAACAGCAATTTTTGCCCTAACAGCAATTTTGCCTTTTATTAATTATGGCTTGCGTTTTAGATAACTATTGTCTTGGAAAAAGGAAGACCTTTACCAACCAATGTCAAGCAAATGCTTCTTGTGCTGTACCTGGCCAAGCAATGAAGCAGGGACCCCTTTACAGCAGGCAATAGCTCCAGGAGAAACGACCCCACCCATGCCCCCTGGCCTGGTTGTAAGCATTATACCCACTTTTGGTCCTCAGCTCCACCCAAACCTGAGCTCCTGCCAGCCCTGGAGTTCCTGCCCTACAGCTGGCCACTCCCTCTCTCCGCCCAGACCTACCTGAGCACCAGCCTACCGAACTTCCTTCCCTGACACCCTCCTGCTACCTGGATAGTGTAGGATGCCATGTGCTCCCCATTGGGGGAAATATGACTCCTCTAATAAGCCTTATAATAATCTTTCTCCTGTGCCTGCCTGCCTCTGCATGGTCCCCTGGGATGGATGGGAAGGATTCCTTACACAGGCCCTGATTCAAGCTCAGAGACCAGGCACGTGCACATGCGTGCACACACACAAACATACAAGCACAGAGGTTGGGTGGGCTGGTCTGAGTCTGCAGAGACTGGCGTGACATTGATCAAGATGCACTGTACTCAGATGAACTGAAACCTCTTGTACAATTATTTAAAGGAACATCAATAAACAGAAGATACTTTAATTATAAACAACAAAACTCCATGCACAAAGGCACAACTTCAGTGTTTTTACCTTATTTCTTTCTCTGGTTCAATTGCATTTAACACATTTTTTTCAAACACCTTCAAAGCCTAGACCCTAACTTGGGGGGCGGGGCAGTTGTGAGGCTTGAAGGGCATGAACTCTGGGTCTGGGCACTCTCTGAGCTCTTTGAGCACTTTATCACTTGAGCCACAAGCACCACTTCTGGCTTTTTCTGCTTATGTGGTGCTGAGGAATCGAACCCAGGGCCTCATGCATGCAAGGCAAGTGCTCTACCACTGAGCCACCTTCCCAGCCCTCTCTTGCTTTTAAGCATAATGCAGGTGGATTCTTTTACAGAGGTTTTATGGGAGGAGGGTGATTTGGGTTTGTTTTTTTTTTAAGGTTTGGGTTTATATGGGGTCCCAAACGCTGGTAAAAGGAGTCACTGATGGTTTTTTTTGGCGGGGGGGTGGGGGGGGAGACTCTGTCCTCATGTCAGCATAGTCCAGGCTGTGTGGGGAAGGTGGGGTGCCCCGGCGGAGGGCGGAGTGTCCCCTGGAAAGGTGGGGTGCTCTCCTGGGGAGGGTGGGGTGCCCCCGGAAGATGGGGCGCTCCCGCCCGGGCCGAGGGTTGAGTGTTCTCCAGGCGTCTCCACTTGAATGGCGTCCAGCTTCCTGGCCTTTAAAATGCCCGGGGGCCGGGCCGGGCTCAGAGCCGGCGCTGGGCGGCGGCGGCCGGGCTCCCCGCGCCTCCGGGGCGCTGACTCAGCCGCAGCGGGGCCGCCGCCCGCCGCCCGGGCCTGGGCCGAGCGCGCGCCCCGCGCCCCGCAGCCTCGCCGCGGGCGCCCGGACCCGCGTCCCCGGCGCGGAGCACGCGGGACTCGGGACCCCGAGCGCCCGGAACCGGCCGGGCCGAGGTAGGCGCCGAGGAGATCGGGCGGGCGGCGGGCGGCGAGCGGGGCCGGGAGCGGGCGGGCGGCGGGCGCCGTGCGGGGCGGCCTCGCGCGGGGCTCCGGGCGGCCGGGCTGCTCCCGCGGCCAGCGGGCCGTCTGGGGCTCCGAGCGGAGCGGGGAGCGGGGTCGGGCAGCGGTCCGGCCCGGACACCGCACCGGCCCCGCGCTGCGGCGGCTCGGACCGCCGGGGGCTCGGGTCCGAGGGGCCCGCGGTGCGGAGCGGGAGCCGCACGCGCTCCAGCGCCCCGCGCCGCCCCGGGCCCGGCCGCGGGTCTTCGGTGGGGGGATTGGCGGGGAGGAAGGGGATGGAGAGTGGAAAGAGATCGAAGTTAGAAATTGTCCTTCTGTGGTGGACAGTTAAATACTAAGGAATCCTCTCCCTCCCTCCCTCCCTCCCTCCCTCTCTCCCTCCCTCCCTCCCTCTCTCTCTCCCTCCCTCCCTCTCTTCCTCTCTCTCTCCCTCTCCCCCCACCTCTCGTTAATGAAGGTCATACCTTGATATAACTTCTGGGAAAAGTTCTGTCGATGGCAGTTTTACTAAAGAAACGTCAAATCTTGGCTACGTTTTTGTCCTGAGCTACTAGGAAAAGCCTAATTCAAATGTTTAGATCGATGATGGGTTTATTGACAGATGTTTCTGTACGGGCAGACTGTGATGGTTCTGGCGATGTTTTATGGAGCTTGGATAACAGACTCTGCTACTGCTCACAGGGAAAGTTCTAGAAATGGAATAATCAGAAAATCCAAGGTGACAGCCCATCGTCCCTGGAAGCACCAGTGTCACATCAGCCTGTCAAGATGTGGCTGAGAACACATTAATAACAATAATAATATTAACTCCTGCGGGGCAATGGTGGTTTGAGTCTCTAATCCTAGCTACTCAGGAGGCTGATAACTGAGGATCACCCTTCAAGGCCAGCCCAGGCAGGAAAGTCTCTGAGACTCTTTCCCTAATGGACCACCAGAAAGTAAAGGTGGTGTAGCTCAAGTGGTAGAGTGCTAGCCAAAGCTAAGGGAAGGGCCTCTGGCATGAGTTCAAGCTCCACTACTAGCAATTAAGACAATAATAGCAGTAGTAGTGGCCATGGTAGTGGTGGTGGTGGTGATGGTGATTGTGGTCTTGGTCTTGGTACTGCCCTCCCTTGGAGAAGTTCCTTCAGAGCCCCCTCCGCATTCACATCCACATGCTTGTTTTGGTTATACTTGAGCTTCCCAGATTCCAGCCAGAGGAAGGAAGTTTCTGTTTGGACATTATGATGCCATGTTGTCCCCTGGATTGGTGGGTCTGGAGTTAGAGGCTCTAGGACTTACATGTTGAATCCTCCCTCCCCTCTCCCCCAACACACACACACACACACACACACACACACACACACACACACACACACACACACACACACACACACACACACACACACACACACACACACACACACACACACACACACACACACACACTAGCAAGCCACTGCTTTGAGCTGAATGAGAATGGCCTGACTAGCAATCTCCGGAAACCTGCCATGTGAATTTAGAATATGGCAGAGCCCTCCCAGGCTTCTGATGTGTGATTTGTAGTCTGGGTTTTGGCATGTTCAGGAATGGTGCAATGCAAGCTATTAGGCATCATCTTGCAGGATGGAGGGGGTAGGGGTGGGGCAGCAAGCCCAACCTAAAACTCAGCTCTTTAGTGAAACAGCTCAGAGGTAAAGGAGTTTACATTCATCCCAGAGAGAAATGGTGACTAGGCTGTTTCATTTGTTTGGACAGTCTTTGCTCTGGTATACTCTTGTTCCAAGAGACTACTTGTATATCACTTTCTTCCAGTAATTCTTTCTGAATGAAATACAAGGGATGAATGCAAGAAGGATAATGTCTGGCATCAAATCAGTGTGGAAAAATAATAGCAAATTGTGTGTGTGCACATGTGTGTGGGGGGGGAGGAGTACTGGGCTTAAATTCAGGGCTCTGCCCTCTTAGCTCTTCAATTCAAGGTTGGCATTCTACTCATGAATCACTACTCTACTTTCTGCTTTCTGCTGGTTAACTGGAGATGAGTCTCTCAAATTTGTCTGCCTCGGGTGGTTTCTAGCATTGATCCTTTACTCTCAGCCTCCTGAGTGGCTGGGGTTTCTGTCCTGAGTCACCAATGTTTGGCTTCTGTCCTGACTTAGAGAGCTATTCGTCTTTCCAGTTTGTTTTCTCACTGGACCAGTGAAACAGGCATTCCGGAGAGACTGCCTGACTAGTTCATCTGTCTTGTACAAATATTTACACTCCCACAGCCCATTTCCACAGCGCTCACCCCAAATCCGCAGCCTCAAGGTGTCTCCCAGGCAGGGATTACTGTCCAAGTGCAGTGCTACTTCCAATACCTAAAAGGAAAACAAAGTGCTGTCAAGGAAAATGTCCTGTTGCCAGAGAGAAAAGATGATGTTTATGAAATTGTCAGCTGTCCAGGCCTTCTAGGTTAATGCTTTTAATAAGTTCAAATGTGAAGGAATAGTATAATGACTCTGAATTTTGGCATCAAAAGCTCTGGAACTGGTCCATGTCTGTGAATGATCTGGGTAACTGTGTTTGCCATTGAACATAACAACATTGCTGGGTGCCAGTGGCTACACCTGTAATCCTAGCTCCTCAAGAGGCTAAGATCTGAAAATCCTGGTTCAAAGCTGTCCTAGACAGGAAAGTCCATGAGATGTGTGGCTCAGGTGGTAAAAAGCTAAAGTACAGCAGCACCCAGGCCCTGAGTTCAAGCTCTAGGACTAACACACACACACACACACACACACACACACACAGCATTTTGGCGTGCATATATATATATATAATTTGGATTTTTGTATTTTGTAGCATGAGAGTGTTGGGCAAAGTGAATGTATGTGTTTCCTGTCAACTTAGAGTAAAAAAACCAGTGAAAATTAGTGACCTGATGTCCATAAAAAGAAAGCACAGATGTGCCTGTGGCCTGCAGGACATCTTCATTCCCCGCTCAGCCACTGTTCAGGTGACCTTCGGTAAGCTGCTTTTCTCACTTTGGTTTTTTCTCACTTACTTGTTTTTCCTTTTTAAAATTTTGTTGCTGTTATTGTTGTTTGTTTTTCTGCTTCGCATATGTGTGCATGCATACCTGTGTGTGTGTGTGCACGCCAAGTACTGGTACTTGAACTCAGGGCCTGGGCATTATCCCTTAGCTGGTGCTCTACTATTTGAGCCACACCTCTACTTCTGAATTTTTGGTGGTTAATAGGCGATAAGAGTCTCACACACTTTCTTGCCCAGACTGGCTTCATAACATGATCTTCAGATCTCAGCCTCCTGAGTGGCTAGGATGACAGGCATGAGCCACTCGTACCCAGCCATTCTGGTTGAGTTGGTTGTAAAGCCCCTGGATAATCAATAATGTCTGTTTCATTCATGAGGAACCCAGACAACATTTTTTTATGTAGGTGTGTGTGTATGTATGTATGTGATTTAATTCTCTGAGAATATTTTTTATCCCTGTTTTCCTGATTAAAAAAAAAATTAGCTGGGTGCCAGTGGCTCAGACCTCTAATCCTAGCTACTCAGAAGGCTGAGATGTGAAGGTCTCAGTTCAAAGCCAGCCCAGGCAGGAAAGTCTGTGAGACTCTTACCTCAAATGAACCAGCAGAAGACTAGAAGTAGAACTGTGGCTCTAGGTGGTAGAGTGCTAGCCTTGCACAAAAGAGCTCAGGGACAACTCAGGACAGCCCAGGCCCTGAGTTCAAGCCCCATGACCAACCAAAAACAAAATAAAAAAGAATGACCACAAAAGTGACTTGACTTACTCAGAGTTAATTGAGGATATCTATTTTAGAGTTTACATTCTTCAGTCCTAGGTTGTACCTACTGTTTGCTGGGTTTTTTAGTTTATTGTTATTTTAGAGGTGATAAACAGTGGGGTTACTTCTACATATATCAGGTAGTAAGTACATTTCCTTTCGCACAATGTCATCCGTTCCCTCATTTTCTCCCATCTCCACCAATGAGCTGCATACCTCGCTTTCATCAGTCCAGTGCATTCCACTGCTGCATTTTTAACCCCTTTTCCTTGGACTCTGTGCCCCCCCCTTACAGATATGGATGTGCATACACCCTATATAAGGTAAAGAATACAGAGTCATCAGAAAAATAAAAAACAAATTAAGAAAAAAGACCTTTATTTCTGTATCTTTGGAGTTTGTTTCAGTGTGTATATTATTTTATCTACACATGAAGGAGCACTTGGGCTTTGCACCTTTGTGATTCTCTCCTAAGACTATCCTCTTTTTGTCTCCCTGTGTGTGAGTATCTAGAATCCTGTGTAATTTGTCCTATCCCAGTGCGCTTTAGATCTAACTTCCGCATATCAGGGAGAGCATTGCGCCGTCTGTCTCTCTGATCTTGGCTTACCTCACTTAACATGATTTGTTCTCGTTCCATCCGTTTCCTTGCAATGACATTATTTTATTCTTTCTAATGGTTATGTAAAATTCCATTGGGTGTAGGTATCACATTTTTTGGATCCACTCCTCTATTGTGGGGCATCTGGGCTATTTCCATATCTTAGCTAGTGTGAATAGTACAGCAAGGAACATTAATGTGCAGGCATCCTTATCATATCCTGGCTCATGATGCTCAGGTAGATGCCTAGGAGTGGTATGGCTGGGTCGTGGGGAAGGTCTATGTTTAGTTTTTTGAGGAACCTCCAGACTGCTTTCTAGAGTTTACATTCCCACGAGCCGTGTGGGGCTCCTTTTGCCCACATCCTGGCCAGCACTTGTTAAAATTCAAAATGTTAACCAATCTAACTGGGATGTGATATCTCAGAGTTACTTTGGTTTGCATTTCCTTTATGGCCAGGGATGATGAGCATTTCCTCATGTGTTTCTTTGACATTCTTACCTCTTCTTCTGAGAACTTTCTTCTTAGCTACCTTGACCATTTAGTAATTTGTATATTAAGTTTGGGAGGAGTTAGTTTCTTGAACTTCTTGTCTATATTGGATATTAAGCCTGTGCCTTATATATTGCTGGTAAAATCTTTTCCCAATTGGTTGGTTGTCTTTCTAGTTAAGTAACTATGTCCTTAGCAGAAACTTTTTATTTTAATGTCCTACTTGTTGAGTTTCTCTCCTATCTGTTGTGCCCCTGGGACGCTGTTCAGGAAGTTCTAATGACTCTCCTACTCACTCTTGAAGTAGTTTCAGAGTTTCAGGTCTGACTGTGAGATCTTTGATCCACTTTGAATTGATGTTGGTGCATGGTGACAGACAGGGATCCACTTTTAGTTTTCTTCATATGGCTGCCCAGTTTTCCCAACACCAGTTGTTGAAGAGGCTATGTTTTTTTCCACTGTATGTCTTTGGCTCCTTTGTTGAATATCAGATGACTGTATTTTATTTCTGTGTCTTCTAATCTATTACATTAGCTTTGTGGTCTATTTTTGTGCCAATACCAAGCTGTTTTTGTTATTATGGCTCTGTAGTAGAGCTTGAAATCTAGCATTGTGATACCACCCACATTGCTTTTTATTGCCTAGAATTGTTTTGGCTATTCTAGGTCTTTTGTTGTTCCATGTGAATTTTTGGGTTTTGTTTTTTTTTTGTTGTTGGTCGTGGGCCTTGAACTCTGAGCCTGGGCACTGTCTCTCAGCACTTCAGCTCAAGGCTACTGCTCTACCACTTGAGCCACAGCACCACTTCGGTTTTTCTGGTGGTTTATTGGAGATGAGAGTCTCATGGACTTTGCTACCTGGGCTGGCTTTTAACCATGTTCATCAAATCTCAGCCCCCTGAGTTGCTAGGATTACAGGCATGAGACACTGGCGCCTGACTAGATTGTTTTTTCTATTTTGGGATTGCATTGAATTTGTATATCATTTTTGGCAGTATGGCCATTTTCTCAATAAACATTCCATCTATCCATGAACATGGAAAGTATTAACATTTCCTGATGTTCTCTTTGATTTCTTTAGATTTTTATAGGTTTCGCTATAGAGATCTTTTAGATCTTTGGTTAGGATAATTCCTAGGTTGTTGGGTTTGGGGGATTTTTTTGAGGCTGTTGCAAATGGGGTTGTTTTTATGATTTCCCTTTCTGCTTGTTCATTGTTGGCCTACAGAAAGGCTACTGGTTTCTGTGGATTAATTTTGTATTCCACTTCTTTGCTGAAGTGGTTTATTAGTTCTAGGAGTTTGGGAGTACAATTTTTTTGGGTCCTTATATAAGATCATGACATCTGCAAGTTTAATTTCTTCTTTCCCTATGTGAATCTCCTTTATGTCCTTTTCTTGCCTTATTGTTCTGGCTAAGAATTCCAGAACTATATTGAAGAGAAGAGGTTATAGCTATTGTGTGTGATAACTCAAAGGTGAAAACCTTTGATAATCAATATTCAATTTTTTAAGTCAGTGTTAGGCAACAATGTAATCCTAGTTCTGTAATCCTAGCTACTCAGGAGGCTAAGATCTGAGGATTAAGATCTGAAGCCAGCTCAGTCAGCAAAGTCTGTGAACTCTTATCTCCAATTAACCAGCAAAAAGCTAAGAGTGGAGGCATTGCTCAAGCAGTAGGACACAAGCCTTGAGCAAAACAAGTCAAGTAAGAGCATGAAGCCCTGAGTTCGAGTTTCAGGACTAGTACAAACTAAAAAGCATTTTCTTTTAACTGTCATGACCATTTCTGCTTTGCAGAGCTTGAATTAAATGAGAGAATCCACACTGGGGACCCAAGGAGAGGCCTCTCTGTCTATATGGTCACAATTGCATCTGTGAGTTCCTGGAAGTTCTCTGTCCCTGAGACTCAGTTTCCACATTTATAGACTAGGAAACTGTGACCTTCCTTAAGGACGGGAAATCCAAGCAAAGCCTGTAAAAGAACCCAGCACACAATAGTGTTTCACACACCTGTCTTTACAGTCAAGTCCCTCCTACAGGCTACTCAGCTACCTCACTCTACCTTAGAAAAGTTCCTCTGTGTTCCTCAACACAGGTATATGGCTGGACACTCCAAGGTTCCCTTCCAGGGCCCACCCCACCCCCCACAACGCCCCCCAGCTAAGACACTTTAAGCCCCCTAGGGACTTATTCCAAGGGAACAATGTCACCAAAGGGGGGGAGCACTTCCGGTGGAATTCCTACCCCCCTCAAATTCCCAGCCTCCCTTTTCAATTCAGAGCTGCTGAAAGGTTGTGGCAGGTGCTACACAGATGTTCTCCACCCCGCCCCCCACACCCAGCCAGTGTTATTAGGGGTTAGTCTCAGACCCCTTCCTTGGGGGACTGCTCAGTTGCTGACCCGAGTCTCTTTTGGTTCATGCATCTTTCTGGCCCTCTTACACCTAGCTGTCAAGATGTGTGTGTGTGTGTGTGTGTGTGTGTGTGTGTGTGTGTGTGTGTGTGTGCACGCGCGCACGTGCGTGTGTGCATGTGCACGTGCGTGCATGCATGTGTATGTGTGCTCGTCCTGGGGCTTGAACTTGGGGCTTAGCATGCTATCTCTGCTTTTTCACCCAAGATGGATGTCTTACCATTTGAGCCACATCTCAACTTCCATCTTTTCGTTGATTAATTGGAGGAAAGAGTCTCACGGACACTCCTGCCTAGGTTAGTGTCCAACCAGGATCCTTAGATCTCAGCAAGGATAGCAAGGATTATAGGTGTGAATAACAGGTACCTGCCTAGTAGTTTCCAAATGTCTTCTCTTTTATTCTTGAGCTATAATAAATTATATAGATTTATGGAAAAAACGAAGTTTTTAACTGCTCACCTGGCAAAGACAAGCCCCAGACAGAGGAATAAAAAGAAAAGGCATTTTCTCACTTAGTCTAGAGTCTCACAAACTTACCTGTATAGACCCCGGGACCCTGGGAAATGGCCTTAAGATGCACTGTTTGCTTTCTGTGTATTTCACCCTGCCCTGAGGAGAGTATTGTGTCCTCTCTGAAAGGTCCAGTACCTTGTACACGAAGCCCATTAGAATTCCAAGCACTCAGAAATAATGTTGCCCTCCTCTCCTGGGGATGGTGAGGAGGAAAGGACCTTTATTCATCCAGGAGATGGGAGCAGGGCCAGAAAACACGGGGATTGCATTGCCACCCCTTGCAGTCCAGGCTGTGCTGGATATGAGAGATGGAAAAGTAATTTTCATGCTCAGGTGACTGTGATGAGTTCAAAGAGGTGGCCAGCACGCTGACACCTGTTTGTCATCCACAGGTTGATAGTCCACAACTGGCTGGATACTATAAGACCTTAATCATTGTACTCAGCTCTCTTTGGTTCTATAGACTTATTGGCTCAAACAGAATTTCCTTGAATCTAGAACACTCTAAATGGATGGCATGCATTTGCCACTCTGGCTTCACCTGCCCAGAGCAGACATTGCTAATCAATTGTAATGTGAAATGGATATGTGGTCACTCCAATAGAGGGGAAAATTGAGTGTTGTTCTACCCTACCCTCTCCCTGAGCTGGGGTGTCTATAAAAGTTGCTATAATGAAGCCAACCTGAGTCCAGGCCCTCAAGCCAAGCAGGGATCTCCAGGTCCCAGTAACTATATTATTAACTTCATTCTGAGATTGTCAGGATGAGGAACATGGCCATCTTTAACAACTGTGGTGCAAAATAAGAACATTGCTGGGAGTTCATACATCATGCTTCGTGAGGTCTATGTGCCTAAATTACTTTTCTGTGTGCGCTCATGTGGGGCTTGAACTCAGGGCTGGGGTGCTGTCTTGGTCCTCTCTATGTGAGTCACAACTCCACTCTGAATTTTTGTGGGTTCAGTGGAGACAAGAATCAAATGGACTTTCCATCCTAAGCTGCCTTCAAATTATGATGCCCAGAGCTCAGCCTCCGGGTAGCTCCTGATCTACTCGTTCGATGATCTCTCTGATTTCACCTCTTAGGAAGATGACAGATTTCCTTTGGTTAAGCTGTAAGTTGTTGGTGCACACGAGTTATACAGTTGGAATCCACCCTGCATTTGCCATGCCCCAGTCCATCGGCTAGCTGTGTATTTTTACACAACCCTGGGCATGTTTTCCCATCTGTTTATAACTTAGATCTAACTTCCACCTACAGGAGGAAATGTGTCCCTGGTCTCTCTAAGCTCAACTTACTTCACTTCACATATTGTTTTCCAGGTCCATCCATTTCTCTGCAAATGACATAGAATTATTCTTCCTGACAGGTGAGTGAAATTTCATTATGTGTATCTATGTGTATATAATATGATATGTGTGGTTTTACATATATATGCATTTGTATATATGTCTTGTGGTTTTATATACATATATATATATATTTGTACTTATGTATGTGAAAGGCATCTAGCTATGGTGAATAGTGCAACAATGTACATGGAAATACAAGTGTCTTTACCATGTTCTGACTGAATACTCTGGATAAATGTCCAAGAGTAGTGTCACTGGATCATAGGTTAGCTCTGTGTTTAGTTTTGGGACAGATGAATAGAGACAAGGTGAGCAAAAACAGTCCTAACATTGAATGTGCATATATGAACATAGAGCCAAGTAACTTGAGGGCAGGGTAAGTTGGAAGAGATGGAGGAGGAGGACTGAAGGGGTAATGCCGATCAAAATGTGTTAATCTCATCTGGTGTGTTGAATTGAAACCCCTTGGTACAACTACTTATAAATAATATTAGAAAAGAATTTCAGGGGGGCTGGGAAGGTGGCTCAGTGGTAGAGCACTTGCCTTGCATGCTCGAGACCCTGGGTTCGATTCCTCAGCACCACATAAGCAAAAAGAAAAAAGCCGGAAGTGGCGCTGTGGCTCAAGTGGTAGAGCGCTAGCCTTGAGCTGAAGAGCTGAGGGACAGCGCCCAGGCCCAGAGTTCAGGCCCCACAACCAGACCCCCCCCCAAAAAAAAAGAATTTCAGGGAAAGGAAAAGAAAATGAAAGAAGAAAGAAAAAGAGAGGGAAAAAAGGAAGGAAGGAAAGCAGGAAGGAAGGAAGGCAGAAAGAAAAGAACAAGAGAGAAAGAAAATAAATGGAAGCAAGCAAATGGGTGTGATGGCTCACATCTATAGTCCTAGCTACTCAGAAGGCTGAGATCTGTGAATCGCAGTTCGAAGCCGGCCTGGGTGCATGGTAGGGCTTGAACTCAAGACCTGGCCACTGCCCCTGAGTTCTTCCACTCAAGGCTAGCACTCTACCACTTGAGCCACAGCTCCACTTCCAGGTTTCTGGTGGTTATTGGAGATAAGAGTCTCATGGACTTTCCTGCAATCCTTAAATCTCAGCTTCTTGAGTAGCTAAGATGACAGATGTGAGCCACCAGCATCCAGCTATATAAGACTCCTATCTCCTGTTAACCACCAGAAAGCCAGAAGTGGAACTGTGATTCAAGTGGTAGTGCTAGCCTTGAGCAAAAAAAGCTCAAGGAGGGGCTGGGAAGGTGGCTCAGTGGTAGAGTGCTTGCCTTGCATGCATGAGGCCCTGGGTTCGATTCCTCAGCACCACATAAGCAAAAAAAGAAAAAAGCTGGAAGTGGCGCTATGGATCAAGTGGTAGAGCACTTGCCTTGAGCTGAAGAGATGAGGGACAGCGCCCAGGCCCAGAGTTCAGGCCCCACAACCGGACCCCCCCCCCCCAAAAAAGCTCAAAGACAGCATACAGGCCCTGAGTTCAAAATCGTAGGACTGGCGCACACACACAATATGGAGATTCAAAGGTGACTGATCATGAACACCTTCCTGGCATGGATCTGGCTGTGTGCATTTTTAACAAACTGTCTAAAGTTTATGAATCACTAGCTAAGCACTAGTGGCACAGGCCTCGTAATTCCAGCTAGTCAAGAGGCCAAGATCTGAGAATTGTATTTCAAAGTCTGCCTGGGCAGGAAAATCTCTTAAGAATCTTGTATTCAGTTGACTTCCCAAAAGCCAGAAAGTAGAGGTGTGGCTCAAGTGGTAGAGCACCAACCTTGAGCAAAAAAGTTAAGAGAGTGTGAAGCCCTGAGTTCAAACTCCAGTGCCAACACGCGCGCACGCACACGCGCACACACACACACACACACAATCCAACAACAAAAAGAACCTGGATAGCTCTGATTTCTGGACTTTTGCTGTGCATGAGCAATGCTTACAAAAGACATCATAGCTGGACCTTCTGGAATTCTGTTTGTCCTTCTGTGATTGTAGACACAAGATTGGGGACATTAGCCCGAGGCAGGTCTGACGTCTATTGTGTCATGATGTCTGTAGAAATCAGAAAACTAGGATGTCCTTGCGGGAGCCCCGCAGGAGCTGCTGCAGTGGTTCTGAGAGGGGAAGCCAGGACGCTGCCCATCTGTCCAGACAGGATGTGAGGGTTAAGCAATCCAAACTTGACTATGTTGCCTCTGTGATTCTCAAACTTTAAAGTTTGAGTCTGTGATTCTTAATACCACTTAATAGTCTTAATATCTTAATATCTCTTAACATCTCTTAACATCTCACTCTTAATATCTTAGTATCTTGATATCAATCTCTTAATATCTCTGTCTGTCTGTCTGTCTCCGTCTCTGTGCTCTTGCTTAACTTCTCCCTCAAAGCTCTGCCATTACAGGCAGCTCAAAATCCTTCAGGTTTCCGTAGAATGACAGGAAGGCCCTCTGTCCATCTGCCTGTGGGTGTTTTCATTATCATGATTACTATTGTTGTTATTGTTACTTTCATCTTTATGTAAAGTGAACTTTGGAATTAGACCATTTGCCTCTGAAGGACAAACATATTAATGGCTTATGAGCTGAGATCCTATGGATTCAGAAAATAACTGTTTGCCATTTGTATTTGTTGGTTTGCTTTCTGGGTTTGGTGCAGGGAGATTGACCCTACAATCTGAGGCACATGCTCTACTATGAGAATATCCCAGCCTCTCTTTTCCTCTTATACATTTCTCCCCCCAGGGGAAAAATCTTCTCTGTTAGGTGCCAGTGGCTCATGCCTGCAATCCTAGCTACTCAGGAGGCTGAGATCTGAGGATCACAGTTCAAGGCCAGCCCAGGCAGGAAAGTCCATGAGACTTATTTCCAATGAACTAGCAAAAAGCCAGAAATGGAGCTATGGTTCAAGGAGTAGAGTACCAGCCTTGAGCAAAAAAAGCTCTGGGACAGCACCGAGGTGCTGAGTTGAAGCCCCAGTACAGGAATACACACAATTTTTTTTCTAATTGAGCAAGTTATAAATATATTGTTAATAACTATAAAAATATACCATTAATATGCTGAAAAAATGTAGCAGAAAGAAGCAGCTATCTGCCACATCACTTATTGTAGCTCTTCCTCTAGGTTTCCCCTTGTGTACACAGCAAGTAGATTTATTACACAATTTATTACACAATTTGGACCAAGTGCATTTAACTTAAAATGAATTGCCAACCATCATTGTGGAGTTCCCTCAGGTGTGTGGTTCCCTGGGCTGACACTTAGGAACTCTGTCAACATCAGAGCAACATAGGGACCCTTGAACCAGGACCTCGTGCCAGACTTTGCTGACAGTGCCAAGTGACACTGGTCCTGCCGGCAACTGCCTTTGGCACAGCCTCCTTCCTGAGGCAACAAAGACAATCAGCAGTTGATGTCTTGTGTGTATGGGTGAGTGTGTGTGTGTGCACGTGCGCGCATGCATGCGCAGAGGTATGTCTATATCTGTATCTATCTATATCTATCTATGTGTATGTCTCTCTCTATATCTTTATATACCTTTATATTTGTGGGTCAGTGCTGAGCCTTGAACTGATAGCCTCACACTCTGGTGTTTGCCCCAAGGCTGGTGCTGTACCACTTGAGTCACAGCTCTATTTCTGTCTTTTTGCTGGCTAGTTGGAGGTAAGAGTCTCATAGACTTTCCTCTCTGGGTTGCCTTTGAACTTTAGTTCTCCAGATCAGCCTTCTAAGTGGCTGGATGATGGTGGGGGCCATAATGTAGAAAGCATTCTTATCTTGCAAAGGGGCTGAGTTGGTCATAGGCTGTGATTTGCCCACCCAGCTGAACCCCATCCAGGAGCAGTTTGAACCCCCAGAGGGGTCCAGCCCCCACTTCCATAGGCATCCAAGTGATCTCCTCATCATGGCAGGAAATGACCCACTAAGTCCGACCCTTCAGGGGTTCTGAGCGCTCCTAGAGAAAGCTGAGGCTGAACGGCAGTGGTCTGTGGATGAGTGCCCCTGACCTCTTGGCAAGCGTCTGGTCCTTACCACCCCATGGCTGGTTCCTGTGGTACCTATTTTTCAGAGGTAAGCTGAGGTTTGAAGGAGCTAAGCAATGTGCTCCAAGGGATTCTCAGTTTTCAAGGGGCAGAGCCACATGAAGCCTGTTGTGGACAGGCAGGGGACAGGAAGGGGACAAGGACATGACAGGAAAGGACAAGGAAGGGGCAGAAGGGACAGGAAGGGTCTCTACAACCGAACTCCACTAGAGCAGAGCAGGGACTCCCCCAGCCCACCCCTCACTGCCCTGAAGAGGGAAGAAGTTGCATTGAAAACGGAAACTGGGACTCGATTTCCCCTGCAGCCTCCTGGCTCCCAGTGCCCCACCCAGGCGCAGCTGCCCTGTCAATCAAGTCTACAAGTAGGTTATGCAGATGAGTGGATGTGGGACAGGTGCCCCGAGACTGAGCCTGGGAGGCCTGGAGCCAGGGCCCCGGCCTGGCCTGGCATAGAAGCCGCCTGTCTTGTCTCCCCTGTACACCTCCCCCGGGAGTCTCCTCCTGCCCAACTCCCCTAGGCTTTCTGGGGCTCCCTACCAGGGTGACCCAGATGACACCCCACATGGAGGAGCACAGGAGACCTGAGCCTTGTTCTCCTTTGGCGCTGCCAGGCTGCAAGGGTTTCTGCCTGTCTAGCCAAACCAGCTCTATATGCCCTCGCAGGGGACTGCAAGGGACAGAGAGATCTTGCAATCTGCCCACAGCTACAGCCTCCAAAAGACACAGCCCCAGCTCAAACCCTGGAGACTCACCGTGGCCTGCTGCTGTCTGTACCACAGTGGTGCCGGTTCTTTGACAACGTCCACAGTAGCCAGGCACTGGTGGCTCACACCTGTCATCCCAGATATTCAGGAGGCTGAGATCTGAGGATCGTGGTTCAAAGCCAGCCCAGACAAGAAAGTCCATGAGACACTTATCTCCAATTAAGCACCAAAAAGCTGGAAGTAGCACTGTGGCTCAGGTGGTAGAACACTAGCCTTGAACCAAAAAAGCTCAGAGACAGCACCCAAGCCCTGAGTTTAAGCCCCAGGTTTGGCACAAAAAAGAAGCGTACCTAGCCTGAGCAGTGGGGTGAAGGGGAGATTTTTGGCACAGGTGACCAGAATGTTCCAGCGTGGGCTCTGGTTTTCACTGGTTCATGTTGTGTGTGGCATGGCCTCCTCCTGCTGCCCCCTACACCTCTACTCTGACTCCAGAAGCCCCATTTCCCTCCCCCCAGCTGTCCCCTCCCCCACTGCCCCCTCCTCCCCCAGCCCCCTGCACGAGGACAAAGCATGCTCTGGGTTTCCATGTGTCACCAAAATGTCTCAGGTCTCAAAGGAGATGTTCCAAACAACTCCTTCCCAGCATCTGTCTTTCCTCTGGAGGGTCATAACCCCTTCCAGGAAAGATGGCGGGCTGTCTTTGTTTTTGGATTTCATTGAGGAGTGGGGAGGGAGAGAGAGAAAGAGAGAGGGAGAGAGAATGAAAGGGTGCACTGGGGCTTGAATTCAGGGACTGAGCACTGTTCCATAGCTTTTATTCACTAAAAGCTGGCACTCTACCACTTGATCCGTATCTCCACTTTGGCCTTTTGCTGGTTAATTGGAGATAAGAGTCTTTCACAGACTTTTCTACCCAAGCTCTCGTCAAACTGTGATCCTCAGATCTCGGCCTCTGAAGTAGCTAGGGTGACAGGTGTGAGCCCAGCAGTGCCCGGCTCTGCTTGCCTGTGAGGCCTGTGCACGGGAGGAATGAGATAAGGCAGGTGAATTACACCAGAGCCAGCCACAAGGTGCCTCGCTTTCCCCGGGCTGCTGCGCGGGGCTGGGGAATGTGGTTTGCATAGATTGCTGAGTGTTCGTATCAGCAGGGTCTGAGCCAGAGGAGTGCAGATCCTGGCCCTCCCATGCAGGCCACAGCCCACAGAGCTTCCCATGGGGCAGGGAGGAATGAGAATGACCCTTGGAGACTTCATCAGAGGGCTGTGGACAGGAGCATCTTTCACCCCCAGCTGAGGTGTGACACCTTCAGTGGGAGGCGTGGAAGTGCAATTCACACCAAAGCTGGCGTTCTGCTCAGTGTTCACTCCAAGCGCTGGCCGGCACTTCAGATGCCCAGTCTACTTCGTTCCTCTGAAAGATTTACTAGGATATCATTATCCCCATTTGTGTGTGTGTGTGTGTGTGTGTGTGTGTGTGTGTGTGTGAGTACTGGGGCTTGAAATCAGGGCCTGGGTGCTGTCCCTGAGCTTCTGTGCTCAAGGTTGGCACGCTACCACTTGCACCACACCTCCACTTCTGGCTTTTTGCTGGTTCATTGAAGGGAAGAGTCTCACAGATGTTACTGCCCAGGCTGGCTTTGAACCCTGATCCACAGATCTCAGCCTCCTGAGTATCTTAGATGAAAGGTGTCAGCCACTAATGCATTGCAGCTCTGGTGCCTAGACACCACTGGAAAGGCGAAGTGGAAGGCTGTCTGGCACCCAATGCCAGTGCAGGCAGGAGGGGCAGTGTGGAGGGCTTCTGGGAAGGTTCAGGGTCCAGAGCTGTCACAGTGTCTCCAGACCAATCATTGATGTCACCCAACTCAGTCATATGGTTTGGAGAAGAAAGACTGATTCCATTAAAAAAAATATGTAGGGGCTGGGAAGGTGGCTCAGTGGTAGAGCGCTTGCCTTTGCATGCATGAGGCCCTGGGTTCGATTCCTCAGCACCACATAAGCAAAAAGAAAAAAGCTGGAAGTGGCGTTATGGCTCAAGTGGTAGTGCGCTAGCCTTGAGCTGAAGAGCTGAAGAACAGTGCCTACGCCCAGAGTTCAGGCCCCATGACCGGAAAAAATATATATATATATTCAGCCAAGCATTGTGGCTCACAACATTTGTCACCCTGGCTACAATTCTGTAATCCTTTGATCCTAGCTGCTCAGCAGGCTGAGATCTGAGACTTGTGATTTGAAGCCAGTTGGGACAGAAAAGTCCAGGAGACTCATCTCCAATTATCCACCAAAAAGCCAAATGTGTGGCTGTGGTTCAAGTGGTAGAGCACTAGCCTTGAGCAAAGAAAAGTTAAAAAAAAAAAAAGCTAAGGGGCAGCACCCAGGCTCTGAGTTCAAGCCCCAGGACACACACACACACACACACACACACACACACAGCGCTGAGGGCATGGCTCAAAAGGTAGAGCACTTTCCTGGCATGCTTTAGGCCTGGGTTCAATCCCCAGGACTACTTTTTATTTTATTTTTTTTAAGTAAAGAAAAAAAAAAGTAAAGAAATCTTTAGCCAGGCATGATTTATTCCCACCTGTAGCCTAGCTACTTAGGATGCTGAGATCTAAGGATAATGGGTCAAAGCCAGCAAAGACAGAGAAGACTCTCCAATTAAACAGCAAAAAGCCAGAAGTGGAAGGTGTGACACAAGTGGTAAAGTGCCATCCTTGAGCAAAAAATGTTAAAGGGCATTTTCCAGGCCCTGAGTTCAAGCACCAGTATTGAAGTACACACCACCCACCCATACACACCACCCACCTGCCCCTCCCCACACACAGAGTTAAAATCTCTTTGCCATACTTAGTAACACCAAAAGAAAGTAATTACATGAGATAAAATGGATTAAGATGGCAATTATACTATAATTATAATCTCCATTTCCTAAAAATATCTTTAGCCAATGGTCTGTGCCAAGACGGTTGGACATCTTCAAACACATGAATCTTTATGAGTGATTTCTCTGAGACTCATGAGAAGGGGCTGCAGAGCCAGGGCCTGCACACGGCCCTGCAGACCTCACTGCCCCTCCTCCCTCTACTGGCCTGACCACCCCCCCTTGCAGCCTGCTTTCCTTCCACCCATCCAGCACACCAGGGCCACTGCTGACCCAGGCCCACCCTGTCCCAGAAACCCCACACCACCCAGGGGCCTGGGGCTGGGGTGCCACTGGGAGCTCACGTAACCAGATGAGCAGAGCAGCCTCAATGCGATGTATAAATGACCCCCCCCACACACACACACACAAGTGGAAATGTCAACAGATGTACAAATAAGTCAGGCCCAGATGGCTCGCACCTAAAATTCCAGCTACTAAGGAGATGGAGATCTGAGGATTGTGGTCCAAAGCCAGCCCAGGCAGATAAGTCCAGATGGTATGGCTCAAGAGGTAGAGCACCAGCTTTGAGCAAAAAAAACCACAAAAAACTAAGCAAGAGTGTGAGGCCCTGAGTTCAAGTCCTAGTACCAGCACTCACACACACACACACACACCCCACACATACTACACACACATGAAAAATAACCAAAGGCCCTTCTCACTGTGCACAAGCTTTTGTCTTGCTAGAAGGAAATGATTTTTACAAAAACGTAGTGTGTTGTCTCTTTCTCTTGCCAGGGTGTGTGACCTTGGGTCTGGGTCATTGGGGGTGACATTGTGGGAGCGGGATTAGCATGTCACAGGTAGTGTGGTGACAAGGCCATGGGGCTGGCACCTGCCAGTCAAAAATCTGATGATTCAGCAGAATGATTGCTGTTTCCTCAAGAAGAAATTTTCCCCAGCTCTTCTCATTTCCTTCTTTATTTAGCATAGCACAGAACAATTTGGAGGACTTGGCTCATAAATTTCTCCCGTGGTGTAGAGCCGCATTCACGTCCTTAATGAGCCGCTAGCTGCATGGAGGGACAAGTGGGAACAAGGAACGTTATATAACACAGCAGGGCAAAAATGGCAGAGAGGAGCCGGGTGCTGGCGACTCACACCTGTGGTCCCAGCTCCTCTGGAGGCCGAGATCTCAGGATCCTGGGTCAAAGCTAACCAGAAGGAGTGGGTACCAGTGGCTCATGCCTGTAAGCCTGGCTACTTAGGAGGCTGAGATCTGAGGATTGTGTTTCAAAGCCAGCCTGGGCAGGAAAGTCCACGAGACTCTTATCTCCAATTAACCACCAGAAAACCAGAAGTGGTGCTGTGGCTCAAAGAGGTAGAGTACTAGCCTTGAGCAAAAGAGCTCAGGGCAGCACCCAGGCCTAGAGTTCAAGCCCCACGACCAACAACAACAACAACAAAAAAGAACCAGAGAGGAATCTGAGAGACTCTTATCTCCAATTAACCAGCACAGAGACAGAGGTAAAACCGGCACTGAGACAAAGGTGGAGGTGTGGCTCAAGTGGTAGAGTGCTAGTCTTGAATTTAACAAAAGCTAAGGGATTGAGAGCAGACCCTGAGTTCATGCCCCAGGACCAGCACAAAAAAATACTGGCAGAAAATATGAGCATTGTGGTTCAAAGCCAGCCCAGGCAGATAAGTCCAAGAGACTCCTATCTCCAATTAAGCCAGCAAAATGTCAGGAGTGGCGGTGTGGCTCAAGTGGCAGAACGCCAGCCTTTAGCCAAAAAGCTAAGGGAGAACACAAGGCCCTGAGTTCAAGCCTCAATATCAGCACAAAAATAATAATTATTAATAATAATAGTAATAAGAAGATCAAAGATACAGCACCATAGAAAACAAACACATCTCCATACTCTGTAGAGAGATATAGAAGTGATATGCAGGAATCTCTCTCCTACATTGTAACATCTTGGACAAGTTTTCTCAACAGAAGTGTGTGAATGGGTGTTTGTGGCTGACATTTGAAAGGTTATGAATATTTAAATAATGAGAACAGAAAGTCTTAGCCATGGAGCCCCCCACTCCGCATGGCAGCACTGAGAATGACGTGCACACTGGCTGGCCGAGTGGGATAATGCCGCACTGGAAATGGAATTAATTCTCATCACAAGCTGTCCTATCTACTCACGAAGTCTATAAATGAATCTGCGAATTCAGGGATGTCTATCAAGGTGTCTAGGAAATAGCCAAGACTCATTAATAAATGAATAGAAGCATTCAACACCCAGTACAGAAAAAAAAAATTGAAAAAGAAGAGATCTTCCTTCTGAACCACCGAAAATTCCAGTCACTGTCTGTTCCCCCAGACTGGAGGCTTCTCCCCCTCACCCCAGCTCCCTCAGCCCAGTGTGAGAGGTGAGCTTCAATAATAAGAAAGACCCAGCCATGGGAATGTGGCTTAGTGGTAGAGTGCTTGCCTAATATGCATGAAGCCAGGGGTTCGATTCCTCAGTACCGCATACACAGAAAAAGCTGGAAGTGGTGCTGTGACTCAAGTGGTAGAGTGCTAGTCTTGAGAGAAAAAGTAGCTCAGGGACAGTACCCAGGCCCTGAGTTCAAGCCCCAGGATTGGCAGAAGAAAGAAAAAGAAGAAGGAGGAGGAGGCAGACATCAGCCTAGCTATGCCTTGTTGTCTGAAATAAACATTAAATGGGATTTAAAAAACCTATAAGTAATGCATCTTTTGCATTTTTAGATACACAACTTGATCTTTCATCCCAACAGGAATGTAAGGCAGGCACTGGTGGCTCATGCCTGTCATCCTAGCTCCTCAGGAGGGTAAGATCTGAAGATCAAGGTTTAAGGCTGGCCCTAGCAATAAAACCCATGAACCTTGATCTCCAACTTGTCAGCAGAACAACAGAAGTAAGCCGGGTGCCAGTGGCTCACGCCTGTTATCCTAGCTACCCAGGAGGTTGAGATCTGAGGATTGCAGTTCAAAGCCAGCCTGGGAAGGAAAGTCTGTGAGACTCTTATCTCCAATAAACCACTCAGAAAACCAGAAGTGGCGCTGTGGCTCAAGTGGTAGACCGCTAGCCTTGAGCTGTAGAGCTGAGGGACAGCGCCCAAGCCCAGAGTTCAAGCCCTGCAACCCACACAAAAAAAGTAGAGCTGTGGCTCAAGTGAGAGTACCAGCCTTGAGTGAAAAAGCTAAACAGTAGCATGAGGTCCTAAGTTCAAGCCCCAGTGCCAGCATGAAAAAGAAGAAATACGAGACATATTGCTGTAAGCCCACGTACTTGGGAGGCTGAGACCTGAGGATCATGGTTCAAAGCCAGTTCAGGCAGCAAAGTCTATGAGATTCTTATCTCCACTGACCCACCGAAAAAGCTGAAAGTGGAAGTATGGCACAAGTGTGGAGTGCTAGCTTTGAGTTAAAAAAAAAAATCAAAGGAAGGAAGGAAGAAGGAAGGGAAAGAGGGAGGGAGTGAAGAGAGAAGAGCAGCAGAGAGAGAGAGAAAGAGAGAGAGAGCATGCAATAGACAGGCAGAGAGAAATGAAAATTAAGTCCACAATGATCGAATGGCAGCAGCTAGAACAGCAGGAGTAGAAGCGAAGGACACCCCAGGACTTCTGCGGCGTGAGTGGGATGTGAACAAGCACTTGTGAGGGGAAAGGCAAAATCTAATACAGTTAGAGATAGCCCTGGTGCACAGCGGGAAAATGCCATGCTCAACAGTGCATTCATGCATGCCCCAGGAAAAAGCCCAGCCCAAGGAAACCTACACAAGAATACTCACTCAAGTTTTTTGTGTTCTTTTTTCCCATAAAATTTTGAAATAACATCCAAGTCCAGTCTTTGGTGAAGAAAATCAATCCATCTTGGTGCAACCACTAAATATCGTGCAGGGTGAAAAGGAAGGGACACAGATTCCCATGGGAATCTGTCCTCACACTGAGCAGAGGAAAGCCAGCTTCAGGATGGTGCTCACCCACCTGCATCTAATGTTACAAAACCACAGGTGGGCTGGGAAGGTGGCTCAGCGGTAGAGTGCTTGCCTAGCATGCATGAAGCCCTGGGTTCGATTCCTCAGTACCACATGCACAGAAAAAGCCAGAAGTGGTGCTATGGCTCCAGTGGTAGAGTGCTGTCCTTGAGCAAAAGAAGCTTAGGGACAGTGCCCAGACCCTGAGTTCAAGCCCCGGGACTGGGCAAAAAAACAAAAACAAAAACAGGAAACAGCCAGAGGTCAGTGACTCACACCAGCCCATGGTCCTTGTTCCTCAGGAGCTGAGATCTGAGGATCACAGTTCCCAGGCAGCCCACAGACAGATTCATGAGACTCCAGTGAGCCAGCAAAAAGCTGGAAGTGGAGTTGTGGCTCAAGTGGTAGAGCTCCAGTCTTGAGCAAAAAATCTAAGGAAAAGCATGCGGGACCCTGAGTTCTAACCTCAGTACTGGCACAGTAAATAAATAGATAAATAAAGTTATAAATAAATAAACAGTCCACAGGAACTAACACTCTGTAGTATATGAACAGGTGTATAATAAAAATACAAATACACTTAAAATATTCTAATGTGCATGTATGTGTGTGCACATGTGTGCATGTGTGTACATGTGCATGTGTATAGGTGTATGTGCGGATACTGGTGTTGAACTCAGCTCCTTGCATTCGTGCTTGGTGTTTTTGCTACCACTTGAGCCACACCTTCACTTTCAGCTTTTTGCTGGTTCATTGGAGATAAGTTTCCTAGACTTTCTTGCCCAGCCTGGTTTTGAACCTCAGTCCTCAGATCTCAGCCTCCTGAGTGGCTGGGATTACAGGCGTGAGCACCAGCGCTGGCTCTGGTTGTGTTTTTAATCTCTCTGTGCTCCTATCCCCTGTCTCATTCCTAATACTGTGTATCTGGCTCTTTACCTAGAGTAAACTTTTTCAAACTTTGTTTTCAAACTGCTTCAAAGAAATCACTTTGGAAGTCATTTTTAGTTGTTGGTTTTGTCTTATCAATTAACGTCTGCTTTTGACTTTGCAATGCCTCATCCTTGTGTGGTTTTTTTTTTTTCCTCCTTTGGTCGAGGGTCTGGAACTCTGGGCCTGGGCACTGTCCCTCAGCTCTTCAGCTCAAGGCGAGCGCTCTACCACTTGAGCCACAGCGCCACTTCCAGTTTTCTGGTAGTTAATTGGAGATAAGAGTCTCATGGACTTTCTTGCCCGGGCTGGCTTTGAACCACAATCCTCAAATCTCAGCCTCCTGAGTAGCTAGGATTACAGGCAGCTCCTCATGGCTTTCAAAGTGTTTATATCACTTCTTCAGATGATTTATTTCACTGTGGGTAGTAATTCTTGCTCACTGATGAAAGTCATGATTTTTTTTTTTAATGTGTGTGTGGTTGAGAGCAATCACCACCTCACTCCATAAATTCTTTTTTGTTTGTTTGCTGCTTGCTTCTTTGTGACTGTACTGGGGCTTGAACTCAGGGCCTGGGCACTGTCCCTTAGTCTTTTTTGCTCAAGACTGGTACTCTACCACTGAAACACAGCTCCATCTCCAGCTTTTAATTGGGGATAGAGACTCACAGATTTTCCTGCTTGGGCTGGCTCCAACCACAATTCTCAGATCTCAGCCTCCTGAATAGCTGGGATTACAGGCATGAGCCACTGGCTCCTGGTTGCTAGATACATTTTAATTATATGTTATTTTCATTATAGTGATTTTTTAAATATTCTGTAAGGGTAGTTTAATTTTCTCACAGACTCATTAATGTTATTCAAATCAAGAAGGTTGTTAATTCATTCATTTGTGTGCTGCTTTGTGATTAGAAGCAGGCTAGAAAACTTCCACTCTGCAATTTGTAGGTATTTTTGGTATAAATCTCTTTAATCAGTTTCTGTTCTGTGAACATCTGAAAATAATGTTAATTCTTTTTTTTTTTTTTTTGTCAGTCGTGGGGCTTGAACTCTGGGCCTGGGCGCTGTCCCTCAGCTCTTCAGCTCAAGGCCAGCGCTCTACCACTTGAGCTACAGCGCCACTTCCGGTTTTGTGGTGGTTTATTGGAGATAGGAGTCTCACGGTCTTTCCTGCCCGGGCTGGCTTTGAACCTCGATCCTCAGATCTCAGCCTCCTGAGTAGCTAGGATTACAAGCGTGAGCCACCAGCGCCCGGCAATAATGTTAATTCTTTACAGGCAATGGAAAGTCTACTACAGCATTAATTAGTATTAATCAAATATTTTCTTTTTTTAAAATTGCACCAACACTGGGATTTGAACTCATGGCCTCATGCTCTCCTTCAGTGTCTTTGGTCAAGGCTCTCACTCTACCACTTGAGCCATGGCTTCACTTCTGGTTTTCTGGTATTTCATTGGAGATAAGAGTCTCATGGACTTTCCTGTCTGGGCTGGCTTTGAACTATGATTCCCCAGGGCTCAGCCTCCTAGTAGCTAGGATTACAGACAGAATATTTTCTGTCATTTTTAACAGTGTTTGCTTTAGATGTACAAACACATATCTGAACCTATATTTTTCTACCAATATTTAAAAATATGTATTAATACTTTATAAATAATATTTATTAGCACTTTACAAATAATTTCCTTCTACCATTCTCCTCACCACCACATTTTTATTGAAATCCCATGGAATTCTCACTGTAAAGCCAAACATGGGCTGGGTGCCTTCTATTTGCCATCTTCTGGATCTCAGCCTGCTGAAAAGCTAGGAGTACAGCACCCAGCTTGCTTCATTGGTTTTATTGTTGTCTGCATGCCTTGCCTTCCTTGAACTCTCCCCTTTGATTCATTTCTTAGTGGTAGAAGTAACTCTTTGGGAACATTTTGTTTTTGTTGCTAGTTGTGTGGATATCCTGCATGCCTAGGACAAGTATTCAAAAGTCCTTTAATGTCTGAAAGTGTCTTTGTGTTGTTCTCAGAGCTGGGTTGTTCCAGCAACATTGGACAGTCCACGTACAGTGGCTCACGCCTGTCATGCAAGCTACTCAGGAGGCTGAGATCTGAAGATCAAGGTTTAGGGCCAGGTTGGTCAGGAAACACTGTGACATTCTTATCTACATTAATCAGAAAAGAAAAACAAAACTGAAGTGGAGCTATGGTTCAAGTGACAGAGTACTAGCTTTCTGTGAAAAAGCCGAGCAAGAGTATAAGGTCCCGGCCGGGCACGGCGCCTCACACCTGCAATCCCAGCTACTAGGAGGCTCTGCGGGACTCCTATCTCCAATAAACCACTCTAAAAACCGGAAGTGGCGCTGTGGCTCAAGTGGCAGAGTGCTCGCCTTGAGCTGAAGAGCTGAGGGACACAACTGACAAAAAACAAACAATCAAGTAAAAACAAATAATAAGAAATATAGGGCAAGGAAAGGAGTTTTGTTCATTCTCCATTGGTTGAGATGGGAGACAATGGCAGGGTGAAGATGTACAAGACATAAACATAAAATGACAATGCAAAGGACATTTCATCAACAAGAAGTGTGAACTCACACATCAATATGCAATAATAATTACTGCCTATCTATCTATCTATCTATCTATCTATCTATCTATCTATCTATCTATCTATCATAACAAAGCTGGATGCTGGTGACTCACACCTGCAATCCCAGCTACTCAGGAGGCTGAGATCTAAGGATCACTGTTTAAAGCCAGCCTGGGCAGGAGAGTCTGTGAGATTCTTATCTCCAGTGAACCACCAGAAAACTGGAAGTGGTACTGTGGCTCAAGTGGTAGAGTGCCAGCCTTGAGCAAAAGAGATCAGGAACAGTGCCCAGGCCCTGAGTTTAAGCCCCATGACTAACAACAAAAAAAGTGCATGTGTGTTTGTGTGTGCACGTGTGTGTACACGTGTGCACACACACACACACACACACAGTAACAGCAGTGGGACTGGACTGGAGCAGCACCCTGCCAAGCAGGGTGGCCAGGCAGGGTAGCTGCAGAGGTGGGGAAGGACTTGGGGACCGCAGGAAAAGATCCCTTGAGGCTCTGGTTGAGGATGGAGTGCAATGTTTGTGGTCCCTCTAGGAGCTCAGCTCTGATGTGAGTATCCTCAAAAACTGACCATGAGCCAAAGCCATGGAACACTGAGCACCCAGCACCAAGCAAGGAGCAGCCAGCCTAGGCCTCCTGCCAGTAAAGATGGCGGCAGGGAGCAACTCGTCTTTTCTGTTCAGTTCCGTCCCAGCCACCCTCCAGGCCACAGCTCCATGTGGTGCTGTGCTCAGTGTCACACTGGCCACACTGTCATCTGCTCTAGTGACATCCATTCCCCTCCTCCCAACACTGACCCAGGGCCCGCCTGCCTCCTTCCTTTCTTCCTTCCTTCCTTCCTTCCTTCCTTCCTTCCTTCCTTCCTTCCCCTTTCTTTCTTTCTGTTACAGTCCTGGGGCTTAAACTCAGAGTATGGGTGCTGTTTCTCAGCTTTTCTGCTCAAGGCTAGCACTCTACTACTTGAGTCATAGCACCACTTCTGACTTTTACTGTGATTTAATTGGAGCTAAGAGTCTCAGAAACTTTCCTGTGTGGCCTAGCTTTGAACTGCGATCCTCAGACATCAGCCTTCTGAGTAACTAGATGTGAGTCTAGGTGTGAGTTAGGTATGAGCCACCAGCCCCTGGCTCACTCTTCCTTTTTTCTTTTCCTTCCTTCCTTCCTTCCTTCATTTCTTTTTCTTTCTTTCCTTTCTTTGTGTGCCAGTCCTACACTTGAACTCAGGGCCTGGGTGCTATCCCTGAGCTCTTTTGCTCAAGCTAGTGCTCTACCACCTGAGCCACAGCTCCACTTTAGGCTTTTTTGGTGGTTCATTGAAGATGTTTATTTTCATGGACTTTCCTGACTGACCTAGCTTTGAACTGAGATCCTCAGATCTAAGCCTCTTAGTGGCTAGGTGAATTGTTTTTATTTTATTTCATTTATTACTATATTTTGTGCTGTTTGTGGGGCTTGAACTCAGGGTCTGGGCACTGTCCCTGAGCGTCTTTTGCTCAGTGCTAGAGCTCTACCACTAAGCCACAGCACCACTTGGGTATTTTTGCTGGTTAATTGGAGGTAAGAGTCTCTCATGGACTTTCCTGTCCAGGCTGGCTTCAAACCATGATCCTCAGATCTCAGTCTCCTGAGTAGCTGGTATGACAGGCGTGAGCCACTGGTGTCCAGCTGGTGAATTGCTTTTACTACTCAGAATCCTATGACACAGGTTGGCTGAGAGAAAATCAAGCCCCAGAGAAAGCATGGAATTGCCCTGGGATGCACGGGCAACGCACCTGCATGGACCTGGCTGGCCATGTTCAGTTTCAGTTGCCAAGGCCTAGGATGTACAGCAGAGCGGAGCCGTCTGACTGCAGGAACCACGCTTCCAGCCACACCTGTACCTCTCACACTGTGTCGCTGGGCTCCGCAGAGGCCTGGCACACATACCCCAAGGTCCGGCGCTGATGCTCATGCCTGTCATCCCAGCTATTCAGGAGCCTAAGATAGGAGGATCACAATTCAAAGCCACTGCAGGCAGAAAAGTCCATGAGACTTTTATCTCCACTGAGCCACAAAAAGCCAGACGTGGAGGCGTGGCTCAAGTGGCAGTAGAGCACCAGCCTTCCCTAGAATGAGAATGTGAGGCCCTGAGTCCAAGCCCCAGTACCAGCACACACACACACACACACACACACACACAACCAACACAAAAGGGGGTTGAAGGCATGGTTCACATGGTAGAGCACCCAGCATTCAATCTGCATTACCACAATGGAAAACAGAGATTTGAGTCACCACGAACAGTCATGGCTGTGCTCTTTCTGCCCGGCTCTCTCCCCAGGGGTGGAAAATGGTCCAGGCTGAGCCCACGCCAGAGGAGGAGCCCCCATTTCTGCCCCACCATGGAGGAGCCGAGCCCCGAGCCCGTGTACGTGGACGTGGACAAGGGCCTCACCCTGGCCTGCTTCGTCTTCCTCTGCCTTTTCCTGGTGGTCATGATCATCCGCTGTGCCAAGGTTATCATGGACCCCTACAGCGCCATCCCCACGTCCACCTGGGAGGAGCAGCACCTGGATGACTGAAGCCCCCAGGGGGCCCCAGCCCTGTCCTGGTCCCCCACCTGGCCCCCACCCCAGAGGCCCGCGGGGATCCTACCTCTGGACCATGGGGGTGTACCGAGGCCTGCACGGGTCACAGTGGCCCGGGGACGGGTCCGGGGCTCCTGGGGCTCCAGGCAGGGGGGCTGCTGTGAGGCCCCAGTGGCCTCTCCTCCACCCCCTGTGCACCTCAGGGAAGTGAACCCCGCATGGCCAACTCCCCTTCAAAGAGATCGGGACCTTCAAATGCACAGCAGCACACGGGTGCTGAGACCATGCCCGGAGCCCAGCCCCGGTCCCAGGGCCTGGCCAGGGGGAAGGCCGTGAGGGGCACACAGAGGACTGGGGTGCCTTCCCCCCATAACAACAGCACAAAGGCGCACAGGCTGCTTCCAACTAGTGGTCTGTTTCGTTTTGTTTGGAAGTTAAATTATAGAAGGATATATTTTTCCTGTTACAAATAATATGTGAATGGTAGAAGCATGTACACATAGAAAGATAAAGGAATTGGGGGTGGCCCTGCTGCACCCACACTTTCCTGGAAGCCATCCTCCTCCTCTGTTTGTGCCAGCCTTTCTGAGCGTGTGTTTTGGGTCCAACTCCTAATACTGTGCACATGACGCAGAGCCTGTGTCTGTCCCTGTGATAGGGTGGGGGTGCTTACCCCCCCCTTCTTCCGACTGCACTGTAGCAGCTTGAGTTCTGTGCTTGTTTATTCTTGGTTTCTTACCAATCCTAGGGCTTGAACTCAGGTCCCAGGAGCTGTCCCTGAGCTTGTTTGCTCAAGCCTGGCACTCTACCACTTGAGCCACAGTGCCACTTCTGGTTGTTTTTGATGATGAACTAGAGATTAGAGTCTCACAGACTTTCCTGCTTGGGCTGACTTCGAACCATGATCCTCAGATCTCAGCTTCACGTGTAGCTGGGATGACAGACGTGAGCTACCGGTGCCCAGCCATAGCTGGTTTTAACAACAAGCATTCCAGCAGGTGGCTTATTATCCTGTTTGCCTCCTTGTAAACTTCCAAGGCCCACAGTCCAGGGGATGAGTGTTGGACCGGGAGACCTGGGTTCTAATCCTCCTTAAGCCATTCAGAGGCTGTGTGACCCTCAGCAAGACCGGCCACCTCTCTGTGCCTCAGCTTCTCACTGGAAGATGAGAGGAAAGCTCTAGAACTGTGGCTCAAGTGGTAGAGAGCTAGCCTTGAGCACAAAAGCTCAGGGACAGTGCCCAGGCCCTGAGCTCAAGCCCCAGGACCAGCATATGTGCTCCCTTCACACACACACACACACACACACACACACACACACACACACACACACACGACACAGCAGCTGTGGCAGTCATCCTCATGCGTCTGGTCCTGACAGTCCAATCCTGCAGCCATGGATCCCCAGGGAAATGAGTTCCCAGAGCACCATCACCCTCGAGTCCCCCTGAACACGGAGGAGCGCCATCGCCCAGACATTCCAAGGTGCGACCAGGTCCCTCCCCTCCCCCACTTCGTGGACCACACAAAAACAGAGGCCCGAGCTCCACTGGAGGCTCTGGGCGTGTGGGGCGGGCTCCAGACCCCGTGTCCTCTGCAGCCCAGCTCCTCGGTCAGCTGGAGGGCCACTCACAGGATGGGGGGCTGCCCTCAGAGCCACAAGCAGAGACCAGGCTGGAACACACAGCACTCGGAGGAAATGGTGATGAACCCCACGCCACAGGCAGAACCTCACGGGTCATGGGGCTCCAGGATCTCCCTCCAGCAAGAGCCCCATAGGGAGACACTGATGGGCTCTGCCCAGGAGTTCCTTAGTCCCTGCCAGCTTTTGCTCACACATGGATCCCCTAGTGGATCCATTAGCTCATGGACCCGTTTCTTTCAGCAATGAGAGTTTCAAATCGGGGGTGGGGGGAGGCTGCTAACAAAACAATGCTTTATATGTTGTGCTCATAAACCCCCTTGTCCAGGTGCAAATGTTTCTTTCCTCCTTTTTCTTCTGATTTTTGTGCCAGTCCTGGGGCTTGAACTCAGGGCCTGGGCACTGTCTCTGAGCTTTTTTTTTTTGCTCAAGGCTGTACTCTACCACTTGAGCTACAGCACCACCTCTGGTGGTTCATTGAGTCTATATGAGGACTTTTTTGGCAGAAGCCATCACAAACAACATGTAATGCACACAGTTGGTGACGCTAACCCGTGGGCTCCACACGTGCAGCCATCTTAAATAGCGGTCAAGTTCCATCTTAAATAGAGGTCAAGAGGAAAAACAAAAAGCTAATAGGACATGGTGATGCACATCTATAATCCCAGCTGATCTCAGGGGGCTGAAATCTGAAAATCTCAGTTCAAACCCAGCTGGGGGCCAGGTGCTGCTGGTTCACGCCTATAATCCCAGCTACTTAGGAGGTTGAGATCTGAAGATCATGGTTCAAAGCCAGCCAGGGCAGGAAAGCCACTCAGAAAACCATAAGTGGTACTATGGCTCAAGTGGTAGAGCACTAGCCTTGAGCTGAAGAGCTGAGGGACAGCGCCCAGGCCCAGAGTTCAAGCCCCACAACCTACAAAAAAAAAGGGGGGGTAGGAAAGCTCCCTGAGACTCTTATCTCCGATGAACCAGCAAAAAGACCGAAGTGGAGCTGTGGCTCAAGTGGTAGAGCACCAGCCTTGCACAAAAGCATAGGGACAGTATCTAGGCCCTGAGTTCAAGCCTCAGGTCTCTCTCTCTCTCTCTGTCGTACACACACACACACACACACACACACACACACACACAGCTGCCTGTTTCCTGGGTTCCTGAGGACAGGGCCTGATTCCTCACTCCTACTCCTTCCTATGAGATGCGTGGCTACTGCCAGGTGACATGGACATGGGGTTAGCAGGGGAGAAGAAACAGGGAAAGCTGGGTACTGGTGGCTGTAATCCTAGCTACTCAGGAGGCTGAGATCTGAGGATGGTAGTTCAAGGCCAGCCCAGGCAGAAAAGTTCGAGAGACTTATCTCCAAGAACCAGAAAACCAAAAGTGGTGCTGTGGTTCAAGTAGTAGGGCACTAGCCTTGAGATGAAGAGCTGAGGGACAGCACTCAGGCCTATAATTCAAGCCCCACGACCAACGAAAGAGACAGAGAAAGAGAGAGAGAAGAAGAGGGAGATAGCTGGCAGTAAAGAGAACTCAGAGCAGGCCAGAAGGAAAACCCAGCTTGGAATCAGTGCCTACCTCTGGAATGGGTGGTGAATGCACACCTCTGTCCAGGCCTGGCTTCACGTGCGGCCTTGTGTGGGCATGCTCTGTAGGACAATGAAGAGTGCTGGGCCCTGGGCCACTGAGGGAGGAAAAAGAAATGCTGGCTGGGCACCGGCAGCTCATGCCTAGAATCCCAGCTACTCAGGAGACTGAGATCTGAGGATCGTGGTTCAAAGCCATCCCGAGCAGGAAAGTTCATGAGATTCTTATGTACAAAGAACCAGTCAAAAGCCAGAAGTAGAGGTGTGGCTCAAGTGGTAGAGTGCTAGCCTTGAGTGAAAAAGCTCAGGGGCAGCCCCAGGCCCTGAGTTCAAACCCTAGTACCAACACACACATGCGCACGCATGTGCATGCACACATACTTGCCCAAATTCTACCAGGCACTGGTAGCTCATGCATGTCAGTTATTTGAGAGGCTGAAATCTGAGCCAGCCCAGACAGGAAAGTCCATGAGACTCTTCAATGAGCCACCGAAAACTGGAAGTAGAGCTCAAGTGGTAGATGCTTGCCTTGAGCTGCCGAGCTGAGGGGTTTGACTCAGAAGGGGGTGGGGGTGGGGAAGGGAGGAGTTCCCCACGGCTACTGTGTGGGGAAGTGGGGTAAAAAGGAGAGTGGCCCCTATCTCCCCCTTCCCGCACATACTCCCCCCTTCCTGCACACCTGGGGACCCAAGGGTGCTATGGGATCTCAGGTGGTCTGAGCCCCTGGCCAGGGCCGGCTGTGTGGTGCAGTGTGCTGTGGCAGCCAGTGTGGGCTTGAGTCGACTCCACACCATGTGTGCCCCCTCTCCTCGCCCGGACACCAACAGCCCGGCCACACTCAAACCCCAGCACCCAGCCTAGTCCAAGCTCTCCCCAGAAAAACAGGTGGGAGCCACGTGAGGTACGGGCCTGGGCCTGACACAGGGACTCCCGAGGACTGCTTGGGGGGGTTCCACCACAGCCCAGCCGGGCCCAGGCTCCACACCCCACCTCGAGATGCCCAGCCAGGCCTGGAAGCGGAGGCCTGCAATCACAGCCACTGGGGGCAAAGATCGGGCATCGTGGTTCTCCAGGGCATAAAAATAAGGACTCCATCTCAGCTCTCGGCCCAGTGCCATGGTCCCTGCCTGTTATTCCAGCCTCACGGGGCAGGGAGGGGGGCATGGCTGGACAATGGTGGGCATCTCTCAGCCCCAGAGATGCGGAGAGACATGACCAGCACAGTCTAGGCTGGTCCTACACAAAAGTAACTGGCACAAAAACAGGCTGGAGGCGTGGCTCACGTGGTAGTGAAGCTTTAGGTTCAAGTCCTACTACTAGGACACACACACACACACACACACCACCACCAACAACAAACCAAAAACTTGTGAGTGAACAAAGGGCAAATGGCATGACTTGGGCAGGCCTCATGCCTCATACCCCCTGTGCTTCCTGGGGCTCCCCCACTCCGTGTTCCCCCAGACCCACCCCCAAACCCTGCCACACAGCCTGAGGGCCAAGGTTCAAAATACCATAGCAACCACAGGACCTTTGAACAAGACCTGCACCCCAGTGCGTCCCAGCCAACACGGGACAGAGCAAGCAGAAACAGGAAAATCACTGCTGCTCTCCACGCCGCTGCACGAGATACCCAAAGGCTTGGTCCTGTGTTAAGTGCTGTGCTAGATGTTTCTGGAAGGATTTCCACTTTATTGGCGGTTGTATGGAACCCAGAGGTTGGACACTGCGGACCCTGAGCTCTTTTGTTCATGGCTACTGCTCTACTGCTTGAGCCACACCTCCTCTTGTGTTTTTTGGTGGTTCATTGGAGAGAAGAGCCTCACAGTCTTTCCTGCCCAAGCTGGCTTTGAACTACGATCCTCAGATCTCAGCCTCCTGGGTATCTGGGGTGACAGGCGGGAGCCACCAGCACCAGGGCTAGAGTGTTTTTTAATGAGAGATTTTTTTAAATGTGTTTTGTTTTTTGGTTTTTGTTCTGGTTGTGGGGCTTGAGCTCAGGGCCTGGTCACTGTCCGTTCTTTTCTTTTCTTTTTTTTTTTTTTGGGGAGTATTACATTTTACGTTCTTTTCTTTTGTATACTCCTGGGACTTGAAGGCCGGGGCCCTTGTGCTGTTCCTGAGCTTTTTCTGCTCTCCCATTGAGCCACAGCTCTATTTCCAGCTTTTGGGGGGTATATTATTGTAGATGAGAGTCTCGCGGACTTTCCTGCTCAGGCTGGCTTTGAACCGCAGTCTTGAGATCTCAGCTCCTGAGGACCCAGCCATTGTCATCCAGCATTCACATTATTATTATTATTATTTTTAATGTGTGCAGATCCTGGGGCTTGAACTCAGAGCACAGGTGCATCTCTAGCTTTGTCACTCCAGGCCTGCGCTCCACCACTTGAGCCACAGCTCACCACCGTGAAGCACGCGTGCGCGGACAGGGCCCAGGCTGCCTCTCCGTGGCCTCCACTGAGTGATGACTAGAACCCACACCTCCTCCTCCTCCTCCCGCCTCCCTCCGCAGCCCTGCCCTACCCCGGCCACAGCAAGGACACAGGACCCTTCAGGACACTGGGTCTTTATTCCAGCCCCACGGGCCGGGCTAAAGGTCAGCCGAGGCTGGGTGGGTGTGTCACAGAGGCGAGAGGGCCGGTAGCACCTTCCCACTGCACTGGCCAAAGCCCACGCGGTAGCCATCTCCCTGGCAGTGACCTAGAGCAGGGAACAGGGGACAGGACAGGGTCAGCCTCTGAGCTGGGGACTCCCAGGACCCAGCCTCCCTGCAAAGGCCAGGCAGCCCCGGGTGCACTGCAGCCCGAGCTCCGGGCCTTCCCCACAGTCAGGGTCTAGAGTTCACACTCCAGGTCTGCAGCTAACCTGAGCCAGGCGGCCTGAGCATTCAGGCCCCGGGCTGCACGGCCTCAGGGGCCCTCCAGGCCTCATCCAGGAAATGGGTCTCCTGGGGGCCCTGCTGCGTGTGCCTACCCGGCACAAAGCCACCACGTGAGCTGACCTATTCAGCTCCAGCTGAACAACAGTGCCACTAAGGAAGACAAGAGAAGCCTGCCTGCCTGCCTGTCTGTCTGTCTGTCTGTAAGGAAGGCAGGCCTGTGGGAGCAGCAGCTCTGGACAAGAGGTGGCGGACAGACGCCCGCCAGGTTCTGAGAGAGCAGCACGGAGGAGGAGAGCGGGGAAAGCTGCGACATGTGTGCCGGGTTTTGACGGGTGTGTAGGCGTTCAGTCCATGGGCACTGGGTGTAGTGAGGCTGCCCTGCAGATGGCAAAGGCCTCCCAGGAACCCGCTAAAGGGCTGGGGGTGCGCAGTGTGGATGCTTTACCAGGTCCAGGTTAAGCCCCACAGTCCCTCAGAGGTCAGCACATCCCGAGGGCCCATGGAGGCCAGAGCCTGTGAAGGCTGAGGCGCATGGAGGCCAAGGCATGTGGAAGGTGAGGAAGGTGGAGGCCACAGGGGCCAGGGTGGGTGGAGGCCGCATGACATGGCAACACCCTCAGCGGGACAAAGCCTGCATGACATGAGGCGCCACGAGACCCCTCAACCCACTGGAGGCCACCCCCAAAGCTGGGGCCCGGCGGGGAGACGCGTCTGAGGCCAGAGTCCCCACCAGAATGGGGATGGCGCGGCCCTGTGCGCGGTCAGGCCTCAGCGCTCAGGGGCCACGCTGGCTTGGGGTGCCTGGCAGCCCTGAGGTCGGCTCGGCTCCCTCAACTCAGCTCGTTCAGGGACCAGCTCCTCCCCCTGCACCGACCCCCAGCCCTCCTCCCAACGCCCACCCTAGCCAGGGCCTCCCCAGACACCCTGTGTGCATAGCCACCCTTGGACCAACTGGCTAGCGCGTGACTCAGTTTCCCCATTTTTCTGTCACTCACTTTTGGATGGCAACATATAAATAATCAATAATGAAGGAACAATCCATGGGGAGGGCTTTCTGGACACACCTGTAATCCTAGCCACACGCAGGCAGAGATCAGAACCAGCCCCCGCAGAAAAGTCCATGAAGGTCTGATCTCCAATGAACCCCCAGAAAAGGTGGACGTGGAGCTGGAGCTCAAGTGGGAGCATGCCAGCTTTGAGTGGGAGCCCCGGGACCTGAGTTCAAGCTCCACTATGGCACCAAAACCAAAACCCAAACCCATCATGGTGTGGCTCAACTGACACAAGGTTCAGTGTAGAGTGCTGAGTTTCAGAGTACTTTAGGGTACTGGGTAACCATGCTCAGTACCACAAACACAGAAAAGCCACCACAGCTGCCCCCACGGTCTTGCTGTGGGACCCCTCGGGCCCCAGCAGAAGTGGGTGTCTGGGACCTGGGCCCACCTGGCCCAGGGGCTTCCTGTCACAGGGACTCAGGGTGCAGTTCACAGACTGAACACCAGGTGGGGTGAGAGTGCCTTGCTGTGGGGCGGGGCCCAGGCCTGGCCGGAGGGCAGGTTGTTTTCTGCCACACAGCAAGAGTCCCAGAGGCACCACCAGAGCTAGGGGGACAAAATAGTTAGGAATGCTCCTGGTTCGAATCCTAGCTCTGTCCTTTTTAAAATTTTGGCTAGTACTGGGGTTTAATCTCAGGGACTGGGCGCTATCCCTTAGCTTTTTGTTTACTCAAGGATGGTGCTCTACCACTTGAACCACACCTCCACGTCTGCTTTTGGGTGGCTCATTGGAGTTAAGAGTCTCTGAGACTTTTCTTTCCCAGGCTGGGATCTCAGCCGCCTGAGTAGCTGGCATGATAGGCAAAAAGAGGAAAAATGGAGGTGTGGCTCAAGTGGTAGAACACCAACCTTGAGCAAAAAAAGCTAAAGGAGAGTGTGAGCCTCTGATTTCAAGTCCCAATACCGGTGTGCATGCACACGCATCCATGCACACACACATGCACGTGCACACACACACCCCTAGATGAATGTCATGACCGAGATGGAACCTGGGGTCCCGCTGGAAGCTCTCTGGCTCTATGGAGTGGGCTGCCACCCGCTGTGTGCCCTGTTAATAACATGCAGAGGAGAGAAGGGCCCCAAGGACGACAGAGACAGACAGACAGACACAGAGACAGAGACAGACAAAGACGGAAACAGAGACAGAGACAAAGACAGAGACAGAAAGATAGAGACAGAGACAAACACACACACATGCACACACACGCATGGGCACCCTCAGCGGCCTCACCTGTGATGATGACCTCGTCCCCATCCAGCAGGAATGTCCTGCTCTGCCCCGCGCCCAGTGTGATGGGCTTGGCGCCTCTCCACGACAGTTCCATCATGGAGCCGAAGCTCTCAGGATCCTTCCCAGGAGGAGAGAGAAGGGGTGGGCAGGTGCAGGGCCACCCACCAGAACTCGGGGCACCCTGGCCAACAGCTCACCCCATGGGGCCCAGAAGGGAGGGGCTGGGTGCACCAGATGCCCCTGAGGGCCTGGGAATCTGGGGGTCTGGGGACCTGGGAATCTGGGGGTCTGGGGACCTGGGAATCTGGAGGTCTGGGGACCTGGGAATCTGGAGGTCTGGGGACCTGGGAATCTGGGGGTCTGGGGACCTGGGAATCTGGGGGTCTGGGGACCTGGGAATCTGGGGGTCTGGGGACCTGGGAATCTGGAGGTCTGGGGACCTGGGAATCTGGGGGTCTGGAGACCTGGGAATCTGGGGGTCTGGGGACCTGGGAATCTGGGGGTCTGGGGACCTGGGAATCTGGGGGTCTGGGGACCTGGGAATCTGGGGGTCTGGGGACCTGGGAATCAGGGTCTGGGGACCTGGGAATCTGGGGGTCTGGGGACCTGGGAATCTGGGGGTCTGGGGACCTGGGAATCTGGAGGTCTGGGGACCTGGGAATCTGGGGGTCTGGGAACCTGGGAATCTGGGGGTCTGGGGACCTGGGAATCTGGGGGTCTGGGGACCTGGGAATCTGGGGGTCTGGGGACCTGGGAATCTGGAGGTCTGGGGACCTGGGAATCTGGGGGTCTGGAGACCTGGGAATCTGGGGGTCTGGGACCTGGGAATCTGGGGGTCTGGGGTTTGGGATCCTGGGGACAGCACAGGGTAGGGGGAGCAAGAAGAGAGAGAGGAGGAGAAGGAGGGGGGGTGTGGGAAAAGAGGAAGATGCAGGCCTGCGTTGGAGGTATGTGCAGCAGGGCGCAGCAGGGTGCAGCTGGGTGCGGCAGGCGTGCACAGATCCACTCACCGGCCCACTGACTGTTCCAGAAGCCAGGAGGTCCCCGGGCCGGAGATTACAGCCGTTGACGGAATGGTGCGTGAGCTGTTGTAGCATGGTCCAGTACATGTACTGGAAGCAACGGGGAGGGGGTGCAGGTATGAGCACCCACTTTTTGAGACAGCGAAGTGCAGTGAAGCTGGTGCAGGCCACCTCCCACACACCCCGGCTGCCTCCCGCTGCTTCCCAACACTAATGACACTGACGGCCGGGCGTGGTGGCTCACGCCTGCCATCCTGACTACTCAGGGGCCTGAGATCTGAGGATCAGGGTTCACAGCCAGCCTGACCAGACAAATCTGATAGACTGTGCTCTCCAACTAGTCAGCAAAAAGCTGTGGAAAGAAAGAGAAGGTGTGACTCAAGTGCTAGAGTGCCAGCCTTGAGTGAAAAAAGCTGAGGGAGTGTGCCAGGCCCTGAGTTCAAACTGCAGAACTGACACACAAAGAAGGGAGGGAGGGGGGGAGGGAGGGAGGGGGGAGGGAGGGAGGGAGGGTGGGGGGAGGGAGGAAATGAGGGAGGGAGGGAGGACGGACAAACGTCTTTCTTGTGCACCCACCACCATCTCCTGCATGAGCCCCGTGGCGCCCTGGCAGCCTGGTGCTCCCCTCCAGCCTCCCAGAGCCACCTCCCTGCAGGGCTCCGCACCAGCCCTGACCCCACGTGCGCACAGCCACCCCTGCCTGGCCAGCCCCCCAGCCCCTAAGCTGCACCCCTTACAGCCCTCACTTCTTGGGCTTCTGGAACACTCAGTGGGCCAGTGAGTGGATCTGTGCACGCCTGCCACACCCCACTGCATATACACTCCAACCCAGGCCCATATCTTCCTCTTCTCCCATGCCCCCTTCTTCCTTCTCCCCGCCCCATACTGTCCCCAGGATCCCAAACCCCAGGCCCCAGACCCCCAGATTCCCAGGTCCCCAGACCCCCAGAAAGCATGCTTTCACCACGTCGTATTCCACTGTTTCCTGTCTGGGGCCATCCTAGAGTTATGATGGACATGCTAATATTCATCTTTTGGTGCACAAATGTGCACCGGTGCCTGACTGTTTGCTGGCCTCTTGATGGCTTGTTTCCTCTTGCCTCCTTTCTAATATAGCACTGTAGCAAGAAGAAATATGAGGAGCCGGGCTCTGGCTCAAAGTTGATACAGTGGAATACTACATGGTGATGAAAAATATAAGCTGTCCCTATAATCTGTTCTGAACAATGGCTATGAAGATACATCTAGATACACATCTAGATACATAGATGGAGGGATGGATAGATAGATAGATGTGTATATATGGGCATGTGGGGATGTTGCTTACTGAAAATTCCTTGGGCTGCATACTCACAAAGGACATGTTTGTATCTAGGTGGTTTAAGCTTCAGTTGAAATTTTACTTAGGGGCCAGGCATAGTGCTGCAAACCTGTAATCCCAGCTATCCAGGAGACACAGGTAAGAGGATTGTGGCCATAGAACAGCTTGAGCAAGAGCACAAGACCTATCTGAGTGCTTCTTCCTAAGAAGAATCTGGGTTCAATGCCCAGGACTGAGGGAGAGAGAGAGAGAGAGAGAGAGAGAGAGAGAGAGAGAGAGAGAGAGAGACCTAAAAAAGGATTAAGTTGGCCAAACAAGGTGGCTCACACCTATTATCTCAGTTACTTGGGAGGTTAAGATCAAGAGGACGGCAGTTGGAAGCCAGTATCAAAGAAGTCATTAAGAGGTCCCTCCCCATCTCAACAAACAAGCCCGCGGCAGTCGTTTATGCCTGTAGTTTAAGCCACGCAAGAAACCTTAGGCAGGAAGAACATGGTCTCAGGCCAACCCCAGCAAAAATGTCTAAAAAAACCAGTCTCACATCCCAAAATATCACAGATCTCTCTCCCTTCCCGCCAGGGAGGAAAGTCTCCTTCTCCTGACTCCTAAGAAGCGGTGTGGGCTTCAAAGCTTGCCTTAAAATTGGACGTGCAGATGGTGGCGGCCTGCTGCATGCCTTCACCTGCCAACACAGAGAAGACGCCGTCACCAAGGCCTGCAGGCACAGGGGCTCAGGGCCGGCACCCTGCCACTTGAGCCACTACTCCACTTCCGGCTTTTTGCTGGTCCCTCGGGGACTTTCCTGCCCAACCTGGCTTTGAACCGTGATCCTCCAATCTCTGTCCCCTGAGAAGCTGGGATGGCAGGCATGAGCCACCGCGCCCGGCTAACATGCGGACCTGAGTGCGTGCTCTCACACACATGATCAGAGGATCACACGACCCACCCACGATCAGAGGATCACACGGTCCACCCACGATCAGAGGATCACACGGTCCACCCACGATCAGAGGATCACACGACCCACCCACGATCAGAGGATCACACGACCCACCCACGATCAGAGGATCACACGACCCACCCACGATCAGAGGATCACACGGTCCACCCGTGATCAGAGGATCACACGGTCCACCCACGATCAGAGGATCACACGGTCCACCCACGATCAGAGGATCACACGGCCCACCCACGATCAGAGGATCACACGACCCACCCACGATCAGAGGATCACACGATCCACCCACGATCAGAGGATCACACGGTCCACCCACGATCAGAGGATCACACGGTCCACCCACGATCAGAGGATCACACGGTCCACCCACGATCAGAGGATCACACGGTCCACCCACGATCAGAGGATCACACGACCCACCCATGATCAGAGGATCACATGACCCACCCACGATCAGAGGATCACACGGTCCACCCACGATCAGAGGATCACACGACCCACCCATGATCAGAGGATCACACGGTCCACCCACGATCAGAGGATCACACGGTCCACCCGAGCGGGAAAGGCCGCGATGCTCTTACCCGCAATGAACCAGCAAAGCCAGGAGCGGGGCTGTGGCTCAGGTGGTAGAGCTCCAGCCTTGAGCCAGGAAGCCCAAGCCAGAGCATCAAACACTGAGCTCAAACAAAACGCAAGACAGGCCCTGGACAGAACACCGGCCGCCGCGGGCCAGGAGGCAGGGCGCCGGAGACCGGGCGTGGGAACCGGGCAGGCCCGCCCCCGCCCCGCCCCGCGCCCGCCCCGCGCCCGCCCGCCCCACGCCCGCCCGCCCCACGCCCGCCCGCCCCGTGCCCAGCCCGCCCCGCGCCCGCCCGCCCCGCGCCCGCCCGCCCCGTGCCCGCCCCGCGCCCGCCCCGCGCCCGCCCTCCCTGTGCCCAGCCCGCCCCGCGCCCGCCCCGCGCCCGCCCGCCCCGTGCCCAGCCCGCCCCGCGCCCGCCCGCCCCGCGCCCGCGCCCGCCCCGCGCCCGCGCCCAGCCCGCCCCGCGCCCGCCCGCCCCCGCGCCCAGCCCGCCCCGCGCCCGCCCGCCCCGTGCCCAGCCCGCCCCGCGCCCGCCCGCCCCGCGCCCGCCCCCCGCCCCCCCCCCCCGGCCCTGCGCCCGCCCGCCCCGCGCCCACCCCCCCACCCCCCCCCCCCCGGCCCTGCGCCTGCCCGCAGCCGCGCGTGCGCACCACATACCTTTCAGGGCGACCGAGAGCCGGATGTCGAAGGAATACGGCCGGTCATGGCAGAGGTAGGGCAGGGGCTGGGGGGCCTGGGGAAGGAGCAGCCCCGTCACTGCAGGCCGCCCACCCGGCGGGAACGCGGGGCCTCCAGCGCGCGTGCGCGCTGCCCCGCCCGGGCTGCTCAGAACCGCGATCCTCCCCGTTTCAGCCCCGGAGCCGCTGAGACGATCATCTACCATCGCGAGCCCGCGCGGCCTCACGCAGGGGCGCAGGGCCTGACGCGGCCCAGGCCTGGGGTCGCAGCAGCTCCCCCTCCATCCCGCGGAGGGCAGAGGGAGTATTTACGGGCGCCATTTGTGGTCATTAAGTGATAGCTTGGGATCCCCGGGCCCTCCTAGATATGCACCTCCATAGAGCTCCGGCCAGCGCCCCCAGGGTCTCGATTTGGGGTATGTGCTGGGCGGGCCCTGGGCCTGGAGATGGCAGGGTTCCAGTATGGGGGCTCACACTTGTAATCTCAGCAACTCAGGAGGCTAAGATCTGAGGAGCAAGGTTCAAAGCCAGCCCGGGCAGAAAAGGCCGTGACACTCTTTTTTTTGGGGGGGACGGAGGGGGGGGGGGGGTCCAGTCGTGGGGCCTGAACTCTGGGCCTGGGCGCTGTCCCTCAGCTCTTCAGCTCAAGGCTAGCGCTCTACCACTTGAGCCACAGCACCTCTTCTGGCTTTTTTCTTTTTGCTTATGTGGTGCTGAGGAATCGAACCCAGGGCCTCAGGCATGCAAGGCAAGCGCTCTACCACTGAGCCACCTTCCCAGCCCCAAGGCCGTGAGACTCTTATCTCCAATGAACCACCAGAAAACCGAAAGTGGTGCTGTGGCTCAAGTGGTAGAGCGCCAGCCTTGAGCTGAGGGACAGTGCCCAGGCCCAGAGTTCAAGCCCCAGGACCAGCACAGACCAAAACCAAGGCATGTGTGCTTACCTGCTCAGGGTTGGGCAGGACGAAGGGCATGAGGGCCTCCATGGGGACCACCCATGGGGAGATGGTGGTCCCAAAGCTCTTCCCGAGGAATGGGCCCAGTGGGACATACTCCCACTGCTGGATGTCCCGAGCTAGAAGGAGAAGGGGGGGGAGGGGTGCTTGCCCAGCCCACCCTGCTTGTCCCAACCTTCCCTCTGCCCTCACCAGAACCTGGCACACTAGCCCTGTCCAGGCTGCCCCAGAACCAGGGGAGAAATCACCCAGTACCAAAGAGGAGAGGCCCTTGACGCCATGGTGCCAGGTCATAATAGAAAGATGGACAAGCTGGTGGCACACCCCTGTCATCCCAGCTACTCAGGAGGCTGAGATCTGAGGATCGTGGTTCAAAGCCAGCCTGGGCAGGAAAGTCATGAGACTCTTATCTTAATTAGAGAATTCACTATCAAAAAGCTAGAAGTGGAACTGTGGCCCAAGTGGTAACGCTCTAGCCTTGAGCACACAAAGCTCAGGGACAGTGCCCAAGCCTCCAGTTCAAGACCCAGAACCAGCACACAAAAAAAGGACAGACAAAGGATGGTCACAATGATTCAGATGAAGAGGAGAGACACCCCGAAGCCCACCAGATCCCTAGGACTGATAGCACACGTGGTGTGTTCACCTCAGGGCCCGGCACTTAATATGTGCTCAGTGAACACCAGTGAATGGAGTCAGCAGACCCAGACAGTCTGGTGAAGTGGCCCGGTCCTCAGAAACAGAAACCAGTCTGCCACCCACATTCCTGGACTGCTGTACCCCCTGCCACCATTACCACTCCAGTCGTTCATGAGAACCATCCCGAAGATGTGCTCATGGGCCTTGGAGATGGGGATCGGCTCCCCAAACCGGTTCCCAGGACCTACAAAGAAGGCCTAACCAGAGCGGGGAGGGGAGGAATGAGGGTTAGTGTCTGGGACTGACCTGCACAGCCCCAGGACCTTTGTCACCTGGAAACCGAAGGTCACAGAAATTTCCCAGCCTTGCCAGGGGCCAGGACTGCCATTGAGCCTGGACTGAACCAATGGCAACTCCGAGTCATGAACTGTAGCCACGCAGCCACACGGCCACCCCAGGAAAGCGAGGCCCAGCTGCCTGGGTGGCCTGCTGTTCTTCCCTTCCGCTCACAGCCAGGCATGGTGACCCATGCCTGGAATCCTAACTATTCAGAAGCCTGAGATCTGAGGATCATGGTTCAAAGCCAGCCCAGGTAGAAAAGTCCATGAGATTTTTATTTCCAATTAACTACCAAAAAAGTCAGAAGTGGAGCTGTGGCTCAAGTGGTAGAGCACTAGCCTTAAACAAAAATGTTCAGGGACAGTATGCAGGCCCTGAGTTCAAACCCCTGGATTGGCACCAAAAACGAAGAAGAAGAGGAGGAGGAGGAGGAGGAGGAGGAAGAAGAGGAAGAAAAAAAAATAAGAACATAAATGAGTAACTATTGAACTGTTACTCTATGGAGAAAGAAATACAGGGTTAGATTTCCATAAGTCTCTGGTCACACCCCTTCCCTTCCCTTCCCTCTCCTCCCCTCCCCTCCTCTTCCCTCCCCTGCCCTCTCCTCCCCTTCCCTCCCCTCCCCTCCTCTCCCCTCCCCTGCCCTCTCCTCCCCTTCCCTCCCCTCCCCTCCTCTTCCCTCCCCTGCCCTCTCCTCCCCTCCCCTCCCCTCCCCTCCTCTCCCCTCCCCTCCCGTTCCCTTCTTCATGCTCCTGTATATCCAGAACTAATGCAACTCCCCACACAGCTCACCATTTCCAACTCGATATCCAGGAGTTTAGAGGCGCCGTATACAGGAGGCTTGGCTGAAATGACACGAACACAAGGGGGTGCCGTGAGTGCCAGGCTGCACGGCTACCAGCAGCCGAGCTGGGCAGGGCCAGGTATTGGAAATCACTTACAATTGTCAGGTCTCATCTGCCCCGTGGGCCTTCGGATTGGGGTGCCGGACACCACCACGGAGGAGGCCCGGCCATGGTAGCCAACAGGCAAGTGCAGCCTGGTTCAGACACAAGCAAGGGAAAGGGGCATGGACACTGTTAAAATACTGCAAAGTAAACCGGAATGACACAGGCCCACACCTGTGAACCTGACTACTAGAGAGGCAGGGATTGAGAGGACTGCCATTGGAGGCCAGCCTGAGCAAAATGCCCATGAAACCTTATCTTAGGCGTAAGAGAAAAAGGAAAGGAAGAAAGAAGCCTGGCATAGTAGTACAGGGTAGAAGTATCTGAGGTCCAGGCCAGCCTGGACAAAAAAGCTCCTGAGAGGCTGTGTCAAACCAACAGCCATGCATGCCGGGATGTGACCACCACACGTCCTGTGGTGGGAGATTTGAGCCACCACAGGACGTGGCTCCTCTCTGTCATCCCAGCTACCCAGGAAGCTGAAAGCTGAGGACCGTGGTTCAAAGCCAGCCCAGTTAGGAAAGCACGTGAGACTCTGATCTCCAATGAACCACCAGGAAACCGGAAGTGGCGCATGACTCAAAGTGGTAGAGCATTAGCCTTGAGTGAAAGAGCTCAGGAACAGCGCCTGAGCCCTGACTTAAAGCCCCACAATCAATTAAAAACAAAAACAAATTCAGTGCACCTATGGATCATGCCTAGAACCCCAACTATACAAAAAGCTGAGATCTGAAGATTTCAGGTTCAAAAGCACCCCCAACAGAAAAGTCTGAGATGCTTGTCATTGATTAACCAGTACAGGGTTTGACCAAGCAAAAGTGCAAGGCTTTGCGTTCAAGACCTTGTTCTGACATCTGTGTGCGCACACACACACATTCACATATATTCATATAAATATTCACACATATCCACATATATATGTATATTCCTAATGCCTATAGAAAAAAAGTTATACAATGGAACATAGCCTGAAGAAAGGAAAAATTCTGATGCAGGCTACAGTATAAATAAGTCTGGACGACACTGTATTAAGTGAAATAATCAAATCACACACAAAAATAGGAAGCCAATATGGTGACACACACTTGTAATCCCAGCATTTGTAAGGCAAGAACAAGAGGATCGGAGGGCCCAGGCTGGCTTGGACTGGAGAGACCTACTGAGACCTTAATGAAAGCTGGGCTAGGTGCTCACGCCTATAATCCCAGCTATTCAGGAAGCGGGAGTCTGGGGATCGTGGTTCAGACAGCCAACTTGTGAGACTCTGATCTCCAATGAACCACCAAGAAAGGTAGAAGGAGAGCTGTGGTTCAAGAGGTAGAGTACCAGCCTCGATTGGAAAAGCCAAGGGAGAGTGCAAGGCCGTGAGTTCAAGCCCCACTATTGGCACCACAAAAAAAAAAACCAAACCTGCTGAACTTGACAGACAGACCAAGCGCCCACCCTGAGCCGCCACCGGACGCACCAGTTGGGCATGAGGGCGTTGTCCTTTCCCCGGAAGATGATACCGATGTTGGTGGCGTGTTGCCGGAAGGAATAGAAATCCGTGTAGTCTCCTAAAAAAGGACCAAGCCCAGCCCATCAGGGATGCCCACAGTGGAGAGGCCCGGATGAGGCCGGGAGCACACACTCCAGCGCCTCATTCAAGACCCATTTCTGGCCAGGCATGGTAGCTCATGCCTGTAGTCCCAGTCATTCTTAGAACCTTTGCCCTGAGAAACAAATTAAAAAGTAGGAAAACAGTAGAATCTGAATATGGAGTAGCTGATAGCCTTCCACGTCTGTTTTTGGCCAGTACTGAGGCTGGACCTCATGTCCCTTAGTGTGTCTAATTCAAAGCTGAAGCTCTACCACTTGAGCCACAGCTCCACTTACAGCTTTTTTTTTTTTGGTGGTCCACTGGAGATAAGAATCTCATGGGCTTTTCTGCCCTGGCTGGCTTCAAACCTTGATCCTCACATCTCAATCTGCTATGTAGCTAGGATTACAGGTAAGTCTAACACCAACACCAACACTTGGTGGTGGTGTCTTTTTTGTTTTGTTTTTTGGTACTGGTATGGAGACTTGAACTTGGGGCCCTGGTGCTGTCCCTGAGCTTTTTCACTCAAAGCTGGCACTCTACCACTTGAGTCCTGGCTCTACTGAGTTTTGCTGGTTCACTGGAGTTAAGAGTCTCATGGGCCTTCTTGCCCAGGCTGGCTTTGAACTGCAATCCTCACACCGCAGCTTCTAGAGTGGCTGGGATGATCAGCGTGCCCACCAGTGCTTGGCCCACTCCCCTTAGGGAGTTTCTGAGCTTCCCAAGTCTAACACTTAAGTTTTCTTTTGTTTGTGATTTTTTGGGGGGGGGGGAGTGGGGGAGGATTTGAACTGGGATCTGTGTTTATCCAATGAAGTGCTCTCTGCTTCTACTTCTGGGCCTGGATGCTATCCCTCAGCTCTTCAGTTCAAGGCAAGTGCTCTACCACTTGAGCCACAGCACCACTTTCGGTTTTCTGAGTGGTTTATTGGAGATAAGAGTCTCACAGACTTTCCTGCTCGGGCTGGCTTTGAACTGTGATCCTCAGATCTCAGCCTCCTCAGTAGCTAGGATTACAAGTGTGAGCCACTGGCTTCTATTTCTTGTACCACACACACTGCTTGTGACCCCACACAGGGACACACACACACACACACACACACACACCACCTCAGGAGCCACACATTTGCTTAGGCTGTGTCTGCAATCTGGACCACTTCTTTCCCCCTCACCAGTGGGTTTCAATTCCAGCACCGCCTTACTTTCTCTCACTGACTTCTTCCTTCCTTGCTATCCCCTTATCTGCCTCCTCCCGGGTGAGCTTTCCTTCCCGTGGGCCTTCCAGTTTTGGTAAGATCACAACCACTTCATTCCACTAGACTCCCTCTCAGGACCACAACAAGGCCTTGCTTGAACAGGAACACACTTGGCGTCTAATAATTGGTGAACTGAACGGGGAGGTTGTGGGCTACAGATGCCCTCACCCACTGAGGGGATGAATAACTAAAATCTGAGGGGATGAATGACTAAAATCTGCAGGGAAACCCACTTGGGATCACTGGCTTGTTGGGTGTCCCAAATCTCACATAAAAAAAAAAAAGAAGGAAGAAATCCAGGAGGTGGCACTGTGGCTCCAAGTGGTAGAGCACTAGCCTTGAGCAGGAAAGCTTAGGGTCAGTGCCCAGGCCCTGAGTTCAAGTCCCATGGCCAAAAATAACTACAAAAAAAAGGAAATACAAAACAACCCGGTACTGGTGGCTCACGCTTGTAAGCCCAGTTACTCAGGAGGCTGAGGTCTGAGAACCACAGTTCAAAGCCAGCGTGGACAGAAATATCTGCAAGACTCTTATCTCCAGTGAACCAGCAAAAACTTCAGAAGTGGAGCTGTGGCTGGAGTGGCAGAGCACCAGCCTTGAGTGAAAGCTCAGGGACAGGACCCAGACCCTGAGTTCAAGTCTCAGGACCAGAACCAAAAGGGAAAAAAAGCCATGTGCTGGTGACTCTCACCTGAATCCCAGCTACTCATCAGACTGAGATGTAAGGATTATGGTGTGAGGCCAGTCTAGGCAGGAAAGCCCACGCGACTGTTATCTCCAAGCACCAAAAAACTAGACATGGAATTGTGGCTCAAGTGGCAAAACACCAACTTTGAGTGAAAAAGCCAAGTGAGCACACAGTCTCTGGGTTCAAACCCCAGTAATGGGCAAACAAAATGGTGGCTCTGATGACCACTTGGAGCACTTGCCCCACAGCCTTCTGGGAAGAGGGAGGGCACTGACGTACATGGGTCACATGACTGACCAGGACCCCGAGGGACCCGGAGCTCCCAGCCAGACCCAACGGCCACAAGTGGGCTGAGACCCCACTCACAGCCGAAGCCCCGCCTGCTTTCCTCTGGCCTGGCCACGGGGAAATAAGCACTCGCCAGATTCTGTCCACATTGACTTAGCAACAACATCAGCACTCACCGATGGTGGCTGGAAGGTGCATGGTGGCAGAGGTCTGGGAGACGAAGGCCCTGAAATGCAGAACCAGGGGCTTCAAGGTCAAGGTCAAGGTCAGGAGCATGGTACACAGAAGCCCCACTCCGGCTAAGACCTGCAGACTCAGCCCAGAATTGCGCTCGTCCTCTGTGATGGTCTGGAAAATCACACCCACGATGCCACACACAGCTGACTGTCCCTTCTCTCTCAAACCTCCTACTCTGAAAAACAGGGCTGGGGGACGGGATCCTCTATGCCAGAAAACAGAGCAGGGGCCAGGCATGGTGGCGCACGCCTGTCATCCCAGCTACTCAGGAGGCTGAGATCGAGGATCGCAGTTCAAAGCCAGCCTGGGCAGGAAAGTCTGTGAGACTCTTTATCTCCAATGAACCAGCAGAAAACCGGAAGTGGAGCTGTGGCTCAAGTAGTAGAGTGCCAGACATGAGTGAAAAAGCTCAGGGACAGGGCTGGGAAGGTGGCTCAGTGGTAGAGCGTTTGCCTTGCATGCATGAGGCCCTGGGTTCGATTCCTCAGCACCACATAAGCAGAAGAAGCCAGAAGTGACTCTGTGGCTCACATGGTAGAGTGCTAGCCTTGAACTGAAGAGCTGAGGGACAGCACCCAGGCTGAGAGTTCAGGCCCCATGAGCAACCAAAACAAAACAAAACAAAAAAAAGCTCAGGGACAGCACCTAGGACCTGAGTTCAAGTCCTGAGAGAAAAAAAGAAGGGAAGGAGCAGAGGAAGGGAGCAGAGAAGGTGTGGCGGGACTGGATGGGGCCAGAGCAGGGGCTAGCTTGGCTGATCGGTAATCCCAGGGCTGCCCACATGTCCCAGAGAGGGACCGGATGGTGTTGGGCTGGGTTCACCAGGCCCAGCCACAGGCCAGGTCTTCATGGTCTGCCACCCAGCCCATGGCCCTCACCGCTTCCGGAGCTCAGTGTCATCTCTGAGCCTGGCTTGGCTGGCAGACAGCAAGTCCTGCAGGTATGCCCTCGCCTCCTTCCAGGCAGCCGGGCCCAAGCCCATGAAGCTGTTGAGAGTTGACTAGGACGAGAAGAGGTCACAGTGTGGGAAAGATCTAGAGAAGCACACAACTACCACCACCGCCTTCCCAGTGAGGGCCAGCCACTCCATAAGAAGGTTCTACTCCTCAATGCTCTTGGAAGCTGGGTGCAGTGGCTCACACCTGTAATCCCAGCTACTCAGGAGGCTGAGGTTTGAGGACTGCAGTTCAAAGCCAAGAAAGTTTGGGAAGCTCTTATGTCCAATTAACCACCAAAAAGCCAACAGTAGAGCTGTGGATCAAGTGGTAGAGCACTAGCCTTGAACAAAAGAAGCTCAGACATAGCAACCAGGCCCTGAGTTCAAGTCTCAGGACCGGCAAAAAAAAAAAAAAAAAGGCATCTGGTGCTGAGAAGATGTCGCCTGCCAGTGGGTCTGTCTCAGAAGGGCTCCCACCTGCGCTGGCACAGCCGGTCATGCGGGACAGCGTCTCCCTCACGCACAGAGGCGCTGAGCAAGAGCAGATGGCATTTCTGGGAGGGGGCACTGCGGGGGGGGGGGGCATGGCGCCCGTCCTACCTCTTGGAAGACGTGCTGGTGCTGGCAGAGGACAGGTCCAGTGAAGAGGTGTGCAATGGCACTGAGGTCCAAGATCTGATCCCCGATAGCCACTCCAATCCGGGGTTTCAGCTAGGAGGAAGACATGATGGTCAGCCAAGAACTGGTGGCTTACCTCTGCAATCCTAGATACTCAAGAGGTGGAGATCTGAGGATCAAAGTTCAAAGTCAGCCCAGAAGGGAAGTTTGTGAGACTCTCATTTCTAATTAACCAGCAAAAGGCTGCATGTATGTGGTTGGGCGCCAATGGCTCACACCTAAGGAAGCTGAGATTTGAGGATCTTGGTTCGGAACCAGCCCAGGCAGGAAAGTTTGAGAGACTCTTATCTCCAATTAACTACTCAGAAAAAGCTGGAAGTGGGGCTGGGAAGGTGGCTCAGTGGCAGAGCGCTTGCCTTGCATGCCTGAGGCCCTGGGTTCGATTCCTCAGCACCACATAAGCAAAAAGAAAAAAGCCGGAAGTGGCGCTGTGGCTCAAGTGGTAGAGCGCTAGCCTTGAGCTGAAGAGCTGAGGAACAGCACCCAGGCCCAGAGTTCAGGCCCCACAACCGGATCCAAAAACAAAAAAAAGAAAAAGCTGGAAGTGGACTGTGGCTCAAGTGGTAGAATGCTAGCCTTGAACAAAAGAGCATAGGGACAGCACCTAGACCTTGAGTTCAAGCCCCAGGACCGACACATAAACACACACACACACACACAGCTGCAAGTGGAGAAGTACAAGTGTTAAAGAGCCAGCCTCGAGAGAAAAGCTATGGGAGAGCGCCCAGGCCCTGAGTTCAAGCCCCAGTACTGGGCACATATTCACATACACACACACAAAAAAGACATGTGCTTAGCTCAGGGAAAAGCCACGGTGAGCCTGGCTCATGTGGTAGAAAGCTGATCTAACGCCCCACAGGCACTCTGCTACATGGGCTTCCTGGAGAGGGGTGCACTAGGTAGCATGGAGTATGGCTCCTGTCTCTACATCCATGAGAGAAGATAAAGAGATTCTGTGTTTCCTCAAAGGGAAATAAATAGCCCTGGGCTGTGGAAAGAGCAGGCAGCCCGGTCCAAGCCTTGTGTCCAAGTAAATTGTCTCAACCAGCCAACACTGGTGACTTACACCTGTAATCCCAGCTACTCAGAAGGCTGAAAACTGAGAACTGCAGTTCAAAGCCAGCCTCGGGGGCTAGGAAGGTAGCTCAGTGGTAGAGCGCTTGCCTTGCATGCATGAGGCCCTGGGTTCAATTCCTCAGCACCACATAAGCAGAAAAAGCCAGAAGTGGTGCTGTGGCTCAAGTGGTAGAGTGCTCGCCTTGAGCTGAAGGGCTGAGGGACAGCGCCCAGGCCCAGAGTTTAAACCCCATGACCAACCAAAAAAAAAACCCAGCCAGGTCAGGAAAGTCCCTGAGACTCTTATCTCCAACTCAGCAGCAAAAAAGTCAGAAGTTGTGGCTCATGTGTCACAGCACCAGCCTTGAAAACCAAGAGGCCCTGAGTTCTAATCCCCAAGTTCCAACTTCTGTGCTATTGCACAGACGCCTGCACTAACCCCGTTCCCCTCGGGCAGCCTAAGCCTTCTCTGGGACCAGGCATTTGGGCTACAGGTCATGGAGACCTCCATACACAGTGCTCAGGGCTGGAAGCTGAGGCTCCAGTGGGAAAGCTCAGGTTGTAGGAGCGGCTGCACCCCAGAACTTGAGGAGGAAAATTCCTTTTTAGGTTGGTGCTGGTATTGGAATTTGAACTCAGGGCCTTGTACTCTGGCTTGGCTTTTTTACTTGAGGCTGGTGTTCTACCATATGAGACACACCTCATGTCTGGCTTTTTGCTAGCTCATTGGAAATAAGAGTTTCCCAAGACCTTTCTGTCCTTGCTGTCTTTAAACCAAGACCCTCAGCTCTCAGTCTCCTGAGTAGCTAGAATGACAGGAGCTTCCGGCACCCAGCTTAGTCCCAGCCCTTGGGCCCTAGCGACCTGGAAAAGCAATTGTGCCAGTGCACTGCTCTAGGTGGAACATGGCAGGGGAGGGGGGCGGAAGGGTGATTCTCTCCCATGCTGTTTGGGACAGGAACTCCAAGCAGTGCTGTCACACCCCAACCTCCCATCCCTACGAGGCCCCAGCCCTCTTGGCCTCAGTTTCCCCCTGGATCTTCAGACAGCAACTGGAGAAAGGCACTCCCTTTGTCTACCGGGACACACTGCCTCTGTTCCCCAGCATCTGGTCGCATGGGACACGGAACTGTCCTGCCACAGGTGAGTGTGCAGAGCTCTGGAAGCTGACACACATGTGTGGGCACAAGCACACACGTCCACCCAGAGCTCATGACTTACCAGGCTGAGATCTGAGAACTGAGGTTCAAAGTCAGCCTGGGCAGGAAAGGCCATGAGACTCCTATCTCCAAAAGCCAGAAGTAGAGCTGTGGTTTAAGTGGAAGAGCACTAGCGGTCAGCAAAAGAGCTCAGGGACAGTGCCCAGCCCTGAGTGCAAGCCCTAGAACCAGCATTCAAAACATAAATAACAAAAATAAAACAAAAATAGAACAGATTAATCCTAGCTACTCAGCATGGAGAGGAAAGTCCATGAGACTCTGATCTCCAATTCAACACCAAAAAGCCAGAAGTAAAGCTGTGGCTACACTGCAGTTTCTACCAGGGTGAAGCGTTTGTGAGCGATCCATGCGTGGAGGGACCCGCCATGGGGGACAGTGGGTCAGCCATTCATTCCCCAGCTGCCACCACCACAATGCCTGGGAGATTCAGTGGAGATCAGCATAGTTTGAATGCTCTGAACTTTCTGGATGGAAAGCCAAAAAGGCTAACTCTCCATCTGGGCACTCTTTCTCAGAGCCCGGGGGGGAGGAGGGGCTTGCCCACCAGAAGTCCCTAGCAGCTACCTGGAACATTCTAGCAATAAAGGAGCAGGGCAGTGTCTGGGAACCTCTGGCCACACACACAAGAGGGACCTGAATTCCAGATTTTCCTGGCGCTCACAAATGCCTGTCCAGTCCTCTCGACCCTCAGGTCAGGTGAGGGCCTACCTGTCCTATCTGCTGAGGGCCAAGGGTCAGAGGTCGCAGGGTCAGAGGGTGGTTCTGCCTGTGGAGCATGGTTGGCTGGCACAGTTAAGGTTTAACAGGCAGTGTTTGTGGAGGGGGCTGCTGTGGCTGTGACCCACACCTGGGTCAAGGCCTCTGGTTGTGCAATCAAAGCATTGACCGTGGGCAAGACCACGCAAGGCCAGGCCATCTGGGTACCAGGGAAAGGCCAGGGGGAAAGGGCTCCCTTTCCAGAAAGGGCCATCTGCCTGCCCCCCCCCCCCCCCACTCCAGGAAGCAGTTCTTTTAACATCTACTCCACCACGGAGAATACCCCAGCCCTAGCAGACATCTCCCCCATAGTTCTGGGTGCCATGATTTAGAATTGGAGTTTATCTATAGGTGGGAGAGGAACACACATGCGCACATGCATGCACATACACACCTGCATGCTCGCTCTCTCTCTCTCTCTCTCTCTCTCTCTCTCTCTCTCGGAATCTGCTTGTCCCCCATTCCTCTCCCCTTGGCCCTGATTTCCTGCTCTTTCTGATCAGACGCTGCCCGTCCTGTCCAGGCCTCTTTCTGGACTGGAGGAACCTTAGGTGCCGGGCAGGGCCGGGGTCAGCGAGGACACGGAGGCTCCTCAGCCCGCACCGCCGGGCAACCACAGAACCAGAGCAACGCCGGTGCGTTGCTCCCGCCTGCCGGCCCAGCCACGCCGGAGGCCGAGGTCCGAGGCCCGCGGTTTGAGGCCAGCCCGGGCAGGAAAGCCCGCGAGGCTCTCATCTCCACTGAACCAGTAAAAAGCTGGAAGTAGTGCTGTGACTCAGGTGGTAGATCGCCAGCCTTGAGCAAGAGAGCTCGGGGGCAGCGCCAGGTTCTGAGTTCAAGCCCCAGGATCAAATAAATAAACAACGTGGGGATTAAATGGAACTTTCCAGGTTCTGGAGTTAGGGATTGCACGCGCTGGCCGGGCCGGGGAGGGGTCCTGGGAACGGGCGGCCGGCGGTCTCGCACCCTCCGGCAGCACCGCGGCCCGCCCCGGCCCCCCACGGTCCCCGCCCGCTCACCCGGCCCGCGGTGGAGAAGACGCCATAGGGCAAGTTCTGGATCGGGAAGTCCGAGTCCGCGGGCACCGGCACGAAGGACATGGCAGCAGGCACCCGCAGCGCGGCCGAGGGCGACGGCGACTGGACGGGGCCCCAGGGTCCGGCCGCGCCCGGGTTCGCGCCCGTCCCCCTTCTTCCCAACCCTCCGTTCGCGCCACTCCGCCCAGCGCTCCAGCGGCGTCCTGGGCAGCCGCCCGCAGACCCGGCAGCGGCAGGCTCCGCCCCGCGGAGACCCCCGGAGCGCCCCGCCCAGGCCACGCCCCCACCCCATAATCATACCTAGACCCCGCCCCTTCGCGTGTCCACCTCCGCCCACACCGCAGCCCGCCCCTGTTTCTCATTTCCATAATCTCGCTTTTATCACACCACTCCCATTCCACAGCCCAAGAAACCACTTTCTGGCCACGCCCATATGAGGAGCCCCGCCCCGCTCGCAGGGGGCTATGTGCGAGCTCCGCTGCCGTGGGGAAACCACAGCGCCGCCTCCAGCTGCGCTGGCGCCGGCCAGGGCGGGGGCGGGGCCGGGGGCGGGGCCGGGGGCGGGGCCGGGGCCTGGGGCGGGGCCTGGGGCGGGGCGGGGGCGGGGACCCTTGCAAGCGTCTTGAGTGAACAACTCCGTTTGCCACACAGTCCCAGTATGTGGAGAAGGGCTATCAGGCCTGCTTATTCCCCAGTCCAACAGTCGTGTCTGTCTCAGCTCTCTGCTCTCAAAGATTGGTTAACTGTTAATTGCAGGGCGTTTGGAAGTGTGTGTGTGTGTGTGTGTGTGTGTGTGGCGTGCGTGCACGTTGAAGAGAGATGAAAAAGAAAGTAAAGAGAGCTTAAAAGGTCAGCTGCCAGGCTGGGAAGGTGGCTCAGTGGTAGAGCGCTCGCCTCGCATGCGTGAGGCCCTGGGTTCGATTCCTCAGCACCACATACACAAGTGGCGCTGAGGCTCAAGTGGTAGAGCACTCTCCTTGAGCTGAAGAGCTGAGGGACAGCGCCCAGGCCCAGAGTTCAAGCTCTACGGGGGGGGGGGGGGGGGGGGGGGAGGGAGGGAGGGAGGGGTGGTCAGCTGCGGGTGGCTCACACCTGTCATCCCAGCTGAGACAGGAGGTGCTGGCAGGTCCAGGCAGACAGACTTGGAGACCCTGATTTCCAGTTAACCACCAAGAAGCCAGAAAAGGAGCTGCAGCTCAAATGGAAGAACTCCAGCCTTGAGCAAAGAAGCCAACTGTCACAAAACAAAGAGAAAGGAGAGGAGGAGAAAAGGCAAAGGGCAAAAGAAGAAAAAAAAAGTTCTGTAAAAAAGAAAAAAAATTAACCCTCGTTTACAATGATTGGTGCTTACAGCTAACTGGACTTGAATCCACTGACTAGAATTAGACAAGTGCTTAATTTGGGGCAAGTGAAATTATGTTTCCTCATCTCAGAAATAAAGACAATCAAATAACTCCAACTAGAATTCCAACCTTGGCCAAACAATGCCGCCTCACAGGAAGTGACCAGTTCCTTTTTTTTAAACCAGGGATATCCAGCCAAAGCCAGCCATTGCTTTACTTCTAGGTTTTGCTTTTTGTGTGTGTGCTGGTCCTGGGGCTTGAACTCAGGATTTGGGTGCTATCCCTGAGCTTTACTCAAAGCTATAGGGATCTACCACTTGAGCTACAGCCCGCTTTAAGCTTTCTAGTGTTCTCCTGTTGGGTTTTTGTGGGGTTTTTTTCGTGGTTAATTAGAGATAAGAGGCTCACAAACTTTCCTGATCTGGCTGGTTTTCAACCATGATACTCTGAATTTGGCCTCCTGAGTAGCTGTGATTACAGGTGGAACCACTGACACCCTGCTAGGTTTTGCTTTTCTTCGTGAAGACAACTAGAAATACAACAGACTGGGGGCACAGTTGCAGGGCAGTGAATGCTGGAGGCCCTGAGTTCAGTTCCCCACCCACTGCGGGAGAATTTGGGTTGTCATTGTCCATGTGTTCTCACCCTACCTGTAAATGTCTGGACAGCACTTCTAATTTTAAAAAAAAATCATTTGCAGGGCTGGGAAGGTGGCTCAGTGGTAGAGTGCTTGCCTTGCATGCATGAGGCCCTGGGTTCAATTCCTCAGCACCCCATAAGCAGAAAAAGCCAAAAGTGGTGTTGTGGCTCATGTGGTGGTAGAGCGCTAGCCTTGAAGAAGAGCTGGGGGACAGACAGCACCCAGACCCAGAGTTCAGGCCCCACAACCGACCCTCCCCCCTCAAAAAAAATCATTTGTTGTGCCACTCCTGGGGCTTGAGCTCAGGGCCTGAGACCCTGACCTCTTTTCCTTGAGGCTAGCGCTCCACCACTTGAGCCACAGCACCTCTTTCAGCTTGTTCTGAGTAGTTAATTGGAGATAAGAGTCTCTTGACTCTCAACTCTATCTTTCCTGCCTGGGCTGGCTTTGAACCAAGATCCTCAGATCTCAGCCTAAGTGGATACGAATACAGGTATAAGCCACCATCACCTAGCTCTCCTCTCACCTTCTGAGTAGCTGGAATTACAGGTATGTGCTACCAGTGCTGGCTCCTTTACTTCTCACTGTCCCAGGGACCAGCAGAACCATTGGGCTCTATCTTCCGGATAGCACTTCCCTTATCCACACTATAGGCACACGATCACAGTTACAATACACTTTCCTAATATAAGCTGTCCACGGCTTTTGGAGGCCTCAAGGGTTCCAGATGCGGCCAAATTCTCAGTTTCCTTTTTATCCATCTCACCCACAGAGCCCTGACTTCCCATTCTGAACATCCCAATGCTCACATGCTAATTCAAAAGGACTCCCCCCCCCCAAAAAAAAAAAGCCAGGAAGCTGAGTCTCTGAAAAGACCCAAAAACAAAACTGCATGAGTCTTCTCCTAAATCCCCAAAGATAGCTAGAAACTCCTTGACAGGGGAGCTTTAGTCACTTTGAGTGTCAACTCCTCAGGAGAAAACATGATTGGCTTGAGGTGTGATCATGCACTGTGTACTGGGCAGCAGGCATCCTGGGAAATGAGGGGCCAGGGCAGCATGCAGCTCCGGCCGTGGCTGTGGCATTTAAGTGCAGTGGGAAGCCTGAGTTTTGTGACCCTACCGTATGAAAAAAATTGAAAACAAGCCAATTCCACAGCAGTGTCACAAAGCATTGCCAGTTTAATAGTGCAGTCAAGCCAGGCACCGGTGGTTCATGCCTGTAATCCCAGCTACTCAGGAGGCTGAGATCTGAGGATAGCAGTTCAAAGCCAGCCCAGACAGAAAAGTCCATGAGACTCTTATCTCCAATAAACCACTCAGAAGTGGTGCTGTGGCTCAAGAGGTAGTAGCCTTGAGCTGTAGAGCTGAGGGATAGCACCCAGGCCGAGTTCAAGCCCCAGGACAGACAAAAAATAAAAAGTGCTGTCACCAAATCAGCTTCATAATTAACTTTTCCACATTGATACTTTGGACCTCTGGTAAACAAACCTCAGTTATGTTTCATGACCCTTGCTTCTGGACTGTCAGTTGAGGCTCACCGGGGGCCTTTTTTTGTATAAATTTTCCCTAAACGCTGGCAAATGTGTCTTCAAATGTTTGATCAGCAAGGGCAGAGCTGGGGTTTGAACCTGAGCACTAGAGCATGAAAAACTATTGAACTACCATTTATGGAGCAGGAGTGAAGTGAGAAGAAAGCAGGCTGTTAATATTAGGGGAGTATATTATTTATGGTATATTATTTAGATTGCTTGCTGTGAGATTTTATATGTAAAAAGATCATGAATGCAGGACTGGGAATGTGGCTTAGTGGTAGCATGCATGAAGCCCTGGGTTCGATCCCTCAGTACTACATACACAGAAAAAGCCAGAAGTGGTGCTATGGCTCAAGTGGTAGAGTGCTAGCCTTGAGCTAAAGAAGGTCAGGGACAATGCCCAGGCCCTGAGTTCAAGCCCCAGGACTGGCAAAAAAAAAAAAAAAGGAAGAAAAGAAAAATAGAAACAGAAATGGCTATTAGAATAAAATCAGAATAGTATTATGTCTACAGGGAACTGGATGGACCTAGAAAAAGTGAAGTCAGAGCCAGAGAGACAAAACACATGTCTCATGTGGAAGCTTGAGCTAAAATATAACCATGATGACATACCCACACTGATTAAATGATGGCATGCTCGGGGAGGAGTTCAAAGGTGGAACTCCTAAAGGATCATTTAACAAAAAGAACAACAAGTAGAAGCCTGTTTGGGGGGGATGGATGGAGGGCATGGGGGCGCACACAGAACGGAAGGAGGAAGGAGAGTGATTGCAGATATCGTGTTCTACATTATGTAAACATTGAACTATGTAACTTGAGGGTAGGGATGGGCCGGGGAAATGGGGGAGGAATGAAAGAAGAGGTAACATGGATCAAGATGCACTGTACTCATAACCTGACTTAGGTAACTGTAATCTCTTAGTATGACTACTTAAATTTTTTTTTTTTGGTTGGTTGTGGGGCTTGAACTCAGGGCCTGGGTACTGCCCCTGAGCTTTTTTGCTCAGGGCTAGCACTTGGAGCCACAGAGCTATTTCCAGTTTTCTGGTGATTCACTGGAGACAAATGTCTTATGGACTTTGCTGCCCAGCCCAGCTTTGAACCACGATCCTCAGATTTCAGCCTCCTGAGTAGCTAGGATGACAGGCGTGAACTACCAACACCTGGCCAATAAAATTTTTTGTTAATGATAAAAGGGCAGGGGGAATGGCTGCCATAGTAGAGCACCTGTCTGAGCAAACACAAGGTCCTAAGTTAAAAACAAAATTAAGCAACAACAAAACAACCAACTGCTGTGATGTGAGCTGGCAGCTCACAGCTATAATTCTCCCAGTTAGAAGGCTGAGACCTGAGGACCACGGTTCAAAGCCAAACAGGATGGACAAACCACCGAAATTCTTATCCCCAATTCACCTGGAGGTGTAGCTCAATTAGTGGAGTGCCAGCCTAGAGAAAAAGGTTAAGCAAGAGCTTCCGGTTCAGAGGTCAAGCACCAGTACTACAAACACAACGATCTATGCATATGATCTATGCATATGTGTGCGTGGGCGCACACAGATAGAGGAATGAGTTATTTCCTCTTTTTGGTACTTCGTTTCAGTTTGATTTTACAGGTGAAGTTTTTTGTTGTTTTTTTTTGGCGGGGGGGTGGGGGGTGGGGGGGGTCCGGTCATGGGGCCTGAACTCTGGGTCTGGGCGCTGTCCCTCAGCTCTTCAGTTCAAGGCAAGTACTCTACCACTTAAGCCACAGCGCCACTTCCAGCTTTTTTTTTTCTGCTTACGTGGTGCTGAGGAATCGAACCCAGGGCCTCATGCATGCAAAGCAAGCGCTCTACCACTGAGCCACCTTCCCAGCCCCTCAGTTTGATTTTACATACATACATACAGCTCAAAGGAAATCCTTTCTAGTCATGATTTGCCAAGAATTTTTGTTAATCATCAAAGTTTATAAAATACTTTATCAGAATCAAGTGATAATGGCTCCTTCCACCTAAATCTATGTGACTAAGTCTATTTAATATTAAACCATCCTAAGTCTGGGAAGATGGCTCAGTGGTAGAGTGCTTGCCTTGCATGCATAAGGCCATTGGTTCGATTCCTCAGCACCATATAAACAGAAAAAGCTGGAAGTGGGGCTGAGGCTCAAGTGATAAGAGTGCTAGTCTACAGTTGAAGAGCTGAGGGGCACGCCCAGGCTCAGAGTTCAGGCTCCATGACCGACCAAAAAAAATAAATAAATAAAATCAAACCATCCTTATGTTTATAGAACAGATATACTACTTTAAGCTGAGTGTTGGTGGCTCACACCTATCATTCTAGCAGGAGGCTGAGATCTGAGGATCACGGTTCCAAGTGAATTTGGGTAGAAAAGTCTGTAAAAGACTTTTATCTCTAATCAGCAAAAAGCCAAAAAAGGAGCTGTGGTTCAGTGGTAGACCTGCTAGCCTTAACCACAAAAGGTCAGGGACAGCACCCAGCCCCTGAGTTCAAGCCCCAAGACTAATACCAAAAAAACTCACACATTTTAAATCAAGAAATTCACTATTATTCATTTTGAAAAGGTAGGTCTGTAAACCAGAGTCCAGAAGTGCCCCTGAGCATGTTTCTACTCCATGATTCTCCATTCAGCCCACTGTTTGAATTTCCAATGTGATCAGATAAAGATTTCTATGAATGCTAACAGGCTGTGATGGAGGGCAGAGCAGACACTGGATAAGGACAGAAAATACCACATGCAGGGGCTGGGAAGGTGGCTCAGTGGTAGAGCGTTTGCCTTGCATGCTCAAGGCCCTGGGTTCGATTCCTCAGCACCACATAAGCAAAAAGAAAAAAAAAAAGCCGGAAGTGGCGCTGTGGCTCAAGTGGTAGAGCACTAACCTTGAGCTGAAGAGCTGAGGGACAGTGCCCAGGCCCAGAGTTCAGGCCCCACGACCGGACCCAAAAAAAAAAAAAAAAAAAAGAAAATACCACGTGCAATCTCAGTGACCATTTGTCCTAAGTCATGAACAGATGTGAAACTATTAGCAGTGCTCTTACCAAATTAGGAAAATAGAAAAACAGAAAACTTAACTGGACCAAATTACCCTACCAGGAAGACTTAGGAGAAAACGAGTGACACGGAGCATTCAGATTTTCCATTTTATTTAATCAAAGACTGGTGGATAAACATAAATACAGCACAATTACTTCAGATCATTCTTCATATTGTATACACAGACCAATGAACGTAATCTGAAAGAAACTTGCAGTCAGCAGTAAAATGCATTCAGCTTTTTCTTCCCTCGCTCAAAAACAAAACAAAACAAAAAAAAAAAAAAAAAAAGAAAAATGAAAAAACACACAAACTTAAAATCTCACCAGCACATACTCTCGTGTGACAAATGATCCTGACATAAATAGTGGTGCAAAGAAACTATGCTAACATATGTATAACCTTTGTTAATGGGGAAACAAACCAGAAGCAGCCATAATGATTAAGATACATTCAGTTACCAATGAACTAGCTGTGCCCGAGGGGCCTGGTGAACAGAGGATTGGTGTGAAAGAGAAAAGCTCTATCTACATAAACCACGAGGACCAAGCTGCAGGACAGCGCATGCGCGTGTAATACTGGAACCCAACACAGCCCTCCAAACTCACTCTCCAGGCCCGCTACGAGAGCCCTCTGCACGCAACTAAAATTAATCTTGAAAGAATAATACTTGCAAAGTTTAAGTCTTTTCAGCCACAGAAACTGCAATGGAAATAAATGTTCAGAGTCATTTTCAAAACAAAAACAAAAATCTATTCTTCTGATGACATGCATGATTAAAGGTCTATGCAAGATAACGCTGCTCTACATTCCCCACGACTAGAAAAAAACCTCAAGTCAGTTTTTAGTTTGCAGATGGTCAAAGGGTTTTGTATTCCAGCAGGAGCTCAAATCTTCTGGATCTTTTCACCAACAACTACTGGATTTTCTTTTCTGATTTTCTCAGCAGCATCAGCCTTGTAATTGTAAGAGCAGTTGTGTACATCTGAGTAGCGATGCACACCACAGTAAACATTTCCACACCGGCATTCAAACCCTGCAAGCAGTCAACATACACAAGTTAGATGACAGCAGTGTTCAGGTTAATTAGCATCAGGCAAAATCATCCTAATTAATTTTGTTTTGTTTACTTCTGGTGCCAATCCGAGAGCTTGAACTCAGGGCCTGGGTGCTGTGATCAAAGCTAATGTAGAGCCACAGCTCTACTTCTAGCTTTTTTAAAAAAAACTTTTTGGTGCCTAACTGGAGATAAGAGTCTCACAGACTTTCCTGTCCAGGCTGGCTTTTAACTATGATTCTCAGTAGCTAGGATGAGCCACCAGCATCAGGTATCCTGGCATACATTTTTTTCTTTTCCTTTCTTTCTTTTTTTTTTTTTTTGGGCCAATCCTGGGGCTTGAACTCAGGGCCTAGGGACTGTCCCTGAGTTTCTTTTTGCTCAAGGCTAGCACTCTACCACTTGAGCCACAGCACCACTTCTGGCTTTTTCTTTGTATGTGATACTGAGGAATCGAACCCAAGGGCTTCATGCATGCTAGGCAAGCACTCTACCACAGAGGCACATTCCCAGACCCTGGCATAATTTCTTTAGCTGCACCCTTACAGGTCACTAACAATGAGCTTTATTTCTCATTTTTATCTGTAAACACAAATCTGTAAGAGGGCAGGACTGCTTCCCTGTGCTCATGTTTCTCAGCCTTTCTTCCTGTCAAAAATACGCTAACTTCAACAATTAAAAAAATAAATAAGCCGGGTACCAGTGGCTCACACCTGTAATCTTACTCAGGAGGCTGAGATCTGAGGATCTTGGTTCAAAGCCAGCCCGGGCAAGCAAAGTCCGTGAGAGTCTTATCTCCATTAACCACCAGAAAACTAGAAGTGGCGCTGTGAGCTGAAGAGCTCAGGGATGGCCCAGGCCCAGAGTTCAAGCCCCATGATTGACAAAATAAATAAAGAGCCCCTATATCACTCTAAATCATTTTGCATGATAGAATGTCTTTGACTATGTCAACCCAAATTGGAAAAAGCGTGAGAATAAAGTAAAGAATAAAGTAAACTAATAAACTAGGAAAAAAGAAATGAGACATTGGAAATCTCATCATTTTAAAAATCAAAATGCTGAAATGTAAAAGAAGCCTACCATCAGGAGGAAACCTCAACGTTTAATTTGGAAAGATCAAACACCCTTCTGAAAGGACCATCGAGGGGCCGAGGGGCCACTGGTCACCCTGCACTCCTTTGCTAACAGGATGGAGAGCAGCCGGGGTGGGCACAGGTGCCAAGTTTCTTAGTGAGGCGGCACATCACAGCACCTGAGCCTCGTCTAGGCTCCAGGATTCCAGAAGAGTTAAGCCACCATGCTTAGTACTGAAGGACTGCAGGAAGCACCCGGTGGGGAATAAACACGCAGGAATGCCGCTTTAATTTCTGAAGAACTCCTAAAGCTATTTTCCTGAAGCAGGATTTCCACTCAAGATCGTATCTGCTCTTGTCAGGACTTTGTGCAGATTATTCAGAATAATGCCTGGCTGGGGTGACACGAATGCAGCAGTTTCTAGCCATAATTGCTGCCCTCCCAGTCACCCTGGGGCCTGTGCTCGCCGCCAGATGGGCAGCGCCACCAGGATTCACGCTGCTCCTTCAGGGCTCGGCTTGCACTTTTAAAAGCAGCCTCCACACATTAAAAAAAAAAATATATATATATCTGAGACGACTGGCTAGTGCTCTACCAACGTTGGAGCCATGCTTCCAACCCCAGCCTCCACACTTTTAAAAGCAGCCTCCATTTAGAGGCTGGAGGCCATCCCCTGCCTTCCACAGGACCTACGCCACCTGCCTGTCTACTGCCCTCAAATCCTGTGGAAACCAGGTTTTAAAAAGCCATTTATTTTATGACCAAGTATGGAATTCAAGCTTTTTTTTTTTATTTAAGAAAGATGGGGGTGGGGGGAGGTGGCTCTGTGGTAGAGTGCTTGCTTTGCATGCATGAGGACCTGGGTTTAATTCCTCAGCACCACATAAGCAGAAAAAGCCAGAAGTGGTGCTGTGGCTCAAGTGGTAGAGGTATTGAGGGACAGCGCCCAGGCCCAGAGTTCAGACCCCACGACCAGGGAAAAAAAAAAAAAGAAAGATCAGGGGGCAGAGAATGTGGCTTAGTGGTAGAGTGCTTGCCTAGCATGCATGAGGCTCTGGGTTCAATTCCTTGGTACCACAAAAACACAAAATAAAAGTAAAAATAACCCTCACAAATTACTAAAGAAAACCAGAAGCACAAGGCTACTTATCCAGCAGCCAGTGCCCCAGCAACTGTGGTGACATGACACTCTGCACTCTCCACACTGTTTTTTGGTTTTTTTTTTAGGTCTGAGTGCCAAACCTAACAACGTCTTTGTTATTAGTTAGCGCTCTACCAACCGAGCCCCGCTCCCCCTACCCCCCAGCCAATCCCTACACATAAGCCACTTGACCTCACGGACATGGACACTCACCAGTAAGGCCCACTTTCTTCCTGCACATGAAACAGCGATTCTTTTTCTGTTTTGGTTTCTCAAGAGACTTGCTTTGCTCTTCAGATGGCTGCTGTGCTGTATCTGCTACCGAAGCTGACAGAAACAAGAGAGTGCGAGTCAGAGTCCAGCTGTCCCCGGCCACTGGGGTACGTACCAGCCCACCCCACCCGGCCTGCAGCTTGCAGGAAGCAAATAGGGGTTATGCACTCATTACTCACACAAATAGGTGCTCATCCATTACTGGGTTTCTCCAGCACACAGGCGGAAATACACCCAGAGTATATAACTGACATGTGAACACAACTCTAGATGGTAGATTTTCTCCGTTTGTTTAAGCTGCATGCCCTAATTAGTTTCGAAATTATATACTTGACAAAAAAATAAATAAAAGATAAAAAGGAGGAATGCTACTTGGGGCTTCTAGGCTCCAGTAAGGCCTCTGCTGCTCTCATCTCCAGGGCTCACCCATTAAAATATTAGAGAAAAGAGAATGTTGTGATGGACAAGTAAATTGATCCACTGATGCACTAAAGCCAAGACCAAATGTACTAAGACTGAGGTTCGCTTACTACTCTCACCCATTTCCCTGTAAGCAGGCCCTGCTTGGTCACTAACGCCAGGCCTTCAGTGCTGTCCCCACAGGCAGACAGTGACATGACACAGGAGACACTGTTGTCACCTGTGAGTGCCTGTCCTGTCACCACAGGGGCCTCCTCTGTGGTGCACAGACACCTCTGCCCCCAACCACCAAGCTACAGGACAGGCCTTCTCTTCTCCTTACTCACTCTGCAGCTTCTCCATGAACACCCTGAACACTCAAGCCCATCTCCTGCACCCCTCTCCACTAATCCTGGCTGCTCACCCTGCAGCCAATCATCTGTCTCGAATGAAACCTACACGTTTAAAACTCAGGTGGTGCCAGGCACCAGTGGCAGTGCCTGGCCCTGAGTTCAAGGCCCAGGGGCCTGCCTTTGTCGGCCTCACACCCTGCTGTGAATAGGGAGGACTCATTTCCACTGGCTACCAATCACCTGTCCTTCTCTTTACCTGGCTAACTCCATCTGGCCACCATTCGCCCGTCCTGTTTACCTGGCTAACTCTATCTGTAACTCCACTCCATCTGGACTTCCTGCTCAACTCCAACCCCAGTGGCCCTGACCAGGAAGTGCTTCCTGTGTGTCCACCGCACCTTTCCACGGCCTGCATTGCCAGCTGGCCTTAGCCTGGCCTCCGTGAGTTCTCTGAGGACAGGCACATGCACAGTGCTCACCGCCCCCAAGGCTCCAAGCACTGTGGGGCGGCCCTCTGTGCCCCACATGCAGCTCCAGGAGCTGCCACACTCAGGCGTTCCAGCACCGCCCTTAGCTAACGTGCTATTCGAGAATCCCAAACCAGCTGACAGAAGAGACTGAGCAGGAAGGAAGGACTCTGCAATGACTGCCTCGTCTACAGACAAAGTTTTGCTTTATAAAACAAAGCAGGAACACCGCACACATTTTATTCCTAGACTAGGAGGGCCTGGAGGGCAAGACTTGAATGTCTTTCTTACAATTTTATCCCCAGTACCTACAAGAATCAAATAAGGTTTGACTATGTGCTTAGAACTCAAAAACAAATCAGTTTGTTGTCTCTGAAATAGCTACCCATAATCAGTTTTTCAAACCAATGATATTCAAACAAATTAACAGAGAAAATGGTTTAATGCAAGTAAACAATATCACCAACATCTTAAAAGACAAAAAAAAAAAAGACAAAGAAACAGGCCAGGCATCAGTGGCTCACACCTGTCATCCTAGCTACTCAGGAGGCTGAGATCTGAGGATCTCAGTTCAAAACCAGTCCAGGCAGGAAAGTCCACATGGACCTTATCTCCAATGAACCACCAGAAAACTAGAAGTGGCACTGTGGATCAAGTGGTAGAGTGCTAGCTTTCAGCAAAAGAGCACAGGAACAGCAGCCAAGCCCTGAGTTCAAGCCCCATGACCAACCATACCCCAACCCCAAAGAAAAAGAAAAGAGCCCCCCAAACTGGTGTTAACTATGGATACAAATGTGTGATGGGACCTGGAAAGGCAGACTGAAAAGACATCAGTGCCATGTACACAGATGCTGCTTCATGCCTAAACCAAAGCAGTCCCAACACAAATCTAGAGACGGGAACAGATGGCTTCTCATCACGTGAAGCAAACGCACAGCTTTAAGCATTAGGGGACTAGAAAAGCCTTTTGAGAGCTGCAAATGTGGTCTACTGGTAGAGTGCTTGCCTTGCATGTACTAAGTGATTCCTTAGTACCACATAAACAGAAAAAGCCAGAACTGGTGCTGTGGTTCATGTGATAGAGTGCTAGCCTTGAAAAAAAAGGACAGTGCTCAGGTCCTGAGTTCAAGCCCCAGGACTGGCAACAAAAAAAAAAAGCCTTCTAATTAGACAGAAACCTGGGGCCAATGAGTGTCAAATATTCGCCCCAATCTTACCTGAAATGTGGCTAAAAAGCCTGAATTTACACAGGCACCATTTGAATTCATAGGCTACTATATTGTGTAAGTCTGGTTCCCAGAAATGATTGTTCCTCAACTCTTCAGAACTGGGTGGATCCCCCATTTGGAAATGGACTAGTCATGAAAAGCTGGTGAATGCATGCCCACGGCGCCCCAGAGCTGCCACAGCTCCCTGTGGGAGGCCCACACGACCCGCTAACTGAACTGGAACCCGGCTAGAAAAGGCCTATGCACTGCCCTGGGCGGGAACATTAGTTTAACTACCCACATGGAGGATCACATTCAAGAGGAACAAGGCCCTCTGCTCTGGGTCCTGTGGAAAGAAAAGAGAGAAAGCAAATTAATCACAAGAGTATACACTCCTTACACACTATGTCTGCTGGAGCATTTTCATCCACAGTGTAAACAATAAAACAACACAAGATATCATCAATATCCCTAACATTACCTAGCTCATCGTGGCAAGGGATACCTGTCCACATAATGCTGGAGGCCAGGTTGCATCTCCTTAATCCTTGATCGAGGGCTAAGCTTTTCTCCATTCATTCTGGCTGTGTTCCAGGGCCTCCAGCACACAGGTGCAGCACCAGGGATCTACCCCAGCAAGACTCTGGGAAGGCAACTATTTCTTCTTTCTATATACTACTGTGGAGCAGAAGGTCTCTCACACGTACCTGCCTGGAAGCCACGATTCTTTTTTTTTTTTTTTTGGGTCCGGTCGTGGGGCCATAACTCTGGGTCTGGGCGCTGTCCCTCAGCTCTTCAGCTCAAGGCTAGCGCTCTACCGCTTGAAACAGCGCCACTTCCGGCTTTTTTCTTTTTGCTTATGTGGTGCTGAGGAATCAAACCCAGGGCCTCAGGCATGCAAGTCAAGTACTCTACCACTGAGCCACCTTCCCAGCCCTAAGCCACGATTCTTAAGACTTCAGCCTCCGGAGTAGCTAGAATTATGAACAGGTGTGAGACTCTAGTTGCCTGGCTGTATCTGGCATTTTTTTCAGGAGCCACATTAACAAGTAATAACATCATCAATGACAGAATACTAATTAAGGCTCTCTAGCACATGAGCCATGCTCAGCCCACGTTCATTCTTCTGAACGCAGAAGGCTGGCATCTGTCAGAAATTTGATGCTTGTAGCGCTGGGAATGTAGCTCAGTGGTACAGTGCTTGCCTCTACTTAGCATGCATGAAGTCCTGGGTTTTATTCCTCAGTACCACATACACAGAAAAGGCTGGAAGTGGCTCGAGTGGTAGAGTGCCAGCCTTGAGCAAAATGGAGCTCAAGAACAGTGCCCAGGCCCTGAGTTCAAGCCCTAGGATAGGGAAAGGGAAAAAAAAAAAGATGATGCTTGTGCTACTAAGTGACGCTGGACCCTGGAAGACTTGAACACCAGAAGTGCAGAAGGGTGTGCAGACTTCCCACCTTGTTGCCCGGATCCATGAGGAAGCACTCCAATGGAAACTGCAAGTCCTACAGCTTGACTGGTCTTTCTCAAGACTTTTTGCAACTTTCATCCATTCTCATTTTTAGCCTCACCAAGTTTTCCCAAATGAGTCCAAAGGAGTCTTTCCTGTGATTGCTGAGAACTTACGTTTAGACAATTCAACTTGTATGAAGAACCCTCCAGCCAGGCGCTGGTGGCTCACACTTGTAATCTCAGCTACGAGGCTGAGATCTGAGGATCATGGTTCGAAGCCAGCCTGGGCAGGCAAGTCCATGAGACTCTTATCAACAATTAACCATCAGGAAACTCAAAGTGGTGCTCAAAGCGGTAGAGCGCTGGCCTTGAGTGAAAAAGCCCTGACACACACACACACACACACACACACACACACACACACACACACAATCTGAAGGTGAAACTTACATGTGAGTTGCCAAAGGCTCACACACACACACACACACACACACACACACACACACACACACACAAAATCTGAAGGTGAAACTTACATGTGAGTTGCCAAAGGCTTACTTACATTGAAATTGCAAATGCTAGGTCTTTAGGAAATTTCAAGTTAATATCTGTTTAGCCTAAAAGTCATTAAATCATCCATTTTTTTAAAAAAAAGGCTCTAAGCTTTTCAAATACTCTAAAAATCATTAAATCATCCATTAAAAAAAAAAAAAGGCTTTTCAAATACTCTTAACTTCACCTTGGATGGAGCCAGGACCACCTTCTGAATTCATGGACTTAAGGGAGGTTGGGGGACAGTAAAATTCTCTGTATACTAGACTGGTATAAAGGCACATCATAATTATTAGTGCACCACACAATCTTCCTTCTTTGTCAGACGAGAATGATAATTATTGGTGCACTCACGTTTTTGGGGTTTTTTTTGCTAGTCTTGGGGCTTGAACTCTGGGCCTGGGCACCGTCTGACCTTCTTTTTGCTCAAGGCTAATGTTCTACCACTTGAGCCACAGCACCACTTCTGGCTTTTTCTGTGTATGTGGTACTGAGGAATTGAACCCAGGGCTTCATGCATGCTAGACAAGCACTCTACCACCAGCCCTGCACTCATGATCTTTTCATATATAAAATCTCATGGCGATGATCTATGTATCATAAATAATATACTCCCCTGAGATTAACAGCCTGCTTTCTTCCTTCTCACTTCACTCCTGCTCCACCTAGCTCCCCGTTCTGCTCTTGTGCTCTGAGGTCTTCCTGCTCCTCCAAATACCTGCCCCGACACCAATCAGCCCTTCCACCACAGAGCCTACTATTTAGTACCAATGACTCATGCCATCTCGAAATTCTATCCTTTCTACACTCTTACATCTTCACTCGCCAAAGCCCTTCACCAACCTCCCAGTCCAACGCAGCCGCCCCACTCAGCCACCCACCATAGTGAAACCGAGAGCTCCGGTCCCACTCCTGTCAAACACTCAGCTGACTTTTCTGTTTTTGCTCCATCCCTGCTCTTCCTTAAAATCTCTACCTAACTAAAAGACTGATCATTTGTTTAACCATTTATAGTAATAAATTAGGTGACTCGCATTGTAGATCCACTTTAAAAATCTATACAAATTGTGGAGCATTTGTGGAGCCTGAAATAAGGAAAATCAGCTATGTCACTTAAATGTAAAACATCTAGTATCGTAATAAAAACCAAGTTATCGGCTAAACAGACGGTGCCTCGGCGAGCACCTGTCCCAGGGACCCTGTGTGACGAGAGGGATGAGCACGCACACACCTTGCAGATCTTCCGTTTCTGGTACTGCTTTGTCCACAGATGAGCTTTCCACTTGGGAAGATGCAACAGACTCTGATAAAAGTGACTGATTTGATACAGGGCTAAAAAAGCAAAGCAAAGATAGTTGCATTTCTTTAATGAAAAATGATTTTTTAACTTCAATTAGTCTTGTCTCTTGACAGGCTCACTATAGTGTCCAGGTTTATCTCAAATTTAGGGGCACAAGCAACCTCCTGCCCTCAGCCTTCTGACTGCTGGGACTACAGGCATGTGCCAACCTGCCTGGGAATATCTTGATTATCTCATGCCTGTCTCCCTAGCTACTCAAGAGGCTGCTATGTTAGGACTACAGAAAGTCCATTAACCACAGAAAAAGCTCGAAATGGTGCTGTAGCTCAAGTGGCAGAGTGCTAGCCTTATGCAAAAGGAGCTTAGGAACAACACCCAGGCCCAGAGTTCAAGGCCCAGAACTGGGAAACAAAATTTTAAAAAGATAAATAAAAGATCATCTCCACACATGAATACTAAAGTGATGTAAATATACATATATATTATATATATATATTTTTTTTGGGTCGGTCATGAGGCTTGAACTCTGGGCCTGGGCGCTGTCCCTCAGCTCTTCAGCTCAAGGCGAGCGCTCTACCACGTGAGCTACAGCGCCACTTCTGGTTTTCTAGTGGTTTATTGGAGATAGGAGTCTCACGGTCTTTCCTGCCCGGGCTGGCTTTGAACCGCAATTCTCAGATCTCAGCCTCCTGAGTAGCTAGGATTACAGGTGTGAGCCACTGACGCCTGGCTGTAAATATGATTTTTATAGAATACACAGACACATGCTTGTAACTTAACACAATCATAGAGCTTTGAAACTGGAGAGCAATCTGCACGATCTGTTTGTGTTTTGGTATCCAAAACAATAATGCATGTCCTTCAGGCAGACCACGAAGGCATTAAATGAAAACAAGGTGACACCAGCATGCCAGACAATCCCTACCCAAAGCTATCCATGGTGTCCCCCCAACCCCCCCATGTAGAAAATGGACCACAGGGCAGGGCCACAATGTGCTTAACTGGTTTCTACCAGAATAAAAGAATGTCACTTAAACAAATACTTCTGAATGTAACTCAACTCTGACTCAATGTTAAAACAAATGAGTACTGAACCATATGACAGCATTACACAAACTGTGACAAGAATTTTGTGTGCTAATATTTGCTGACTACCATTTTTAAAACTTCAGTCATGGGCTAGAATATAGTAAAGGAAGAAATGAAAATCTATGTGAAAGGACATCTAAAGCCAAGTGCTGATGGCTCACTCCTGTAATCCTAGCTACTCAGGAGGTTGAGATCTGAGGATCATGGTTCAAAGTAAGCCTAGGCAGGCAAGTCTGTGAGACTTTCAACTCCAACTAACCAGCAAAAAGCTGGAAGTGGGGGTATGACTCAAGTGGCAGTCAGTGCCAGCCATGAGTGAAGAGGCTCAGAGACTGTGCTCAGGCCCTGAGTTCAAGCCAGCAGGACCAGCATCTCTACCCAAAAAAAGGGAGGAAAAAAATCTTAAAAAGACTTAAAAAGACATCCTTCCCCAATATTAAATCAATAAAAAGCTTTTTTTTTTTTTAACAGTTAAGATACAATTTTAGGCCAATTAATTGTGAGAAAAAGCATCTTTTCTATCAAAGTAATCTGCTTCCTCCATCTGTTAATCTTGAGACCTGTTTTTCCAAAGGGTTCCTGCCTTGGCCAGGTGGCTTGGCCTTTATTAAGTACACACCTCGCTCCCCCCGCCCCACCAAATTCTGTTTGAAGCTCTTTAATTACATCCTAGTAATTAAGCCCAATCTTTTTGCATAGTGAACCTGAGTGCAGCCAATAGGAGCAGAGGGACGGGCCTGCTGGGTTAGGGATAAAAAGGAAGCGGCCTGCCAGCATTGTGCGCTTGCCTGCTGGATTTTTGGCTGATAGCGTGCACTTCTGCAGAGGTAAACTCTGCCTTGCTGAATTCCTTTTGAGTTGATGTCTTTATTCCTATGTGACACCTCAACATCACAAGCTGTTTCTAACAGAATCCTACAGTGTTTTTACACGGTGTCCTTAATAGAACTATGAAAAGTAGAGCCCTTTCTTTATCCAATCACCATCCAGAGTGGCCCTTACCTTGGCTGCACAGATGAAGACGTGGAGTCCAATGCTGACTGCGCTTCTGGGACGCTGCCATCCGTGCACTGAACTGGTAAAGATTCAGACAGACTACTGACAGAAGTCGCTGCAATGCAACCACAGCCCACATTAGCCAGGCTGAGCTCAGGGTAGCCCACACCCCGTCCACAAAACACAACGCAGAGACTCCGCTTGACTACAGACATGGTCCACTGTTTTTAGCTGAAAACCAAAATGTTGTTTGCTGATGAGAACCTGTTTCTTAATGTTGGGGGCTAGACTTGGGGCCTACAGCACATAAAGCCTGTGCTCTATACACTGAGCTTACAGCCAAGTCCTAAAATATTTAAAACTTTTTAAACAGTTTTTTTTTTCTTCCCTTCTCCTTGCTGATCTCTATAGAACTTTTTCGTGTATGTGCCAGGATCAGAGCTTCAACTTAGGGCCTGGTATCCTTGCTCAGCTTTTTTGCTCATGGCTGGTGCTCTAACATTTCAGCCAAGCCTCTGGTCTGGTATTTGCTTGTCTCTTCAACCTTTCTACCCAGGCTGGCTTTGAACCTCAATCTTCAAATCCCAGCCTCCTGAGTAGCTAGGAGTAGCTAGCGGCATGAACTGGCACTCAGCTAAAACATACTAATTTTAACCAAGAAGGAAACGGATAAGTTGTATATATGAGTGAACTTCAATTTCTCAGGATTAAATATCACCCAAACTCAAGTCCTTTAATTCATAAGCACTTTCCAGTACTGGCTTATAAATGAGAAACTTCAAGATTAGTTAGCAGTAAGGCAGATAGAAGTTCAGAGTAAATATGCTCAACTTTCCTTTCCTGTTCTTCATGAGAAAATATGGACGCTAATGGAAGTCACATTCATCTGATCTGGGCCTTATGAAAATTCGTAACTTTTGACAAAACGGGTCTTGTTTTTTAGTTAAATATGAACTAATTACGACCCCATAAAAACCTTAAACATGAAGCATCAGCTTGTACTTTGTGGGCTGCAAAAATCTATCCAGGTTTTGGCCCACACTGGCACCATGCTAGATAAATGGCTCAGACTCCTCATTTAGCAGAACTTAACCCTCCTGTTCTCTGGGTATCATACTTGCTAGAAAGATACTCTATCACCTGGGCCACGCCTCCAGTCCATCATGATCCTCCTTATGCAACTGCTAAAACCAAAGACCTTCTCCATTCCAGGAAAATCCTCTGCTACAGAAAACCCAAACAAACCAATGAACTGAGCTTGAGTATTTCTTTCTAACTCTTGAGTCACCTGACTATACTCCATCATCATGAAGTCAGTTTCCAATAAGCCTGGTTGTGGCTGTCTATAATCCTTGACAAACCCAAGCACTCTTTCTTTCAACAGCTACTGGGCTAATGAGGGAGCCAAGCCCTCTTACAGCCACATTCCCTGGCCTTACTTTCTAAGATGGCCAGCACTGCTTACTTCAAGTGTTTTAATAAAGTAGTGAGAGTTCTGCAGCACAGCAGACTGGGGTTAGATCTGCAGTGTTTTGAGGATGGACACTCACTCTGGTCCCCAAGATAATGACCACCAATGTGCACTGAGAAACTTTCCTAACAGGACTGTGGCAATATAAGTACAATGGGAAGCAGAGTGGGGCTAGCTGCATTGGACTGTGCAGGGACCGACAGACGGACAGATGAACGGAGTGTCACTGTGACAGTGCTACTTACCAGGTGGGCTTATTCTACCATTACTACTATTCTGTCTTTGAAGATGTTCTTTGTAGCACACTGAGCACATGCCGTTTGTGCGAGGGTTCCCATAAAATCCGCAGCCAGTGGAACAAAGCATAGGCACTTGGCTGTGATTGGTCTCTTGAGCCATGCTCCTCGGTTGTACACCTAAAATATACACACAATCAGCAAGGAACTTAAACCCCAGGCTTCCGCTGTACGCTAGGCCAAAGCTGCTTGCTTTCTATAAAAAAGAGGAGACCCCCTACAAACTCACCCACTTCCACCTAACCATCCCAAGACACAGGGCTATGATAGACAAGAGAGAAAGAGAGACCTGTGAGTTTCTACCTCTAACCCATTGGACATGGTGAGACTAGACTGGCTCAACATGCAGGGAAGTCCTTGAGAACAGGACTGGTAGGGAGACTGACATTAGGAAACCTTTTTTTAAAGTACAGTTCAGTTTGAACCTTTCTAGTAATGACAAGTAGGCATCATAACTTTCTGGTGTGTGACACTGTTCATGCTACCAGACATTTCTTTCACCTAAATTGAGATGACCACTGTGGGATGGGGGAAGAGGGGCTGCAGAAAGGACTTCACAAGAATTTCAGAACCAAGAATTGCGAAGAACTTATCTAGATAGGAAAAGGAAGCAGCAGATTTTGTATTTCCATTAAAAAGCAATGTGCTAGCCAAGAGTGGTGGTGCCAGTCCGTAATCCTGTCACTGGGCAGGGCCGTGAAAAGCCAAAGAAGAATGATCAGGAATTGAAGCTTGTCAAGTCTGGTGCACATGCACAACTGTGCACATAAAAACCAAACCAAGGTCCCCCAGCTGTTGAAGACAGTGCTCAGATCTTCAGACACGCACTGAATCATGAGTCACCTCAGAATCCATCAGCACCGCCAAACTGGAAAAAACCTCAGATCTCCACATCCCTTGCTGCCATGTAAATATGCATTGCCAACAAAAGCCATGATGAAGAGGACGGTTCAGACAGCTCATCTACTGTCTGGATTGGGAGAGTTGTTCCTGACAGACAGTGTTGCAGCATTCTTTTTTTTTTTTTGGAGGGGGAGTGGTCCTGGGGCTTGAGCTCTGGGCCTGGGTGCTGTCCTTGAGCTCTGTTACTCAAGGTTAGCTCTCTACACCACTTGAGCCACAGCTCCACTTGTGTCTGGTTTTGGTGGTTCATTGGAGATGAGTCTCAGACTTTCCTGCCCAGGCTGGCTTTGAACAATGATACTCAGATCTCAGCCTCCTAAGTGCTGGGATGACAGGTGTGAGCCACCAAATGCCTGGCTCTTCTTTTTTAAATTAATGTTTGAGCTGGGCACCTGTGGCTCAGCTCAAGAGGCTGAGATCTGAGGATCATTGTTCTCCAATAAACCACCAGAAAACCGGAAGTGGCACTGTGGCTCAAGTGGTAGAACGCTTGCTTTGTTGCTGAAAAGCTGAGGGACAGTGCACAGGCCCAGAGTCCCAGTCCCATGATTGACAAAAAATAAAAATTATGTTTGTCTAGTTGTAACTAACTTGTGTAAATGCCCAACAAAGCGAAGGTAACTGGTAAGCAAAAGTGATGGAGGCTGGGTTTCTGTCCAGTGCATTCTTCAAATGCAGTGGTTTTCAAAGTCTGGGCTCTCAGAAGGGAAAGGCAGCACTGTTAGCAGGAGCTCCAACCCTTTCTCAAGCTTGTCATTGGGCAGCAGAGAGCAGGAGCTGTGGGAAAGGCAAGGAGAAGCCACGGAACCTTCTCAACGCGCCCAATGAGGCACTGGCCCTAAACGACTCTATAGTCATAGCCATCCATCACACAGAAGTAGCGCTCTCTGACAGTGAACATGCATGCATCTTGCTAATGTTCTGAGACTATATGGAAGACACATTCTAGGGAAATATGATTTTCCCCCAGTTCTAGGGCTTAAACTCAGGGCCTGGGCACTGTCTCTGAGCTTCTTTTGGTTCAAGGCTAGCACTCTACCAACTGAGCCACAGTGCCACTTTTCAGCTTTTTGCTGGCTGACTGGAGATAAATGTCTCATGGCCTTTCCTGCCTACGCTGGCTTCTAATCACCCAGTGCTCAGATCTCAGCCTCTGGAGTAGCTGGAAATACAGGTATGTGCTACCAGCACTGGGCTCAGTGGTAATAATAATGAAATGTGTTTAGTTGATACTGAATTAGCTTTAGAAAAACCTCAGATAAGAGTCAGTGAACCAGTGTTTTCCCAGTAGCCATTGTACTGTGGTACAAAATTCTTCATGAACAAGAGATCCATTCAAAGTGAAGAATAAACATTTGATTTAATGTTGACAAGACACAAAGGTTTTATGTGGTCCAGATTCCTCACTGCAACTCCTCTACAATGTCCATGGCAGCCAGCATCTGTCAAGGTCTGGCCTAATACCAAAGAACAGCCACTCCATTATTTGAAAAGGTTATTTAAATATTCTTTTCCAACTGGAGAGGGGCCAGATTTTCTTTGTATCATAGTACATATTAAACCTGAGGAAATCATGAGAATTTTGCTATTGAGCAAGGCCCCAAAGAGATTTGTAAAAATGAATTAACAATGCCACTCTTATCACTAAAGAACTCAGGAGGGAGTGTCCACAAAAAACCTTGAAATCAATTAGTGTTAAACTTTAATTTGTCGCAGATTAGCTTGTAATATAACAAATCAACAAATACCACTACATTTTGTTATATCCAAAATCTCTTCAAATGCTCTTGGAAATGTAAAGTCATGAAAGCAAAATTTTTGAGAACTCATTGCTGCAAAATGTAGTTTCTCAATCCAGACACAGTATTAATGAGCAGACACTAATTTTTAAGTGTGTGTGCACATGTGCATGTATATGTATACACACAACCCACACATAGCATTTCAAAGGGATGCATGCACATACACCCATCACAGACATAACATTAAGGTAGGTACATGCACAAGTGCAAGCATGCACACGCACGCGCACACACACACACAAACCAAGCACAGTATTTAGGGGCAAACATTCACTCTTGAAGGGAGGAGGAACACACACACACAAACCCTATTCTCCTTTTGCATAAATACAGTTATAGGAAGTGGCACTGTGACTTAAAGTGGTAAAGCGCTAGCCTTGAGCAAAAAGGAGCTTAGGGACAGCACCCAGGCTCTGAATTCAAGCCCTACAACCGACAAAACACACACACATAGAGAAGTATACATACAATATAAATAGATATATAGTATCTGTATACTTTGATTTTGTGGAGATGGGCACTGATTGGAAAAAAAATCTTTATTTATTTTTTGCTTGGTCATGGGGCTTGAACTCTGGGCCTGGACGCTGTCCCTGCGCTCTTCAGCTCAAGGCCAGTGCTCTACCACTTGAGCCCTTCTGGTTTTCTGGTAGTTCATTTAAGAGTCTCATAGACTTTCCTGCCTGAGCTGGCTTTGAACAGTGATCCTCAGATCTGAGCCTCCTGAGTAGCTAGGATTACAGGTGTGAGCCACCTGGCTTAGGAAAAAAAATTCTTAAGGGCTGCTTCTCATTGGCAGGTATGAGAATAAATACAGCACAGTATCAACTAATGGCATTAAAATGTCAGTAAGAGCAGAATGAACTTTCCCAGTGCAGCTGCACAGTCTTGACAAGTGATGGGCAGAAGACACAGTATACTTCCACAGACATGGATCAAAGTACAATGTGGCTATCAACTTTTTCATAATAATACTTGCTTTAGAACAGTAAGATTAACCGGTGGCCAGTGGCTCACACCTATAATTCTAGCTCATCAGGAGGCTGAGATCTGGGGATTGTGGTTCAAAGCCAGACCAGCTAGCAAAGTCTGTGATACTCTTGTTTCCAATTAACCAGAAAAAAGCCAGATGTGGAGCTGTGGTTCAAATGGTAGAGTGTTAGCCTTGAGTGAAAAAAACTAAAGGACAGTGTCCAGGTCCTGAGTTCAAGGCCCAAGACTGGTGGAAAAAAACAAAACAAAATCCCAGTCAGATTAAAATTCAAAACACACAATATGAGCTGTTCTCCAAAGCCACACTGCCCTGCACACGAGCACACTAACAGGGTAACAATGGTTTTCAGAGCTCAAGAGGCACAAAGAATTTCATGGTTAACTTTAAAAAGAAAAGAAAGAAACCAACCACACCTGTGCATTTTAGGACACAAAATGTACCTTTTATGGGAGACTCAGAAAGACCCAAAGCTGGCCAGGTGCCCGTGGCTCGCATTTGAGAGGCTGCAAGGATGCAGTCCAAGGCCAGCCTCTGACAGTGAGTTCACAAGGTCCCTATGGACAGCTGGACATGGGGTGGGCCCCGTTACCAGAGCCATGAAGGGAAGCCTTAAAACAGGCGGGCAAAGACTGCCTTGCCTGGCCAGCATAAGGCAAGGTTCAAACCTCAGTACCACCAAAGCAAATAAACCAAACCATACAAAGCTTCTGGCTTATGGTATGTAAATGTGTAAAGTCATGGAGCACTTAGGCCAGCATCTAGACCATTACCCGGCATCCAGACCAGTAAACAGCCTGCAGGGCAATTAGGCTGATGCTGAAAGGATAGGGGGGTGGGAGGGGAGGAAGGAGAAGGCTGAACAATTTTCATCAGATCCCTAACATACTTAAACAAGGCTCCTCCAGCATTCACAACTTATCTTCATTTAAAGATTTTGAATTTCATTCAGTTGTGAATCTTCAGTTGTTTTTAATGTCTCTTTGCCTAATAAGTTCTTATCAGTATAAATCCATGAGATTAAATACTTAAATTCCTACAATAAAACAGCAATGAGTGAATTGAATATAGGCTGGATTATAAGGGCAAATCCATGCCAATTAATCCTATTTCCCTTTGCTTCATTTCATAGAATTAAGTCAGTTACCTAGCTGCAACTGTTTTCACTTTGAAAAATCTCACATTCTTAATTGTTCATTTCATCCCTTCCCATCTGAAGGCTTGGCTTCTGAGCTCTGTATCCCTGCCTCGCTGCAGGCCTGGAACATTTGTCTTACCACATTACTGTGTGAAAGAGGAGTACCCAGCCTAGCACTCACAACTTACCCCATTTCTCACTTAAGTGTGCTGTGTGGATGGAGAATGGTGGTGGAGTCAGGTGATGCCAGTGTGATTCCCACCTCTGTCATCCCAGCTGGGCAAGTTCCCACACAGCCTTACACTCAGATGCCTGGGAGGGAGTGCGCTTAGACCCAGGCTAAACAATGCCTGCAGGCATGGCTTGTGCTCTGCCTCAATGAAAGCACACCACCCTTTGTTTTCTTTCACCTACATCTCCTAGAAGGGTCTAGCTCACACAGCTCCCTGCTCTGCAAATGGCATCCGCTTCTGGACTCTGCTGTGAAATCCGCTCTGTGGCAGGAACCGCTCTGTATTCCTAGAGAAGCTGTCTGTACCGCCTGCTAGGACAAGGCCACTTCATCTCCTCCCCACTGGGCCAAGGCCTCAGAGGGTACAGCTCGTTTTCTGGCTAAATTTTTTCTTCAAATAGCCGGAATGCCTAATATGTATTCTGTAAAAAAAATTCCTTGGAAAATTTATTTAATTGTTGTTCTATGTATTGTTGGTTATTTTCAGTTGGAAAAGGCAGGTGAACATATTTAATGGGAACTGTTTTACACTGCAGTATTCATTAAAGAAAAAAAGAGGGCTGGAAATGTGGCTCAGTAGTACAGTGCTTGCCTAACCTGCATGAAAGCCCTGGGTTCGATTCCTTAGTACCACATCCACAGAAAAAGCAGGAAGTAGCACTGTGGCTCAAGTGATAAAGTGCTAGCCTTAAGCAAAAGAAGCTCAGAGACAGTGCCTAGGCCCTGAGTTCAAGCCCCAGGACTGAGTAAAAAAACAAAAGAGAAAGAAACTGAGACAGTCTTCCTTGAGCATGGCTAGCAGCCATAATGTAGAGCAGCTACTACCTGGCCAACTTCAGTTAACTCCACCTCAGTCACATTTGACTGGGGCATATATTAATTTTTTTTAAGCAGCTGCAATGTGAGGACGAGGAGTGTGAGCACTGCAAGCAAGATTCTGAATTCACACCCCAGTGTGGCAGGAGAGGGGAGTATCACCTAAACACTGCAAGACTTCTGGATTTTCTTGAACATTTCTGGAAAAGACAGTTAAGACATATAAGGTTCATTTTTCAGAATTAAAAATCTACCAGCTTTGGCCCTAGTAAGTGGTGCCTATATTCTTCAAGACCACCCTCACTTCTGGGTAAATCTTGCTGACACTGATAAAATATTAATTCAAGATCTCTAATTTCAAAGAAAAATAATGACATAACACAGCGAGTGAAAAATACAAACTAAACTTTGTACTACAGTATGAAAGGTAAGAAGAAAAGCCCCTCCTACTCTTAAAAAATTAAAAATGAAAGACTGTTGGGCACTGGTGGCTCATACCTATAATCCTCAGGCTACTCAGGAGCCTGAGATCTGAGGATCTTCATTCAAAGCCAGCACAGGCAGAAATGTCCATGAGACTCGCATCTTCAGTAAATGACATAGAAAAATCTGGAAGTGGTGCTGTGCGCTGTGGCTCAAGTGGTAGATGGCTAGCACTGAGCAAAAAAAGCTCAGGGACCGACCGCATCCAGGCCCTGAATTCAAGCTCCAGGACCAGCACCAAAAAAGGAAAAAAAAAAAAAAAAATCACTGGAAAATTAACCAGAAGTGGCTAATCCTCTGTATCAAAAGAGATTTTTGAGCAAAGTAGAATCTATTTGCTTTTTTAAATAATCCAAAAAATGGCTTCCAGTCTGACATAGGTGCTTCGGATTGGCATTTCCTGGTGATAGAGTGACTGACTGCTCATGCTTAAGGGTACTTGGGTCCTCATTGGACACTAGTATGGGGAAGTGGGGGAGAGGGGGGTGTAGGCGGGCAAGGGTGTGGGGGAAAGGGAATCTGTATGAACTATGTACGCATGGGAGTGGGGGGAGAGCAAGAGACTGTGTATCTATCTATTGACCATGTTATAGTTCATCTTCAGAGACAAAAAAAAGGGGGGGGGAGGAGGGAATGCAGGGCAATTCACAGAGCAAACAGACCAGAAAATGAGTTCACAGAAAGCCCTTGGTAGGATGCTACTCACTCTGATAAAATAAGGGCTTTGGGTTAGGGTTCCTACTGTACTGAGGAGGCTCTGCAGTTCTCTGTATAGCAGTCCCCACTTCCCTAGGTCAGCTTGTCTTTCCTGCTGTTGCTTGGGCTGAAAGACAAAAAGGTAGGAGTCGACTAACATGAGGATAACATCTATGGGGTTATTATAGATACAAACTAACACATCATCCCCAAGATACCAGGCTACGAAAGCCTAAAGCTAACTCAGTAAAGACAACCCTCACTTGCCCAGCTAGTCCTAGAACCTACATCTCCATTGGCTGGTATCAATAAATTTTATCAAAAGGAGCCCTAGTAGCCAAGTCTGTTGGTGCCTGTCTCTAATCCCAGCATTTGGGAAGGCTGAAGCAGGAACCCAAGTCTGAGGCCAACCTGAGTTACATAGCAAGACCCTGCCTCAAAAATAGTTAAAATGAAGCCAGGTGCCAGTGGTGCCTAGCTGCTCAGGAGGCTGAGATCTGAGGACTGTAGTTCAAAGCCAGTCCAATTAACCACCAGAAAACTGAAAGTGGAGCTGTGGCTCAAAGCGGTACAGCACTAGCATTCAAGCAAAGAACTCAGGGACAATGCCCAGTTCAAGCCCCCGGACCAACAAAAAAAAATTTTTTTAATATGTACATGGGGATATTGTACACTCAGGACTTGATTATTTATATGAAATAAACTAGAAGATTCCCCCACTGGGATTTCTATTTGATTGCATACCACTTAGTGAAAAGACCATCCTTTTCCCACTACCAGTGAGAAAGTGTTACCAACTGTTTCTTTTGTCTGCACACTCGGTTCAATGCCTGGAGAAGCCAGGCATAAAAGCAGGCCCCTACGGAGAAAGGCTGAGGCCTCTGGCCAAAAGCTCCATGGGTGAAGCTAGAAGGGTATTTGCAGCGCTGGAGCCCTGCTGACTGCACGCCTTGTCCGCATTCCCAGCAGGAGCTATGGGACACAGTGACTGGGTCCTAACACTTGTAATCAAATTAAAACATGGTTAGGAACTGGAGCTCCACAATGTGGAGGCCTCGAGTTCAATCCCAAATACTGATAAACAAGCCTATTTTAAAAACATTTTAAATATGATGGTTGTTTAAATTCAGAGCTCCAGGAAACAAGCTGGGCAGCAACTGGTAACTAACCTAAAACTTCTGAGATACCTATCTCTCCTATTCTTGCTGCCAGCAGTCTTTGTTTAACAGAGCAACCAGTAAAAATCGAACTAAAAGCTCACTGGCTGTTTCCTCAAAATCCTCCAATAGTTTCCAACCTCACAAAGAGTGGAGGTCCACTCCTGACTACGGCTCCAGGGGTCCTTGATGCTGAATCTCTCATGCAGCTGGTCCCAGTTCATATGGACTGCCAGGTGTGTGCTCGTGGGGCACTGCATCCCGGCCTTCCCACCTGCTGCTCCCCACCCTCCCCTGGTCTTTGCTCAAGTGGAGCTTGTCAAGGAGGCATTGCCTATTTTAAATTGCTCTGGTTCCTTTATAAGCCTTCCCAGTGCTATTTTTCTCTTAAATACCTTTGTCCTAAACTTACTATACTTATTTTGTCTGTCTTCCTTCTTAACTTTTACCTCCATTACAGCAGGGATTTTGAGTGTGTGTGCACGTGCTCACTGGTCCTGGGGTTTGTACTCAGGGCCTGGGCACTATCCCTGAGCTTCTTTTTGCTCTACCACTTGAGCCACGGGCTCCACTTCCAGCTTTTGTGTGTGTGTGTTTAATTAGAAGAAGTATGAGTCATCTCATGGCTTTTTCTGATCAGACTGGCTTTGAACCATGATCCTTGGATCTCAGCCTGCTGAGTAGCTAGATTACAAGCATGAGCCACTGGTGTCCAACAATATTGTCCATTTAATGCTTAGCAAATGCTAGGCATACAGTATTCATTGCATGGAGGAATAAAACCAATCTGCCATGGTGACAACATACTGCCAACTAGTAGCTAAACGTCTACCCTTATCCCAAGGCAAAAACCAGGAAGCTCCTTTTGGAAAAACTGAATTTGCTCTTTGGATGGGTGTCTGCAGCAGGGCCTGCTGTTTCTGGGTGTGTGTTTCTGGATGTGTGATCTGTACAGCATGAGGCCTTCTGAGACTGCTTGCAGTGTTCCAGGGTAAAAACTATCTTCCTAACAACAACAACAGTAGCAGCACACAGGCCAGGCATGGCAGCACATACTTGTACATCTCGTTACTGGGAGCCTGAAGCAGGAAGATCACTCCAGCCCAGGAACTCCAGGCCTGAGCAACATCAGGAGGTCCTGTCTCAAGGATAAAAAAAGTGCTGGGTATGGTGGTTCACACCTGTAATCCCAGCAGTTGGGAGGCTGAGACAGGATTGGAATGTAAGTTCAAGGCCAGCATAGACTACATACATAGTATAGTTGAGACCAGTTTGAGTTATACAGCAGAAGACCTTGTCCAGGAAAATAATGGAATGCTCATTTGTCCTTTTGACTCTGTTGACATTCGTATGAGAGTATCAAAGGAAAAGTACTAGTCAGAGCCTTTGCATGGATGTCAAAGTAGTCCATATGTATATGTGAGTATGTGTGTGTGTATACCACTACACTTTTAACAGAAACAAAAAAGCCAGTCCTTAACAAAATAATAAAATTACCAATTTTATTAAATCTTGACACTGATTAGACTTTGCTGTATTATTCTGGAATACCAGCCTCCCAGAGTAAAGCCTTACTCCACCTAGTTTCCTATCCACATACTGCAAATTGAAATCTACAGCTCTGGAAGAATCTAGTGCATGGCTCCTTAATCTCCCATTCTGGAAGTAGATATCTACACAAATTCATAGCCAATGTCATCCTTCAATTTGAAATGTGGAGAGTGAGCAAGCAATAACAGAGGAGACTGTAACATTAAAGAACAGCAATCACAGTTAGGGTTATTTTTCAGAGTTGCATTTGCAAGCACTGCAGATTAAGATTGGGAAGGTTTCCCTCTAAAGCCCCAGTGGCATTCTAGGATCAATGCCAAACACATAGATACTCAAAAGTTGGATGAATAACCAATGGCAAAATTATGTTGGTTGGAAATATCATCAGGGAAGACACAGCAAGATTCCACGATGGTAAGCCAGTCCTGATTTGCTAGTTCTGTGTTCAGGGCTGTGCACTTTGCTATATTTCTATGTTCGAGGCTGTACACTGATCCATGGCACTCAATGCTCCACCAGGTATTATATACCAGAAGACAGATGTTTATGAATCATAGTTCTGCTCTCAAGGATGCTGGGAGCTGCGAGGGCAACTCAGTGCCAACCACTTATTTAGCATGAAGAGGCCTGCTCTGGGCTCAGTCTCAGGCTCAAAACGAAAGGATTAAGGTAGGTAAAGCGACAGAATATTAATGTCTGATTTTCATGTGTCTGCATAGGCATCTCCAAAATCACAACAATGAGGCTCAAAATCACAAACTGTGGCCTAGTGCCAGTGGCTCATGCCTGTCACTGTAGCTACTCAGGGTGCTGAGATCTGAGGACTGAAGTTCAAAGACAGCCTGGGCAGGAAAGCCCATGGGACTCTTATCTTCCATTAACCACCAAAAAGCAGGAGGGGGAGCTGTGGCTCAAGAGGTAGCAATAAAGCTCAAGGACAGCAACCAGGCCCTGAGTTTCAAGTCCCAAAACAAACCAACCCCACAAATTGCTAAAATGCTACAAAGCACCATAACCACAACATGTATCACTCTAACTGAATAGTTATCTGGGATCCCAAAAAGCTTCACAAGATATTCTAGAAAATAATTTACTTCGGCAAAAATGAATACCTTGAAGAAACACACAACATATCGAGAAGAGGCACAATCATACATCATTGGGACAACTTGGGGTGCCATACGGCCCATTACAAAGCACAAAGGCAGACACAGAATCTGCCCAACTTTGCCACTGCCTAGGCCTGAGTGGTTAGAGCCGGACTGCTCACAGCAGAGGAAAGATGGGGAAGGGAGGGGGCTTCCTTCTCCAAAAGACTTTGAGGCCCCAATGGGACAAGGATGAGAAAGCACGCCACAGAAACAGCTCAGAGGCGCGCAGCTTACTCAGAGGAATTGTGATGGTGGCTACAGTCATAAATCTCATAAATCAAGCTGGCCCCAGGCACCAAGGCCCTGGACACAAAAGGCCTCCTTGCCAAGCCACACAGTGCTCCTTGGCTAGGGGTCATCTGAAAATTCCTCAGTTCCACCAAGGTGAATACACTTTCTGGATTACAAGTGTGAAAGAATGGTTTCAAACATCCTCCTCTTGAACACATATACAACAATCCATCAATTATTCTAGATAACTGCCAACAAAACCTCACCATAGGCTTATTTATATTTGCATTCACACCGTGGAGGGTAAAGTACAGCCACACACCACACAGGATACTGTGTCAACAGGCAGGCCTTTCACCCACCTCACGGCCATCCCAGAGAGTACACACGTGTGTGCACTCTATGTGTGCCTGCAGTTCATTTCCCAGAGGAACCCCACGTTTAGCGGACATAAAACCTCCTAGCTGAGGGGAGAAGTGTGTGTTTCAAGTCAAAGCTGGTAAAAAATGTCAAGGCCACATCATAAAAACACCCATGCTGAGACGTTCATGTCTAAACCAGTAGGCCATGGGGAACATCTCAACCCTAGAAAAGGGAAACAACTCAGAAATACCACCTTGATGAATGTGAAATTAATGAAAGACCACCTTAAATTCTTTTCAGAATGCCATTCTGTGGAACAACAAAAGTAGATGAAAAGGATCAACAAAGAAAAACAGTAAAAACAAAACAAAAAAAACACTAACTGTTAAAAAGTCAGAAACGGTCTCAATAAACAAAATGCCCCTATTGGAAGAACCTGTTTGCTAATTAAAAATCCTTCAGTTGAGAATATTGATGAAAGTGAACAATGCAACTTGGGGGTGATGACACTGTGGAAAGGAAATGTACTTGGTACTTATTGCCTGACATATGTAAATGTAACCCTGTTGTGCTGTGTATCACCTCTATAGTAACAATAAAGTAAATTCTAAAAATTATTCAGTTGATTTTATTCCTCCTCGCAGCTAATACAACAGCTATGACTAAGAGGCAGAATATTCTAAAGAAGGAAACGAGTTAACTACTCAGGAGAAATCACTTAAATTTTGACCCAGATAACACAAGATTACTTCCTCTTGTAGCAGAATACAACAGTCAACAACTTGTACAAAGTAAAAAGGGCCTCCACAGGGTCATTTTGCACCATTTTTCTATGTTTCGAACAAGGAGCCAAAGTTTTAAGAATTAAATTTTAAAGAACTTACACCTGGACTTCATTCATCCTTACCATCTAGCAGTCCTTCACTGAAGTTTTTTTTAATGTGCTTTTGTTCAAGGATCACTGAGGCAGAGGGGAAAACGGGTGAGGAGGAGGAAAACTGGACAGACTGTGCCCTGAATCTCTGCCTAAAGTGGGACAGTGGTTTGTATTTTTATATGCCAGTTCTCTGAAAGGTTGTTGTCTAAACAAAAAAATCCAAATGGCTAACACATTTGGAAAGTCTATTCTAACCTCCCTGACTGAGACCGAACATAAAGATCAAGAGTAGGCCAATTTAACATGGGTCAATGTACAAATGATCACAAACATTTATAAGCTAACAAGGCCAATTAGGCCAGACAGGCAGCACCTACCACCAGCAGAATGGAGATGTTCTGAGCAAACATTCTCCCTAATTCCCCCAATTTATTTTTTAAAGTGATGAGATAGTACATGCCAGTAATTCCAGCTACTCGGGAGGCTAGGCACCTGGTAAGTCTATCTCAAAGTAAAACTTACAAGGGGCTAGGACAAGGGGCTCAGTGGCAGAGTGCTCTCATGTGTAACGGGTTAAGAATAGAAACCACAGAGGAGTAAAGATTTCAGTGCTCTGCTGGGGATATTTCTGCCTCGTGTCAACTTCCCCACCACCGTGCCCATCCATTTCCCACCATTACACAGACCAGGAATGCCATCCTGATCCTTTTGCACTGCACAAAAGCAGCCACTGCTAAGATGTGGGTCCAGGGGAAACAAGAAGCAGGCATGGTGCTCCTATGCAATGTCTGTCTGCCTCTGTCACCCCTCCTTCCCTCTTTTCCACCCCTCCCCCCTTCCCTTTCTTTTTCTGCCAGTACCCATGCTTGAACTTACAGCCTGACCCTTTGGCTTGACTTCATTGCTCACAGCAGGTCCTTCACCATTTAAGTTAACATCCAGTTCAGCATTTTGCTGGTTAACTGGAGATGGAATGCCTCAAGATTTTTCTGCTGGGGCTGGCTTCACACTAGATCCTCAGATCTAGCCTCCTGAGTAATTAACTAGAATGAGCCACAGGTGCCTTTCTCTGCTTGTGCTTTGTATTCCACGAAGGCTAATGCTTAGAATTTTCCTCTGTAGGAGAGTAACACATAATCATCTTAGATCAAAGGAAACTGAGGAACAATTTACCTAATTTTCCTATTATGTATCCTTCTGTCCAATCTTATTTTTAAAAATCAAAGTTCTATTAGCTATGTTCTGAAGGCTTCCTTCACTTTGCATTTTCTTTATTTTGACACTAATTAAAAAAGAAGAGTGGAGGAAGTGTATCAGAACATGGTCAACACAATAGGAGCACTGAATTAAACCAGTTTGACAAGTTTACTTGTAAGGCTACAAGTTTACCAAGTTTACTTGCCTAGACTCTTACAGAGGCCTGGATATAAAATAGGAAACTAAAGTATTTCTTCTCCAGAGCTCCTGGAAGACTGGGAGCTATATCATCTCTGCAGACTCACAAGGTTGCTCGCCTCTTGACCAACTCACAAAGAGAAGAGACCAACCAAAATCTTTGCGCCTTTCTCTGCAGCCAACATTCACCTCCTCTCTCCAAGTTCACGCTCCTTGTACAAGAATCTCAACGTTCAGCTTGTAATTCCCAGCTACTCAGATCTGAGATCTTTTTGCTGCTTTAACCAGCAAAAAAGCTGCACTAGAGGCATGACTCAAGTGGTAGAGTAGCAGCAGGAAGCAAAAATCTGAGCGAGAGCCCCACTACCAGCACATATTACATACACACACCCACACACACCCACACACACCCACACCCACACCCACACACACACACAAGTATCCATTCAATATGCTTTGTGTTTTCTCACTGCTTCTAAAGATACTTTTTTTTTTGAAGTTTAGTGAAGTGTCTCACAGACTTTCCTGCCCAAGCTGGCTTTGAATGGCGATCCTCAGCTCTCAGCCTCCTGTATAGCTAGGATTACAGATGTGAGCTATGGGCACCCAGAGAGATAATCTATTTTGATTTTCTCACAGCCAATGTTTATGGAATATGGAAGAGAAAGCCAATTCAAGATCTTAGGTGTAACACACACCACACAAATATAAATATACCTGCTACCCGGTGACTCCCTGACAGTTAACAAGATGTTCTAAGTCATTGTTTATCTGTGAGCTCCTCATTTTGCTCAATGTTTGTGATTCCTTGTCATCTTCTAAAAGTGGGAAGAGGAAGACATTTAATTTAGTGGTTTGCTTCTAAAATCCATGAGGTAAAAAAGTGGGGAGGGGTGGAATAGGAAAACAAAAAAAATTTTAAAAAGCCCTTCCAATTAAATTCTTTTCTTTTTTTTTTTTAAACCAGGGCTGAGAACCGAACCCAGGGCCTTGCGCGCGCCAGGTGGGTGCCCTTCCGCTGGGCTAAACCCCCACCCCTCCAATTAAATTCTTGAAGGGATAACTTTCAGTGAAGGGGGGGGAGGGGGGAAGGGAATTGCTTTTCTACAATAGGAATATCAAATATTTTTAAATGAACACTGCTATAGTTTAAAAATCTCCAACTAATTTAGGAAATGAAAGCTCCTTTATTCTGCAGTGTATAATTTCTATTAAATCACTGTCAGGAGCAATTTTCTTACTTTTCTTTCTTTTTTTTTTTTTTCATTTTTAACTTGCCCTAGGCTTGAACCCAGGGCCTCAAGTTCTCATTTGCCTTCACTTGGCTTTTTCACTCAAGGCTGGCACTCTACTACTTGAAACATATCTCCCCTGCCAGCTTTGTGCTGGTTAATTGGAAATAAGATTTTCTCTGGCTTAACTGCCTGAGCAGACTTCAAATCAATATTTTCAGCTCTCAGCCTCTTGCACAGCTAGGATTACAGGCATGAGCCACTGGTGCCCAGCACAAATTTCTATATTAATATCAAATGCTACCTTTCTAAAACACAGCTTTTATGGTTGGCCAAAACCCTCATTTTGAAAAAAGCTGAACTCAAACAATCTGTAAACAAATAAAACAAAACAAAAAACCATAATCTTTTGCCTCAATGTAATATTATTAATGTGCAGTCTGATACCTAGAATAAGTCTGAAAAGATGTACGGCCACTAACACTAGTTGTGCTACTGCACAAAAATATTTTATGAAAATCTACAGCCCACTCCACTTTCAGTATCCTACACGCCTAACATTAGTGTAAAAAGAATTATTTTAAAGTCTTATCAAGATGACTTATGCGCACCTTCAAGCATTTTAGATTAAAAAACCTTAAGTTTGACACCCATTCCACAGAGTTCCAGTCTTAAGTCTCTACTCACACAGTGAAGGTTGATGAGCAGACAGCTGTCCTGTATCTTGACACAGACATTAGCTTCCTGCCTTCCCTATCCTCATAAGCAGCTACTTAAAGTTTGAGTTTTATGCAAGAATACATTTTAAAGCCTTCAGTGTTTTACTGCAGCAGACTTCAGATTCATTCCTGCAACACATTCAACATGAGACAGAGTTGAGACAGTTAGAATTCATTAGGCACTACATTTTAATCAGGTAAAGTTCAAAGGAGTCGTTTTACTAGTATTGCTACATAAAAAGGACTGTGGTAAGCAATGAAATCATTCCATTTGGCAAGTGACACCAATGTAAAAATGTAACAATATACTACTTTAACCTACTAGTTTTTCTATATACAACCATAGAGTGATTACATTCTTTTTTGTGTGTGTGCTGGAGCCTGAGGCTTGAACTCAGGGTCTGGGCACTATCCCTGAGCTTCTTTTGCTCAAGATTAGTAGTGCTCTACTACTTGAGTCACAGCTCTACCTCCAGTTTTTTTTTTTTAGTAGTTTACTAGAGATAAGAGTCTCATGGATGGGCTGGGAAGGTGGCTCAGTGGTAGAGCGCTTGCCTTGCATGCATAAGGCCTTGGGTTCGATTCCCCAGCACCACATAAGCAAAAAGAAAAAAAGCTGGAAGTGGCGCTGTGGCTCAAGTGGTAGAGTGCTAGCCTTGAGCTGAAGAGCTGAGGGACAGCGCCCAGGCCCAGAGTTCAGGCCCCACGACAGGACCCAAAAAATAGAGTCTCATGGATTTCCCTGTCTAGGCTGGTTTAGAACCACAATCCTCAGATCTCAGCCTCCTAAGTAGCGTGAGTCACAGCTTAGAGCTAAGGGAGATTACTTTTTATCATCATCTGTATCCAACTAAGCAAATCTAGGTATTTTTTTCTGTTTTCTTGAAGTTTAATCCATGTATTTAGAAAAAGTAGCCACCACCATCAACAAAAAAAAAAAAAAAGCAGCATTTCACATGGTAAAGTGCCTTCAGTGTCCCAAGGAAACGCTTCTCCAGCTACCTTCCTGGGAAAAAATAGATCCATCCATTTTGACAGCAAGAAGAGCTGCATTTCTAACATTTCCAGTAAATAAAGATCTGTGGCACATTTGCCCAGATTCTATAGCACCATTGCTGTTACCAAAAAAATCTCATTTCACTAGAAAACAAGATTGCATTTACATAATTAAGTTTTTACTGTTTTCTTCAAATAGCTGCACAAAGGGCTTGAGTTTAACAAGTCAATTTATGTGTAATGCACCTGGGTCAGTTATCCCTCTATCTCCTACAGGTACATTTTCATAATTCTTTTTTTTTGGGGGGGGGAGGGGGTCCGGTCGTGGGGCCTGAACTCTGGACCTGGGCACTGTCCCTCAGCTCTTCAGCTCAAGGCTAGCGCTCTACCACTTGAGCCACAGCACCACTTCCAGCTTTTTTCTTTTTTGCTTATGTGGTGCTGAGGAATTGAACCCAGAGCCTCATGCATGCAAGGCAAGCGCTCTACCACTGAGCCACCTTCCCAGCCCCACATTTCCTTTCCATAATTCTTAACCCTACCCAAACTCAACTTTCAAAATGAAAGAGAGAGAGAGAGAGAGAGTGTGTGTGTGTGTGTGTCTGTCTGTCTCCTGGGCCTTGACTCAGGGTCCTAGGTCTGCCCCTGAACTTTTTTGCTCAAGAAGTGTTCTACCACTTGAACCACAGCTCCATGTCCAGCTTTTTGGCAGTTAACTGGATATAAAAGTCCCAAAGACTTTCCTGCCCAAGCTGGGAACCTCAGATCTTAGCCTTCTAAGTAGTTAGGCTAACAGGCATGAGCCACTGGCACCTGGCTAAAAGTTTGTAAGACAGAAAAATCCTTATTGCTTCATCTCATTAACAAATATACAGGCAATGATACACACACTGATAATAATGGTTTGTACTGCAGAAATAAAGAGATGTTAATTAAACTGACTTTTTCTAGTTTATATGACTAGACAAAATGTACTATTTAAAAATGACAGATTACTCTTAATAGCCTATTACCATTTATGCAATCTAATTTTTTTTTTTTGCTGGCTTTGGGGCCTAAACTCTGGGCCTGAGCGCTGTCCCTCAGCTCTTCAGCTCAAGGCTAGTGCTCTACCACTTGAGCAACAGCACCACTTCCAGCTTTTTTCTTTTTGCTTATGTGGTTCTGAGGAATCAAATCCAGGTCCTCATGCATGCAAGGCAAGCACTCTATCACTGAGCCATCTTCCCAGCCCCTGAAATCTAATTTTTAAATGTCCTTCTCCTATTCTATGCATAACGTGTAATAAACATCAGAAAACATGGCTTTCCTTTTCATTGGTTATTTTTCCCTCAATGCTAAGTAATTCCAAGGCGAAATAAAATAAAAATTAAAACACAAATAAACACTCTTACTTTTTATTTCTATAGGAAAAGCTTTAAGATTTCCTAAACATGGCAAATATGTACTATTTATATTACCAACATGGATCAAAAACACCATGAGAAACAGCATCCAATTGCTTCCAATTCACTTGTTCTAAAAATATTATCTAATGTTAAAATACTGCATGTTATAAAAGATGACTGATTTTATTCATAATAACACATTTATAATCTACTTACACCACACAAATACAAACTAGATATAATAATTTTAAACCTCTTAAATGTCATAGCTACATAGAGCGTCTGGGATGCAAGTTTTGTCTCACATCACACTCACCTGCACTCCACCAACTGCAGGCAGTGCTATGATTGACTGAGATTTTGAGACGTTATAAATTTGTTCAAGACCACAGAGCTGGTGAGTGACAGAACTCAGAGCTAAGGCCACACTTATTTGTTCCAAAGCCTGGTGCTTTTACAAACCAAGCTAGATCACAGTGGAAGTGAACCACTGTACTGACCTATCAAGCCACATCTGGAATTGGGTATCATATGCAAGTACAATACTGGTAAATGACCGGTATCAAGAACCCACCAAGATGCTTATAAATTCAGGAAAGCCATCATCTCTTATAAGAAACCATTATATGGGGCTGGGAATGTGGCTTAGTAGTAGAGTAGTTGCCTAGCATGCATGAAGCCCTGGGTTTGAGTCCTCAGAATCACATAAACAGAAAAAGCTGGAAGTGGTGCTGTGGCTCAAGTGCTAGAGCGCTAGCCCTGAGCAAAAGATATGCAGGGACAGTGCCCAGGACCTGAGCTCAAGCCGAAGGAAGGAAGGAAGGAAGGAGCGAGTAAGTAACCTAAGAAATAAAAAAACAAGAATACATTTTTTTTTTTGCCAGTCGGGACTTGAACTCAGGGTCTGGGTATTGTCCCTAAGCCTCTTTTGCTCAAGGCTAGTGCTGTACCACTTAAACCACAACACCACTTCTGGCTTTTTCGGAATAGTTTATTGGGGATAAAAGTTTCACGGACTTTCTTGTCCAAGCTGGCTTCAAACTGCAATCCTCAGATCTCACTCTCCTGAGCAGCTAGGATTACAGGCGTTGAGCCCTCATAGCCTGGCTAGGAATACATTTTGAATGGCTGTGAAAGAAAAAAGCACAGGTGTTATCTCCTGTAGAACAAGAATACTCAAAGCAATGTTAGAGAAATCTCAGGCAACAAACTGTAGTCCCAGTTGAGTCTTCCCCATTGAGGTTCACCCAGGCTCTGCCTCTGAGTACTGAGTTTGTGTATCACACACCTGTACCTGTGTAAGTACCATCGCCATTCTAGCAGAAAGTGGTTGCGGCAACATGACAGGAGGATGTTAGATGACACTTTGGTGAAGACTGATAATATACACTGGGTCTCCTAGTCACCCTCAAATGACATATTATGAGAGCAAAAATAACTTAAGTGGGCGACCCCAGCAGAGATCAGATAGATTGGACACTGAAACTAAGGAGTACTGGTGAGCGCAGATGTGTGGCCCTGCAACTGCACATCACAGAGGGTAGACTGTGTACAGAGCCCCCGCTGAGGGGTTAAGGGGGTTTCTGGAAACAGGACCTGATTCCCCTTCAAAAACAACTGAAGGAACACTCCTGACTCAAGAATGATTAAGACAAGGAAAGGTAACAGATCATTCTGGGGTGGTTCCTGCCCTAGACAAGCAGATGAGATCTGAGTGTGGGGTGTCTGGGAGCCAGAGAGTTTACACGAGAGTAGGCCCTTGTTCTCAAGACACTACAGGTGGTGACTACAGGTGGGACTGCCCACGGGATCAGCAAAGCACATGACTGTGTGTGCAAGGGGCCCAGAGACCACAGGTCAGGAGGGCTCTAGTGCGCGGCTTGCTCCACTGTGCAAGCCAAACCACGGGTAGAATTCTGCCTGCCAGATGGACGCCTGGGAGAGGAAGGGGTCTGGGGGAAGCAGGTTGTAGGCCTGGTCTTGGAAGTGTGCATCTATCACAGGCCTCATCCCTTCTCCTCCGCTTCCTGCCCACATCGTGTGAGGCGCCTCTGCTGTACATGCCTGCTACCGGGCCGCCTGCCTCACCGCAGGTCCAGGATCAGCAGAGCCAGGAACGGTGGACAGCGAGGTGTACGGCGAGCACTGGGAAGCCAAGTCCACCTGCTCCCACGTGGTTTACACGAGGCAGGGCATGCAGGTGACAGGAAAGCAGACTGACAGCACATTGCATGTGGAAGGCATATGCAGAGGGGAGGTGGGTCGGGACACTGACAGCTGAACAAATGGGACAAATGTCAAGGTGTCACCCACTATGGGGTGTATATCAATTATTTCAATTATTGTAACTTGCTATAAATTTTAATTACTTCCAAATAAAAACACCTGGACTTGAATACCAGAACTTGATATTCTAAGGCTTCTGAATATCTTTATTTTTTATCTATATTTCTTATAGCAGGACTATAAACCATAAACCTCAACCCTCAGCTGCAGCATTTCCTTTGACTGGCATGGAGTCTGGACTCAAGGAGAGAGGAAGGGGTGACAAAGGCCACTAAAAAATCAACCTTATTCTTACAAACAAGAGTGTTGAATAAGGAATAGCATTTTAGGAGGTTAAAGAAGACAGTAACTTCGTTAGGAGGAAGGGCAAACAGGAATAGCTGAAAATGATGTCATTGGCAGAACAATGGATGGAACTGGAGACCAGCTGTTAAGTGAGACAAACCAAGTGCTGAAAGACAAAAGTAGCTCAGGTTTTTGCTCATGTGTGGAACCTAAGGGAGTAATAATGTAGCATGCTGACAAAGGAGGGATTGTGGGGGAAGCAATGAGAGGGAGAAGGGCAAAGAGAAAGAGTGACAGGGCGCGATAAGACAGAGCACATTGTACATGCATGTGTGCAGAACAATGAGCCGGCACCAGGGGCTCATGCCTGCAATCCTGGAGGACAGGGGCTCCACAGAAGTCTTGGCACAAAAATTGGTGAGACCTTTTCTTAGCTCACAGATGGGTCAGCGGTACAGGCCTGTCACCAAGAATGAGAGGACTGTGATTCCAGGCAGGCCTGTGCAGAGAAGTCGGCGAGACTCCAACTCAAGTCAGCAAATCACTGCTGAGCGTGGCAGTGCACACCTTTCGTTCCAGCTTGGATAGGAAACCTAAAAGGAGACTGAAGTCCGAGCACACACCAGGCCAGGAAGCAAGATTTTGTCTCAAAAATAAACAGTACAAAGCCAGGTGCCAGTGGCTCAGGCCAGTAAGCCTAGTTGCCCAAGAGGCTGAGATCTGAGGATTGCATCATGAAAGTCTGTGAGATTCTGATCTCCAATTACCAGTGTTACTGTGACTCAAGCGGTAGAGCACCATCCTAGTATAAAAAACTAAGGGACAACAGGTATACCCTGAGTTCAAGCCCCAGTACTGGCGCACATACCTACCCACCCATACTGCCCAACCCCTTCAACACACACAAAATACAAAAAAGGTTAAAGAAATGGCTTAGCAGTACAGACCCATAAGGCAAGAGGCCTAGAGTTCAAACACCAATACCACCAAATATGGCCATAATGAAACACACTAAAAACTGTTTTAAAAAAAGGAGGGGGAGGCAATTCATTCCCTAAGGCAAATACTAATCTTAATACAGACAATACAGGCTAATACAGGCTTAAATCATCCATACCAGAACTAAAAGATAAAATATATTTAAAATAGAGCAAATCCTCACTCCTATCTGCACATATCAGACTTGTACTCAAAGGCGCATAGTTATTTTGCAGTAGCCACGAAGTGCAAATAAACAAGATATACATGCTAAATGGAAAACAAAACATCCACACAATGGAGTCCTACTCAGCAATAAAAGAGAATAAAATATTGAACATACTGCACAATATGGTTTTATTTGTAGGAACTATTACAAAAATATACAACAGAGAAAGACAAAAAGGGAGGGAGGAAGGGAGGGAGGGAGATCTAAGGGCACAGACAACATGAGGGAGGGAGGGAAGGAGGGAGTGAGGGAGGGAGGGAGGGAGGGAGGGAGGGAGGGAGGGAGGGAGGGAGGGAGGGAGGGAGGGAGGGAGGGAGGGAGGGAGAGATCTAAGGGCAGACAATGTCATCGTCATCCAGGGCAGAGAGGCCTGACTCCCACGGGATTAAAGGGACACTTTCTGGAACAATGGAAACTTTTTGCCTGACTAATGGGAGGGGGGGGCGGCCCACACAACTATACCCATCCTAACAAAATTAAGAGCCAAAGACCATGGAAAATTGAATACGTAGTATGTAATATAAATGACACCTTGAACTTTCTGTGTGGGGGCTGGGAGACAGCCCTGAACCTCACACATCAGGTGAGCTCTCTACCACTAAGCCAGAGTCCTCACTCTATTTGTAAAGAAAATAAAATTCAATTAGGACATTTTTACTCATATACTACAAAGTTAGATGCCAAATAAATTTACAGCTATTTGTAAATTCTCTCAATTCTTTCCTTCTTTTATGCTGGTATTAGGGCTTGAGCCTCATGCTTTCGCTTCGGATTTCCCATCCACTTGAGCCTCCAGCTTCTTGGTGGTTAATGGGCAATGAAAGTCTCACAGACTTTTCTGTCCAAGTTGGCTTTGAACCCTGATCCTCAGATCTCAATCTCCTGAGTAGCAAGGCATGTGCCACCAGTGCCTGGCTCCTTTTCTCTCTATTCTGTGTTTTGGGCCCATCAGGATTGCCAGGATAAAACAGTCTAGGGTAAACACATTCAACAGATACTCACTACACACAAGGCATAGTTTTGAAGAAAACAAGATACAATGCACAAATCCAGCCTGAATAAGATGTGATCTTTTCTCTCCTAACTTCTACCATATAGACCCTTCAGATAAGAAATTAAAATGCTACCACTCAATAAAACAACATTGTGCTGGGCACCAGTGGCTTATAGCCTATAATCCTAGCTACTCAGGAGGCTGAGATCTGAGGATCATGTTTCAAATCCAGCTCGAGCAAGAAAGTCTGTGAGACACCTCTAATCACCAAAAGAAAAAAAAAAGCCAGAAGTGGAGTAGTGGTAGAATGTTACATTTGAACAAAAGCAGCTTAGGCCCTGAGTTCAAGCCCCAGGACTGGAACCAAAAAATAACACCAAATAAATATCATGCTATCATGTTGAATTTTTTAAAAAAGTTTCCAATTACTATCACACCAGTTTTTTTCTGTAAGTCCCCTGATAATGCATCCTGGTTAGCAGTTACCTGTTGGAGGGAGGAAAGATGGATAGGCGAGGGAAAACCAAGTATGAACCATCAACATACTAGAAACATACACGTCAGCAGCCAGCCACTCTCCTGGCTTAGTGAAGCCATGGAAGCCTCTGTCGGACTGAGATCACACCACGTTCTCAGGTGACCCCTAAGGCTCATCATGATACAGGATTTCTAGGTTCTGGAACATCTGCTTATAACAGGTGCCCAAGGCATCCAAAGGCTTAAATATACTCATTTATCTGCATTTATCTCTTTATACCAACTAGAGCAAATCAAAATCATATTACCAACCAACATCCTTGCTACCAATAATCTTTGTAAGATCAGTGAAGAGTGGAGCACACTGATCTGGCCTGTATTTGAGCCTTTCCTCCTCCTACATCATTAAATAGTCAGCAGCTGGCTAATCGACAACAATCTAGTTTGGCAGATGACAAATCCTTTTAAGATTTTCTAATTTGTACTATATGATCTTCAAGAATGTAATGGCACCCACAGGCCATTTAGGAAAATCAAAATCAACCATAAAAAAAACAACCCACCTCCACAAAGGCAGTCACAGTATGTATTCTCTTTTTCATACCTTTACAACATACTACTGTGTAAACACACAATATTTCACTATTTCTAATGCTAAAGAAATATCAGTAAGCTGACCAGTTTTCAATCTCTTAATTGAGGGAAAAAAAGTAGAGTATCGCTAACTCTGAAACTAGTAGAATGAATAACTCTGAAACTATTTCAAAGTCAAGAAAAGTGAATCTAAGCAAGGTGCTGGTGGTTCATGCCTGTCATTCTAGCTACTCAGAAGGCTGAGATTTGAGGATCACAGTTTGAAGCCATCCTGGGCAGGAAAGTCCATGAGACTTCAGCAAGCTGACTGAAACCCAACTGGCTCCAACAGTGGTCTCAGCATTGTGGTCTCACCGCTCCCAAGTTAGCCTCACCAAGACCTGGCCTTCGGCTGGCCTGAGTCAAAAACCAAGAAGGTGTGTGCCTGAAATTTCAAGAGGTAAGTTTTTAAAATTGGAGATTTCCTGAAGTGATCAATAAATGCAGACTTCCCGTGTAAATGTCAGACGGATGTTCCTTAACACTGAGGGACAGCAGCAGAAGCCAGCAAATCCCTGGCTTACTGCTTAAGTACTGAATCAACTCTGCAGAATGCATCCAGGGAGAGACTCCCTAACTGGGAAGAAGGAATTCCAGAAATACATACTCACCAGAGAAAATTACTGTAAAGACAGTAACTTCAGAAAAATTTAGGTCAACTAAAATTAGGCCAAAGGATGAGCCTTCGAAAGTAATCGTTGGAGCCGTGCACTGGTAGTTCACACCTGTAATTATACCTCCTCAGGAGGCTGAGATCTGAGGATCGAAGTTCAAAGCCAGCCTAGGCAGGAAAATCCGTGAAACTCATGTCCAATAAACCGCCAGAAAACTGGAAGTGGTGCTGTGGCTCAAGTGGTAGAGTGCTAGCCTTGAGCTGAAGAGCTGATGGACAGCACCCAGGCCCAGAGTTCAAGCCCCACGATAGACCAAAAAAAAAAAAAAAGAAAAGAAAAAAGTTGGTGGATCAAACTAATCAGCCTTTTTAGTTCTAATAAGCACTGACATAAATGTCATGCCTGTCATCTTTGCTACTCAGGAAGCTGAGATCTGAGGATCCTGGTTCAAAGCCAGCCCAAGCAAGAAAGTCCATGAGATTCTTATCTCCAATGAACCACAGGAAGTGGTGCACTGACTCAAAGTGGTAGAATACTAACCTTGGGCAAAAGAGTTCAGGGACATCGCCCAAGCCCTGAGTTAAGCCCCATAACTGACAAAGGGTTCATTTAACATGCAAGCAAGAGTTCCGATTCACATGACATGTTTTTACACTTGGGCTTATTCACCCATGCATATTTTAGGACCAAATGACCACCAGCACAGGCCAGGATGCCACTTTCACTGACACCACCAAATAACACTGCGCTCACACAGGAAGTGACGAGGCTGAAATAACCAAACAGCCCCCACTCTAATCTGCCAACGTATCAACTCAAGAAGTAACTACTTACTATTAAGGGACCACAGAGAGGTATTAGACATATGCATTAAAACTGGAATGTTTCTCATTAAAGAATAAGGCAAAAGTTATTGACAAATCAGTAATGGTTACTGTTACTTTATCTAAAATACTGCACTCAATTTTCATAATATGAGCATTATATAAAAAATAGACTGTCCGGGCTGGGATGTAGCTCAGTGGCAAAGCGCTTGCCTAGCAAGTGCAACGTCCTGGGTTCGATCCCCAGTACCAAAAAAAAAAGAAGACAAAAAAAAGAAAAAAAAAATAGACTGTCCATTTTACCTAAATGAAACTTAGTGAAAGCAAATGAGTGAGAGGCCCTGGTAGCCCATGACCTCCAAAGGGCATGTGATTATTCTGACCAAACAGTCCAAACTATTAAAATACACTATGCTTGCTTTATTCATGATTTTTTTACACTCGGTATTGACAACAGTCAAAAAAAAAAAAAAAATCAAAAGAAATGCTTGCTCAGTGTTTCTCTTCCTTTAATTTTGTGAAAATATATGCCTACCAAAAAGCTAATGGATTCTTCACACATATGTCCTTGGGATTGTAGGGCACAGAAATGGAGGGACAAAGAGTGAACAAATGTAGCAGTGGTCCTTACTGGATACTATGTGGAAAATGAACTCTAAGTGGTGCTGAGGCTCCAGTGATAGATCATTAGCCTTGAGCACAAAGAGGCTCAAGGACAGTGCCCAGACCCCACAACCAAAAAAAAAAAAAAAGGACCCTACACTGGGAGAGCATGAGGGAAGGGCTGACATGTCCCAAAAGAAATGCACTCCTTACCTGAATTATGTAACTGTCACCCCTCTATACATCACCTAAATTGTTTTTAATAATTTTTTAAAGCCAATGGAGCTTGGCATTGTGGCTCACTCCTGTAATCTCGGCTACTTTGTACCTCGAGGCTAGAATTATACAAATCATCTCAACTACAAAAAAGAGCTGAGTGAGGTAGTGTACACTGGTCCTGGCTACTCACCAAAAGTCCCCTTCCTGCCCTGCCTCAGGCAAAAAACCACAGACAGAGTCCCTACCTGAAAGGCAAAGCTCAGAGGGCTGGGAAGTGGGACAAGAACCTGAATGCAAACCCCATAACTGCCTCCCCACCTTCCCACAAAAACAGCAGGTTACTGAGCCTTAAGTGAAGGCCTGAAGTAAAAACTTTAGATTTGTTGAGAGGAAAGCCTGGAGGCGGGGTGGGAAAAGAATCAAGCATCTGCACACAGAACTAAACTGTGCAGCCTGAGCATGCAAGGCCTTTCCTCAGGGAGGTCTCCTGAACTCCGCAGGCCCCAGATCCCTAGGATCCAGATACAACCAGGAGGGGAACCCCAATTCACACCAGCTGGTTGCCAAGCGATCAAGCGGTACCGGGGCTGGGAGCAAGGCTCAGTGGAGCACCAGCCAATGAGTGACAGTGGCAGGTCCCAGCCTGGGTGCCGGTCCTTCTCCAGTCTGTGTGCATCCTCTTCTTCCTCATCTCATTCCCACACTAAACTTACTCAGTACTTATTCCATGCTAGAAAGACAATACAAATGCTGAGAACTTCCTTCCTTCCTTCCTTTTTTCTGAATGATGCTGAACACCTACGCCCAAGAAACCTTCCTGGTCTCAATGGCCCAAGAAGCTGGGATTAACAGGGTGCCGGGCTTGCTTATGAAATCTTTCTTTGCAAGTTATTTCCTTTGGTGACTTTTCTTCCTATTTGCCAGATGGGGTCACCATAGCTCTCTAAATCGAAATCAGGGTATGAGCTAATAAAAGTGTGATCTCTGCTTGTCTAGCAAGGAAGAGGGAGTTCCTTATTTCTCTGTTGTTTCCCAGTGGTGACCAAACGCTATGGCTGTGATTATCTCTAAAATATTCCAAAACTTCAGAAAGCCATTAAAAAAAATCTGAAGATGGCCAGGTGCCAATGGCTCACACCTGTCATCCTAGCCACTCAGGAGGCTGAGATCTGAGGATCAAAGTTCTAAGTCAGCCTGGGCAGGAAAGTCCATGAGACTCATACCTTCAATTAACTACAAAAAGCCAGAAATGGCGTTGTGGTTCAAGTGGTAGTGCACCAACCTGAGCACAAAAGCTATGGGACAGCTCTAAGGCCTTGAGTTCAAGTCCCAGGACCAGCCAATTTAAAAAAAAAAAAATCTGGGGATGTCTGCTCAAAGATGTCCCCCTCCACAGCCATCCTGCTAGCACACATGATTAGGTGTCCAGACTCTGGTAACACCTTTCTCCGAGACTTTTGTCTTAGATGTTTTTGGTAAGTTACCATATTAACTGTTCAAAGGGGGTTTTACTTTATCTCCCTCTTAGGGATCCTCCTTCCTCCTCTTTCTTCTTAACAGATTTAAGTGTCTTTCATCATGCTATTTTCTTTTTTGGCACGGGGGCTGGTGCTGTGGCTTGAACTCAGGGCCTGGGCACTGTCCCTGAGCTTCTTTTGCTCAAGGCTAATACTCTACCACTTGAGGCTTTTCTGTGGTACTGAGGAATCGAACCCAGGGCTTCATGCATGCTAAGCAAGCACTCTACCACTAAGCCACATTCCCAGCCCTCATGCTATTTTCAGACGCATATGAAACTGTCTTTCCACCAGCACACCTCTCACAACCATCCCATACTTTAGGTCTAGATTCTGCAAAAGCTTGGCTTATATGCTCAACCTGATGAACTCTGGCAATTTCTTCTTTGTGATTAACTAAATACACTGCGCAGATGTTTCACATTTTCTTTACCCATTCATCTGTAGTTATCTTTTTGAGACTTGGCTCTCATGTGATCCAAGTTGACCTCGAACTTTCTACCCTCCTGCCTCAACATTCCAAATGCCAGGGTTACCAGTGTGTGCACCACACCCAGCTCTTAAGGAGCCAGGCTTGACCACACCCACACTGGCAGAACTCACTCTTCCAGACGAATATTAATCCTTTCCAAGAGCACTTACCCCACCTCCTCTATCTAATTTCCTTAAACGCCTTCTTTTTATGGAGAGGTCAGGGGTCTGGTGTTTTGAACTCAGGGCTTTTTGCTTGCTAAGCAGGCATTCTACCACCCATGAAGCTTTCATTAATTTTTTAAAATAATACCACCCAGGGGGCTGGGAATGTGGCCTAGCATGCATGAAGCCCTGGGTTTGATTCCTCAGTACCACATACACAGAAAAAAACAGAAGTGGTGCTGTGGCTCAAGTGATAGCGTGGTAGCCTTGAGCAAAAGAAGCTCAGGAACAGTGCCCAGGTTCTGAGTTCAAGCAGAGCACCAGCAAAAATAAATAAAAATAATATCACCCAAGTCAGCCTGGACTGCTATCCTATTTTGCTATTCAGGAGGCTGAGACCTGAGGGATCCAAGTTCAAGGCTACCTCAGACAGAAAAGTTCACTAGACTCCATCTCCAAAATAACTAGTAAAAAGCAGGACTGGGGGTTGGGAATGTGGCCTAGTAGTAGAGTACTTGCCTAGCATACATGAAGACCTGGACTCAATTCCTCAGAACTACATAAACAGAAAAAGTAGGAAGTGGCACTGTGGCTCAAATGGTAGAGCACTAGCCTTGAGCAAAAGCAGCTCAGGTACAGCACCCAGGCCAAGTTCAAGACCCAGGACTGGCAAAAAGAAAGTAGTACTGGGGTATGATTCAAGAGACAGTGTGCCTAGTTACCAAGTGTGAGGCTCTGAGTTCAAACCTCAGTACAAACAAACAAACAAAAAAGATATCTATATAGAAAAGTGAAAAGGGCTACAATCTAAAAGGACAGCCAAAGCCAATTGTGTGGCTCACATTTCTAATCCTCACAATTTAGGAGTATGAAATCTAGAGGATGGTGATTTAAAGTCAGCCCAGGTGGAAAAGTCCTAGGGACTCCATCTCCAAAATAATTAGCAAACAGCTAGGGTGGAGGCATGGCTCAAGTGGCAGAGGAGAGCAAGGGAAGCCAGTTTAGCCAGTGTGATACCCTGACTTCAAACCCCAGTATCAGAAATTGACAACAACAAAAAAGCAAATAAACTAGTTTAAAATTAAATCAAAACAAAAAGTTCCAGAAAAAAAAGTGATTCAGTATGAAAACACAAAAGGATGAGATTTCTTGGGGGAAGGGGGAAGGCCTTCATTTAAAAAAAAAATTAACTATAGGGGCTGGGAAGGTGGCTCAGTGGTAGAGCGCTTGCCTTGCATGCATGAGGCCCTGGGTTCGATTCCTCAGCACCACATAAGCAAAAAGAAAAAAGCCTGAAGTGGCGCTGTGGCTCAAGTGGTAGAACACTAGCCTTGAGGTGAAGAGCTGAGGGACAGCGCCCAGTCCCAGAGTTCAGGCCCCACGACCGGTCCGCCCCCCCAAAAAAATTAACTATACTGAATTTTTTATTTAAATTCAAATAACTACTATCTACTAGGCAGCACTGAACAGTAGAGGAAATTCTATCACTCACATAGGGAAGGGGACAGCAGGCACTGGTACAGAACAGCAGAGGGTTGGGTAGCAAGGTTTGGAAGAGAACCAGAGGCTAGCAAAGCCGCCAAACAAAGAGCTGAGAATGCTGGGAGCAATGGTCCCAGGGGAGCCCGAGCTGAAGGAACAGGCTGAACAAGGATTTTTGGCCAGTAGAGGTCTTCAGAAAGCCCACAGCTAAAGCAATACGGGGAGAGGTGAGAATTGGAATGACAGGAGGCTACAGCAGAGAAGGTAACATTTTATTTATATTTACCAGGGTTTGTCAGGCAGGAAATGTAAATATAAATTAATTCCAAATAGAGACACCACCCTGTTTTTGTGGGTCCTGTGGAGTTTGAACTCAGGGCCTGGGCACTGTCCCTGAGCTCTTCAGCTCAAGCTCAAGGCAAGAGTCTCACAGGCCAGGTGCCAGTGGCTCATGCCTGTAATCCTAGCAATTCAGGAGGCTGAGATCTGAGGATTACGGTTCAAAACCAGCCCTGGAAGGAAAGTCCGTAACTCTCATCTCCAATAAACCACCAGAAAACTGGAAGTGGCACTGTGTTAAGTGGTAGAGCGCTTGCCTTGATCTGAAGAACTGAGGGACAGTGCCCAGGTCCAGATTTCGAGCCCCACAACTGACCAAAAAAAAAAAAAAGTCTCACGAACTTTCCCACTCAGGCTGGCTTTGACCTGTGACCCTCAAGCTCCTGCATAGCTAGGATGAAAAGCATGAGCATCAGCCCAGGTGTAGGTAAGGTTAAAGAAGAGGCAATTTTCATGCACTACTGGGGTAACTGTAAAGACAAGGGGATCTCAGAAGGCAAGGATGTCACCAGCAAGTGACCTGTGCCAAGGGATAATCTACTTCCACGAAGTGCCTGGCATGTCAAATTGACAGGAGACTGGCCAATCAGGGATCTGTGGGGAGTTCATGTTAAATAGATGCCTTCCATCAGGATTCAACTCTGAGGTGGTGACAAATGCCTGTATCTATTCCTTACACCAATGAAGACAAGGAGGATCCAACAAGGCCAGTAGTTCAAAGCCAGCCTGGGCAATACAGGCTGGCCTGTGTTTAGGGGCCCTGGGATGGTAGCTCACACCTATAATCCTAGCCACTGGGGAGGCTGAGATATGAAGGTCCAGTCCAAGCAGACAAATCTGACTTGGAGTCCAACCAAAAGTTGGATGTGGATAGAGGCCTGGCTCACATGGTAGAATGCCAGCTGTGAGCAAAAAAAAAAAAAAGTGAGAGTAGGCCCAGTTTAATCTCTAGTACCAGCAGGTGGCGGAAGGGGACAAAAAGCCTGAAGGGCTCAGTAGGAGGAGGCAGGGCTGGTCTAGCTGGCTAAGGACCCTGGGTCAGACCCTCAGCAGGAATGCAGGAAATACACTGTCTTTGATAATGTGTTCTACCTTAAGAGTGGTGATTTCTTTAAGAAAGGTACCAGGGTCTGAATTTGAGTTCATTTCAGTTACTCCCTTTTGAGCAAAAAAATAAAGCTTTTGCTCTATCTATATTCCTTTAGAAGAACAGCAAGAAAAAAGGACAAAGACAAAGGAGGCAGCAGGGTTCCTGTACCTGAGCAAACACATATACCTAACCACTCCTAAGACTTGCGTTTTCTAGCTTCCTGACTGCCTAAGCTTGTAAGTCATCTTTCCCCTCATTCAACTTCCACAGCAATGATTTTTATTATAGCAAGGCACAATGTGGTCGTTAGTAATATAAAACACTGGCTTAATGAAGAAGAAATATTCAGAATTTTGAGACAATTGTGTAAAAAATTAAAATGGTTGCATATTTTACTTAGAAATAAAACATTCAAGTTATATCCTATATATCATATAAATTATAGTAAAAGTAGCCTAACATTTTGAGTAATAAGCTATTGTTAAAATTTACTTTTGAACCAGCTACCAGTGGCTTATGCCTGTAATCCTAGATACTGAGGCTGAAATCCAAGGATCACAGCTCAAAGCCAGCCTGGGCAGAAAAGTCCATGAGACTCTTATCTCCAGAAAACTAGAAGTAGCACTGTGGCTTAAAGTGGTAGAGTGCTAGTCTTGAGCAAAAGAGGTCAGGAATAGTGCCCAGGCCCTGAGTTCAAGCAGCACAGGACCCACCAAAACAGGGTGTTGTTTCTGTGTGGAGTTAATTTATATTTCCTGCCTAATGACAACCCATAACCACCACCACCAACAACAAAATTTACTTTTAAGAGTAGTATCGGGCTGGGAAGGTGGCTCAGTGGTAGAGCACTTGCCTTGCATGCCTGAGGCCCTGGGTTTGATTCCTCAGCACCACATATGCAAAAAGAAAAAAGCCGGAAGTGGTGCTGTGGCTCAAGTGGTAGAGCGCTAGCCTTGAACTGAAGAGCTGAGGGACAGCACCCAGGCTCAGAGTTCAGGCCCCATGACCGGATCCAAAAAAAAAAAAAGAGTAGTATGGTAACTTTGGTGGGGGGGATGGGGGGAGGCTAGGAAGGGATGGGAAGGGGAAACAAAGGAGGAGGCTACAATGCTTGATAAGAAATGTACTCATTATCTTGCCCATGTAATTGTAACCCCTCTGTACAGTATTTTCACAATTAAAAAAAAGGGAAAAAAAGAGTAGTATAGTGTTTTCTTTCTCAAAAAAAACAACAAAAATAAAACAAACCAGGAATTGGTGTTGTGGCTCAAGTGGTAGAGTGCTAGCTAGCCTTGACCTCAGGGATAGTGCCCAAGCCCTGAGTTCAAGCCCCAGTAATGGCAAAAAACAAAAAAAACCCACACACACATTTAGGCTGGGAATGTGGCTTAGTGGTAGAGTGCTTGCCTAATATGCATGAAGCCCTAGGTTCTATTCCTCAGTACCAGATACACAGAAAAAGCTGGAAGTGGTGGAGTGCTAGCCTTACGCCAAAGAAGTTCAGAATAGTGCCCAGGCCCTGAGTTCAGTCTGCAAGACTGGCTAAAACATAAAACTTTCAAGTAGAAAACACACCTAAAAAAAAAAACCTGCTGCTTTTATAATAGGCAATTCATGAATTACCCTGGCCCCACTATTGGATTTGAACTCATGGCTACTTTATTTCATGTTTTACAATGCTGTGTTTCTGCCCATGCAAGCTTGGGAGTAGCTGGGATTACAAGCGTGTACCACCATGCCCAGCCTTTGTGGAATTTTACCTTCATCTGCAACTGTAATTAACAACCCAACCCACTTAAATAAATACATAAATATTGGTAACATTTGCCTATACTTCAAACATGCTATATATGTTTCTTTTATCACACTGCTCTCAAAAGCTAAGGACAATGGAGGTCTTTTGGCTTTATTTTGGTCAGTTGTGAGGCTTGAACTCTGGGCCTGTGAGCTGTCCCTCAGCTCTTCAGCTCAAGGTTAAAGCTCTACCACTTGAGCCACAGCACTACTTCCAGTTTTTCTGGTTGTTAATTGGAGATAAGAGTTTCATGGACTTCCCTGCCCAGGCTGGCTCTGAACCGCAGTCCTCAGATCTCAGCTTCCTGAGCCACCAGCACCCAGCTTTGGCTTTAAAATAGACTGGAGGGGGGATGGCAGAGGAAGGCAAAGATAAAAAGAAAATTATTTGAACCCTACCAGTTATGTTATCAAAGGGCAAGAAGGAATCACTAGTAAGGGTTGATGGTTTTTTTCTGTTTCTTAATTTAACATTTTTTTTTTTGGAAATTTTAGTAAGGTTACAATTCCCTAAATCAGGTTGTAAATACAATGTATCCTGACCAATGTCACCCCTTCCACTGTTCTCCCTATCTTTCTACCTCCCATCTCTTCCCTCAAATTACAAGCTTAATATGTACATTGAATAGAAGGATTATATTGGCTCATACTTCACTTCCTCCTTCCTCCCTCCATTCATGCAACTCCCACTACCATCCCCCACAAATATACTAGTAATTTTGAGCAAAGAAAAACCCATGAACACACAGTAATATAACAAGTCAAACTGGAGATGTAGATCAATTAAGGCCAGGCACCCTGTGGCTCACATCTGTAATCCTAGCTACTCAAGAAGCTGAGATCTGAAGATCTCAGTTCAAAAAGTCAGCCTGGGAAGGAACGTCTGAGACTCTTACCCTCCAATGAATCAGTAAAATGCCAGAAGTAGAAGTGTAGTTCAAATGGTAGAAGGTACCAGGCAAAAAAGTGTGAGGCCCTGAGTTCAAAGCCTTAGTGGCACCAAAAATTAATGATTAGGTAGCCATTTTAGTGAGGTAAGTATGAAATCATGCTGGGCTAGGAAGTTAAAAAAGAAGATGACAGAGTTGGGCACCGGTGGCTCACACCTATAATCCCAGATACTAAGGAGGCTGAGATCTGAGGATCACAGTTCAAAGCCAGCCTGGGCAGGAAAGTCGATAAGACTCTTATCTCCTATTAACCACCAAAAAAGCCAGAAGTGGACCTCTGGCTCAAGTGGCAGAGCACTAGCTTTCTGCAAAAAAGCTTGCAGACAGCTCTCAGGCCCTGAGTTCAAGCCCCAGGACCAGCACACATACACAAAACACAATAGGCCCTGGCCCTGAGTTCAAACCCCAGAATGAGTGCAAGTGTGTGCACATGTGTGCACACCACACCATACAGGCCCTGGCCTGTGTTCAAACCCCAGGACCAACAAAAACAAAAAACAAACTTTGGGGAAGGGGTGTCAGGAGAGACAGGTTCTAGAGATATTAAGCATTTACATATAGCCTGGGATGAAAAAACAAGATGAAACCCAGCTTCTTTTCTGGACTTTCACAAACACACACAGGTCATTAAAAACACAAGACTACAGATAACCAAGCAAAGGAAGAATGAGAAGACTGTTAAGAATCCTTGGCCCCGGGCTGGGAAGGTGGCTCAGTGGTAGATCACTTGCCTTGCATGCATGAGGCCCTGGGTTCGATTCCTCAGCACCACATAAGCGCCGGAAGTGGTGCTGTGGCTCAAGTGGTGAAGCGCTAGCTTTGAGGTGAAGAGCTGAGGGACAGTGCCCAGGCGAGAGAGAGAGAGAGAGAGAGAGAGAGAGAGAGAGAGAGAGAGAGGAGAGAGAGAGAGACTCTACCACTTGAGCCACAGCTCCATTGCCAGCTCTTCTGCCGCTAACTTGAAGATAAGCGTCTCAGTTTCCCAAGAAGAAAACACACACACACACACACACACACATGCACATGCGCACGTGCACGGCACACTTCCCTAATGAGCCAAAACTGATTGCCTTCCAAATGACTTCTACCATTTTCTGTCTGCATTTTAAAATAGTAACACACAACTATCATCATTCATATATTTCCCCAACATTTAGGTCAACTTAAGAGTTCTCAAAACTAATTTTTACTTTTCTTCTGAAAGTCAATCAACTAATAGGAATTCCAGACTTCTGTCTGCCAGAAGCCAGTACGGCAGAGACCCAACAGAGAGCCCATTAAGGACCATCATTCTGGAAGGTTCAGTGCTCCCTGGAGACCAAGAGCAGGTAAACCTTTACCTTGGATGGCCATTAAATGTAATCAACATCCAAACTCCAAGTGCTTTTACTAAGATTATTACATATAATTATGTCAATCTGTAATGTAGCAGGAAGATTAAATTTTGCTGAAGAAAACAAAGGAGCTGGAGGCACAGCTCAGTGGAGCATGGTTTGTATGGCACTGTTCAAGACCCTGGTGTGAACCCAGTACTGCCACACATCAAAAAAGTACGTTTTCTCAAACTTCAGACTAATGAAGAGGCTGGGTGTCCCTCTGTTTAGTCTCAGAGGTCTGCTAAGCAAAACAAAACAACAAAAGTAACAAAAAACAAGCAAGGCACCAAAGGCTCATGCCTGTCATCCTAGCTACTCAGAAGGCTGAGATCTGAGGATCAAGGTTCAAAGCCAGCCCGGGCAGAAAAGGCTGTGAAACTCTTATCTCCAATAAACCACTAGAAAACCAGAAGTGGTGCTGTGGCTCAAGTGGCAGAGCACTTGCCTTGAGCTGAAGGACAGCTCCCAGGCCCAGAGTTCAAGCGGACCAACAAAAACACAGAATGGTAGGAGTACCTGTGTTACAAATATGGGTAAATTTTTCTCTTCTAATCCAGATGTTCAAATAATAAAGTAAAATAAACCTGCTTGCTGCTAAGTGGCTCATGCCTGTCATTCTAGTTATTCAAGAGATTGAGATTTGAGGATCACCATTCAAAGCCAAGCGGGACAGGAAAGTCCGTGAGACTCTTGTCTCCAATGAACTACCAAAAAGCTAGAAGTAGAACTGTGGCTCAAGCAGTGGAGCACCAGCTTTGAGCTTGAAAAAGCTAAGGGACTGTGCCCTGGCCCTAAGTTCAAGGCCCTAGTACACACACGTGTACACACACACACACACACACACACACACACACACACACACACACACACACACACACACACACACACACACACACACACACACACACACACACACACACACACACACACACACACACACCTTCCCCTGGAAACAAACACCACAAAACCTCTCAGAGTAGAGAAACTAAGTTATTACTAAATCAAAATTCAAGTCACCAGGACTTAGGTTAAGTGATGCAGACTCTAAAATGAATATAACTATTTCTTATTCTGGCTTAGTCTGTGGCTACATGTATTCAATTTATTACCCTGAATTTTGCTTTAAATCAACTTTTTCAATGTGTTCTGCTGCAACAACTGCCTGGTTGCAGCAGCCCTTGCAGGACAAAGACTACATACACTTCAAGACCAGCCACCGCATCCACACCATACATGCCTGTCCTGCTTTTTATCTTTCTACTTCTAACTGAAAGCCTACACACAGTGGAAACATGCTGAGACACCATTTCTCAACCTACAATTACACATACAAATCTTCTGTTTCTCTGGTATATATTGTTTAGAAACCCAGTCTAGAAGTATGCATAACAAGGGCTATGTGCACATGCTGAGACAGGTGCAGGACTCTCATTCACTTTCTAGCAATGTTCTGTCCACATTATGTTTTCTCAGACATATTCCTTCAGCTGCATGTGTGTGTGGCGGGACAGCACATGGTGAAGAGTGGTGTGGGCCACACAAAGTAAGCTATGGTGAACTTCTGGGAGCGGCCTGCCGGCAGCAATAGACAAAATAACCAAATACCAAGTATATGCAATGACTCACTCAAGTGGACAAAAGCTTTCCTAGTTTCCTTCAGCTAATTTTAGTATTCAGAAAATGGACTTAGAGCCATCTCCATCTTGCTAATGGCGTTTAAAACAGGCTATTTGTTTAAGAAACACTGATAACTCTGCTCCAGAGGCACAGCACAACAGGAAATAGAGCGACTATTAAAGAGAATTTTGCACTACATTGCTGGTGGCAATGGAAATTGATGCGATCTTTTTGCAAAGCTATACCAGGTTATTCATATCCTCGGATCTCTATTTACAAAAGAAAGAAACCTGTTTGAAAAAGGAAAATACTTGAAAGAACTATTTAGCAGTATGTCCAATGAACTATGATCAAAGTCATGAAAACTTAGGAATCTTAGAGAACAAAGGAAAGATTAAGTTCATTACAGTCCTCATCAACTTAAGACAAAGGTATGGCTACAAGAATCTAAACCAAACTAAAACAAGACATATTACAACGTGGGATATATATATATATATAAAACCGCCCTTATTCACAATTATGGAAAAACGTAAAACTATGGAGGAAAGATAGAAAAAAGGAGCACGCCACACAATGATACTTGCAGGTATGTGATTCCTAGATTTTATAAAAACAGAATTGTTTAAGTAACTGCTAGAGCAGAAAAGCATTAATTTAAAGACCTTTCCCATAAATTGGAACAAGCAGCAAAGCAAATCCAAGCACACTGGCTAAAATACCTAGCAGGCATTTGTATCTATTCTTGAAATGAACTTTTACATCCTTAACTTCCACGAGACTCAGGGCGGTAACGTAAAGCAAACAGGCTCCAAAGAAAACTTAACAGTACTGAAACCACAAAATTATTTCTTAATAAGAAATGTTCCTAGATTAATATACTTTTTTCCAGGTTTTGGTAGTCCATCTATAGCTTCTAAAACTACAAATTCATACATTTCCTGTTTCAAAAGAATGTTAATTACTTATCTCTTCCTCTGAAAGAAAGAAAAGTTTTTTGGGAAAAAAAGTTTTACTTTCTTCATACAATATAAATCAATGACCCCTCTCTTTTAGCTTAAAAAAGGCTAAAATTATAAGCGTATTAAAATGTTAATATACTGCTGAATTGAAAAAACACTCGTTGTTAAAAAGAGGAATGTAATAAAAGGGGTTTAAAAATGTAAGCAAATTGGCATTTCAATTCTTTAAAAAGGAGAAAATTAAACCTCCAACCCTGACTGCTCTTTTAGCAACGTACCACCTTAGAGACATGACACACACCCTCTCCTCCAGGTGACCCTTCCAAAAACTGACAAATGACTGCTTCCATGTCCAGCCCAAGAGAAAGCCAAAGTCTAAACTAGAAATACTGATCAAAGAAAAGTCAAGTTTGAGTCTCTCAACACCTATTTCCTGTCTAAACAAGCCCTTTTGTTCTGCTTGCCTGCTTAATTTTAATGTCCAGTTTACCAAAGAAAACAGAAACAATAACAAACCTAGTATACAAAGAAGCATAAAGGAGCAAAAGCAAAAAAAAATAAATAAATAAACACAAGATCATTAGAAGATTAGAACAAAAATCCTACCAATAAAACCTCCACAATTTTCTGTCTGCTTCACCTCAGATTAACTTCACTTGGGGCTGGACTCCAAAGCAACCAAACCTGATTACCAAGCCCCACCTTCTCCGATTCTAGTGGCCCGCAAGGAGAATCTCCTCCCTGTGAGTGAAACTGATAATGGTGATTGGATACGGCTAATATCCATTATTTTAAAGAACTTTTCCTTGCTAGCAGGTTAGGTTAAACGCACTAAAACCCCCTGGATAAGCAGGTTTCTTAAAGAAACAGTAGAGAACGCTTCGGTTTTCCCATCATATACTATTTGCTTTCTCTTTTGTCTAGGTGAAAAATAAACTAAGTAACGTCAACGGAAGCTCACAGAAGCCGCTTTCACGTGAAGTTTAGTGACAGAAACTTTAAAAATGCATGCTTTTTAACATGAGGCATTTGATATTTTCACAGGGCCATGAAGTTAAGCTTTAAAAACAAAGATTCCTAATCTGGAGTTCAGTTTGTGTGAATTTTAAAGCAACTACAAAAAAATTACTAAATTTTTCTAAGAACTAAAGAAAGGACAGTCTTAAAATTAAAACATACAGCAACTAAAATTTCAAGTCCAAAATATTCATTTCCAAACTCCTTATCAAATCCTCAGTAGTCTTGATATATTTTCAGTATCACAACAAAGTAAAATTTTCAGTGACATCAGAGACTGGTATTTCCACTGAAAACTGAGGAGAAAATTAAACAGAAATACCAGTTCTGGATTAGCCATGAGCAGCTCTGACTGTGTGCTCTGCTGCAGTTAATGCTCATCTAGTAGTAGCTGAGTCTGAAAAGGAAGAGTTTGTTCTAATGGCACTGCTTAAGTAAAAGGTTATTTACTTGTTTTATTTTGCAGTGGGGGGGTGGGGGGTGGGGGGGATTGAACTCAGGACATCACATGTATGTGAACACTCCCAGCTCTAGGTAGAAGTTTACAATGGTTTGCCTGGGCTCGTCCTCCTCCCCTCTTAAAAGAGGAAAGAGCCAGGCTCGATGTGATGTGTTACACTGATAATCCCAGTTATTGGAGATGCTGAGATCAAGAATTGAGATTTGAGGCCAGCAGGGCAAAAAGTTCACAAGTCCCTCAAGACCCCAATTGAACAGAAAAATCTGGGCATGGTGGTGTATGCCTGCCATCCCAGCTACCACAGGAAGCACAAGAGGGGTCCACTAATGGCCTGTAACCCTAGCTACTCAAGAGGCTGAGATCTGAGGATCATGGTTCAAAGCCAGACCAAGCAGGAAAATCTGTGAGACTCTTATTTCCAATTAACCATCAAAAAGCTGGAAATGAAGGTGTGGCTCAGTGTATTTAGTGTGCTAGCTTTGGGGGGGAGAAGAGAGAATACTTTGGGGACAGCACCCAGAAACAGCACCAAAAAAATAAAACATTTTTTTAAACCTGCTTATGTTTTAGTAACTTGACCAAACATTGTGCTAACATTAATCATTATCTGACTAATTCGACGGCATCTGGTATTTAGGTGAAATGTAATTTCTACTTCTACCAAAAACTGGTAACTGTTATTCATACAAATAAAATACAAATAAAGGCAAATTTGAATGAGTTCTGTTTTTAATAAGTTTTATGTATCATGGAATTCTTAATTAAATGTAGTTTTCCAAGTTCAAATTTTTCCCATTTTTTTTTCCCCCTCAGGGAATATTTAACTATTAGAACACAAGGCCAACAAAATTACTTTGAACACAGAAAAAGACATTTTTGTGACAGAATGGACATTCATCTCATGGCAGCTAGATGTGAGTGTGGGGAAAGACCCTGCTGAAGTACACACAAGCCATGGTGGTGTCGATTAAGCGGACACACAGAAAGCGCCAATCCAGAGGCCTCACCCAGGGTCTTTTGCAGGACTTACTCTCTGAATGTGCAGCACTTCGGGAGTTAAGTTGGGGTTCTTTTCACAGCATGACCCTCTTGCAAAGCAACACTGGAAGGGGAAGAGGTACAGGGGCAATCACCAGAAAGAACAGGGGAGGGAAATATGGTAAATGGCCAAAAAATTTTAAAGGTTAAAGGACAAGGGCTGGAAAATATTTTAAAGTTTGACAACCACAGCATTAGAAGACAGTTATAAGACCCAAATAAACATCTGCTCTGAGGTCAATTTTTTACTTCAAAGTTAATTATTTGCATGATCCTCCCTGTAATCACAGTGTCATAATAATAAGACAAATCTACACCCCAGAGAAAAGAAGGAAGATGTGACTATGGATTACAAATAGTCTAAAGATCACAGGATTTAAAGTTAGGCAGTATAGGGCTGGGAAGGTGGTTCAGTGGTAGAAGGCTTGCCTTGCATACATGAGGCCCTGGGTTCCATTCCTCAGCACCACATAAGCAAAAAAAGCCAGAAGTGATGCTGTGGCTCAAGTGGTAGGGGGTTGCGTTGAGCTGAAGAGCTCAGGGTCAGTTCCCAGGACCAGAGTTCAGGCCCCACGACTGACCAAAAAAAAAAAAAAAAGGTAGTACACAGATTAAAACTAAGGGTGTTTTATTACAGCTCTAAACCAGAAGAAAGTGGTAAAAGTAGAGTAGAAGTGATACCCAAGCTTTTACAGTCTAGTTTATATGAGAACAAGAACAAAAAGCCTGCACAGAAACTTCTAGACTCCCTGAGATTATATGAGAATATCATTTTCTGAAGATGTCTATTCTTTGTGGGAGTCTAGACATATCAGTTAAATGTAACTCATACCATCACTGGACAACTTAGTGCCACTTTCTTTAATTTTATTATTATTATTATTAAGGTAATGTACAGAGTCAGGTAATGAGTACTTTGTTGGACAATGTCCCCCCTTCCTTCACTTTCTGCCAGGCCACTTTATATTTTACTAAAAAGATCCTATACATACAGCTGTGTGCAGCGTCTCAAACCTGTAATCCTAGCTACTTGGGAGGTACAAATAGGGACTGAAGTTGAACAGCTAGAGAATAAAAAGTTCTAAGTCCCATTTCAACCAAAGGCTGGGTAGAAGGGTACACACCTATAATCCCAGCTATGGGGAAGTACAATCAAGGGGATACAGGAGCATGTGCCTGTCATTCACAGGGACCTGGTGAAGCACAAGCAGGAAGACGACAGCCCAGGTGGCCAAGGAATAAAGTGAGATCTTACTTCAAAATTAACACACACAGGGTTGGGAATGTGGCTCAGTGGTAGAGTGCTTACCTAGCATGCATGAGGCCCTGGGTTCAATTCCTGGGTGTCACATAATTAAAATATCATTTTTAAAATAACCACCAATGCAGCTAGGCTTCATGCCTGTAATACTACACCTACTCAGGAGGCTAAGATCTGTTTGAGGATCGCAGTTTGAAGCCAGCCCAGCAGGAAGTCAGTGAGACTCTCTTCTCCACTTAACCACCAAAGTCAGAAGTGGAGCTTTGAATCAAGAAGTAGAGCACCAGCCTTGAGCACAAAAGCTCAGGGACAGCACCCAGACCCTGAGTTCAAACCCCAGCACTAACAAACACACAAACACACACACACACACACACACACACACACATACATACATACACACATAGACACAAACACACACACAAGCCATAGGGCCTAGAGCTGCACCTCACGTGGTAGAGTGTCAAGCAGGCCATGAATTCAATCCCCACTACCACAAATAATAATGATAATAACAGTAAGTCCTATATAAAGAATACATACACAACACCTCAACTACTAGGAATAACTTTTGGTGGAATACATAGAGAAAGGGGAAAAGGGCTCAGAACAGCTTCAGATACCTATCCTGGGCTTATTCCTCAGACACACCTGATGCTGAGAGCAGCAGGTGATGACAGAGGACCTCACATGAGTCAGCAAGACCTGATGGAGTACCACCATGGTGGGATCAGCAAGAATGAAGTCTGGTGGTGCACCCAAGCAGGGACCAGGGGCTGATGACAGCCTGGGCCGAGAATAAATGAAATCCTACCTCTTTGGGCCTTGTGGTGAGTGCCTGTGATCCCAACTATTCAGGAAAGGAAGACTTGGGGCTGGGAAGGTGGCTTAGTGGTAGAGCACTTGCCTTGCATGCCTGAGGCCCTGGGTTCGATTCCTCAGCACCATATAAGCAAAAAGAAAAAAAGCCGGAAGTGGCACTGTGGCTCAGGTGGTAGAGCACTAGCCTTGAGCTGAAGAGCTGAGGGATAGTGCCCAGGCTCAGAGTTCTGGCCCCACGACCGGACCCAAAAAAAAGAAAAAAAAAAAAAAGAAAGGAAGACTCTTGAAGGATCATAGTCTAGGGCAGGCACCAGGCAAAAACTGAGACTTTACCTGGAAAATAACTAAAGCTAGAGGCATGGGCCAAATAGCTATCTAAAGGTCCTAAGTTCAAATCCATCAAAAGATAGATGGAAGGAAGGAAGGAAGGAAGGAAGGAAGGAAGGAAGGAAGGAAGGAAGGAAGGAATCTAAATGGAGTGATAGCTCCAGCTGTGAGGAAGGAACCCAAGCCACAACTCAGGTTGTGGCCTGTGTTCAGAGTTCAAGCCCTGGTACTGACACACACTAACACACAACTCAAACAACATTTCCAGGCAAATGAACATTATTGCCTACAAAAATAAAGTATGTAGTTGAGCTAAGTGCCAGTGGTTCACATCTGTCAGCTTAGCTATTCAGGAGGCTGAGATCTGAGGATAGTAGTTCAAAAACCCAACCCAGACAGGAAAGTCTGTGAGACTCTTACCTCCATTAACTACCCAAAAAGCCAGAAGTGGAGCTGTGGCCCAAGTAGTAGAACACTAGCCTTGAGCAAAAAAGCTTAGGGACAGCTCCTAGAAATTGATTTTAAGACCCAGGACCAACACACACAAAAAAGTAAAAGTATGTATTTGAGTTTGTAACTTTTGGAGTAAAAATATGTATTTGAGTTTGTAACTTTTTGGTGTGTCCCTTCTAATTGGTTATCAGAAAAAACCCAGAAGGTGTAGATGGGGAGTGGAGGAGGGCAGTGATGGCCCACTCAGCAAAACACGAATGCAGAGCACATACAGGCCACATACAGATAAGAAAACCGAAGGCTGGGAAAGGGAGAGAGAGCTCTGTGTAAGACACAGAAAGTTGCTTTGTTATAGGTCCAGAAGGATGAACAAAGTCGCCAATAAAGAAAATCACAAAGAAACAGAGACCAGGACATCAAAGGGAAAAGCACTCAGAGCCCTCACGCGTCGTTAAGGCTTAATACTAACATTGATACCCAGTAAAACTGCTAGAGACAGAAAATAAACAGATCTGCAAGCTTTTATATCCTTCACTCCCTAACTACTTAGAACTGAAAAAAATAAAAAATCGAAAGACAAAAGATTTTCTATGTACTTTCTTGAGACTTAAAAACCAAACGATGGCCGGGCGCTGGTGGCTCACGCCTGTCTCCAGTTAACCGCCCAAAAAGGATGGAAGTGGAACTTTGGCTTAAGCATTAGAGCCTTGAGCACAGCGTCAGAGCGTAGGCCCTGGGTTCAAGCCCCAGGACTGGCACAAAAACAATATTATTCAGTGTTAATAGTTTATAGACTCACTAAACCTTTAAACACCTATTATGTCTTGAGCATTGTTATTACTACCTGTCATGAATGTCCATATCAACAAAATAAACACAAAGTCTCTACCTTTGTAGAAGCTTCTGCTCAGCCAGATGGCAGTGGTTTATGCTTATAATCCTAGCTACTCAAAAGGCTAGGTGAGGACCCTGGTTTGAAGCAAGCTAGGCCAGGAAAATCCAAGAGACTCTTATCTCCAATTAACCACCAAAAATCCAGTGTCAAGTGGTAGAACTCTAGCCTTCAGTGAAAGGGCCAAACAAGAGTGCAAAGCCCTCAGTTTAAGACTGAGTACTGGCACACATCACTCTCTCCCTCACACACACACACACACCTCTGAAATAGCACTGTCCAAATAAAACCCTATCTGGAACTACACTGATTTTCGATTTTCTGCTTAGTCACATTAATTATACACTTAATTCAACGTGCAAAATATCTCATTACTTCAATATGTACCCATTTTTAAAAATCAAGATAATCTCATTGTTTTGGACTGAAAATTAAGTACACATGGGATACTATGTATGACCAGCCACATTTCTACTGTCAGATCTGGCTATTTTCTTTTCATTTAAATAAATCACTATAGCCATCAGCAACATGACTGCAAATTGGGATTCATATTTATTGCTGAAGAAGGTGTCCTATCTCTAGTCCAGTGCAATCACTGATAGCCATACATGGCCTCTGACAAAACTAATCCAACTGAGGAATAGAATTTGTGTGTATGAGTCCTGAAGCTTGAACTCAAGGCCCAGATGTGGTCCCAGAGCTTCTTTGCTCAAGGCTGGCACTGTACCACTGGAGTCACACCTCCATTTTTGGCTTCTCGGTATTTAACTGAAGATAAGCATCTCAGTGGTTTTCCTACCCAGGCTGGCTGTGAACCACAATCCTTAGATCTCGGCCTCCAAAGTAGCTAGGATTACAGGTTTGAGCCACCAGCACCCAGCAGGAAGAGAATTTTTAATATTTCATTGAAAAGCCATTGAGATTGGGAGATGGCAGACTGGAAAACACATCTCTGAAGGAAGAAATAAGCAATGAAACAAATCACACACACTTAATGAATTGCAACTATTACACATTTTTACAAATGAAATAGCCAATACAATCTCACAAAACCAATAGGACCTAGTTTTTAATCATAAAGATTCAAAAGAAAGCTGGGCGCTGGTGGCTCACGCCTGTAATCCTAGCTACTCAGGAGGCTGAGATCTGAGGATCTCGGTTCAAAGCCAGCCCGGGCAAGAGAGACCGTGAGACTCCTATCTCCAATAAACCACCAGAAAACCGGAAGTGGCGCTGTAGCTCAAGTGGTAGAGCGCTCGCCTTGACCTGAAGAGCTGAGGGACAGCGCCCAGGCCCAGAGTTCAAGCCCCACGACCGACCAAAAAAAAAAAAAAAAAGATTCAAAAGAATCACAAGTTAAAAGAACAACATGTAGAAAAGTCTTCTGTAGAAAAAAACAAAAACTGAAAATTTGTTATGAGGAAATACCAAGGGGCAAAGTAATACAAAGTTACCTGAAGAAGTCTGACTAGATCATAAAATTTAAGCAAACCACCCAGGTGTAGAAGAGAGAGAGAAACAGCCCTATCACTTGGAGATAATTAAAGTTAAAAGGTAATTGTATTATTTTTATTTTTTTGTGCCTTACTGAGGTTTGAACCCAGAGCCTGGGCACTGTCCCTGAGCTCTTTTGCTCAATGCTAGCGCTCTACCACTTGAGCCAGAGCTCCACTTCCGGCTTTTTGATGGTTAACTGGCGATAAGAGTCACTCAAATTTATCTTCCTAGGATCCTTAGATCTCAGCCTCCTGAGTAGTTAGGATTACAGGTGTGGGCAACTGGCTCACTGCCCTCTAGTTTTACTTCGGGGGAATGGCCCAGGCAGGAAAGTCCGTGAGATTCCCATCTCCAATGAACCAGAAAACTGGAAGTGGAGACTTGGAAAAAATTATATTAAGTGAAGGAAGCCAGGCCCAAAGAAATATAGGTCTCATGGTTTCTCCTATTTGCAATAACTAGTATATGTCTGAGACAAACAGAAACTGTCAGACAAGTTGATGTTAGGCGAAATGAACCCCAAGATAAGGGTTCAAATTTTTTTCTTATTTGCAATTGTTTCCAACATATTTATAAGATGATTTCTTTGTTGCTTTGTATGTACCTCTCCCAGGGTATAAGCCCTGCTTTCACTGTATTTAATGTTGATATAATTTGTGGAGGGGAAGGGAAAAAACAAACTGTTTAAATAGAGTTACAGGTGGACCCATTACAACAATGAGATGTACAAAGACGTTATGTCAAAAAACGAACTTTACAACTTTGGCAGGGTAGGGGGAGAGAGGGTGGGGAGGTAGGGGGTGGGAGGGTGAGGAGTGGGGGGTGTGGGGGTGTGGGTGGAAAGGGGAAGGGATGGTATGGGGAAACAAAGGAGTAGGCAACAATGCTTGATAAGAAATGTACTCACTATCTTGCCCATGTAATTGTAACCCCTCTGTATGGTATTTTCACAATAATAAAAAAAAAAGGAAAAAAAGAAAAAAAAAAAACCTGGAAGTGGCGCTGTGGCTCTAAAAAAACCTGGAAGTGGCGCTATGGCTCAAAGAGGTAGAGCGCTAGCCTTGAGCAAATAAATGAGCTCAAGGATGGCTCCTGAGCCCAGAGGAGTTCAATACTCAGGATAGGCAGGGGAAAAAAAAAAAGTGACATCAACAGAAATGTGACTGAGTGCTCCAGGAAAAGGCACAAACTTAAGGGCATTAGCTTCGCTTGTTCATGGATGTCAAGAAGGCTTGACAGGCAAAACACAAGGGCAGGACAGATCCTGAGATACAAGCAGGACCCAGTCACTTGTCCATACACATCTGAAACATGGCTATTCACTGACAAATTACATTCCAGATGTTAAAGCCAATCTGTAAAAAAGAAAAATGCCCCAGTAATGATTTGTTACTGCATGTTGAAAACACTGTTTTCAGTGCTTTGAGGAGATTTTATTTATCTATTTCACCTGTTTTTCTTCGTAATGTAGCTATGAGAAAAAAAAAACTACTTCGTTTTACTTCTATTGACAACACTGGTCTACAGTACACAAATCCCAGTAAAAAGTCTGAATTTTATTTTGTATACTGAAGAGGCACTTAAGTATTTTGAGCTTTGGAGCATCATAATCTAGTATATACATTTAAATGGTGGTTCTTCATTGAGCAGGGAACTGCAGGGAACAAGAACTAAGACTATGATTCCAATTACTTGAGCACTTGGAACTGGAATTACATCAAACAAAGGTGCTAGGTAGCCTCAGGCACTCATGCCTGTATCCTAGCTGAGATCTGAGGATCAGGGTTCAAAGCCAGCCAGAGCAACAAAGAACAAAAAAAGAAAAACTGGGAGTGGAGCTGTGGCTCAAGTGGTTGCGCACTAGCCTTGAACACAAAAGCTCAGGGAAAGCTCCCAGGCCCTGAGTTCAAGCCCCAGGATCAGCTCCCCCCCAAAAAATATATAAATAAAAGGGGGAAAAAAGGTGCCAACAGACACTTCTGAGATGAATTTGAAGGTAGAGCCAGGATAAGGTTGCTTAAAATTAACTACTAATAGTTAACAATATGAAAAACAAAAACAAAACAGCAAAGTTGGGCATCAGTAGCTCACACCTAGAATTCTAGCTGCTCAGAAGGCTGAGGTTTGAGGATTGAGATTCAAGGCCAATCTGGGCAGAAAAATAAAAATTAAGACTCACCTCCACTTAACTAGGAGAAAAAAGCTGGTGGTGTAAAAGTGGCAGAGTGCCAGCTGTGTGAGTAAGTACAGAGCAACAAATTGAAGCCCAAGTATCAGCACAAAATAGAACAAAGACACAGAAGACCAAAGACATACCAGACAACATGTTAACAGTGGATCTCTATGCTGGCATTAAAAGTAAGGTTTGGGTTACAATCCATTCCAAAACTGAAACACTCCCCTCCTACATACACATGCACACCACGCATGCGAGCCCACACACATAGCCACTGCCTTTTTAATCCATTACAAATTTTTGTTGTTGTTCATGGGGCTTGAAAACTCAGCCTGGGCACTGTCCCTGAGCTCTTCAGCTCAAGGCAAGTGCTCTACCACTTGGGCCACAGCACCACTTTTGATTTTCTGGTAGTTAATTGGAGATAAGAGTCTGATGGACTTTCCTGCCTAAGCTGGCTTTCAATCAGCCTCCTGAGTACCTAGGATTACAGGCCTGAGCCACTGGTGCCAGGCTGCAATTACAAAACTTTTAAAAAGCAAAATACCGCCCTACAAAAACAAAACACCCTGTTGTTTATCTGCAAGATGGGTGTTAAAAATATTCTATTCTCAAGCCAGGCAGTAGCTACTAGGAGGCTAAAATCTAAGGATTCCAGTTCAAGCCAGCCCAGGCAGGAAGGTCCATCAGACTCTTATCTCCAATTAACCACCAAAAAAAAAAAGCTGGAAATGGAATTGAGACTCAAATGGTAGAGCACCAACCTTGAGCAGAAAAGCTCAGGGACAGTGCCCAGGCCCTGAGTTCAGGTCCCAAGACCCATGTGTATGTGCTCACAGAGCGCATGTGTGTGTGTACACACACACACACACATTTCTATTCTCATGCCTTCAAAGAAACAACTTAAAGCTATTCACTACTGTCATGTTATTTGCATACACACTGTCTTCAGAAAATTAAAGAAATACCGTTCCCTTGTTTCTGTGGAAGCACTGGGGCAGTTTCAAATCTAAATACTTATTGATGTGTGGTTCCTGAAATACCTATCACACATCTTTCTCTCCAAAGCATACATGGCATAATTGTACAATGTCGCTCTAGTCCTAATATTGCTGCCAGCTGCTGCCCAGGACAGAGCTGGTACAAACCTGAGAACATACACATTTCAATTTCACTTGCAGCAAAACACTAAGACAAAGAAGTTTGTCCAGTATTTTGCCAGACTGAGAGGAAGGGAGGGCCAAAGAAAGGCTGATTGACAGCTTAGGAAAAAAGGAGGGAGAGAGAGAGAGAGAGTGAGTGTGTGTGTGTATTTTTTTCCCCACTCCTGGGGCTTGAACTCAGGGTCTGGGCACTGTCCTTGAGCTTTTGTTTTTGCTCAAGGCTAGCACACTTGAACCACAGCACCACTTCCAGGTCTTTCTGTGTATGTGGTACTGAGGAATTGAACTCAGAGCTTCCTGCATGCTAGGCAAGCACTCTTCCACTAAGACACATTCCCAGCCCTCTAGCTAAATTTTTTGCATTAAGAAGGAATATAAAGTTCTACAATGGAATCTAAAGAAAGAGACTTATCAGGTAAAAATAATAGGAAACTTTGGTTTTTTACACAAATATTGAAAAACTAAACCATTCACCAGGGCCTTGAATCTTCCACCTAAACAATATAGAGAAACTGTGGTAGTGCCAGTACTGGGTCTTGAACTTGAGATCTCCCATTCTCATTTAGCTTTTTCACTCAAGGCGGGCACTCTACCACCCAAGCCACACCTCCACTTCTGGCTTTTTGTTAAAGATAAAGAGTTTTACAGGCTTCTTGTGCCTGGGGTGGCCTCAAACCATGATCTGTAACTCATTAGTAGCTAGGATTAAAGGATATGCCACCAGTGCCCAGCAATACAGGGAATGTTAAGGTCTCTAATTTATTCCTATATACGTTAATCTATTTGACTCCCAACTACCTAAAAGCATTTCACACAATCTACCTTAAGTAGAGAAACACTTGTGCCACAAAAGCTGGCAACAAGAAAATTTCATCAAGCACACCTGTTAAAAGCAAAATATATGGGGCTGGGAATGTGGCTTAGTGGTAGAAAGCTCGCCTGGCATGCATGAAGCCATGAGTTCGATTCCTCAGTACCACAAAAACAAAAAAGCCGGAAGTGGCACTGTGGCTCAAGTGATAGCGTGTTAGCCTTGAGCAAAAAGAAGCTCAGGGACAGTGCCCAGGCCCAGAGTCCAAGCCCCAGGACTGGGGGGAAAAAACTAGCAAAATGCCTAGGAGAAAAGATTAGCATCAGATCACAACGTAATGCAGTGAGGTACAATCACACACTTTTTCTAAAACTCAAAAGGAAACTAAAGGGACTATACTGTTTATATACAAGTAAGTTAAAAACAACAACAACACCTTATTTTGAAAAAGACAAGAGAGTAACACCAAATCCACTAATGCAGAATGTTTACCTCAGAGCCAGGAACCCATGACTCACTCCTGTAATCCTAACTACTCAGGAAGCGGAGATGTGAGGACAGAGATTCAAAGCCAGCCCAGACAAGAAAAGGTCAGAAGATTCTTATCTCCAAGTAACTAGCTAAAAGCCCAAAGTGGAGGTGAGGTGTGGTGTGGCTCCTGTGCTAGAGTTTCAACTATGAGTGAAAATGGTAAGGGACAGTGCACAGCCCTGAGTTCAAGGCCCAGTACCAGCCAACCCCCCCCCCCCCACCCACACACACACATTAACAAACCAGAACCGGTGGGGTGGCTCATACCTGCTATCCTAGCTACTCAGGAGGCTGAGATTTTAGGACTGCTGTTCAAAGCCAGCCTGGGCAGTAAAGTCCATGAGTCTCTTTCCAATAAACCACTCAGAAAACTGGAAGTGGTGTTGTGGCTCAGTGGTAGAGCACTAGCCTTGAGCTGAAGAGCTGAGGGACGGGGTTCAAGCCCCAAGACCGACAAAACAAAAAACACAAAAACAAAAAAACAACCAAACAACAACAAAAACCTCAGCAGTAAAGGTAAACAGGAATCCTGGCCAGGTAAGAAGCAGATTCACATTTTGTTTTGCTCCATCTCTTGGTTTAAGGGGAGGAGTCGTAAATTTTTATTGCTTAATCTCTTCATCTTACATCACGGCTGTGTATTCTGTTGTGGTATTAAGTACATTTTCAGGCCTTAAAAAACACTTTATTGAGGTGCAGGTGACAAAACCAATTGGCACAGACTTAAAAGTGTACAAGGGGATAGTGTAACAATGCTTGAACAGAAAAATTACCCCTACAATAAAGATAATAAATCCATCCACTCTTTAAGTCTTCCCCCTGTATATCTGTGATCTCTTACTCCTAAATATATATTCTTAAAATGTAAAAAATAAAGACTTGGGCCTGTTTCGAAATTTTACACACGCTCACTTCACAAAATACCTTCTCTTAAATCCACGTACTCCAACAAGTGCACGGAAAGTGCTGACACAACTACTAAGCTAAGCTGAAAACGCTGTTATTCGATAGTAAAAACAAAACAAAAGCTGTTTTGAAAGAGGAATTGAGCCGGGGGCTCGGGGGGAGTCCTCCGGGTGCGGGCCCCGCTCCCCGGCCCGCACCCTAACTTTTTAAACACTTGTACCACTGCGAAATGTTCAAATACAAGTCAGGGCCCCCGGCCCCGCGTGGCCCCGGGAGGCCGGGATGAACCCCCGAGCGGCCCGTGGCCCGCCCCGTCCACTCTGGAACGGCGCTCGGGGTGCGGGGGTGTCGGGGTCAGGCAGGGAGGGGCGCAAACGCGGGCGCCGCGAACCCCGCGGCCCGGCCCGCAGCCCCGGAGGGAGTCGGGACGTCGCGACCCACCCCGCCCCGCCCCCGCAAACGCTCCGTCGCGCGCGGGCCCACCACCTGCTGCGTCCCCCGCCGCCCTCCGCTTCCGGCTCGCCACGGGCCGAGCCTCCCCGCCGCCACCGCCGCCCCGGGGGGGGGGGAGGGCGGGCCCGGGGTCCCGAGGAGCCAGGGGGAGGAGAGGCGAACCGAGCCGTGCTCCTCACCTGGCGGCGGCTTCCTCCGCCTGACGCGCTGGCCGCCGCCGCCGCCCGGTCACCGCCGGTGAATGGGGGACAGGTGAGGCCGCCGAACGCCCGCTCGCTCCCGCCGCGCCGCCGCCGCCGCCGCCAGCCCCTCCGTCCGCTGTTTATTAAACTTTTCTGTTTGGTTGTTCAGCCTGTGACGTCACTGCGGGAGAGCGGCCCTGATTGGCTAACGCCCGACGCTTACGCGACCGCTCCGGCCCACTGCCTAATTATTACCGGCCCGGGAGGAGGTACAAACTGGAAAAGGCGATGGGGCGTGGCTAAATCTCGGAGCTCACTGCTATTGGTCAGAGAGTCGGGGAGGGGCGGGGCCGAGCGCTGTGGGGACGCTCCTCCTTTGTGGCGGTGGGGGCGGGAGGCATACTCTCCTGTCGTCGCTCAACTTCCTCGCGTCCGCGGGCCCTGAGAGCACCCGCGGCGCAGACGGGATTCGCTGCGGCGTGAGTCGCTCCCTTTGACGTCCTGAGGCTAAAGCGGCGTCTTGGCGCCCCACCTGCCGCTGACCTTCGCCCCCACGTGCCACTGGTGCCCTCCTGCCCCCCTCCCCGCTTCTGCAAGCGCGAAGTCCGCCGTGCGCGTGGCCGCAGACCTCTGCCCGGTCCAGAGCCGGACTGGGAAGAGAAGCAGGACTTGGGACATGTGTGCACTGCACGCGAGTGTCAATTGCACGCGCGCCCGGACCGCAGCCTTTCCCAGAGGCGCGGGTCCCACCTCCCACCTGCTCCATGCCGGCTGCTGCAGGCCACATTGACACTTCTGGGGCAAGTAAGAAGGGAGACACAGCGACCTTCCAGAACTTTCTCTACCTTCTTTCCTGCTCCCAGGCAGCACAACAGGATGCACAGGTGGTTCATCCTACCCGGATTGAAGAAAGAGGTCAACCCGCTCGTGAGAACCCTATTTTGCTAGTTATTGGGATTTTTAATATAAATTTCTATTTTTTGTTGTTGGTCGTGGGGCTTGAACTTGGGGCCTGGGTGCTGTCCCTGAGCTGCTTTCGCTCAAGGCTACTACTCTAACCACTTGAGCCACATTGCCACTTCCCATTTTGTGGTGGCCCAATGGAGATAAAAGTCTCACAGGGGCTGGGAATGTGGCTTAGTGGTAGATTGCTTGCCTAGCATGCATGAAGCCCTGGGTTCGATTCCTCAATACCACATACATAGAAAAACCTGGAAGTGGCTCTGTGGCTCAAGTAGTAGAGTGCTAGTCTTGAGCAAAAGAAGCTCAAGGACAGTGCTGAGGCCTTGAGTTCAAGCCCCAGGACTGGCAGGTGGGGGTGGAGAGTCTCACAGACTTGCCTGCCTAGCCTGACTTTGAACAGTGATCCTTAAATCTCAAGTCTCCTGAGTAGCTGGGATGATAGGCATGAGCCACCTGCTCTGGCCACCTGCTCTGTATCTTGAGTGCTAAAAGTTTTTCATTCACACACTAGTGGTGGGAACTATGTGAAGTTTAGGATTTGAAAGGCTTGAGAACTGGAGAATTGGGGCATCTTGCTCTGGGCAGATTTGGACTGGAAGGAGAGGACAATGGAGGAATGGCAATTATAGACATCAGAATTTTCCAAGAAGAAAATTGCTTTCTCTGGTGTTTTTTTGTTTGTTTGCTTTTGTCTGAGACCAGGACTTGAACTTGGTATTGACTCATTGACTGGTGCTTTACCACCTGAGTAATGCTTCCAATTCCAGATATGTCACTTTCTGACTCAGAAGAGTGCAGAAGCTTGCTGGAATAGGAAAGAAAGTCTCCTAAGAAACTCTCTCCCAAAGTACCAGTATCTGTGGCTCATGCATATAATCCTAGCTACTCAAGAGACAGATCTGTGAGTTACAGCTCAAAGCCAGCCTGAGCAGGTGTATCTGAAAGATACTTATTTCTAATTAACTAAGAAATAAAAAAGCTAGAAGTGGAGGTATGGGTCAAGTGGTAGAGCTCCAGTCTTGAGTAAAAATGCTATGGGACAGAACCCAGGCTCTTGAGTTTAATCCCCAGAACTGGCACGCACATCCGCGCACGCACATGCACACACGCGCGTGCGCGCATACACACACACACACACACACACACACACACACACACACACACAGAGGCTTTCCAGGCGCTAGTGGCTCACATCTGTAATTCTAGCTACTTAGGAGGCTGAGATATGAAGATCACAGTTTAACATGGGCACACATATCCCTGAGTATCCTATCTGCAACTAACTAGGAAAAACATGATGTGGCTCAAGTTGTAGAGCTCCAGTGGTGAACTGAAAAAGCTTAAGAATAGCTCCCAGGTCCTGAGTTCAAGACCTAGTATGTGTACCACAGGGAAAAAGGTGGGGTGAGGTGGGGCTAACTCAAGAAGATTCATTTTTATAATAGATCTTTTTTGGGGGGGTCCAGCCTGAACCTTGGGCTTGGGTGCTGTCCCTCAGCTCTTCAGCTCAAGGCTAGCGCTCTACCACTTGAGCCACCTTCCTAGCCCAGGTTCATTATAATAGATCTTAAGCCAAATTGAGTAGTTGACTTTATTCTGTGGGAAATGGGAAGCCATTAATTAGAACAAAAAGGAAAGGAAGTGGTGTATTACAGCAAATTCATTGATACTAGAAATAACTTTTGTAGCTTAAGTTTCTTTCTTTGCAGCCCTGGTTTCTGGTTATCAGGTGATTGAACTATATGAGAAGAATGTAGGGTTGTGTCTGAGCCCAAATCCTTGCACAGATACTTTTATTTTCTTTTTTTCTCCTCCCTCCTTCCTTCCTTCCCTCCCTCCCATCTCTCCTCCCCCCCTTTCTTTTTTGGTGCCAGTCCTGGGGCTTGAACTCAGGACCTGGACACTGTCCCTGAGCTCTTTTACTCAAGGCTAGCCCTCTACCATTTTGAGCCACAGCCCCGCTTCCAACTTTTTGGTGGTTCATTGGAGATGAATCTCACGGACTTTGCTGCTCCTGTTGGCTTTGAACCTTGATCCTCAGATCTCAGCCTCTGAGTAGCTAAGATGACAGGTGTGAACCACTGGTGCCCGGCTCCTGGGGTGATTTTTGAGACACATGGGAGTTATATTGTTGGCTATGCAGTGCAACCTGGCAGAACAAGGTTCCAGCTTCAAAGAGTTTTTTTTTTTTTGGTCAGTCGTGGGACTTGAACACTGGGCCTGGGCACTGTCCCTCAGCTCTTCAGCTCAAGACTGGCACTCTACCCCTTGATCCACAGCTCCATTTCCAATTTTCTGGTCGTTCATTGGAGGTAAGAGTCTCACAGATTTTCCTACCTGGGCTGGCTTTGAACTGCAATCCTCAGAGCTCAGCTTCCTGAGTAGGATTACAGGCATGAGCCACCAATTCCTGGCTTCAGAGAGATTTTTTTTTTCCCTAACAAATGAAGATATGAATTAATACTGCTACAAGAAAGTCCAGCGGGACCAGAGTTCCTGGCGAGGAAGAAAGAGAGGTCTGGACTCACTGGAATGGATCCTGTGTCTAGAGGCAGTGAAAAAATCCTGGGAAGTAATGTGGGCCCCAGTCACAGCTAGAGGATGACTATTAGCTCATCTCATCTGCAGGATCTCTACAGGTGCTCATGTTTACTGCTTCAACCAGTAACCTGAATCCAGAACCATCTAACCTCATTCTTCCCTACTTCTAAACTTAGCCTTCAAATCTGAACCAAAATTCATTTGCTTTTTTCTGAAGGTCCTGGTATATAGCTTGGCTCCCTGGTAATTGTTCTAGAAAATTGTCCTGGAAGCTTGGCACTGGTGGCTCATAGCTGTCATACTAGCAAGTCCGGAGGCTGAGATCTGTGTATTGTGATTTGAAGCCAGCCCAGGCAGAAAAGTCTGTGAGACTGTTATCTCCAATGAACCAGCAAAAAGCTAGAAGTGGAGGTGTGGCTCAAGTGATAGAGCACCAGCCTTGAACAGAAAAGCTAAGGACAATGCCTGGGTCCAGAGTTCAAGCCCCAAGACTGGCATTCATGTCCACACACGTGTGCACAAGCACACACACACACACACACACACACACACACACACACACACACACACACACAGATACAAAAGAAAACTTGTAGAGAGCCAGACCTCTTTCACGGTTTAAGCTAAGCTAGCCCTGGCTTGTGGATCTTGGGTGAGGGGCCTGAAGGATGGGTTATATTTAAAAGCCTCTGGCTGGGTGCTGGTGGCTCACACCTGTAATCATTGATACGCAGGAGGCATCTGAGGATCATCGGTTCAAAGCCAGCTTGGGCAGGAAAGTCCATGAGACTCTTAATGTCCAATGAACCACCAGAAAACCAGAAATGGAGCTGTGACTCAAAGTGGTACAGTACTAGTCTTGAGCAAAAAGAGCTCAGTGACAGCGACCAGGCCCTGAGTTCATACCCCACTGTCAACGTCTAGTGCGTTGGGGTCCCTGGGTAAGGGTCACGAAATCACCACAGGGGATGCACTAGACGTTGACACCCCACAACCAACATAAATAGTATAATAAGTAAAAGCCCCCAGTTGGCTCTGATACATTGCCTCCTGCATATGATCCCACTTTCTGGGTTACAGTAACCACTCCCTCCTCTGGTCCTTCATATATTTGACCATCCTCCACCCCTCCATCCTGCCTACCACTTGATCAGCAGTCCCTTTGTCCATGGATCTGCCTCATATTGTCCTCACTTTGTGTGTGTGTGTGTGTGCATGTGCGCATGCATGTGTGCGTGTGCTCACAGTCCTGGGGCTTGAACTCAGGGACTGGGCACTGTGCCTCAGCTTTTATGCTCCAGGGTAACACTCTACCACTTGAGCCACAGCTCTACTAATAACTTTTTTCTTCTTTTTCTTTTTTGCTGGTTGTGGGGCTTGAACTCTAGGCCTGGGTTTTTTTTTGTTGTTGTTTCATTTTGCTGGTTACAATCAGAGATAAGAACCATACTTTTCGGCTGGGAAGGTGGCTCAGTGGTAGAGTGCTTGCCTTGCATGCATGAGGCTCTGAGTTCGATTCCTCAGCACCACATAAGCAGGAAAGAAAGCCAGAAGTGGCGCTGTGGTTCAAGTGATAGAGTGCTAGCCTTGAGCTGAAAAGCTGAGGGACAGCGCCCAAGCCCAGAGTTCAGGCCCCACGACCGGACCCAAAAAAAAAACCCAAAAAACAAAGAATCATACTTTTCCTGCCTGTGTTGACTTCTAATCATGATCCTCAGAGCTTAGTCTGATGAGTAGCTGGGATTGCAGGCATGAGTCACCCAACACTTGGCTTTTTTTTACTGGTTATTTTCAAGATGGACTCTCATGGACCTTTCTCCCAGACTGTGTAAGCTCCCTGATTCACAATTACCTGTTGGGATCTTCATGGTTAAAAGTAGAGACCAGTCACATCCTTGGTGAAAGATGTTACTCCAAACCATGGTGGTACCAACATGGGATGCCCACCAGAATCCAGGAGCCCAGCTTCAGTTCATAGTTGTATATGTTTCCTTAGAGACCTATATGTAGACAAATCTTTTTGACGGTGGGCCTGACCTCATCAGCAAGTGAACACCAGATTCAGAGGGAATGGCTGCCCAAGCAGATATAAACAAAATCAAAAGCTCGCCCTGTTTTTAACGGAGTAACCCAAAGCCTCTCCCAAACTTGGATGGAAAGCAGGGTCCCGGGTCCAAGTTCCTGATATTGTGAGGATGTGAGCCCTATGCTGCTTCTCTGGCCCTCCAGCGACCTGGTTGCTGGCTGGTGGTCAGTGTGCTCCCTTGCAAAGCAGAGGAAAGATAGGGTACTCTTCCTGGAGCTGGGCAGCTGAGGGGGATGGGGAAGGAATCAGGAGTCATTAGCTCAGAGTTTCAAAAAAGTCAGCCTCATACTTCCCAGAGGGGACCTGGACTGGAACAAACTGGACAGCCAAGAGTGCAGCTCTTTGGAGAGCTGCCCAGGAGGTTAACCAGTGCCAGCACTGAACCATGAAAGTTTTCTTGGGCACAAAGCAAAACCACTTCCAGGTGAAAGGAGAGTTCTATCAGATCCTGGCCAAAAATGACAGGACAACTGTAAGGAGTTCCCATGGGGTGGGGACATGATGGAAGGGGGGGCATTGATCAAGATGCATTAGACTCATAATAAATGGACACCTTGAAACTGCTTTGTACAGCTACCTAAATGTAATGAATAAATAGCTGGGTACCAGTGGCTTATACCTGTAATCCCAGCTACTCAGGATGCTGAGATTTGAGGATCAAGGTTCAAAGCTAGCCTAGTAGGAATGTGAGACTCTTTCTCTCCAATTAATCAAAAAAACAAACAAACCAGAAATGAAGCTGTGATTTAAATGGTAAAGTGCCAGCCTTACTCGAAAAAGCTAAGGGATGGTGCCCAGGCCCTGCTCAAGCCTCAAGGCTGTCACAAAAATAAATGGGAAACAATAAAAAGGGTAAAGAGTTCTATGGAATGGAACAATAAGAACAATCTGTGGGGTGGGGGCTGGTACTCATGCCCATAATCCTAGCTACTCAGGAGGTTGAGATCTGAGGATGACAGTTCAAAGCCAGCATAAGACAAAGGTCAGTGAGATGCTCCGATTCATAGCAAAAAGCCCAAAGTGTAGCTGTGGCTTAAGTGGTAGAGAATTAGCTTTTAGTGAAAAAAATCTAAGGGACAGTGAGTGCTTAGGCCCTGAGTTCAAGCCCTAGTAAGGGCACAAAAACAATCCAAGCTGGGTTTCAGGCAACATGGGTGGCCTATGTTTTTGTCCCTGTGGTCTTGGCAGACGTATGTGTAAATGGCAGTAGGGGTAGGTGGCCCAGGTCAAGTCCCACTGGACAGGAGACAAGGGCCTTTGCTCCCAGCTCACATCTAATCAAGCAAGTACTTCCTGTGAGGAATGCAGTACTGAGCTATAACAGGTCTCCACCCTGCCCTGGAGTGCAAAGCTGCCCTTCCTGTCCCCACAGGACTGACTCAGCAGCAGAGGTGAGGCTGAGTTAGAAGACCAGATGTTTGCCTGGATCTGGGGAGCAGAGGCTGACGGGCTTCCAGACCACAAAACCTGTCCTTCCACACAGCAGGCGATTCTCCCTTCCCTGTCCACGCTGGGCTGTGAAAGGCGCAGACTTGTATTGTGATTACCTGTCCTGCTTGCTGTGTGTGTGTGTGTGTGTGTGTGTGTGTGTGTGTGTGTGTGTGTCTGTGTGTGTGTGTGTGTGTGTGTGTGTGTGTGTGTGTGTGTCTACGTGCCTGCAAGCATGCCTGTTCCGGTACCCATCTACTTGTGTGTCCTGGGGCATGAACTCTGAACCTGGGCGCTGCCCCCCCCCTTTTTTTTTTTTTTTTTTTCTCATGGCTGGCACTTTACCCACTTGAGCTACAGCTCCACTTCTGGCTTTTTGATAGTTGATTGGAGAAAAAAGTCTCATGGACTTTTTCTGCGCCAGCTGTGGTTTCCAACCACAGTCCTCCGACCTCAGCCTCCTGAATAGGATAATGGCTGTGAGCCACCAGTACCTGGCCAGGTTCGGTTTGACACTGTCCTAGTACAGAGGAGGAAGGCCAAGAATTGAGGTCCCTGGCAGCTCAGAGTGAGGGGTGTCCCTGTGCAAAGGGAACAATTGCTTGCTTGCTTGCTTGCTTGTGCTGGTACAGGGGTTTGAACTTAGGGCCCCATATTCCTGCTTAGTTTTTTCTGCTCAAGGCTGATGCTTTACCACTTGAGCCACAACCTCCATTTTTTGAATTATGCTATGTAGTTGAAGACTATAGTCTCTCAGGTTTCTTCTGCCTGGACTACTTGTGAACCCAGATCCTCAGATCTAAGCCTCCTGAGTAGCTGGGATCACAGGCTTACAAGAGCTACCATCCACCAGGCCCTGGCAGAAGAGAGCAACATGAAGTGCCCAGGCAGACAGGGCTGGGTCCCTCGAGTGTGGGTGCTGGTCACGGTTGTGCTGAGAGGACCACACACCTGCGTATCTGGAGAGTGATTCATTAGCTACATCTCTGACCCAAGTACATCCCAATTCTAGCTCATTAGTCACTCTCATACATGAGGAAGTTGATTTAGGAAAAATATTTGAGATCAAATAATACAGATTAGGCATGGTAGTACATGCCTGTAATCCCAGTACTCAGGAGGAGGAAGCAGGAAGATTGAAGGTTGAAGGCCAGCTGGGCTACCAAGACCAAACAAATTTCAGAATCCCAAGTCTGGTACCTTGTGTCCAACACATCAGGACTCAATAAATCTTTGCTTAGTAAATGCATTTTTTTTTTGCCAGTCCTGGGGCTTGAACTCAGGACCTACATGTTGTCCCTTAGGTTTTTCATTCTAGGCTAGTGCTCTTCCAGTTGAGCTACAGCTCCACTTTGGCTGTTGTTTGTTAATTTGAGATAAGAATCTCAGATTTTCCTGCCTGTGCTGGTTTGGAACTGCAGTTCTCAGGTCTCAGCCTCCTGAGTAGCTAGGATTATAGGCATGAGCTACCAGCGCCAGGCAACACTGACTGTGTTTGAAAACTGGAAAGTCACAAGAGGACCAGAATCAGTGCTGTAGGAAGTCTGATGCCAAGCAAACAAACAGGATATATTAAGAAAACAAATTTGTGCCAGGGGCTTGTGGCTTACGCCTGTAATCCTAGCTACTTAGGAGGCTGAGATCTGAGGATCGCAGTTCAAAGCCAGCTTAGGCAGGAAAGTCCATGAGACTCTTATCTCCAATAAACCACTCAAAACCAGAAGTGGTGCTGCTGCTCAAGTGGTAGAGCACTCACCTTGTGCTAAAGAGCTGAGGGACAGCACCCAGGCCCAGGCCCAGGGTTCAAGCCCCACTAGTGACCAAAAGAAAAAGAAAGAAAAGAAAAGAAATTCATGAGCCAGGCACCTGCTACTCATGCCTGCAATCCTAGCTATGCAGGTGACTGAGTTCAAAGCCAGCCTGAGCATGCAAATCCAAGAGACTCTTTTATTTGTAATAAATCACACAAAAAAAGCCAGTAAAGACATGGCTCATGTGGTAGAGCACCAAGGTCCTAGGGTTGGCACACAGCACACACAGATACACAACTCACTACTTTCCATAGGGCCTTGTGTTGATGGATTTCCTGGCCAAGTGTCTATGTATTTAGGGGCCTCCTTTCCACTAACCAACTGAGCAGGTCTAGTTCTCTCTCTCTCTCTCTCTCTCTCTCTCTCTCTCTCTCTCTCTCTCTCTCTCTCTCTCTCTCTCCCCTCCCTTCTGTCTCTCCCTCAACTTTACCATTGGACAACTTTCCTTCAATGGCTCAGATACTGGACTGAATTTTGGCAGAGACGTGCAGGCTAAAAGAAATCAGACATTGTGCCAGGAATGTGGCTTAGTGGTGGAGTGCTTGCCTAACATGCATGAAGCCCTGGGTTCAACTTCTCAAAACCACATACACAGAAAAAGCCAGAAGTAGTGCAGTAGCTCAAGTGGTAGAATGCTAACATTGAGCAAAAAGAAGCTCAGGGACAGTGCCCAGGCCCTGAGTAGTTCAAGCCCCAGGACTGGCAAAAAAAAAAAAAAAAAGTGGACATCTGCATAGGGCTAAATGTGTGCTGAAGAAACCACATAGAGCCAGGCGCTGGTGGATCAGGCCTGTCATCCTAGCTACTCAGAAGGCTGGGATCTGAGGATCGTGGTTTAAAGCCAGCCTGGGCAGGAAAGACTATGAGACTCTTCTCTCCAATGAACCACCAGAAAACTGGAAGTGGCACTGTGGCTCAAGTGGTAGAGTGTTAGTCTTGAGCAAGAGAGCTCTGGGACAGAGTCCAAGCCCTGAATTCAAGCCCCATCTCTCTCTCTCTCTCTCTCTCTCTCTCTCTCTCTCTCTCTCTCTCTCTCTCTCTCTCTCTTTCTCACACACACACACACACACACACACACACAGCCATATGTTACAGAAACAAGCGTCAGCCCTGAGAGTTAACCCCTGGTTGACTGGGTCCCGCCCTGAGGCTCTTCCTTGAGTCACCTGCACCTGCTTCCTGGCTCTCCTGCAGGCCCTGGGCCCCAGCCCAGGCTTCTGAAAGCCACTGGCATCTCTGTTCTGTGTGGCCTCCAGTCCTCCTGATGCTGGCCCATGGCCGCAGCTGACTCCGCGTTCACGTTCAGCCTCACCCTCACCTGCCCTGTGACTCTCACACCTGTGGTCTCTTGGGCCTACTAACTCATTAAGTATTTCTGTGGCCTCTTTCCTCTGTGGAGGCACTGGGCTGAGTGCTGAGCTTCTGCTGGTAAATAAGACAAGGAGTATTCATTACAAGGGAGGAGAAGACACCGACTGGCCAATTATACACAATGGAATAAATGCCTAGGATGTTATAAACACCTTTAGTAAACTAGATAGATAGATAGATAGATAGATAGATAGATAGATGATAGGTTCTTTGGTGGAAGTACTGGGATCTGAACTCAGGGCAAGACAATCACCCTCAAACCATACTAGCCAGGTGCTGTGGTTCACACCTATAATCCCAACTACCCAGCAGGCTGAGATCTGAGGATTGTGGTTCAAAAGAAGCCCAGGCAGGAAAGTCCATGAGACTCTTATCTCCAAGAACCACCAAAAAGTTGGAAGTGGAGCTGTGGCTCAGGTGGTAAAGCACTAGCCTTGAGCAAAAGAAGTTCAGGGACACTGGGCACTGGTGGCTCACGCCTATAATCATAGCTACTCCAGAGGCTGAGATCGGAGGATCATGGTTCAAAGCCAGCACGGGGAGGAAAGTCCATGAGACTCTTTCTCCAATAAACCACTAGAAAACCAGAGTGGTGCTGTGGCTCAAGTGGTAGAGCTCTCGCTTTGAGCTGAAGAGTGCAGGGACAGTGTCCCATGACCACCATCAACAACAACAAAAGTTCAGGGACAGTACCCAGGCCCTGAGTTCAAGACCCAGCATGTGCACACGCACACACAGGTGCATACTTCCAGGCCCTTCTCTTACATTGATAATGATGATGATGGTGGTGATACTGATGCTGATGCTGATGATTTGGTACAGGTCCTTGAACTTAGGGCCTGGGCACTATCCCTGAGCTTTATCTACTCAAAACTAGCACTCTACCATTAGAGCCATAGCTCCACTTCCAGATTTTGGGGTGGAACATTGGAGATGGTATCTCGTGGACTTTCCTGTCTGAGCAGGCTTTGAACTATGATCCTCAGATCTCAACCTCCTGAGTAGCTGGGATGATAGGTATGAGCCACCAGGCACCCAGCTAATTCACAAATTATTTTATTTCTGGAAAAGCCAAAAGACTCTGGTCCTTTAGGTCCTGTCAGGCCCAGTCAAATTGGATCAGTATACAGACACCATGCTAATTGAGCCAAGATGGTCACAAATGGTCATTTCCCCAACTTCTGTAGGGCTAGAGTATTTTCTACCAGATACATAGCAGTAGCATGTGATGTTGAATCTCACAGAGAAAGAAATGCGGCAGGTGTGGAGCACATGGGCAGCAAAGATGGCGCTGAGAGGGGGTTGAGTGGGCAGAGCCAAATTTACTGTAGAGCACATGGCCAGCCAAGATGGCGCTGGGAGAGAGTAGAGTGGGCAGAGCCCAATTGATCTGCCGATCAGTGCCTAACCAGCCCGATCAGTGCCTAACCAGCCCGTGAAGGCTCAGGTGAATGATAGGGTGTGACCTTGACAGTGATTGGTTCCTCTTCCTCCCTTACCATGCCACCCACCCTTTTTGTCTTTAAAAGAGGCTGCTCACAGTTTTTCTACCTGCTGGATTTGGCTCCCCGCTGTGTCTGATTGTCTCCTGGGCTGAGGGAGGCTGGGGAATGGGCGAGCGCCGCACTTACCTTTCCTCGGACCCCGTCCGTCTTTTGTGGGACAGAGGAAGACCCAACAGGCAGGCAGGGCAATGGTGGCTATTTGGAGGGCCCCAAGGACTTTCTGGTTTGGGGGTACCTCTCAGAGGTGCCTGGCTTCTGAAGCCAGCTGTTTTCTGTGGTGGTTTCAGGAGTTCCTCCCGGAGGCTGTCTCCATGCTTGCAAAGACCCCACCATCCCTCCCTAACCTTCATAAATACTTTTCTGTGTGACACACTGGGCTGGATTCTGTGGTCAGTCCCAAGAGCTTTGACCAGCATGTGCTGCCCCGGGGAAATCAGTGTGCCTGGAAACTTATAGTTGTGGAGGCCCAGGAAGCACACGCTGCCCTCGCTCACACTGAGGACACTGACCCACACTGCCTCAGGGCAGATCAGTGCTGCCCCTCCTGACACCAGGCAAGCAGAGTCTGTCTGTTCTTCTCACCTTCCCTCCCCTCGCCTCCCCCTTCCTCCCCTTTCCTCCCTCTCCTCCCCTGTCCTCTCCCTCTCCCTTCCCTCCCTTTCCATTCCCTTCCCTCCTTTTTTTTTTTTTTTTTTTTTTTTGCTTTTTGTTGTGCTAGTCCTGGAGTTTGTACTCTAGACTTGCGTGCTCTCCCTTGGCCAGTGCTCTACCACTTGAACCACAATGCCATTTCTGGCTTTTTCTGTGATTAGTAGAGATAAGTGTCTTACAGACTTTCCTGCCCAGACTGGCTTCAAACTGAGATCCTCAGATCTGAGTAGCTAGGATTATGGGTATGAGCCACCAGTCCCTGGCGGCCACTTCCTTCCTTCTCCTCCTCCTCTTCCTCCTCCCCCCCCTCTCCACCTCAGTTTCTCTTTGTCTCTCTGTGTGTCTTTTGTAAGGCTTGAACCCAGCCTCCTGCTCTACCTCACATCTACCAGGGACAGATGCTTTACTACTTTAGTCATGCCTCTAGTCTGGTATTTTGCTAACTCATTGAAGGTGAGTCCTGAGGACTTTCTGCCCAGGTTGGCTTTGAACCTTGATCTTCCAGCCTCCTAAGTAGTTAAGATTACAGACATGAGTGACCAGTACCTGGCTTCATTTTCTACATATTCCTTCAGAATCTTTACATTTTAGTAAAGTACAATATTTCTCTCTCTCTCTCTCCCTCTCTCCCTCCCTCTCTCTCTCTCACACACACACACATACACACATACACACACATATATGCTGGTTCTGGGACTTGAACTCAGAAACTGGGCACTGTCCCTGAGCATTTCTGATCAAGGTTAGCACTCTACCACTTAAGCCACAGCTCCAATTCTGTCTTTTTGGTGGTTAGTTAAGAGATAGAAGTCTCATGGGCTGGCTTCAAAACTCAATCCTCAGATCTCAGCATCCTGAATAGCTAGGATGAGAGATGTGAGCCACCAGCATGGTGTTTTGTTTTTTGTCTTTTCTTTTCCTTCTTTTCCCTTTTCCTTCTCCCCTAGGACCTAGAGTTTGAACCCCAGGTCTTGTAATTTACTAGGCCAGCCCTTTTCCATTTGAGCCACATCCTAGCCTTGATTTTTTTTTTCTTTAAAAAATGCTACTCAGGAAGCTGCGATCTGAGGATCATAGTTCAAAGCCAGCCTAGGCAGGAAAGACCATAAAACTCTATCTCCAATAAACCACCAGAAAACCACAAGTGGCACTATGGCTGAAGTGGTAGAGTGCTAGCCTTGAGCTGAAGAGCTGAGGGACAACGCTCAGGCCCAGAGTTCAAGTCCCATGACAAACAAACAAAAAAAGTTTAAGAAATGGCCATGTGCTGGTGACTCACACCTGTTATCCCAGCTACTCAAGAGGCTGAGATATGAGGATTGCAATTCAAAGCCAGCCTGGGCAGGAAAGTCCATGAGACTCTTAGTGCCAATGAACCACCAGAAGACCGAAGTGTGCTGTGGATCAAAGCTCTCCTTGAGCTGAAGAGCTCAGGGATAGCGCCTAGGCCCAGAGTTCAAGCTCACTGACAAAAAAAAAAAAAATTAAGAAGTGGGCTGGCTTTTAAAAATTTGTTTTGGTAGAGTTGGGTTCTTACTGTGACAGGAACTTGGGGCCAGTGTAAAATAAAATGAGAGAATGAGGTTTGCTCTCCACTGATAAAGCAATGTGGCTAGGAATGAGGAGGAGCTGAGAGAGAAAGAATGAGGTGGGAGGTGCTGGAGGCCAGGACCTTGAACTAGAACAGTGAGTTGTGACAAGGGTGGCTAGCATTTATTGAATGTTTAATATGTGCCAGGCGTTTGTGTTTACAAACGCTTTAACTCATGCAATTCTTCCAACATTCCTGTGGAGTCAGGGCTATTATTATCACCTGTGTTTTATATATAGGGAAACTGAGTCACCAGGTGATTATAGTCACTGGCCCAAGGCTGCAGCTAGTAAGTGGCAGAGGTGAGATGTGAACTCGTCTGACAGGACTCCTGGCTTTTACCCACTGTGCTTTGCTACAGCTGGCCAAGCAATGCTGATGGCTGGTAGGTGTCAGGCTGCAAGGCTGTCCGAAAACTGTTGTAGGGGATATGGGGCATGTATGGTGTGTGCATGTGTGTGCCTTTGTGTGTATGTGCATATCTCTGTGTTTGTGTGCATACGTGTAAGTCTTTATGTGTGTATGTGTATGTGCGTGCACCTGTATTTAGATCTATCAGCATCCTGGCATGTTTTCTGCTTTTTATTTTTTGTCTGCCAGTCCTGGGGCTTGAACTCAGGGCCTGGGTACTCTCCTGAGCTCTTTTGCTCAAGGATAGTACACTACTAATTGAACCACAACATCACTTATACTTTTCTGGTGGTTCGGTGGAGATAAGAGTCTCCCAGACTTTCTTTCCTGGCCAGGCTTTGAACTGTGATCCTCAATAGGATGACAGGCTTGAACTACCAGTACATGACTGGTTTCTTTATAAGATAGACAGACAGACAGATGATAGATATGGATAGAGATAGATATTGTCTTTAAGTAGTTGTACAAAGGACTTGTCAATGAACAAATCAGTTAACAAATTCAATGCATCTTTTTGATTGATTGTTGTCAGTGTGGAGCTTGAACTCGAGACTTGGGTGCTGTCCCTGAGCTCTTTTGCTCACAGCTAGTGCTCTACCACTTGAGCCACATTTCCACTTCTGGCTTTTTTGGTAGTTAATTGGAGAAATGAGTCTCATAGCTGGGCACTGGTGGCTCACAGCTGTCATCCAAGCTACTCAGGGTAAGATCTGAGGATCCGGGTTTAAAGCCAGCCTGGGCAGGAAAGTCCATGAGACTTTTATCTCTAATTAATCACACAAAAAAGCTGGGAATGGAGCTGTGGATTAAGTGGTAAAGAGCTAGCCTTGAGCAAAAAGGAACTCAGGGACTGTGCCCAGTCCCTGAATTCAAGCCCCAGGACTGGCACAGGAAAAAAAAAAGTCTCACAGACTTTCCTTTCCAGGCTGGCTTTGAACCTGGATCCCCAGATCTCAGCCTCCTGAGTAGCTAGGATGACAGGCCTTAGCCACTGGTGTTTGTCAGTGCTGGGGCTTGAACTCAGGGCCTAAGCACTGTCCCTGAACTTCTTTGCTCAAGGCTAGCACACTTGAGCCACAGTGCTATTTCTAGCTTTTTCTGTTTATGTGGTATTAAGGAATGGAACTCAGGCCTTCATGCATGCTAGGCAAGCACTCTACCACTAAGCCACATTGCCAGCTCTGGCAAGAGTTCTTTTTTTTTTTTTTTTTTGGAGGTCTGGTCGTGGGGCCTGAACTCTGGGCCTGGACGCTGTCCCTCAGCTCTTCAGCTCAAGGCTAGCGCTCTACCACTTGAGCCACAGCGCCACTTCCGGCTTTTTTCTTTTTGCTTATGTGGTGCTGAAGTATCGAACCTAGGGCCTCAGGCATGCAAGGCAAGCACTCTACCACTGAGCCACCTTCCCAGTCCCTGGCAAGAGTTCTTAACCCATGAAATATTTAGGAATGGAAACCAGGCGCTGGTGGCTCATGCCTGTAATCCTAGCTACTCAGGAGGCTGAGATCTAAGGATCACAGTTCAAAGCCAGCCTGGGCAGGAAAATCCATGACACTGTTATCTCCAACAAATCACTAGAAAACCAGAAGTGGCATTGTGGCTCAAAGTGGTAGAGTGTTCATCTTGAGCTGAAGAGCCCAGGCCCTGAGTTCAAGCCCCACAATAGACCAAAAAAAGAAAAAGAAAAAAAGAACTAAGCGTGGGACTTGGCATTAGAAACCCAGGCTAAACTCAAATGCTTCAAAAGGACTTGGGGGGGGGGGCGTCCCCTAAACGATCAGGGCAGAAATCCAGGCCAGGTCACCCAAGTCTCCATGACACAGGGTTTCAGTCTCCAACAGCCAGGATAACCTCCCTCCCCCTCCAGCCCCGATTATCTGCTTATTTCCTATCTTGAATCCGAGGACAAAGAGCCTGGGGTTGGTCATGTGAGGGCTGGCATCCGGGAGCCTGGCAGGTCCACACACACAGTGCACCCCATAACCCTCCTGGCATGCTGCATGCATGCAGTCATTCTTACTTGCCCGCAGACTTGAGTGATCTTATTTATATCACATTTGCTCACTCACCTAATGAGGGCAGGAGGGAGGTTTTCCTAGATTTATCTACCCAAAGCAAGTACTTCACAGTGAAGAATTAAGCTGCAGGACAGACCTTGGTGGCCCACACCTGCCTCTTCACTCTAGCTACTTAAGAGGCTGAGATCCAGTAGATCACAGTTCAAAGTCACCCTGAAGGGGGAAAAAATGGCCACAGGGCTCATCTCCAATGACAGCAAAAAGCCAGAAGTAGAGGTATAGATTGAATGGTAGAGTGCCAGCCTGCACAGGAATCCAGGTGTAGAGGCGTGGCATGGAAGGATCCTACCCTGACCACCACCCACAAGGTCAGCCTATGCAAAACCTCTGCACACAACCTGACCTTCCCGTGTCTCCCAGCCCCTGGATCCTACCTAACTTGTTAGCTCACCTTATCTTGCTAATGACCATAATTGTTGGATGCTTTGTCAGCCTTGGCCCAGCCTCAGTAACTATGTTGAATGAGAGCTTGGTGTCAAACGGAGACTGAAATCTTCTGGGCCTGGTGCTCACTGGGAGGGAGGGCAAAACAAGTCAAAGACTTGCTCAGGCCTCCTCTTCCAGAACACTCTACCTTGGAGGGAAGGGAACGTTCTACAGATTCCAGGAGTCAGACACCTGCCACATGTGATTATCAGCAGCGGCAGGTGATGATGGCTTCGTCCTCACAATCTCACAATCCAAGCTTCCCTGGGACAAGTCAAGGACTTCTGGATGTATCCTATGCCAGAGGACACATTTTTATGGTGGTTTTCATTGTTCCAGTTCAGGGACTTGAACTCAGGGCCTAGGCGCTACCCTTGAGCTCTTTTGCTCAATGCTAGGATCCACACCTCCACTTACTGGTTTTTTGGTGGTTCATTGGAGATCAATCAGAGTCTTTCGGACTTTCCTGCCTGGGCTGGCTTTGAACTGTGTTCTTAAGATCTTAGTCTTACAAGATGTTATGTCGAAAAACAAACTTTACAACTTGGGTGGGGGTGAGATGGGAAGGCAGGGATGAGAAGGGGAAACAAAGGAGGAGGCAACAATGCTTGATAAGAAATGTACTCATTACCTTGCTCATGTAATTATAACCCCTCTGTAAGGTATTTTCACAATAAAAAAACTTATTAAAAAAAAAGATTTTAGCCTTCTGA